>NC_064630.1:451953284-452578284 GCF_023864275.1 Schistocerca cancellata | reverse complement strand
CCATTTACAGCCAGCCATTCATGGAAATCATGTTCCAAAAGAACGATGGAATTTTTATGGATGACAACGCGCCATGCCATTGGGCCACAATTGTTGGCTATTGGTTTGAAGAACACAGGAGCAATTCGAGTGGAATATTTAGTCACCCAGATTACCCGACATGAATCTCAGGTCAGATCTTGAGCAAAATCCTGCATCGGCAACACTTTAGCTATTATGGGTGACTATAGAGGCAGCATGGCTCAATATTTCTGCAGTGGACTTCAAACGACTTGTTGAGTCCAGGCAACGTGGAGCTGCTGCACTATGCCGGGCAAGAGGAGGTCCGACATAATATTAGGAGGTTCCCATGACATCACCTCATTGTAAACGTGTCTGACTACGAACTCTTTGCATCGGAGAATATATTCGACGCTGTCAAGAACGTTTACACGTAGGAGGGAACTGATTCATTCATGTGGATCAGCTCCTTAAGCAGCCACACTCCTTCTCCTCTGTGTGTAGGGCAGTCAGAATAATTTGGTTGACGTCCTGGATCTCCCTGCTTTTACACTATGCTAATAGCGGGGCATAGATTCTACACACTTTTCGACTGTAGCAGCTGTGTTGAATTTCGACCTGGAGATTGTCCTTCCAAACTGCCTATTGATTCCTCTACCAGTGAAGTACGTTTCAAATTCCACTTCTCGGCATATCTGTGGGGACTTGGTGAATGTGGGTGGATTAGTTAATACTGTGTGCCTTTGTGCAGATTTTCAATCTCCTACGCTTTGTTTATTTTGGTTACGGCCAAGTATTTGCTACAGCAACCAGATAATCCGTTGTAATACGTCGTTCTTCTGTTCCAATTTTTGCCATTCATTATAATCCCAGCATGTCCTTTGGTCCACACTAATTATACCATCGTACCTTTAGCTCCGATACAGCGCTAGCCTTTCTTATGGTAAATAACAACACCTTGTGACTTTACCAGTTGACGTCAGTGTTTCCACCATGGAGAGGGATTCCGTGATTATTGCGATATGGTTAGCTCAGATAGTCACGGTATACCTCAGTGTCTTTTTAATGCGTCGTAGTTCAGTCGACTAAACTGACCTCCTTTCGTTAGGCGAAATAGTGCATTATTTATTTTTAATACCTACGTATATGCGATCGATGGAGACACCGTATTGAGACCTGTCGGTATACACACTCGCAGCAGCTGGGCGTCATCGGAGAAAACTAGCTGATTCTGACAATGTTTAATGAGACCAGACAGAAAAGATCATCAGGTGGCTTGGAAGTATGGATGTAGATGTAGACAGAATCAGTGTACCCTTAGTTTGATAATAGAGTAAATTCTGTGTGCAAGTGAGAGAAAGTGTTCTAAATGTAATGTTGAGAGGTGGCATGAGCCCCCTCTCATATTTCTATCTTACGGTTTTCCTCTCTAATTGCATGCAGTGAAAAGTCGCTATTCCTTCACACGCGGACTTCCCACGCAGCGTCTCTCGTCACCCGGGTGGTCCGGTGAGAGGCGGGCTCTGCTGATCTGGAAAGGGTTAAGCCGACGGGTGTGAGGAAGTCGAGTGAATGCTTTGCAGACGCCGACATTGTCAAAAGACACGCCCGGGGGGCTCTGAAGTAGCGGCTGGGCTAGAGGTTCCGTTACTTCGCAGATAATTAGCGAAATCACATTCTGGCGGGCTACCAGCGAGGCGTGGGAATGACTTGTGTACCCAGGCAGTTGTGGCGGGAAAATTCCCGCGCTTTCTGCAAAATAGTAACTGTGATTGGCTTGCTCAGGGCATAGCTCCGTGACGTAGCAAAATCAGCGCAGAAATTGACGCCAAGAATCTCCATTGGTGGAATGGTAGTGCTCCGGCAATAGAGTGGAATTTTCCGCCGGTTTTCGAGTTGCTGATTGGAACGTTTAACCACGGCCACTGTCGTGGGGCGTGAATGTTGTGTGTTCGGGCTGTACGGGTACTCTAGGTGGTCGGCTTTCGCCTTTCGGTCGAGGACGGCGAAGCAAGCAGCCATCGCCTCCGGTACGCCAGATCGTGTTCTGGCAGTTAAGAAGACAGTTTGGTAATGTATGTCCACAGCACCAGCAGATAGGGATTTTCCTAGGTGATAAACAGAGCTCAGCAGAGTGCGCCTGTTCGCCTTTTTCTAACTTTGTTCTGTCTTGAGTAGCAGCAATTAATGTTGGGTTAGCTGTGTGTCTCTCTTAAGATTTGAGTGGCAAGGATTTGGCTCCACATACCACTTCGTCTTAAACCTCACAATCTAGTTTAGGGACAACTTCACATTCATAGCGTTTGTTTGAGTATCCAATTTGAGCCAATTTGATGTATTATAAATGTTTCAAGTGTTTTTGTTTATTATTTTGTGTTTAGTCTTAATAAATCATATTGTTATTTTGGACAGAACTTTCATTCTGTTAATCGGTAGAGCAACCCATCATTTCTCACTATGTTAATGAAACCTTCCTTTATTTAACTTATTTATCAAATTAAATTATTGCAGGTGCCAAACTCTTTTCTACTCCACTTGCAGGGTTGATTACAGTCAGTTCGCGTAAATTTTTTAATCCATGTGCAACAGCAAAAGTCGGAGTTAGTATAGGGGGGGCTTAGAGCATCATTTACATATGGAGATTCTAGAAGAATTTAGTGTTAAATACACTGCTTGCCCCAGCACCTCGCATAAAATGGCGACCCTTAGCCTCGGATCTTTCCTGTGAATCGCTGATAAGCAAGTATTATTAGTAGTAGGGACACTCAGACTTTCTTTGCTTAATTTTTTATTGATTAATACCCAAGTTTTTTTTCTGGTAGTTCCGCATTTAGTTTTAAGTAGCGGGCATGATTACAGTTTTAGTTTTCAGTGTATATATTTGTTTGTTCATTGTTTTATTCTTTGATGTGGTGTCCGCACCACATCACATTTCGTCGGGTTTGTGTGCACTTTCTGTACCACAACAAATCTTGCATGTAATTACAGCGTTGGAACGGCGTTGTTGAAATTTTATGTCTATGTGGAAAAATATAAGGAGTAGATTATTTTTAATTTCCATCGTAGATAAATTAGTTTTTGATGAATGATCACGAGAAGTAAGGCACGAGTATTATCCAGCGAAGCTAAAACAAAAGAGGATAGCGTAATGGATAAGGGGCAATTTACTGACGGGGATAGGTTCGGAGATGAGATGGGTACATTTTTAGCAGGACAGGACGACAGGGTCATTGATGAGGACGGTGATTTGGACGCGATCTTAAGGCAACGTAGCGGCCGTGATAATGATCGTGAGGTAGAGGATGAAACAGAGACAGGCACACAAGTCGAGATGGCAGCAGAAGTTTATAATCAAACGAACGAGAGCAGACAGGTGCCAGCTTGGTCACGTCAGAGCTCTAGCGCCCAGGTGTCCAGAGTTACATCGCCCATGTTTGAAGAGGATCAATAAAAATTTCCAATATGATTTTCGTGTACGTTCGCACAATCAGTTTCGTGTGCCACCCTATCCAATCCCCTTGGCATATCGACAGAAAGGAGCAGCTGAAATTACGCGAATGTTGAGTGAAGGAATAATAGAACCTATGGCTTCAGCCTGTAATAACCCATTAAGAGTAGTCTAGAAGGCAGATGGTAGTATTCTTTTAGTCTTGGACTTGCGACAAATTAATACCATAATAGAACCCGAAACAGACAGACCGGAACGATTAGAGGAAATCTTACAAAACTTCCATGGAATATCAATCTTCTCATCAGTTGATCTAAAATCGAGTTTCTGGCAGATCGAGCTCCATCCAAATTGCAGACAGTACACAGCCTTATTAGCATTTGGAAGATGTTACAGGTTTCGTCGTCTACCATTTGGTTTGAACGTTTCATCTGCCGCATTCATTCGGGGGCTGGACGGCATACTAAGCGATAATTTGAAACGTCATGTCACCAGCTATGTGGACTATTTGCTGATCGCGGAGAAATCTTGGGGAGAGCACAATGCGGTCCTCGGTGAACTCCTTGCGACATTCAAGGAATACGGAGTGATTATCAATATCGAAAAATCGAATTTTGGGACGTCCTCTGTCAAATTTCTAGGTCATATCATCACCGGTGAGGGCATTGCGCCAAATCCCGAAAAGATCGAAGCGATTGAAAAGTTTCCCATTCCTACGACAAAGAACCAGTTAAGGGGGTTCTTGGGGATCATAAGTTTTTACAACCGCTTTATACATGTCAAAACTCAGAGCAGTCCTAGGTTGCATCAACTTACAGGAAAGAAGATTCCTTGGGAATGGGATGAGGCGGCCGAATCCGAATGGAAAGCATTAAAATTCGCATTATTACAAGCACCCATCCTATCACACCCTAATTTAGCAGAAGAGCTTTGCATAGTAACGGACAGTTCATACTCAGGTCTGGGTGTCATGGTGTTCCAAGACTATGTACATGAAGGAAACAGGGTGTGGAAGACATTTGCGTTTGGTAGCAGAGTACTAGCCAAGAGTGAGAGGAATTACTCAGTAACCGAGTTAGAGGCGCTGGCTATTGTATGGGCGTTTGAAAAATTCAGATACCTTCTGTTTGGTCGCAAGACGAGGGTCTACACAGACCACAAGGCACTCGAGTTCTTGATGACTGCAAAGCTTAATCACAGGCGGCTCATTAGGAGGGCATCATATCTGCAGCAGTACTACTTTTCGATAGAATATATCCCCGGCAGTCAGAACATTATTGCAGACGCCTTATCACGGTAACCGATCGGATTTGAGCACACCATTGAAGAAGATCTGGAGAAAAAACACTACTGCCTTTTCTATATGCAGAAAGCAGCCTTTGAAAATTTTATTACCTGTAGTATGCAGGACATCAAGAAGGAGCAAGACAAGGACCCTGCCCTAGTGTTATTGAAACAGAAATGGATAGACAGAAGACATGTCACCATCAGGCAGTTCTACCTCTTGCGGAAAGGCATAATTTTCCACCGAAATTATGCAAATGATACTGAGTGGGGGGTATGCATCCATGAACACCTAATAAACAAGGTTATATGGCATACTCGCCTCAGCTATGGACACTTCGGACCACGCAAGTGCAATCTCAAGCTAAGGACCATGTGTTACTTTCGAAACATGGAGCGTCGAATTCGGAGGGTACTGTCGGTGTGTAAAGACTGCCAAAAGGCTAAGCACACCACTGTGAGCATGCAGGTACCATTATACCCAATCGTACCGACCAAATTAAGACAATCAGCAGCAACAGATTTGATGGGACCTTTGCCAAGAACAAGAAGAGGATATACTTACGTATTAGTGTTTGTTGAACTAACGTCCAAATACGTTACCTTTACGCCACTGAAGAGGGCGACAGGACGAACTGTATCACGAGCCCTAATCCGGGATTTCCTACCACATTGGTCATGTGAGTAGAATTATTTCTGATAACGGGCCACAGTTTAAGTCAAAAACATGGAAGGAGACGTTGCGTCGATCTAAAATTGATCCCATTTTTATATATTCACACCATCCGAACTCGAATGCTGCAGAACGGGTTATTAAAGAACTCGGAAACTTGTGCCGGTTGTACTGTAACAAACAGCACACGACATGGGACGTTTTCCTTAAAGACTTCCAGGAGGTGATCAATGGGGCACCCCATGGGATAACAAAATTGGCACCCATTACAGTACTGAAAAACCAGATTCCTAAGGACTTGATAACCGAGGTCGTAAACTTCCCACCAAGGGCGCGAACGCAGCACCAAGCCATAGTGGATTTGGCTCTCAAGAGGATACGGGCTGCAGCAGAGGTCAGGAAGAGACGTGCCGACAGGGGAGCTCGTCTACGACACTTCCAAATTGGACAATAGGTGCTCGTTAAGTCTTTCCGACTTTCGAACAAACAAAAAATGAAATGCCAAAAATTCTGTTCTGTTTACAACGGCCCGTACCGTATAAGGAGAGCAGCTCACAACAATGCTTATGAATTGGAGACGCTGAAAGGAAAGAAGTCCATAGGACTCCACCACATCTCTCACATAAAGGAGTCCGTGGAATAGTAGTAATGTAAGTGGTGTACATAGTAGAATGGGCAAATACATGAACCTTGCTATAGTAGTAGTGTAAGTGGTGTACATAGTAGAATAGGCAAAGATATGAACCTTTCTTCGGGGAACAATAATCGTTGCATTAATAGATTAAGATTGTTAAAGTATTAACACGCTGCGTTTTCTCGCATAAGAATTTACTGCTGTTAACTTTTTTTGTCTATGTTTGGGATCTCCTCTGTCGTTGCAATAAGAGGCACTACCTTTCCATGAGCAATGTTTTTGTCGTTTCCTATCTGGTGTCCAAGTTAAGGGATAAAGATGAGTGACGAGATGTCGCACAAACGGGCGCATACAAGAACGTGCTCTTAGAAGCGTTCTGAGAAGTCGTGATACGCTCCATAGCGGCCACAACCAGTTCGTGAGACGTTCATACCAATGCTTGCAGGCAAGCGTCAGTGCACTGCAAGATTGTGGTATATTGCGTGATTTCGAGGATGAATATGGGCAGTATAGTTTTTTTGCAGAGCTGCGCCAGCATCGTTGTCTTGCAAGTCGGGGTGAACCTGTGAGCGTTTGACTCCAATGGTGCCCTAGACGAGAGAAATGCAGGCATAAAGCCTACCATGCCAGTGTGCTGGTTGGGGACTTAGCGTGCTGCTCGTGACTGTCACAGATGAATAACCAGGGACTTATACTTGGATATTCGTGACACACTGTGTAGTGTGTTGGGCGACTGAATCCTCAACAGGAACCAGTCCTGGCTTGGTCATATTACATTGCTTCTGGAAAGGTGTGCTTTGATCGCGAAAACCGCATCACATAGAGAAGGAAGTTGCAACTATAAATTTATTGTCGTGTATAGCCATGGCTAATCCAGTCTCTGGAGTTTCAGTGAGGCGTAATGAAAACTCGGAGGTCATGTCGTACGGCGCGCACATCACTGTCGGCAATAGCGGCGAGCAGCGAGACATCTCAACGTAACAGGAATTATGTAAGAGTATTGTATAAGGTAAACAAAAAAAAAGGTCCGATATACCGATATACTAGGATAAGTTGAACTGTAGGATTTAACAATAACTAGATTAATATTATGGGGGTTTTCTACCACAAGTGTTTGGCGCGCGCCTGTTGGGATGTTATTTTTCAGGTCATCAAATCACAGACCCAAGGTGGAGGGACGACCGGCGAGCGAACGTAGAATAGTTGCTTGTTCTTTATAAGCTCAGTAAAACTTCGACCTGCATAATAACATAATTTATTCAAAAGATGTAGAATGTAGATCGTTGGCAAATGGTAGTTAATTCTTGAGCATGTCTACTGTCGATCTATATAATTAATAGTAATATTAGTGCGGGCCCGCACATTTAGCTGTTCATCCTGTGTAGCGTCACACACCATGTACAGTAGTGAGACCGGTCTCTATTTTGTTATAATGATAGCCAAAGATTAGTAACTATAAAAGAAAAATAAGAGTGTCTGAAGTGACAGACCATCAATGTGTCATTATGTAAATTTATTATAACACAGAAGGTCATGGGAAAAAGTTAGGCATAAGATTTTGGTCAGAACTGTGCAGATGACGGGTATCATGGCAATGCAGAGGCCAGCCAGCGCATAAACAAGAGGTCTTCGGCTACCTGCAAGAAGGCGAGCGTCCGGTCCTGCAAGCTGACAGTCGCCGGGCCGTATACCTGAGGGATTAGGCGGGATCCTCGCCGGACCACAAGTGAAAGTGAGGCTGGCCGTTGACACTGACACGCGACCCACACGCGACAGTCTGCTAGCTCTCCGGATCCGGCAGCCGTTTGGAGGGATTCCCTGCGGCAGACCACGTTGTAGTGAGTACACGAAGAAGATCACATATCGTGTCAGAACCTGCGCCTCATGTGCCTCAGGACAGAAAGGGACGCTATATACTCACCTGTTTGGGTTTTTACAACTCACTAGCATTGGCCGATCTGCATACACAAAGCAGTATCGTGCCACACTCACAAATGTATGGTCTCATTTCTAACTTCTCCTCTCTATTAGAGAGCAGTTTTAGCAATCGTCGCTCCTAGTTCAATCCTGTATGAATGACCTCACACACTTGTGGAGTCACCCCACGTGCCATCATCCCTCGTCGAACTGCAATATTGGGAAACATAAAGTACGGTCCAGCGAGAGAAGAGACCTAGACTAGTGATGTATCCCAACAAGTAGACCTCAGAGACAATTAATCGACGTGAGGAGAGCTTATCACTGTGTCTTCCTACCGTACTGCCGTGATCATATGCGTAGGTCTTGATGCAATCTCAACAGAGTACAGCAGATGCTCCAGCACACCCTATTGCCATTGCAACAACGTAGCAACAACACCCGACGTTTAGCCCTATGTGATGTCAGTACTGTGGAATTTGTGAAGTGCTTCGAATATTTCTAACAATGTGATTTAGTGCTTCATTCTCAGCACAGTCGTGAACTTTGTGCAATGTGCACACACAACTTGATGCCCCATGAACCTTGTTATTTTTCTTAAATTTCTTTCTCTAGTGTTGTTTTTGTAATGTATGATATACCTTGTATGTGTTTGTGTTTTACACTGTAATTCTTATTACAAATTACTGTATTGTTCTCCACACCATGTTTTTTTTGTATTTTTTGTTGTGTGTATGCAAACAGTGTGCCTGAAGTCCCCATAAACTGAAGCAGATACCACCACTGACATTGTGAATGGACCATCAGTTCAGGGAACATTTTGTAAAGGTTATTCTTGCTGCAGGGAGACAGAATGAATCGGAGGTTGTAATTAGATTCCGAAAGCTCACAAAGAGATTTTTAACTTAAATAGTAACATGTGTGAGTGAGTTCAGGTTAGTTTAATGATTAAAATTGTTGTAACACCTTGGGCATTTAATTGCGGAGCACTCCAACTCTGATTGTAAGGAAAATTGCTCCATATTTGGCTCACATGCCCGGGCCATATTTAGAGAGTGAATGTCTGTGTGAATCGTTGTTTGGAAGGGGCTCCCTGGGTATGGATGTGTGATGTGAGTGCTAGTGTTCCATATTAAGAAGGTGAAGCTGGCTACATCATAAATAATCCTCCCTCTATGAGCTGCATTATTCAGTTGCAGTGATTTTCTTTATAGAGTGCGGCATGTGCAGCCAGTTTGTGAGATTGTTCTTGGGCAATTGACTCACTGCCTTGCTCCTAAGTGAGCCAACCGCTCACCAATTACAATCTAAAATGGCGTAGGGGCTATGAGAGGTGGCATGAGCCCCCTCTCATATTTCTATCTTATGGTTTTCCTCTCTAATTGCATGCAGTGAAAAGTCGCTATTCCTTCACATGTGGACTTCCCACGCAGCGTCTCTCGTCACCCGGGTGGTCCGGTGACAGGCGGGATCTGCTGATCTGGAAAGCGTTAAGCCGACGGGTTGAGGAAGTCGAGTGAATGCTTTGCAGACGCCAACATTGTCAAAAGACACGCCCAGAGGGGTCTGAAGTAGCAGCTGGGCTAGAGGTTCCGTTACTTCGCAGATAATTAGCGAAAACATTTTCTGGCGGGCTACCAGCGAGGCGTGGGAATGACTTGTGTACCCAGGCAGTTGTGGCGGGAAAATTCCCGCGCTTTCTGCAAAATAGTAACTGTGATTGGCTTGCTCAGGGCATAGCTTCGTGACGTAGCAAAATCAGCGCAGAAATTGACGCCAAGAATCTCCATTGGTGGAATGGTAGTGCTCCGGCAATAGAGTGGAATTTTCCGCCGGTTTTCGGGTTGCTGATTGGAATGTTTAACCACGGCCACTGTCGTGGGGGCGGGAATGTTGTGTGTTCGGCCTGTACAGGTGCTCTAGGTGGTCGGCTCTCGCCTTTTGGTCGAGGACGTCGAAGCAAGCAGCCATCGCCTCCGGTACGCCAGATCGTGTTTTGGCAGTTAAGAAGACAGTTTGGTAATGTATGTCCGCAGCACCGGCAGATAGGGATTTTCCTAGGTGATAAACAGAGCTCAGCAGAGTGCGCCTGTTCGCCTTTTTCTAACTTTGTTCTGTCTTGAGTAGCAGCAATTAATGTTGGGTTAGCTGTGTGTCTCTCTTAAGATTTGAGTGGCAAGGAATTGGCTCCACATACCACTTTGTCTTAAATCTCACAATCTAGTTTTGGGACAACTTCACCTCCATAGCGTTTGTTTGAGCATCCAATTTGAGTCAATTTGATGTATTATAAATGTTTCAAGTGTTTTTGTTTATTATTTTGTTTTTAGTTTTAATAAATCATATTGTTATTTTGGACAGAACTTTCATTCTGTTAATCGGTAGAGCAACCCATCATTTCTCACTACGTTAATGAAACCTTCCTTTATTTAACTTATTTATCAAATTAAATCATTGCAGGTGCCAAACTCTTTTCTACTCCACTTGCAGGGTTGATTACAGTCAGTTCGCGTATATTTTTTAATCCATGTGCAACAGCAAAAGTCGGAGTTAGAATAGGGGGGGGGGGCTTAGAGCATCATTTACATATGGAGATTCTAGAAGAATTTAGTGTTAAATACACTGCTTGCCCCGGCACCTCGCAACGTGTATCAGCGATCCAGCCTTTCACCGAGTGGGCTGTGAGAAAAGCCTAAGAACCACATCCAGGCCGCCCGGCACGCCGACCCATTGTCGCTAATCAGCCAGCGTACCCAGGTATCGGTCGCGTTAACACGCACCCCTTTCTGGGTGGGTACAAGGCAAAGCAAATTACTGTTCGTTACTGGATTCTTAAGTAGCTCGTATTAAAACGTGCGCCTAGTACCTAGTTGATGTCTTCGTACTCTTGCTCTTAATAGGGTAGCATTCGCGTTATTCGAACACGGTTTAGGTACATGCAAAATACTGAAAATTTGTCCACAAGTGGTGGTGTTGATTTGAGGGTCTAGCATCAATTAGCGTAGAATTTCACTGGAAGGTCGTAAATGTTATTTCGTTGGTCATCCTGAAAGTGCTGTTGGTGTTTCAAAATACTTTCTGCTGATGTATTCTCTTCATATTAAGAACAATGTAAACATAGGAGTGGATCATAGAGCTCCTATGCACAATCGCTAAGCCCTCGCGTAATTTCTGTCATCTTCTATATTCAATCTGCAGCAAAAATGGCTGTTTCTGAAGTAGATTTATTGAGAAACTACCGCGTAAGCAACATTATCGAGGGTCTGGGAAAGAGCGCAGTCACTTCTGATTATAAAGGAATAGAATATCCGAGACATCAGTCTGTTGCAGGATGCTAGAGAACACTTTAAGCCCAAATATATCGTTAATAAAGAAAATGAGCACGAAAGAATTCAACTCGGCTTCAGGAAACACCACGCGTTTGAATCACAGACCGCTTTTAGAGACAAGGTACTGTATTTTGGCATTGTTAGACTGATTATGGTGATCTAGCAGATTTCTGGTTTTCTAGACTCACAAAAATAAACGGTCATCCGGGATGACCTCCTCAGATACACGACACGTTTAAATGATTTTCCTTACAACGCAGTACGTTACAGTGGATGTCGTCTATCAGTAGAGCCGAAAATATAATGTAATACAAATACTAACGTCCTCAAATCAATAGAATGATCATTTTCTTAGCAAAGTGCATGCTTTAAGTAAATCTCGAACTAAGACGTAACTGCGAGAAGTTGTAGAGTACTAGTCCAGTAGACCTGACAACAGACGTCTGAGGAATTTAAGAAGTTGATAGGTAAATTCATACAAAGAATAACATGGATTCTCGAGTCCTTGATAGGATAACAACGTCTTTCTCACGAAAGCTACTGCAATTTAGATACCTAGCATTTGTGGAAGGGCGTAAAACAAAATTCTTCTGCCTTCAACGAATGTCTCCTGTATGAGAGAAATTGGAAAGCTTACGAAAGAATACATACCAGAAACTAGTCTCACGCCCAACGTATGAATGAAAAGTATCGGGACTGGCTAGTATCCATGCATAATAGCCTGCGCTATGCACTAAGCTATGGCTTGCGGGATAAACAGATAAATGTACAGACAGAAAATGGTGCAATTTGGAACAATCAAAATTAGAGAATGGACGAGAAATATTTCTTCGTTACTCATGACTGGAGAGAAAATAATACTCAAATACAATTTTTATTAACGTTAGCGTTGATCACATAAACTGCTCCGTCTGCTTGTATGTTAACGAAAACACAGTAAACTACAGCTCTCAAAGCTCTTTGTGTTGCCACACATTGCTATTGGCAACATACTTCGACCATTTGTACATCAGAGAAAACAGATTTATTTTCTACTGGTTACGTCCTCCGTTTGGGTTGCGGGACATAATTTATTCCCTGTGACACAGGTATTTGCTGCTTGTCTATCTTTACTATTGAGAGTGTGAAAATACAGAATAATTTCAACACTATGAGTGTCATGTTTTAATTAAGTGTTTAACGTATACACTGACTTACCATTTCACCCGATACAAAATTACCTCACTCAATATTACAGATTTGTCATATGGTATTACAGCGTGACTGATTTTGTACCTACAACTATGTCTTTTCTGTGGCACAACTTGTATCTAAATCAATAGGCTCAGTATCAGTGGATGAAAATTTTATTAATGTGATATTCTTGTAATCGACCGAAAACATTCATGAAAGATTCACAGCACATAGTTGATGGGGCTAAGCTACATATTTGTGCACTTAACAGTCACGTTCATGTGGTGGTGGTCTACGTCATCGTATCAAAGTAGCCCACACACGTTTGAAATCGTTGCTTTCACTATAAAATATTTCAGCAACTGTGTTTCTCAAGTCTGAGCAGTAGTTACGTTATTTTCTTTATTCCGAGAGAGGGCGCAAGAACAAATCTGTAGAAGGCTACCCGCCTACTGCCTCTGAACTGATCGAAAAGTTGAAATGAGGCGTAACGCCAGGATAGAGTTTAAGAGCGAGCAACAATCGCACAGTACCACGCCACAACAAGTGACATTTCTTTTACTTTCTACTCCGATTATTTTGTAAATTAGTAAATAACTATAGTATTTCACGCACTAGCTCTATTTTTCCTTGAATACTGCTGCTTAAAATGAAAACATCACCCTGCCTTACAAAAACGTGTAGGAGGATTAAACGAAACGAAACTTCACGCGTGATGTTGTTTAAGTCATTGCAAAACAGACATAAATTTATAAACAACTTTGCTGTTTGAGCCTATTTAACAGAACGACGTTGCAGCACCTCTGACATGGATGCATGCACTGATTCACTTTGCAAGGTTGTCATGAAGCCTCTGTATCGTCTCCTGAGGCAAGCTGTCCCGCGACAGATGTAACTCGGCCCTGCTGTCATGGTTACTGGCACTGAAACCGTGATGTCCAAGCTGGTCCCACAATTGTTGTTACCTGTGGATCCTGCTGGTCACGTAAGTACCTCAACATCGTGCAAACAGTTTATAGAGACACGTGTCGCGCGAGGACGAGCATTATCCTGTTAAAAATGGCACCATGATACTTCGCATGCGAGGTAGCACATGAAGACACAGGACCCTCGTAACTAACCGTTGTGCGGTTATTGGTCCCTCTAACACCTGTGACCCGGACTCATAGGCGATGGCTGCCCACACCACGAAGTCAGGAGTAACGCCTCTGTGCCTCTCCAAAACATTGGCAGAACGGGTCCTGTCCCGAGGTCGCCGCCATACATGCCGATGATGGTCCTCCATGATAGTGCAGAGTCCCGAGGAACCGCTCAATATAACGCGGTGTCACTCATCAGTAGTCCACGCTTCCCGATCACGACGACAATCCAAACGCAGCCGTCGGTGTTGTGGTGTTTACACAACCTACGCCTGGCTGCTGAGGTTCAAATGGCTCTGAGCACTATGGGACTTAACTACTGAGGTCATCAGTCCCCTAGAACTTAGAACTACTTAAACCTAACTAACCTAAGGACATCACACACATGCATTCCCGAGGCAGGATTCGAACCTGCGACCGTAGCGGTCACGCGGTTCCAAACTGAAGCGCTTAGAACCGCACGGCCACACCGGCCGGTGTACGCCTGGCTGCTGCTAGACTCCGACCAGTGGCGTGGGGTGACGCAGAATGTTCCATGGAGTACACTACTCTGTGACGTGCTTGGTGCACAATATGGCGTTGCTCCCTTGAGGTGGTCAGACGAGGTCTGCCGGAAAATTTGTCGAGGAAGAGATCTGCTCTCACGTTCCAACATCGGGCCTTTGTCACGTCCGAAAATCCTACAAGTCTGGTTATAGCACGCTTCTATTGCGCGGCCAGGTGGAGAGCCGCAGTTAGGCCTCTCTCAAAATTTGTCAGCTGCTGATAACGCTGTCTCATGCTAGTACGCTGCCTTCAGAGTGATCATTTTCTCAACTATCGCTCGAGCGAAGGCCAGTTTGCCCTTTTCTCAAGTGATTCACTGCGAAGTATGGATGACGGCAAACAGGTGAAGTCCATATTTCTAGATTTCCAAAGATAGTTTGACACGGTGCCCCAGTGCAGAATGTTGACGAAGATGCGCGTCCGTCGCTCGTGGTCTCGCGGTAGCGTCCTCGCTTCCCGAGCACGGGGTCCCGGGTTCGATTCCCGGCGGGGTCGGGGATTTTCACCTGCCTCGAGACGACTGGGTGTTTGTGTTGTCCTCATCATTTCATCATCATCCAGGAAAGTGGCGAAATTGGACTGAGCAAAGGTTGGGAAATTGTACGGGCGCTGATAACCACGCAGTTGAGCGCCCCACAAACCGAAACATCATCATCACATCATCACGAAGATGCGAGTATATAGAATATATTTTCAAATATGTGAGTAGCTCAAAGGCTTCCTACGCAATAGAACTCAGAACGCTGTCCTCGACGCCCAGGTTTCATGAGATGCAAACCTATCGTCGGGAATACCCCTGAAAAATATGACAGGTCCTCTATTATTTTCTAGATACTTAATTAGGGTGAGCAGCAATCTGCCATTGCCTACTGATGATGCTGTAGTATATGGAAAGGTGTTTAATTTGAGTGACTATAGGACGATACAAGATGACTTTCACAAAATTTCTTGTTGTTGTGATGAAGAGTATATTGGTCTAAATGTACAAAGATGTGATTTAATGGGAACGAGTAGGAAGAACAAACACGTAATGTTCAAGTACAGCATTAGTAGGCTACCGCTTGAATGCAGTAACTTCGATTAATTACCTAAAGGCGGGGTCACACTGAGCGCGCTGCGCCGCGCCGTGCTGCGCCGCGCTGCTGCAGCCCGCGCACAGCTGTAGCACAGAGGAGAGCGCCGCTCCGAGGCGCGCACTGTGTTCCAGCTGGAGCGCGCGCACGGTCTGAAGATGGCCAGCCGAAGCCCCGCCTCAACTGAGAGCGCGCACGCGCCACTTCCTTTGATGTACCGACGACAGCCGGAAAACTGTGCGGCGCGGCACGTCGCGGCGTAGCGCGGTTCGCCGTCCACACTGAGCGCGCAGAGCCGCAGACAGCCGTTTTGCGCAGCGCGGCGCTGCACGGCGCGCTCAGTGTGGACCCGCCTTAAGAGTAACGTTGCAAAACGAAATGAAATAGAACGACTATGACATGCTTGTGGAAGGCAAGGCGAACGGTGAAGAATTTTGGGAAAGTGTGGCTCATCTATAAAGGAAACTGCATACAAAAACCAAGTGAGATTTATTCTTAATACTGCTCGAGTGTTCGGGATTCGTACCAGATCGGGTAACATGAAGACATCTACATCTACATCCACATTTATACTCCGCAAGCCACCCAACGGTGTGTGGCGGAGGGCACTTTACGTGCCACTGTCATTACCTCCCTTTCCTGTTCCAGTCGCGTATGGTTCGCGGGAAGAACGACCGCCTGAAAGCCTCCGTGCGCGCTCTAATCTCTCTAATTTTACATTCGTGATCTCCTCGGGAGATATAAGTAGGGGGAAGCAATATATTCGATACCTCATCCAGAAACGATCCCTCTCGAAACCTGGCGAGCAAGCTACACCGCGATGCAGAGCGCCTCTCTTGCAGAGTCCGCCACTTGAGTTTGTTAAACATCTCCGTAACGCTATCACGGTTACCAAATAACCCTGTGACGAAACGCGCCGCTCTTCTTTGGATCTTCTCTATCTCCTCCGTCAACCCGATCTGGTGCGGATCCCACACTGATGAGCAATACTCGAGTATAGGTCGAACGAGTGTTTTGTAAGCCACCTCCTCTGTTGATGGACTACATTTTCTAAGGACTCTCCCAATGAATCTCAACCTGGTACCCGCCTTACCAACAATTAATTTTATATGATCATTCCACTTCAAATCGTTCCGCACGCATACTCCCAGATATTTTACAGAAGTAATTGCTACCTGTGTTTGTTCCGCTATCATATAATCATACAATAAAGGATCCTTCTTTCTATGTATTCGCAATACATTACATTTGTCTATGTTAAGGGTCAGTTGCCACTCCCTGCACCAAGTGCCTATCCGCTGCAGATCTTCCTGCATTTCGCTACAATTTTCTAATGCTGCAACTTCTCTGTATACTACAGCATCATACGCGAAAAGCCGCATGGAACCTCCGACACTATCTACTAGGTCATTTATATATATTGTGAAAAGCAATGGTCCCCCTGTGGCACGCCAGAGGTTACTTTAACGTCTGTAGACGTCTCTCCATTGATAACAACATGCTGTGTTCTGTTTGCTAAAAACTCTTCAATTCAGCCACACAGCTAGTCTGATATTCCGTAGGCTATTACTTTGTTTATCAGGCGACAGTGCGGAACTGTATCGAACGCCTTCCGGAAGTCAAGAAAAATAGCATCTACCTGGGAGCCTGTATCTAATATTTTCTGGGTCTCATGAACAAATAAAGCGAGTTGGGTGTCACACGATCGCTGTTTCCGGAATCCATGTTGATTCCTACATAGTAGATTCTGGGTTTCCAAAAACGACATGATACTCGAGCAAAAAACATGTTCCAAAAATCTACAACAGATCGACGTCAGAGATATAGGTCTATAGTTTTGCGCATCTGCTGGACGACCCTTCTTAATGACTGGGACTACCTACGCTCTTTTCCAATCTTTTGGAACCTTCCGTTCCTCTAGAGACTTGCGGTACACGGCTGTTAGAAGGGGGACAAGTTCTTTCGCGTAGTCTGTGTAGAATCGAATTGGTATCCCGTCAGGTCCAGTAGACTTTCCTCTGTTGAGTGATTCCAGTTGCTTTTCTATTCCTTGGACACTTATTTCGATGTCAGCCATTCTTTCGTTTGTGCGAGGTTGTAGAGAAGGAACTGCAGTGCGGTTTTACTCTGTGAAACAGCTTTGGAAAAAGGTGTTTAGTATTTCAGCTTTACGCGTGTCATCCTCGGTTTCAATGCCTTCATCATTCCGGAGTGTCTGGATATGCTGTTTCGAGACACTTACTGATTTAACGTAAGACCAGAACTTCCTAGGATTTTCTGTCAAGTCGGTACATAGAATGTTACTTTCGAATTCACTGAACTCTTTACGCATAGCCCTCCTTACGCTAACTTTGACATCGTTTAGCTTCTGTTTGTCTGAGCGGTTTTGGCTGCATTTAAACTTGGGGTGAAGCTCTCTTTGCTTTCGCAGTAGTTCCCTAATTTTGTTGTTGTACCACGGTGGGTTTTTCCCGTCCCTCACAGTTTTACTCGGCACGTACCTGTCTAAAACGCATTTTACGATTGCCTTGAACTTTTTCCATAAACACTCAACATTGTCAGTGTCGGAACCGAAATTTTCGTTTTGATCTGTTAGGTAGTCTGAAATCTGCCTTCTATTACTCTTGCTAAACAGATAAACCTTCCTCCCTTTTTTATATTCCTATTAACTTCCATATTCAGGGATGCTGCAACGGCCTTATGATCACTGATTCCCTGTTCTGCACATATAGAGTCGAAAAGTTCGGGCCTGTTTGATATCAGTAGGTCCAAGATGTTATCTCCACGAGTCGGTTCTTTGTTTAACTGCTCGAGGTAATTTTCGGATAGTGCACTCAGTATAATGTCACTCGATGCTCTGTCCCTACCACCCGTCCTAAACATCTGAGTGCCCAGTCTATATCTGGTAAATTGAAATCTCCACCTAAGACTATAACATGCTGAGAAAATTTATGTGAAGACATCAAAACTGTTCAGAGAAAGGCTACTAGATTCGTTACCGGTACGTTCAAACAACAAGCGAGCAAGTATTACGGAGACGTTTCCGTAACTCAGATAGGAGTACCATGCGGGAATATAAAGTTCTTTTCGAGAAACACTGTTAAGAAAATTTATAGAACCAGAATTTAAAACTGACGGCAGAACGATTCTACTGCCGCCAACATACATTTCGCGGAAGGAGCACAAAGGTAAGATACGAGAAATTAGTGCTCTATTTGCAAGTGACACAGGAAAGAAATGACTATTAGTGGTAAAATACCTGGTGATGTGGCTTGCGGAATGTGTATACAGATACAGATGAAGACCACGCAACATTTGACACTGTTCACGCTCGTAATACACTCCTGGAAATGGAAAAAAGAACACATTGACACCGGTGTGTCAGACCCACCATATTTGCTCCGGACACTGCGAGAAGGCTGTACAAGCAATGATCACACGCACGGCACAGCGGACACACCAGGAACCGCGGTGTTGGCCGTCGAATGGCGCTAGCTGCGCAGCATTTGTGCACCGCCGCCGTCAGTGTCAGGCAGTTTGCCGTGGCATACGGAGCTCCATCGCAGTCTTTAACACTGGTAGCATGCCGCGACAGCGTGGACGTGAACCGTATGTGCAGTTGAAGGACTTTGAGCGAGGGCGTATAGTGCGCATGCGGGAGGCCGGGTGGACGTACCGCCGAATTGCTCAACACGTGGGGCGTGAGGTCTCCACAGTACATCGATGTTGTCGCCAGTGGTCGGCGGAAGGTGCACGTGCCCGTCGACCTGGAGCCGGACCGCAGCGACGCACGGATGCACGCCAAAACCGTAGGATCCTACGCAGTGCCGTAGGGGACCGCACCGCCACTTCCCAGCAAATTAGGGACACTGTTGCTCCTGGGGTATCGGCGAGGACCATTCGCAACCGTCTCCATGAAGCTGGGCTGCGGTCCCGCACACCGTTAGGCCGTCTTCCGCTCACGCCCCAACATCGTGCAGCCCGCCTCCAGTGGTGTCGCGACAGGCGTGAATGGAGGGACGAATGGAGACGTGTCGTCTTCAGCGATGAGAGTCGCTTCTGCCTTGGTGCCAATGATGGTCGTATGCATGTTTGGCGCCGTGCAGGTGAGCGCCACAATCAGGACTGCATACGACCGAGGCACACAGGGCCAACACCCGGCATCATGGTGTGGGGAGCGATCTCCTACACCGGCCGTACACCACTGGTGATCGTCGAGGGGACACTGAATAGTGCACGGTACATCCAAACCGTCATCGAACCCATCGTTCTACCATTCCTAGACCGGCAAGGGAACTTGCTGTTCCAACAGGACAATGCACGTCCGCATGTATCCCGTGCCACCCAACGTGCTCTAGAAGGTGTAAGTCAACTACCCTGGCCAGCAAGATCTCCGGATCTGTCCCCCATTGAGCATGTTTGGGACTGGATGAAGCGTCGTCTCACGCGGTCTGCACGTCCAGCACGAACGCTGGTCCAACTGAGGCGCCAGGTGGAAATGGCACGGCAAGCCGTTCCACAGGACTACATCCAGCATCTCTACGATCGTCTCCATGGGAGAATAGCAGCCTGCATTGCTGCGAAAGGTGGATACACACTGTACTAGTGCCGACATTGTGCATGCTCTGTTGCCTATGTCTATGTGCCTGTGGTTCTGTCAGTGTGATCATGTGATGTATCTGACCCCAGGAATGTGTCAATAAAGTTTCCCCTTCCTGGGACAATGAATTCACGGTGTTCTTATTTCAATTTCCAGGAGTGTATATAGTATCCCAAGTGGAATGATCGGTATTCAGGGATACTAAGGGAACGATCACTCGAAGCAACAACTTCCAATAAACATGGGCTCATAAATGCATAACCTAAGAGGTATGGGCACATGTTCAGTAGAAGAAATGTGTTTTATAGTGGCGAAGATGAACAACTGCTTATAGCATTTAAGGTATGCACTTTAGAATTCATGTTTTCTGGTCAGTTTTTATTGTTTCGGTCTAAACCAGCACCTCACAAAACATGGAAAGCAAAGACCTTGCCATAGCAGAGATTTATTTCGCAGTATGGAAGATCAATATGTGCTAATAGATCTTATAGTATGCATTTTTGAGTCCATGTTTACTAGACTTTATTTGCTTCGAATGATCGTTCCTGTCATAGCCCTGAATGTTGACCACTCCGCCTGGGACTCCCTGTATACCCTTTGAGGCCCGGTAACAGCCCTAGACACGAACAACACTAATGCAATCTGTAGGCCGTTCTACCAGTCATACGTACAGAACTGCAACGCTACGGATTTATATACTCGCCGATGGAGTCATACGAAGTTACATTGATATCCGACCATGTCTTCTGTATGCTTCTCTGTCAGTCACCGTATTTCCTTAGAGACGTGCTCTTATTAATATCCAATCCAGCGTTCCTCAACTTCTACACACATTTAGTTGTTTAAGGCAGCGGTTGTACTATAAGCGAATGATCATGAGTATAAGCTTATGATCCTCAAAGAGCTGGGTCTACAGCTACGACAAATTGTGTAGATGATTCGGAGCTGACTGCCGCCTGAAACCAGTTCAGGAAAAATGACAGTTGCAGTCAACAAAAAATCATTTAAATGCATATGAACTACAAACCGAAGTACTTTACAAGCGATTCATTGAGAAGCTCTCCATTTCACAGCTGCCATTTGAGTCTGTGCAACATGGTGACGAGTTAGAGCTGTTTCACACACACGGCAAATCACTGACGTGGCTATAGGCCAAACAGCGTTAAACTTCGGTTTCCACACGCTGCAGAAAGCGGCTGCAGCACAACAGGCGTCTGGCGACCGAATGACGCCTTGTGACAAGATAAATGGGGGCGGCCGGCCGCCGTTCGGCACAACCACCGTATCTGCCTACAGTGGCCTGTGACGCAACGGCGGGCTTCACACTATGCACTGACTGGAAAGTTACACCAACCAACCAAACGACCACTAAAGTAAGTGGGAGTAATTTGCTGAAGAACAGACCCAATCGCTAACGATGATTTGCGATAGGATTTTGGTACACATACTGTGTTTGAACATTATGAATTACGATAGATTGACGGATCCAACAGAAAATATCGTCATTGAGAAACAAAAACAGCTCTTTATTCTTACGAAGTAATGAGTTTTGACGACAAGATATGTCAAACTGATTCCGTATGCTCAGATTTCCGGAAGGCTTTTTGACACTATCCCTCACAAGCGACTTCTAATGGAACTGCGTGCCTATGGACACGTCTGTGGAACAACTGTGGAGATTGTGACACGTGTCTAGATTGTGCTAATGGATTTGTGATTCCCTGACGGAAAGATCACAGTCCGTAGTAACTGACGATAAGTCATGGAGTTAAGCTGAAGTCATATCTGGCCTTCCCAAGGAGGAGTTAAGGCCCTCTGCTGTTCCTGGTCTACGTAAACGATTTAGGTGACAATCTGAGTTGCCCTCTTACATTGTTTTCAGATGATGCTGTCGTTTACTGTTTGTATAGTCATCAGATGATCAAAAAATGGCCAAGTGTGAGTAGCACTAACTCACTGGCAGTTTCGTGCAAACCTAGTTATTTATATAATTACATACGTCGTCCATCCAGCGACTTGAGATTCTCAACAATTTCTGCGTCTTATCGATACTGGCAAGATATTGGTTCCGGAAGTTCCAAGACCGTGCCACAATCTCCACATCTCCGCAGTCGTTCCTCAGACTTGTCCAGGCACAAAAAAATTAAGCTCAGGAATATATATAATAAAATGGCTTTTATTTACATACAAAAACGTTGATCCAACTTACTAGCATACAGTAACGTTAGTCTATTATGCTTTTAACAGATTCTGAGTGTAATATATTTTTATGTGGTGTAGTTACAATTTAAAAAGTTTCTGATTTTTTTTTACTTTACTTGTACTTAGAGTGATTCTAGGTCAACGGGAGGTACTCTATAGGTTTTGATGAGATTTTTTGAGTAACAAAATATTTGACATAAAATGACCAAATCTTCTCATCGTATTGACTTAGAAGCTTAAACATTTTACAGCACCAGGGGACCATTGACTTCAGTATATGCCATAAATTTGAACTTGATACGCCAATCTGTTTCAGAGAAAAAGGGGTATTAAAAGACGGGCAGATGGATTGACGGATAAAAGAATGAAAATTTTTCCTGTAATATAATTACAAATAGTTAATATTTGAAATTATTCTTTTCATTTTACTGTGAAACCTTGCTTCTTGCCCAATTTTATGAGTGTAGGTCAACGGGATGAGTGTATAAAAATATGTTCGTATAACCGAAGATGCATATTTTGACGATACCTTGGGTTCTAATCAAGTCTAATCATTTATAATATTTGTAACACTTGATAATGGCCTAAGTCCGAAATCTAGACTGTGAAATAAAACCTTTGTGCACTGAAATGGCGATTATATCCTTCAGAATAAAATAAAAATATGTGACCAAAATGGCCGTTTCTTTTGATTGAAGTGACTTAGAATCTTCAGATTCTTACACCGCCAAAGCACTGTGGACCTCAATATGTGATACGAATTGGAGCGTGATAAGTCTGTCTCTTCCTGATAAAAAGGATTTTTAACAGTCGCATAAACAGCGAAGCGATCGTAAAAGGGTTCAGTTTTTACGGAACCCTGATACAGGTAAGATACCTGCGTAGTGTAGAAGGTAGCAACTGGTTCTAAATAATGAAAAGTGTGAAGTCATCCACATGAGTAATTTTTTTTTATTATTCGTGGCAGAAGCACCATGGATACAGGAATATAAAAAAATGAATAGCACACAGAAAAAAAAAATTAATTACAGGCATATGAAAAAAATATATATATATAAATATATATACAAATATGTGTGCACATAAACAAAATGTTATAGGCATTTGGCCCATAAGCGGGCTACGTCGACAGCATTTGGGGTTGCCATCATCAGATCCTCTAAAGTGCAGTGAGAAGGACATTCAGGGCAGTTATACATGTGCTGGGTCGTCTGCACCTCTCCACAGTCGCAGAGATTAGATGTAGTAGAATATCTCCACTTCAGAAGGTTATCTCTTGACCGTGCAGTGTTGGTGCGTAGCCTGTTTAGTGATCTCCAGACCACCCAGTCCTCATCGTAACCTGGTGCCAATTCTTCCTTTGGTTCCATCCAGTGCCCTTCTCCCGACCGCTTCCATCTCTCCACCCTAGATCCAGGTTGGTCGCTAAAATCTTCGGTTGCTCTGAGAAAACTGCGTCTAGATTTCAAGCGTTTGGTGGCTGGCTGAGTTTTGTGGAGGAGGTGGCTCTCTGCCATCTCAGCCCTCGGTCTTTCACTATAGGCTGCCGCTTCTCTTCGCACTGCAGGAGGTGCAATCCCAGCAAGATGTTTCAGACATCCAGTGACGAGCCTGCAGGTCTCGTTCACAGCAATGTCGACCTGTTTAAAGTGGGCAGAGTTGTACCAGACACTGCTTGCATATTCGCCTGCTGGGAAGCCAACTGCTAGTGCTGTGGTCCTTACTACCTCTGGCTTTGCGCCCCAGGATGAGTTCGTTATTTTCCGAAGAATATTATTTCTGCCGCTCACCTTCATTTTGGTGTTAATACAGTGCTGTTTATACGTCAGAGCCCTGTCTAGGGTTACTCCTAGGTATTTGGGGTTAACGCAGTGTTCGAGGAGTGTGTCCTTCCAGAAGACACGCAGCTTACGGGATGCCTGCTTGTTACGGAGATGGAAGGCGCAAACTTGTGTTTTGCTAGGGTTCGGCTTGAGTTGATTGTCGGCGTGGTACTGACAGAGCATGTCTAGCGCATCCGTGAGCTTTGTCTCAACATCCTCAAAGGAGTCACCCTGTACGGCCATAGCACGGTCATCGGCGTAGATATAGTTTTCCGTACCAGCTGGCAGTGGTTGATCATTGGTGTAAATGTTAAAAAGTATGGGTGCCAGTACGCTGCCCTGAGGGAGACTATTTTTCTGGGCCCGCCACCTGCTATGCATCCCTTGGAATTCCACAGAGAACCTACGGTTCTCTAACAGACTTCTAACTGTGGATGTGAATTTAAAGTCCCTGGTAATGGCATACAGCTTCTTCATTAGCAGACGTAAGTTGACGGTGTCGTATGCGGCTGTCAAGTCTATAAAGGCGACACCGGTTATTTTCCGGTTCTCATAGCCGTCTTCAATCAGCTGCGTGAGGTTAATTACCTGAGATGTATTGCTTTTCCCTGGGCGGAAACCTGCTTGTTGGGGGATTAGGTAGGGTTCTATGGCACTGGAGAGGCGATCCTGGAGTATTCTTTCAAAGATTTTAAAGATATGGCAGAGAAGTGATACGGGTCGGAAATTTCTGGGGTCATCAGCATTTTTGCCTAGTTTTAAAATGGCAATAACTTTAGCCTTCCTCCAGATTGTGGGAATCTGACATGTTTCCATGCAATTGTTAAACAGTTTCAGTAGGTATTATTTAACGTTGGGACCACAGTGTTTAATCTGTTCAACAAAAATCCCGTCCAGGCCCGGGGCCTTCCTTAGCTTGCATTTCGCTATGGCTTTGTACAGATCTGCCATTGTGAGAGGGGTGGTCAGAGTTGAATTTTCTTGGTGTTCAATCCTGTCTATTTTGGTCTCCGACTTCCTGATTTTGGTGTCGGGTTTCCCATTCTTGAGAAGCTTGTGGGCTATTTGGTCGGCTGTGACGGGAGCAAGTCCTTGAGAGAACGCCGGGTCATTGTTGAGACGTTTATGGAGTGTCCAGGTTTTCTGACTGCTCCTTTTCATGTCCAATTCCTCTATTGTCCTCAGCCATTTCTCTCTCCTGGTTTTAGCTAGTGACTCGGTTAGCTGCTCACCCGCAGTGATAGTTTCCGCGGATAGAGGGTTTGCGTCAAACAGTGTCAGGTATTGCTGCAACTGGTCCTCTAATTCTGGCGTAAGGCCTTCAACATAATTGCTTCTGCATCCTCTAGGGATCGATTGCTTGGAACACCACTGCACAGCCTTCACGAAATTGTCATAGAATCTTGGTACAGGTGGTAGGTTGTTTACAGAATCTTCCATGAGGTTTTGAAAGGTTGACCATTCTGCTTTCTTAAAGGCGAAAAGGTACGCTATGGGGTTTAACAACAGATGTGATCTGGCACATTATTGGACGGTGCTGGGTGTTTGGTATTGGTGAGCAAACTCCTTTTGAGCATTGGAACGTTACTTGATGGTTAACGAAGATGAGGTTCTGGTTATAACCTCTCCCCCATCTGCCACTGTTGTAGAAAGCAGGCAGTTTATTGTCATGTATCAGTTTTAGGTTGTTTAGCTCGGCCCAGCAGATCACATCCGTGCCATTGTCGTCGTCTTCTTGGTAGCCCCACTGCGTACTGTGGCTGTTGAAATCACCGATTACAAAATTAATTCTGTCTTTATTTAAAATTGTTTACGTTGGAGCTGGAAAAGTCCACAGTTGGTGGTTTGTACACTGATGTAACAGTGCAGTAACTAAGTTCAATGGTTAGCACTTCAGTATCATTGATGTCGTTTATACTGCTTGAAAGGATCTGTATGTTTGGCCTGGTAAAGATTGCGCTGCCATACTGTCGGTGTGGCCTGTCAGCTACTAGTCGCATGCCGTTTATCTTGGGTCTTTTGAGTGTGCTATCTCTGTGAGTTTCTTGTAGACACAGGACGACACATTTCTCTTTCTGACAGAGATCTTGTAGTAGACGTTCTTTGCATGCAGACAGGCCTTCAGTATTTACAGAGATAATCGTCAGTGCTGGGCCTGATAAGGTCCTTTTCTGTAGGATTGTCATGTTGCTTCTGGAGTGAAAGGATCAGCCGGTATACAACCGCCCAGGGGACGCCAGAGTAAGTGTATTGCATTCACATACTCTTCGTGGAGGCTCCTTTCTTGTCCCCCACATGAGTAATAAAAGGAATCCACAAAATTTCTGTTGCACGACAAGTCACGCATATCTGAAGCTGTAAATTGAACTAAATACTTAGGGATTAAAATTACGACCAATTTAAATAGGAACGATCACATAGATAATGTTGTGGGGAAAGAAAACCAAACCGAGCCATTAATTGGCAGAACACACAGAAAATGCAGCAAAATGCAACAGATCTACGAAAGAGACTGGTTACACTACGCTTTTCCTCCCTCTTCTGGAGTATTCCCATGCGGTGTGGGATCCGCATCAGATAGGATTGACAGAGGAGATTGAAAAAGTTTAAAAAAGTGCAGCTCGTTTTGTATTACCCCAAAATACGTGGGGTTGGTGGGGGAGGGAGGGGGGAGTGCCATAGTTATGGTAAGCGAATTGAAGTGGCAGTGATAAAAGCAAAAGCGTTTCTCGTTGAGACAGGGTCTTATCATGAAATATTTCTACTCAGAGTGTGAAAATATATTTTGGCACGCACCTGCATTAGGAGAAATGGTCATCATAATAAGAGAAATTAGAGCTCGCACGAAAAGATTTCAGTTTCGTTTTTGTCAGCGCTCTGTTCGAGAGTATAACCGTAGAAAAACTGCTTGAAGGCGATTCGATGAATTGAAACTTCCTGGCAGATTAAAACTGTGTGCCGGACCCAGACTCGAACTCGGGACCTTTCCCTTTCGCGGGCTAGTGCTCTACCTTCTGAGCTACCCAAGAACGACTCACGACCCGTCCTCACAACTTCAATTCTGCCAGTACCTCGTCTCCTACCTTCCAAACTTCACAGAAGCTCTTCTGCAAACCTTGCAGAACTAGCACTCCTGGAAGAAAGGATATTGCGGAGACATGGCTTAGCCACAGCCTGGTGGATGTTTTGCGGAATGAGATTTTCACTCTGCAGCGGAGTGTGCGCTGATATTAAACTTTCTGGAAGATTACAATTGTGTGCCGGACCGAGACTCGAGCTAGGGAGCTCTGGTAGAGGACTTTCCCGCGAAAGGCAAAGGTCCTGAGTTCGAGTCTCGGTCCGGAATACAGTTTTAACGTGCCAGGGAGTTTCATATCAGCGCACACTCAGCTGCAGAGTGATAATCTCATTCTGGATTCGATGCACTTTCTGCCAGACACTTAATTGGGAATTACAGAGTAATCACGTACATGTAAATGTAGATGTAAACTACAGCCAACATCGGACAGCGGCCAGTAGTCCCTCAAACCACTGCGCTATTTGTTGAGTTTTATACTGTGTGTATGGTGTTTTCGGGAAAATGGATCTATAACCGACAGAAGAATTGGATACATTGATACAGGACATGTCTGTGCTATAAGACAAGACTAGCGAAGTACTCAAACATCAGTATGACACAACAAATACCTGGAGAGAAGTATGTACAGCTCTAAATGTTGCATTTAAGACTGTAGACAAAGCGGTAAGAAAAGAACATAACAAGTAGTTCAATAGTATATTTTGATGTGAATGCTTCCATCACTTTCTAAATGAGAGTACAGAGTTTAATGCAGAATATTTAACCGTACCAACTGTTTCGGTCTGCAGAATGGCAACACTTCTTAAAAGGTTCCAAGAAGAACATTTTCTGAAAGAGCAATTCTGAGAGCGCATTTCATACAAGTTACAGTGTGGTAATTATGAAACTCTTGTTACTTTAGGAGGCCCCCAAGAAAAACGTATGATTATACGACAACGAAACTTCGTGGATACATTTGTAAGGGCATGCGGAAGAGATAATGAATAAACCATTGAAAGAAACTAATTTTAATTTCCATATGAGAGGGTAGTACTTGTCAGTTGCGTACCGTCTTTACGTCACAGGTTACAAACGTTGTTCAGTATCATGACCATCTGTACCCGCGTCAGTCTGGAACAACACTACCGGCTGCTCTACACAACCGTTCGCAACACCTTTCGAACGGTGACCCTTGAAATGTTCAGTTGCCGTGATACAGTTGATGCTCAGCTTGAAGATCCCACATAGGTTTCAGCATTCTCAGCCTTGCCAACAGAAACTACCTCAACGATTGGTGGCGCAGCTGGCCCTCGATCTCTCTCAGGAGAAATTCCCAAATTGTCAATTAAATCGAACTTCCGACTCACGTTCTTCAACGGTGGTGTGGAAAGTGAACCTCTCCGTATCACCTCAATGCGTCGATACGCGCGAAGAGCATCAGCACTATAGCTGTTGTTCTGATAAAACAGCCGTGAGAGTAAAGCCTTGCTTACCTCGTCCAAACTCATGTTGACTGCCTGCGACAATAATGCACACCTATATTTGCGTTTCAAACCTACGTCGCCGTACCATTAGCGGCGCCCAGCGGCATGTCATGACACTGGCACTACTAACAACATAACTCCTGCAATACAGAATCACTACTAACAACATAACTCCTGCAATACAGAGTCTGGACAGCACTCCTGTTAAGTTAGGTAACATTGTGGTAAATAGTTTTCCCTCTACAGTGGCTGACGTAGCGAAAGTTTAATTGCAACCACTCTGTATATTCACTTGCAGATAATGTCAGCCTATGCACAGACACCTCGGTCTGTGAGACAGTTTACAGTAGTTTTAAAGTATCATAGTTATTTTCAAACTTGTAATTTTTCCCTGGCAGTGGTCATCCTTCCAATACAGTAACTACTTTTCCGATGTTATTGCTTACTCTATTTGAATTGCTGGCATCCAAATTCGGTGAAAACAAGCCCAAAAGTCGGAATTTTGCAGCTGAAGATGTTTCTTTAACTGGCGATGCACCTTGCTAAAACTTGCGTAAGGCATTTTACAGAAAATTAAATACTTGTCTTTATTGGTCCCTAGTTAACCGAACAGGAACATGAAAGCACCGAATCATTATTTTCATTAATCTGATAAACTCAATAAGTGCTTTGATATTTAACTTCGTTTAACGCACAGTTACGACTGTCGCAACACACAGTTGATTTTTCACAGCAGAGGTCATCAGCTTTTCTGCAGACGACGCTATTCACCACCAACCTGCCACATAGCACGATACCAATAATATTACAATTTTTGTGGGGTCCACAGCCTCTGCGGGGTTTTAAGAATGAAAACATGGTCCAGGAGGCTGTATTCTTCTGTACGTTGGGCCAGTTTCAATCTGGTCATTTTCAAGCACTATTGTACGTGGTTACGTCTACTAGCCGACACTGTGTGACTGAAAATGACCGAAGGCTGAAACTGGACCATGTTTTCATTCTCAATGATTTTATATCACATCTTCTTGCTCATCTACAACCTACAGCGACTTTCTATACGCTGTGTATGGTTTGAAAAAGTAGTTAAGTTAAACTCAGTCAGATTTTTCATTACAGAGTGAGTAAACAGAGTACCAGTGTCTGAGTAACGATGACATTTCACAAAGGTCGTGATAACAAATAAGAAGGTCAGATGTTCGTTACCAAGTTAAGACGTTATCCTGTCATTCGTGAATAAAAAAAACTGATTGTATCTGAACATTCCTTTGAAACTCGAGTAAGACACGTTGCAGAGCGAAAAAGTGCTCGATATGAATTTCTCTTACAAAATCATATAGCCTATGTATTTTTAAAAATCCGATAACTGCGAGTAGGACTCGCGCTTTAAGAATTCGCTACAAACAAGTTTATGTATAAAGATAACAATAATCATTTTGTGTGGCTCAATAGCCGGTGCAGTCTTTCAATTGGACACCACTTCGGCGATTTGTGTGTGCCTAACCTACCCCAAGTAACCAGCCTTGGAAAGCGGACTCACTGTTCAATGTGGAACCCGTACCACGGGTTGATTCCGGCGACTCCTCGCATCGTTGAGCGACGAGGGATAGGTTAAAAGGATCAGTGAAAAATCCAAGGCCCGACCGAGATTCGATCCCCAGACGTGTCTGTTTCCTGGAACGTGATTCACCGCCTTTTCTTCTGTTACATTACAGGGAAGAACCGGTAGTCAGGCCCTGTATGGAGACAAGGTGGACAGGGAACGAATTCCGAGGCCTGGACACGATGTGTTTATGCGGTAATGTATCAGGTCGATGACATGTGTTGCAAATACCAATCAGACTAAGACTAATGCGACGGAGGCGTTCGTTGTTCGGGATAAGACTGTGAATGACCCAGAGGCATCTACTTCCCTCGGTAGGACAGGAAGACTAACCTGAAACCACACGGTTTAATGGTTCTAATGGCTCTAAGCACTATCGGACTTAACATCTGAGGTCATCGGTTCCCGAGAACTACGTAAACCTAATTAACCTGAGGGCATCACACACATCCATGCCCGAGGCAAGATTCGGACCTGCGAACGTATCAGCCGCGTGGTGCCGGACTGAAGCACCTAGAACCGCTCGGCCACGGCGGCCAGCCCACACGGTATTCGCGGGTATCAATGGCGCGGCGATTTCAACCGGAGACAGGAATGATTGTACTCCCAATCGAGAGGGCAAAAGTTTTGTGGTAAGGTGGGTCACTGTCGGCCTCAGAAAACTTATAATGTAAAATTCACGTATGTGCCGTAATTTAGAGCAAATCTGCAGGAGGAGTCAGACTGGCCGGTCGAAGACATGTAAATAAGAGAGTGCATGTTATAACTTAACGCGAAGCTTACACTTTGGTATTGGGAAATTCTTACCCTCGAAGGGGACGGGGCATCGCTACCATTTCGTGCCGGCGCAGCGTTTTGCCACTTCCCCCTAGGTTAACACTTCGTTAGTATCCACATATCGCCTCAGATACAAGCTATGCAAACATTTAGAAAACATTCTCATACTTCCACAGCGGATTAACTCTACACGTAAACGGGTGGGTTACACAGGGACTGACTGAGAAACTGGTAACCATAGATGTTTAGTCTCTTCAGTATTTAATCATTAGCAACTACTACTAACCAGTTACGCATAACGTTATGGTGTATACTGTACATGAGAAATCTCACTTTTTCAAAAGCTGTGCTGGACCTGGTTTGTTGTGTAACACGTTTGCGCGTGACGCTTTCCCCCGCCATGCGTGCCGTGCTCCTCGAGGCCCTGAAGTTGTCCTCGCGGCACCAGAAAGCACTTACGCCGCACCGCGGGGAGTGCCCCATCTTCCTCCTCGGCTGCTTGTAATTACTCAGAGCCTCCGTGCTTCCGCTGCCGTCGTCGTATGTCCCGGAAGGGAGCCTCAGAGACCGTGGAGCGTGTAACTCATGGAGATTCAGAAGCACTCCACCTTGTTACGAACAAGTTTCTACTTATTTTACTATCTGCTGTAATACTCCACCCGATGTGTTCAGAGGATCTAAATTTTCTTGTTGTGACGACTTTATCATAGTTTGCACTCATTTTAAAATATTGCTGCCAGAACGTCTTCCAAGCAAAGTGGTGGAATACTGAGAATTTTCTTATTATTTCTTGGAGTTAGGGTAAACACAATATGACCAGCATAAACTAAATAATCAAGTTTAATATATGTATTAAATTAAATTACATAAATATAAAATTAGGTTATGATGCATTACTAGTAGAAAAACGTAATGAATCACATGGCCACATGAGATACATTTCAGTTGTTAGACTTCTTTCCAACTGACTGTCACAATCGATATTTTTGGTTTTTTAATATTCAAATACTAGAATTTCTTTTGAAAACTTAGACAGACTGACAATAAAATATTAACAGAGAGATAAGATGCACTAAACATCGCAAAGTGGTAACATACATGGAAAGTATTATGGAATGTATAAAATTATCTGCGGAAACTTAGAAAAATATTACATAGGACAAACGAGACGTAACTTCCACGTGAGATATAGTGGGCACAGAAGAGATTCCAACAATAAACCGTCCATGTTCATACCACATCTAGAAAGCCACAATCACTATACGGAAAGCACAGGAACCAGCAATGCAAGTACTACACAAAAATCCAAAAAAGAATCATCTTGAATATTCCAGAAGAAATTAAAATTTACCTACAAGTAAAAAAACAAGACATTCTGAACGAACAAACAGACCTAAAACATAAAGAGATTTTGGAATGTTTTATTAGCATTTTGAAACGATAAACCTGTTACAGCCTACACCAAAGATTACACGAACAACAACTCAGACCACAGTAGCTGTCATATAGATAGGACTAAATAAATGTAAACATACGGCATCTTTGGATCAAATCTTACGAAAAATAGGTAACTATTCGCAATATAAGAGAGAAAGGAAATTACGACCATATAAAAATCCAGTGCATAAAAGCCTTACAAAAGATTAACACAAGTAAATATGGATCACGTTAATAAGCTGTGAAAACACATTCAACTATAAATTTTATAGAAAATACAAACTTCTTTCTGATCTAAAACAGCAATATGTTAGCCACCAAACACAGATGCAGTATGCACTGTCGCCTGATAAACAAAGTAAGAGCCTACGGAATATCAGACCAGCTGTGTGGCTGGATTGAAGAGTTTTTAGCAAACAGAACACAGCATGTTGTTATCAACGGAGAGACGTCTACAGACATTAAAGTAACCTCTGGCGTGCCACAGGGGAGTGTTATGGGACCATTGCTTTTCACAATATATATAAATGACCTAGTAGATAGTGTCGGAAGTTCCATGCGGCTTTTCGCGGATGATGCTGTAGTATACAGAGAAGTTGCAGCATTAGAAAATTGTAGCGAAATGCAGGAAGATCTGCAGCGGATAGGCACTTGGTGCAGGGAGTGGCAACTGACCCTTAACATAGACAAATGTAATGTATTGCGAATACATAGAAAGAAGGATCCTTTATTGTATGATTATATGATAGCGGAACAAACAGTGGTAGCAGTTACTTCTGTAAAATATCTGGGAGTATGCGTGCGGAACGATTTGAAGTGGAATGATCATATAAAATTAATTGTTGGTAAGGCGGGTACCAGGTTGAGATTCATTCCGAGAGTCCTCAGAAAATGTAGTCCATCAACAAAGGAGGTGGCTTACAAAACACTCGTTCGACCTATACTTGAGTATTGCTCACCAGTGTGGGATCCGTACCAGATCGGGTTGACGGAGGAGATAGAGAAGATCCAAAGAAGAGCGGCGCGTTTCGTCACAGGGTTATTTGGTAACCGTGATAGCGTTACGGAGATGTTTAACGAACTCAAGTGGCAGACTCTGCAAGAGAGGCGCTCTGCATCGCGGTGTAGCTTGCTCGCCAGGTTTCGAGAGGGTGCGTTTCTGGATGAGGTATCGAATATATTGCTTCCCCCTACTTATACCTCCCGAGGAGATCACGAATGTAAAATTAGAGAGATTAGAGCGCGCACAGAGGCTTTCAGACAGTCGTTCTTCCCGCGAGCCATACACGACTGGAACAGGAAAGGGAGGTAATGACAGTGACACGTAAAGTGCCCTCCGCCAAACACCGTTGGGTGGCTTGCGGAGTATAAATGTAGATGTAGATGTAGATGTACACACGTTATCAACAACTTACTGTAAGTAGATCTTTGTACATAACCTATGTAAAATACCATCTAATAAACGACTGCTGCACTCCATCCAATGATTGTAGATTGTAACAAAAGTGGCAATAATCCCGAAAGAATTATAAAGTTGATGCAGCTTCAGACTTTAACTATCCATTAAAATGTCATGCTGTGACCTATAAAGCGCTGCAGGCCCTACAATGAGGCACAAAATTTCTACTCTGATCACTTAGTCAATGGTTACAAAACACTAAGAACGTTACGCAACAAAGTCTCTGGTTTAACGATGGTAATGCGAGATAGCAAAAGGGCAGAGAGAATCTTCGCTCTATTCATGCACTGTCGCATACAAGATTTCAACAACAGCACTTGTATTGTGTACTACTAACACTCAGACTGAGAGAGTACGTAGATGTGTCAGAGGCAACAGATCATATAAAAATGCATAGAAACCGGTAAACAAAAGGAATTTTCCTCGAACGAGTGTGAGTATTGTATTCACTGTTATCAGACTGTAGAGGCGCTCACGATCATGCACGTTGTTGGGCGACGTCCCAAAATTTAAAAATTTAGAAACCTTACGAACAACAGAAATTCGATGGCATACCGATGTTCGTTAGACTAAGGGATCAGACTTCTGTTGCTTATGCTAGGTCATGGACTTACACTCTTTAAGTAATGGCCACGTAGTTTGCTTAAGATCAGCTTCAGTCCGGAACCGCACTGCTGCTGCTGCGGTCTTAGGTTCGAATCCTGTCTTGGGCATGGATGTGTGTGATGTCCTTAGGCTACTTGGGTTTAAGTAGTTCTAAGTTTAGGGGACTGATGACCTCAGATGTTAAGTCCGATAGTGCTTAGAGCAATTTGAACCACTTTTTTGCTTAAGACCAGAACGTAGGCAACATCAAATGAATTCGAAATCTGCAAAATAAAAGAAAATTCCACGCACCTGCGGGTATTCATTACACTCAGGGCTTTAAGTTCTATCTTTCAAGTTAGGTCACGGATCATGAATCTTTTACTAATGGCCACATGACTGGCGGAAGGCCGGAATTTAGTCAGTCATAAAGAAAACGCTATCAAAATCCACGAAAATACACGACTTAGCAGCTATGCTCATGTATAACAAAACTCACGGCAGGTATAGCTGCTAATGATACTTTAACATTACGCTCGCAGAAGGACAAGCTTAATGGTTTCCCTAACGACACAAAGTGAGTCACACAGAGTTACAATCAGCGCTCAGATTTACGCAAGACAGTTAAGAATAACAATGGACACGAATCATGTCCCTAACCCCTGAAAAGAAATGAAGGAAATTAGCTGGAATCTCAGTTTTACTTAAATGTACCGAACAGCTTTGTCGGGTTACCAAAGGAGCGTTCCAAGAGGAGCATCCACCACTTATCATACGTACAGGGAGAGTGTAACTCGATTCTTTGCCCGGGGGCGACCATCCCGCGTACAAGAGTAGGGGGAGCTTACTGTTAAACAGCCAAGCAAATACAGGCATCAGGACTTTGACGAACCTCTCTGGATTTAACATTGCCCAAATACAGATTTTACTGTTCTGTGTGGACTCTGATCATTCTAGGGCGACTTTCAAAATTCTCCCCTCTCGCATTTGCTCACTCACACAGGGTCACGAGCCAATCTAAAAGGACTGTACAAGGGAATGTATATAAACACAGATGCGTTTTTCTTCACCAGAGGCTATGTGCTGCTGTGGCAGCATGAAATGGAAAGACTAAATGTTGCCAGTATACTGAGGCGCAATGTGCACTTACTCCTTATGAAACGGATATTATAGCTTTGTGTCAACCTATCAACTGGAATTTCACCATAACGTTGGAATTGAGCGTACAGCGAAGCTCTAATGTGTAAACTGATCATCCAGAATATTTATGACCACCTACCTAATTGCTGGTATGTCCACCTTTGGCACGGATAACAGCGGCGACGCGCAGTGGCATGGAAGCAATGAGGCCTTGATAGGCCGCTGGAAGGAGTTGGCACCACATCTGCACATTAAGTCATCTAATTTCCATAAATTCCGTGGAGGAGGGGGAGGGGGTGATGACTCTGATACCATGCTCAATCACATCTCAGCTCTGTTCGATCAGGTTCGGATGTGGTGAGTTGGGGGAGCCAGCACATCAACTGAAACTCGCCACTGTGTTCGTCTAACCACTCCGTCACACTCCTGGCCATGTAACATGACACATTATCTTACTGAAAAATGACACTGTTGTCAGGAAACGTGATCGTCATGAAGGGGTGTATGCGGTCTCCTGCCAGTGTATGAAACTTCTTGGCCGTCATGAGCCTTGCACAAATTCCACTGGGCCCATGGACAACCACGTGACTGATCCCCAGTGCATAACTCAGCTGCCGCCAGCTTGTCTCTGTCCCGCATTGATGGTATCAAGGAACTGTTTTCCCGGAAGACGGCGGATTCGCGCCCTCCGATCGGCATGATGAAGAAGGTATTGGGATCCGACGCTCTGCCACTGCACCTACGTCCAGTGCCAATGGTCACGTGCCAGTTTTCGTCGTAGCTGCTGCTGTTGTCGCGATGTTAATATTGGGACGTGCATGGCTCGTCGGCTGCGGAGGTCCATCGTTAGGAGTGTCCGGTACACCCCAGTGTACTTGTACTCTGCCCAGCATTAAAGTCTGATGTTAGTTAAGCTACAGTTTGCCGCCTGTCCTGTTTCAGCAGTCTGCCCAGCCTACAACGTCCGACATCTGTAATGTGTGAACGTGGTTTCACCTTGGATTCGCCACATGTCAAAGGCGCTCATCACGGCACTCCTCGAACACCCGACATGTTGTGCAATTTCCAAAACGCTCATGTCGTGTTTCTGGGCCGTCACAATCAAATAGATTCCGCGATTTACTCATTCTACACACAGACAGCAGCTCGCTGATACTACATGCATCGCATTTTGGAGTTATTCCTCGCCAGGTGACGCTGCTATCACCTGTACTGTTTATATCGATACTAGGTCGGTGGTCATAATGTTCTGACTGAAGAGCGTAGATCGGCCACTGTAAAGAAGATCACAACTTTACGGTACTTATGTTTATGAAACTTACAGAGTTGAGGTACATCACTCGTAAATAGTGGAATTGCCATTTGTTGTTCAGTGTGTCTCGTTTACTTACACTCTGAAACATTGTTACTTGGAACAGTTTGATCTCGCCCATTTGGTCTGATCGCAAGAGCGATCTAATTGTGCAGCGTGGCGTGTGCGTGTGTCAACCCTATCGGGATTTCAGCCGTCTATTGAAACTTACATTCTCGACTCGCAGTCTAGGGCGTGTGTCCAGTTTTATTACTGCTGACTATCTGCCTTTAAGCTCCTGAGATTCGTGTAAATGGCTTTTGAATTCAAAAGGAAGATTACTGGGTCGCAGATTTGAAATTGTTCCATGCAATTAACGCCACCTGGAACCTTCTGTAATGTTTCACCTTCCTATGGAGCTGTAGCGCACAATTGTTTTGTTAACTCCATGATAGAAAGCTAATAAAGGGATGAGCAAATAATTATGCGCACCATCTAGAATTTATGTGGTGATGGATTTATTATATCACCAACTCGAGAAATTACGAGTATATTAGCCACATTTATGAATAACATGTAATATTTCAGTGTGACATCTGCAAACATTATTACATAAAAGGGTACGGTGCGGCATTTGTCATTGCTTTTACTTCTACGAAATAAAGCTGTTTAATCTCATGGTTAGATTGATTGTGGTTGACTGCTGCAATACTTACTCCGAAACAATTAACATGTTTCCAGTACACACTAAGATTCAAAAGGAAGTAACAACATGCATAACGTGTTAATAATAATATCAGGGTAACTTCTACAGAGTTTGTTAGTATTGCGAGAGAAACAGGACACTGGCAGATAGGATTCTTCTGTGGCACCTCAGAGCATGACTTACCGAATGGCGATCAGTTGGTAGGTGGCATCGGTAGATGTGGGACGTCCAAGCTGAACCATTCAGAAATGCAGCCGCTGATAACTGAAAAGTATCTCTCCTTGTATTGTAGCCAGCAGGTCGACGTAGGGAACACGCCAGATCTGGGACGGAACGACTAATCATTCGTAAATTATAATATATTAATTGCTAAAATAAACTCATTGAACAGAACATGCAACTGCAATGACCTTAGGAGCTCATGCACGTTGACCTCACTGTCTGAATGCCGTCTATGTTCTGTCATTCGTTTTTCGTGGACGACGAAAAGATTTCTCCGTGAATAACAAAAACAATATGTTTGAAGACTCTGGATTTATCGTTGTGACATTAAAAGAAATGAAGTGATAGATGTTTCGACTAAGATGTTATTGCGACATCACAGGAGCTATTTCCTACGAACTGTTGCAGCTTCAACCATGATGGTACGAAAAAAATAATGGTAGGTGTCCCTCAGGGAGAAGATTGAGCAATAATACTCCATTCGCTATTACTGCGTCACTGGTACTGGGTGGATATGATTAAACTGGCTGTGTTCCGAGCTCCAATGCAGTCGGTATACACCTCAGGACGCTGAAACGTTGTGGGTTTGTTCATTAATCGGTGCGGTCGCGACGTTTGCTGAAAAAAGTAATTGTACCACTTTTTGCCACAGGGTGAAAATAAGGCTTTGTAAGCAGTCACAATGCGCTGTGGGTGCGGTAAAAGGGGAGGTACGATGAAAAACTTGATAACCGTGGTTGTGGAATGTTTATTAGGGTTTGATCGGCTAAAGTTGCTCGCAGCATGTCCGGTGTTATCGTCATATGCTATCCTTCAGATCAGAAAGAGTTCGGATACATCCCTGATAGACAAGTTCTTTCAGATACCCTCACAACCAAAAGTCACATCGATTTAGATTGGGTGATCTGGAAGGATACACATCTTGAAATTGCCTAGAGACGATGTGGTTGCCGCCGAACGTTTCTCAAAGGAAACCTTTCACCTGGCAAGCTAAATGTTTTCTCGCCCTATCTTGCGTTCTTGAAAGGAGTTCCTTATAAACATGCAGATGTCATTGTACGCCTAATAGGCCGGCGAGGTGTCATCTCCTCAAAGAAAAACAGGCCGAGCATGAAGGAGATTGTGAAACCACGCTACATAGTCACGTAAGTGCAATGTATGTTACTACACAACATGTGGCGGAGCAGAGCCCTATATGCGACAGTTCTCTGCGCACGCGGCACTGTTCGAAGTAAAATGTGCCTCATCCGGCCAAGGAATATTCTCCGGCCACATGTCATCCATTTCTGTACGTGACAGAAAACGAAGGACAAAGTTTTAACATACCTTGGGGGCTTCATTTGGTGCACATTCTGAATCTTGTACTGATATCAGTGTAAAATGTTTCGCAAATTTTTTGTTGTGTTGACCAAGGGAGAGACAATTCCCCTGTCACAGCTCGAGCACCGGCTGCAATATTTGAGGCATGTACTGCAAGGTCGGCTGTAGCTACAGTAACTTCGTCAACAACTTCCATTCAGATGGGCCGCGTTTCTCTCCCTGCTGCACCACCTAGTTCATTTTTACCTTCACATTTTTTGATCAAATTGTGCAGGCCATTTTATGGCATGTGGCCTGTCCACAGCTATTTCTTTCGACGATATCCCCGCAACTTGACGATGCTATTGCTGCAGTTCTGATAAATTAACTTTAGCAGCCGTGCTCGGTCTTTTTTCTCATTACTTACTGCATTTCATACCGAAAACTTGAATCTTCTTAACCCTTGATACCACTAGTGTGTTCACAGAAGAACTCGACTTGTGTTGCCAAGCGTCACAACTTACGCCGAAACAGGAGCCATATCACAGTCCGACAGCTTACAGCCCCATATTCTCACCTGGTGGCAGAAAGTGGAACGTTTACCTTTTTCAGCATACTCCGTGAGCGCACCGATTAACGGACATGTACACAGTTCACAGTGCAGCACTCGGAACACTGTCAGTTTAATTATAGCCGCCCAGGATAGAGCTGCAAGAAGCCTTAGAAACTCTTTCTCCCAAATGAGTTTCAAATACGTGGCATGACAGCCTCACACTGTCCCTTTCCTATGCATGTAGTGAAAAGGAGGACGCTAAACATGCGGACTTGGCTTGCGAAAGTTAGAAAAATTCCACAAAACTCTGTTGCATGATCTGCTAAACCGTAACTGTCCAATGTCAAATGAAATTCCATCTTTATTACGGAAAAACACTTTAACATATGTGTAGCGTCTTTAATAGAGAAGTATACAAGGCGCCGTGTGAAATATGTGGAAAACTTGCAAGCTTCCTACTTTCTTTCGTAATCAGGTCTTTAATAAAAATGGCAAGGTAATGTTAATCAGAACACAGGGAGGAACTGTGATCTAAATAACCATAGATTTATTCATTCTTAACATCACAAGACAAATAAAAGGGCTAAAGAAGCGTCACACAAACATTTTTATTTGACAAACGCTTTCACTAATATTGGGTCTATGGTGAACAAAGTGAACAGCTGGCGATCGACACACGATACTAACCTGAACACTAATCGCTTTATCTGACTTCATACACCGGAATCAGGGGTGTGGCAGAGAAACTACTCCACAATCAAGCATTTATACTCTACTATTCCACAAAGAAAAATATGGTTCCAAAGAACAGTGTATTGAGCATCATATACTGGAGCCATACGCCGTATCTGCGAGTACTTTACCCTCATGGTGGTCAGGGCGGCACACCACGACGCGTTCGGCGGCTGATGTCATGGACGGCAGCAATCTGTTATTAATGGCGCGCGCCCGAAAAATGAATCTACGTGGTCTCGCTTTCGGCTAAATCGGAACGCAGGTACTTTCCTATGAGCCTCTGAAACTCGAGTGGATCTCTGTATGCAGATGGACTCGTTTGCAGGTCTGCCAAACCAGTTTGACTCCGTGCCACGACTACGAGAGACCGAATACGTCAAATGAATCACTCGATGTGTGCGTGATGCTCGAAGCAGTTCCTCTGACGGTTCAGATGGTGAATGGCACAGGCTGTAAGTGGTACACACGCAAAGAACGCTAGTCTCACCTTTTAGGTAAAGACCTGTAGTTATTTACTAGCAAAGCGCGCGTAGAAGAGTGTTGCTTCTTCTTTCTGCTTTCCTTGCCAGCTCGGTGGCAAAGCCCATTTACATCTTAGACTATTCCCACTTTAACACAAGCCAATCACGAACAGGAGTGCCGCATTCAAAGACGGGAGACAGTCCCTGGCTCTGCATACACAGCTTTGACCAATCACAGTCTTTAAAGTTAATTGGGAGAAAAGCAAAAAAATGTTCAGCTTCGCAGCCACTTTCCCACGCGTTTAGACCGTGTCTTTTGCTATTAACATGAGCTGGATGGAACCACAGCCCTCCATAAAAAGACCATTATCTCCCCTGCTGCTTCCATTTCGAACTTTCCAAAGAATGACCATAAACTCGCTAAAAGCCTCGTGCCTTCACGTATATGTTTAATAAGAGAGTCTGCAGTTCAGGGCGCCAGTGACGTGTCCCACGGAAATTTGCAGAAAGCTCGCAGTCGTCTCATCGGCATCCTGACTAAAAAGGGCCCATCCTCTGCTTTACTGCCGGTTTTGACTGCTCTGCCCATAGCAGCGGCGGTTCCTCGGCGCTAGTCAGCCTACCTGGACGTGGCTGCCGACCGACCGACCGACCGGCGCCATCCAACGTGCCTTCACAACGAGACTGCGGTACTCGACGGTCTGCAAACGTTTTCACAAAGGTTCTGCAGAAAAAAAGCTGTCCTCGGCCCACAGCCTCTGTATGCTTTTACTACAGTCATTTCAATCAGCACCCTATTCCCTTGAACGCAGGTAAAGCTTACCGCTATTCCTTGACTAGAGCACACAAGCAAGAGCGTTAACTAGTGCCCACCATTTCATCATGATGTATGAAGGCAGATCGTATCCAGGTATAGCAATGAACATCAACTTCCCTAAGAACATTATGCAGTATAACACCGACTCAGAAGTGAGTGTGCCCTGCAGTCTACCGCAATCTACCCATTCCTCTCAAATTTATTCTTGGGGAGTGTCACACTTTAAAAGGTTAGTCTGACAAAGAACAGAATAAGTTGTAACACTTTAGTTAGGTCATTATCAAAGAGATAAACATGAACCAATCTTTGTTCACCGTAAACCCTACCACAATCTTATACCTTGAGTTAACGACATTCAACCTTGGACCATCCATACACTCTCTGATTCATGCCTACAAATTTAAAGTGACAAATAAAAATGTGATGGGTGTGCCATTGGGTCATATTCTTGAAGACTCAGACTTAACTGTCACTTACTAAAGTGTTACAGGGTAATGCAGGCATTTATCTACTCGTTATTCTGAAACTGGGGTCACAGAAGGTTATTCCATAACCAGAATGTAATATTGATGTCCTGAGGTTTCTCTACCCCATGGAAAATTACTACCCCTGCTCAATTATAAACATGGCTGCATTCGTTCCTTGATAGAACATCGATCACAAACGCTCTCATATTCATATAATATAGAAGATGCCTAGTTTTCATTTTGCATGTGTCATATGTTCAGCTTATTTCTCTAAAATATGTCAGTCTATTCCTTAAAAACAAAGACGTGTCAACATAACAAAACAACATATGAATGACATGAAACAAGTGCATCTTTACACAAAACGAAAAAATAATACATGAGTTCATTAAGAGAAAATAAAACTTGATAAAAAAACACAGAGAATACATGTTATCTTGTAAAAATGAAAACAGCAAGGCACATATAAAACATTTGTAAAACAAACATACATAAAACGAATTAATGGTAACAACAAATATCTCCAACAGCTCCCTTCTCAAAGGTCTTTAGGTTCTCCGTCTTTTTTTAAATTTACAATTGTATCATGAATAAACACCGCACTATACATGCCATGTAAGAGGTTAGATGTGGCAGCTATGTGGGATCAGTTTGCCCAGATGAACTACCCCTTTTTACTCGGCATGTACAGTACAGGCAGCCCCCTCAGTATGGCAGGACCTTGACTATCGGCAGCAAACAGTGGCACCTCAGTTGCTGACCGTCTTGGATGATGTGGTAGTTGGCAATGCATCCCAATCATGGGATGACCTGGGCATCATATGGATGCAGGTTTGAGGTGAATCACTTCCTGCCGTCACCATCTCCATTCATACGTGTCTCCAGACACGTAAGTACATCCACTTAGCACTCCACAGCTGACCCATGTGGCGCGCCCTTCCATTCGGTGGTTGATTCCTTGGGACCTTGGAGTCGGAAGCAGCGGCGAAAGCGCTCACGTGTCATCAGGGCAGCAGCCCTTTGTTGATAGCTCATGCCGCGAAGGGGCTCATCAGCACCTGCCTCCATTCACGTAGCTCGATGATGTCATGTCGATCAGCTGCCCTGCTGTCGCTATGTGGGTCACAGCCGCCTGCTGCACCACGCCTGGCTCACAGGGCTGGCGCATGAGCTTGACCATCCTGTCTGCTTGGTTCCCCGTCTACCCAGCTGCTACAGCTGCTCCCAGTGTCAGCCACCTCCCCAATTACCTGATACGTTGCCATCAACTCTGCTCCCATAGTCTGCACAATGCTTACATAGAGACTTATTACCGTGATTTTACAAAAATGTTTAAAGGAGAAATACAGTGAAAATTATAATGAAGTTGCAAAGGATTGCTTTACATGATTATTCCAAGAATAGAAAATATAAAATGGTTTACATGGCTTTTTTGACAAAAATAAAATCTTATCCTAATCTACAACCATTATTTGGTTTTATAACAGCAATAATTTTAAGCGATCAACTATCTGTGTCTAAAACTTTATAACCTTACGTAGTGGTGAGGTGTTGTAAAGTATGATAGTGTTATGTTAATTTCCCAGAATCTTTCATGCACTCAGAGTACTAAACTGGCTTAGACCACACATTCACTTCAGTCATTCTCATTCCATCTAAGTCTACTACTTATTCATACAACCCAACTACTTTAAAAGATATACGAACTAGTAGATTTCCCATTACTTTTTCGTTATGGTGGCACCAACGCTGGGGTATGGTTTGAATCTCGATTAGTGCCGACATTACCAGTCTGCTCGCTGTCCTATGTGGTAAAACGGCCGCTACGAAATTCTCTTTTTTACTGCAACTGACACAAAATTTTCTCAGGTAGATGTACAAATTTTTCCAGTCTAGCTCTTGAAACAAACATTAAAAAAAGCACATTGTTCTATCAACATTTAACTACAAAGCTAGATTTTTTCTGTTCTTCTCTTTCTCACAAATTGAAGGTGCGCCTAGTTCTCTCTGCAAAAACATACCAAAGTGACTCATGTGTGTAACCACACTCGAATAAAATATCCAATTCCCGGGAAACATCACGCCAAAGACTACATTCATAGACAAAAAGCACACGAAAAATACATCATGCCACTGGCGATGACAATAATCAGCCCACCGTGAAGACACATTGCACTAGACAATGGTTACAAGCCACGGTGACATACACATGAAAGTGAACACGCCTCTCGCGTGGGCAATACATGACTAGCCTGCAATAGACCTCCATGGGTCTCGCAAACTAATTTCAACGACACCCGTCTCACGCACTATACTACGAATTAAATACCGGATCGTACAAGAGCGTTTACTACAATGGACACGCAATAAACAGAAGAAATATGATTGTAGATGAACTCCAAGAAGTTACAAGAAGAATTCCATCCCCAATACTCGTGTACTTGTTTCGGCCTCGAAGGCATAACATTCTATCGTTGTTGTGACACTTGATCCTGTCGTTCCATGCAAACTGCAAGACTGCTATGAGAACGTATTACCTCGTGCGAAATAGGACTCAAATAAACAATGAAGTTTCCGTGGTGAAATCGGCACATTTCTACTCCCAACAAATGTAATTGGTCAGCTCTGAGATGACGAACTGTACATCTATAAACTTGACATGTGTTACAAAGAATTACTTGTACAGTTATCTAACAATGTCTAAGTCTTACGATCAGGAGTAATAGGAGAAGTTCCTATGCTAATTACCGTGGTGAATCACAAAAAATAAAGAAATGATTGTTATCATTCACCATTATGACTAAACAAAACTTATGCTGCTATGCTTATATTCGGCTGTTGCCGACCATTAAACTATCTTAGACTTGTTCAGAATAAGTAATTGCCACTGCATGTCACCCCTTCCACTTCCTTCTCTTCTCCTTCCTCCTGCTGTAACTGCTGATAACGTGACCTCCAGTTTTATTCAATGAAGGGGTTGAATGTGCGATATGTGATGCACTCCTGCCGATCGTCCAGAACTCAGAAACTACAGCTCATACGCATTCTCGTGCGCGACACGGCGTATCCGATGCGTTCCATTGTACACACTGAAGAACTTCTGGCACTGTCTCTTCTGTTTGGGTGAGAGCCTAAACGATCTGACGAGAACCTTCTGTCCAACGCGAAATTCCCAGCACCGAGCATTCTTATCTTCTCGCTCCTTCCTTCTCCTTCCAGCTTCCTGAATCCTTTCCATCGCCATCCCGATTATCTCTCAGTTCGGAATCTGTTTTCGCCGGGAAATTCCACTGTTTCCCGTACTTTCTCTGGTGGGTATCTTTTATTCAACACAGTTAAGGTGCTAAAAGAGTTAAACCATGTGGAAGTTCATTCATGACGTTTTAGAAATCCCGCAACATCACGTCCCATGTCCTGTGCTGTGGTCCTTCACCCATCGTTCGGCGGGGTTCGAACTTCGGTGATGTCCTGATATGTAAATGGGTGCCATCCTATATATCTCCAGAGTCTCCTTCCATCGTTTTGACATGAATTGAGCCCCGATATTGGTAATAATTTTGTCCACCGTGCTTACTAGCGCTAGGAAGTCTTTTGTTAATGCGTTGCAAACAGTGACTGCCGTGGCTCTTAGTAAAGGAGTAAATGTTGCAAACTTCGATGTTAATTCAACGACTACTAAAATGTATCGGAAACCACGCTGAGTGACCGGCAGTTGTCCCATTAAGTCCGCGACCGCCATTTGTTGCAGTTTGTTTGAATGACTGGATGGAATGGTGCCTTCACTGTCTGGCTGTCTGGTTTTTCCTTATGATGGGCCTTGCATTCTGATAGAACATTCCTTATGCGTCTTTCCATTTCTTTAAAATAGCACTGGTACTTAAATTTAAGGAAGCATTTCCGTGGTCCGAAGTGACAATAACTTAAATGTGTGTACGAGATTAACTTATTAACTAACTCGTCTGGTATACAAAGGCTCTATATCGTGTTGGTTGCGTTATGTCACTGGAATAAGATCCCCTTCCTTACAAGGCAAAACATTCGTAATTCGGCTTCCTGGCGGTTCTTCAAATTTTCTTTCAGCTGCTTCCGTTCCACTTCTTTATTCTGTTCTCTTCTTATATCCCGTAATGATGCAGTCATGAAGTTCTCGAAAACAACTCCCCTCAGATAGAATAAAGTGACTGTCCTCAGCATCTTCTCCCTTTACATCTGGTCTGCCAATCGGCGGACGTGAAAGTGCGTCCGCAATTACATTTTGTTTTCCCGGGATATGTGTGATGTTGAAGTCATATTGATGGAGCAATAAAAGCCGCTGTGTCAGCCTATCATGTCCCAATTTTGTCGACAGCTCAAATTCCAACACTCTGTGGTCTGTAAAGACATGGGTCTTGCGTCCAAGCGCGAAATGTTTCAATTTGTTTAAAGCCAATGCCTCCAACTCAGTTACTGAGTAATTCCTTTCGCACTTCGTAAGGACCCAGCTCGCAAATGGTAGGTGCCTCCACAAGGGCCTGTTTAAATGAACTGAATTCGTTATTCGCTGCCTCGTCCCATATCCACGGTGTCTTGTTTCCTGTTAAGGCACAAAGTTTTGGTGCGTCATTCTTCTTCGTTCTAATGAACTTCTTATTAAAATTTATGACGCCCAGGAACCCTCTTAGGTCCTTTCTGGTCTGTGGTCTCGGGAATTTTGCTATAACTTCGAGATTTTTCCGGATTAGGTGCAATCCCTCCTGCAGAAATCACATGCCCAAGAAAATCCACCTTCCTCGTTCCTAAACAAGATTTTTCAAGATTCATTGTGACGCCATGTTGCTTCAGTGTTCGTAGTAGTTCGCCAAGGCCCTTGCTGTGTTCGTCCCAAGAGGGCATTGCGATGAGGATATCATCAATGTAGGACATTTTTTCCTTCTTCAAACTTTCCGATCAAATTCCCTTAAGCCCCTAATGTATGCTGCAGACGATATATTGAGACCAAAGGGCAATCGCCATAACTGATAGTAGTGTCCTTCAACTAGGAACATCGTGTATTGATGACATGAAGGGTGTAATTCAATTTGCCAGAAACTTGAACAGAGATCAATGGATGAAAACACTTCGACGCCATAAAATCTTAGCAAGAGATCTTCTAGCTTCTCTGGACGGTCTGTTTCTGGCAAGAGTATCGTGCTGATGTGCCTCGAATCAAGCACTAGACGTATCGACCCATCCTTCTTTTCAACTACCCACAATGGGTTATTGTTTGTGGACACACCAGTTTCAATGATCTCTTGATGCAGCATCTTCTGTACTTCTTTCTGGACTTTCTCTCCGTATGTGATGGGAGTGGGATAAGGTGGGACGAAAACCTTCTAATGTTCTTTGATATGGGATGCATACTGGAAATTATTGATGGCTCCTGTCTTAATTAGGAAAACTTCATTGCTGTTCAGTAGCACAGATTCTAGTTCTGCCCTCTCCTCTTCAGTAATATTGTCATTACCACAAACCCTTTCTTGTATCGCTTGACATATCTCGTCCTTGGTATCCTCTGGGTCATAGTGACAATCCCTTTAATCTTTCGACACTGATCTCGACTTTCGTAAATGCCAGTCTTCTGAAACTACGTAGATCTTAAGGCACCTCACCCGGACTTGCGACCGTATCGCCCCATCAGTGAAACGAAGCATGGTCGTTTCAACCTTATTTAATGTTAGCATACCACGTCCTAGATCCAGTATCGCATTGTACTCTCTTACAAAATCGTTTCTGATAATCAACTCAGTTGTCAGTTTGGTACGATCAGGAAGCTTCCCGCCAGCAGCTGACCTTGACAAAGTAGCTCTAGCCTTGTCAGCAGCCGGCCTAAGTGGTCGAGCGGTTCTAGTCGCTACAGTCTGGAACCGCGCGACTGCTACGGTCGCAGGTTCGAATCCTGCCTTGGCCGTGGGTGTGTGTGATGTCCTTAGGTTGGTTAGGTTTAAGTAGTTCTAAGTTCTAGGGGACTGATGACCTGAGCAGTTAAGTGCAATAGTGCTCAGAGCCATTTGAACCATTTGAACCTTGTCAGCATGTTCACATCAGTTACCTTCCCTACTATTGCTCCTTTTATTCTTAGTCTCTTCACCCATAGTTCCGCTCTGTCTTGCAGTCCCTCACATTGTCTATACGTCTTTTCCACTATAGCCGAAATCTCACTACCACCATCCCGGGTGCTCTAATTACTTTCCTCCTATAGTTACCACAACAACTGGATTCACGTTATTATGAGTGAACCCAGCTCTTCCTTCCAGCAACGTTTCTTCCATATCGTCGTATCTAATAACATTGGTGAGGCTAGGTCCGAGTTGAGTTGCAGATGCGTTTTGTGCCTCTTCTGCATATTCAACTAGTCATTGACGTTGGTTATCATTTCCTCGCGCCCCTCGACCTGGGTTCGGTCCCCTCATCTCAATTTCCTCGACCTCAGCCCCATTTCCGTTTCCTCCATTGTTCATTCGCGCACCTCTTCTATTATCGTTGAAACTGCAGCCATGGTTTCGCCATCCGTTGTTTTGTGGTTCGTGGCCTTCATTCCTTCTTCCATTCCAGCCTCTGTTGTGTAGTACGTAGCTATTTCGGTTACCATTGCAGTCCCTTCGTTGTTCAACTTCATTGCTCCCGAAATTTCCCACCGTGAAATGTTTCCGTAAGGTCTGCCATTCTGTACATTTCCGTTCCTATTACTTTAATGGTTATACTGTGGACGAAACATAGGCCCTGCGACGTACTGTTCTCTGATATTCTCTGCTCGGAATGCGTACTCTAATTCGTAAAGAGTGTTACGGAAAGTACTGAGCTTCACATTACACATGCCACTAATACTTGTTGATATGCTGACGGAAGTTTGGTGTTTCAGTGACGTATGATTTCACCAGTAGAGCATGGTACGTCAAGATACTGGTTCCTGTCAATTATTGCATCAAGGCTCTTGGCTGGGCTTTTGTAGCCCGAACTCTCGAAATATTTGCCAACAATCATCTCGTATTTTATGCGCTCTTGCGTCACCTTGGACCAGTAGATATTTAGGAAGCTGTCCTTAAACTCCTGGAAGGAGACGAGGTACTGACAGAAGTAAAGTTGTGAGGATGGGGCGTGAGTCGTGCTTGGGTAGCTCAATTGGTAGAGCACTTTCCCACGAAAGGCAAAGGTCCCGAGTTCGAGTCTCGGTCCGGCACACAGTTTTAATCTGGCAGGAAGTTTCATTTCCACTCCTGGTAACTTCTACACGTCGCTGATATTCCGCGCATCTTGTCCGCAAAAGACCCTTGCAAGTGTCCGCAAATAATGTCTAATTTGTAGTTTAAAGGCCAATTCGGAGGTAAAGAGAGACCGCACTGTAATATACAAGTGCGTAGGTGAGTACAATTACCCTCGTCTCGGAAAATTTTGAACTTTCGGACTCATTTGTATTCCCTCCACGGCTTCGAGAAAATGCGACGTTCATATCACCATGTCCTCTGCTCGCCGCTAACGGTATACAGCTATCCGTCTCGTCCGAATTAGTTTTTGGTTCTGTTGCGTTCTCGCTTCGCCGTATTTGAAATTGTCTCCTTAGGGCCTCCTCCAATTTCTTCTCCATACGCGTGTTGGTAGCTTCCTGTTGAGGTTTGAACGACAGTCCGTACCTCTTCACTCTCGCTCACTGGAGTTGCAGCTATCACGTCTGAACCAGTCCCTAATTTGGGCAGCTCTGACTAATTTGCTCATGGCCGCTGTCATATGAAGGTCCATGGGCTTCACGTATTTTCGTGTCGCTGCGCTGCTCTATGTCATTTTGCCGCTTTTCCACACTTTCGAGCTTCTTGTTCAAATTGATCACCGTCCCTCATCCTTGCTGTTCAGTGCGTTTACTCGTTTTCGATGCGTCAGCTGCTACCCGTCTTGCGAAAGTTGCTACTGTCTTGGCGCTCTCTGCACTCTTCTTCGCGTCATGTGCAATCTTAAAAACATTTCATTGCTTTGGTGTTTACTTAACGCAGGTTTTCCTGGAGTTTATTTGCCCATGACTTGTGTTTCTCTTGCATCAGATTTACCTGAGCACAGATATTTTTTATGTCCGTCCTCGTCTCACTAATTTTTTCCTCCGTTCATTTATTCCAGCCTCCATTCCCTTTCGTCTATCACGTTTCTTCTCCTTTCACATTAAAAATGCCATCAAATTGAAGTCCTCTTCAGTTTCCTCAGTATAGTGATCGACCGAACTCAACTTGATTTCTTCGGTGTTGTATCCGTGTCATTGCGTTCTGATACCGTCCTGTATTCTCTGTCCGGATTTCTGATAATCACCTGCTTTGATATGTTGTGGTGCGCTCACATCTTCTATTACACGCGATCTGTCTCCTCAAGAAAAGCCACATCGCCTTCGTCTCCTTGATTTCCTTGTTGTACGACCTCTTTGTTGCTAACACCACTCAACAACAACGACCCCCTGCATTCAAACTGTGCCTCGACCGTTTCATTGCGCTATTCCTCGATGACGTACGCTTTGTTTTGCCGCTCTCAGTCTGCTTGTTTTGCCATACTTCTACTTATCACTTACATTCTCTATCAACAACAAACTTTAATTATCCGTGCGACATGTGCACAACCGTATTATCTAACTCACAAGATATACAAAGTACGATATAATGATGATTAAAAAATTTAGCAAGGTGGTATGCAATCCGAAACTACGACAGTAGTACACGAGACTAATAATCAAAAACAACCAAATACAAAGCAAATACAATAGTAAACACCACATAAATCATATGAAAACGTCGTTAGCAACGGCGGGAAAACAGTAAACAAATGACACAGAAGTAACTGACACAAATGAACTATAAATAGAACAAATAAACACATAAACAACGCAATTAGATAATTAAATATCTACAATATGCTAATGAACCATTTTTGTTTTTTTATTTCATCATAGTGTGGACCCGCTTGGCAAGGACGCAGAATGACATAATCACAGAAGTGACAAGGACCTAGATCCTGGATGTGATTCGCCAATTGCAACCTTCTTATTTTCTTTTGTAATCAGGACTTTAATAAAAATGGCAAGGTGATGTTCATCAGAACACAGCGAGGAGTTGTGGTCTAAATAACAATAGATTTATTCATTCTTAACATCAAAAGACAAATAAAAGGGCTAAAGAAACGTCACGCAAACATTTCTATTTGACAAACGCTTTCACTAATATGGGGTTTATGGTGGACAAAGTGATCAACTGGAGATCGATACACGACACTAACCAGAACACTAATCGCTTTATCTGACTTCATACACTTGAATCAGGGGTATGGCACAAAAACAACTCCACAATCAAGAATCTATACTCTGCTATTCCATAAAGAAAAACAGGGTTCCAAAGGACAGGGTGCTGAGCCATACGCCGTAGCAGCGAGTACTTTACCCTCCTGGTGGTTAGGGCGGCACACCACCATGCGCTCGGCGACTGAAGTCATGGACGACAGAAATCTGTTATTAATGGCGCGCGCCCGAAAAATGCATGTACGCAATCTCACTTTCGTCTAAATCGGAACGTAGGTATTTCCCTGTGAGGCTCTGAAACCCCGGTGGATTCGTGTATACAGGTGGATTCATTTGCAGGACTGATTAACCAATTTGATTAAGTGCCACTGCTATGAATGACGAAATCTGCCAGATGTTTAGACGGCTGACTCGAAACAAATAAGTGCACCCACGAATGACTTGTTGTGTGCATGATGCTCGCAGCAGTTTCTCTGACAGTTCAGATGGTGACTATCACAGTCTCACTCGCGAATGACACAAGTGTCACCATTTAGGTAAAGACATGCAGTTCTTTACTAGCGAAGCGCCAGTACAAGACTTGTTACTTCTCCTTCGCTTTCCTCGCCACGTCAGTAACAAAGGACATTTACACCTTAGACTAGTCCCATTTTAGCACCAGCCAATCGCGAGCTGGAGTGCCGCATTTGGAGATGGGGGACTGTCCCTGTCTCTGCGTATACAGATCTGACCAATCAGAGACTTTAAAGATAACGGGGAAAAAAGGAAAAAAGATGCAGCTTCGCGGCCTCTTTCCCATGCGTTCACGCCATGTTTTTTGCTATCAACATGACCTGGATGGAACCACAGCCCTGCGTAAAGAGAGCGTTATCTCCCCTGTTTCTTCCATTTCGAACTTCCCAAGTAACGGCCATAAACTCGGTAAAAGCATCGTGCCTTCACAAATATGTTTTGTAACAGAGTCTGGACGTCTGGAAGCCAGTGGCCCGTCCCACAGAAATTCGCCGAAATCTCACAGTTGTCTCATTGGCATCCTGCCTAACAAGGGCCCATCCTCTGCTTTATTGCCGGTTTTCAATGCTCTGCCCATTGCTGTGGTGGCTACTTGGCGCCAGTCAGCCCACTTGGATGAGGCCTCCAACCGACTGGCGCCATTCAACATGTCTGCAAATGAGAACGGGGAACTCGGAACTCGGTTGTCTGCAGATGTTTTCACCCAGGTTCGGAAAAAAAACGCTCCCCTAGGCCCTCAGCTGCCGTACACTTTTACTGCAGCACATTCCTTGTAAGGCACGTATAGCTTACCTCTATTCCTTCACTAGAGCACACAAGAAAGAGCGTTAAGTACTGCCCACCATTTCATCATGACTATGATGTCAGATCGTATCCAGGTTTAGGAACAAAGATCAACTGCCCTAAGAACGTTACACAGCATAACACCGTCTCAGAAGTATGAATGCCCTATAATCTCTTGTACTGTAAACTTTTTGTATTGTTTGTTATCAATGTAAAATCGGTGGCTGCAAGAATCCTTTTCAGCAATAAAAATGTCAGATTTAAAGAAGGGGGATACATCATCCCCCAAATTTTTGATGCCATGTTTATGGCAACTAGTGAGACGCCACCTTTTAAATATTTGTATCGTTAAATGCGGCTGAGTTGTATAGGTAATGTGTAGCAAAGAAATTTCTTGAAGGATATTTATATTTGTAGAACTGTACACCGCTATCATAACTGGACCCCTGATCTCTTTTATTGTAATATGTAAAGTAACACCATTTGGATCACTTCTCTTATTACCAACCATCGATTTCAACATTCGCTGCAGATTATTTTCAGATCTGGCACCGTAAAGTGCAATTTGTCAACAGCGTTGTCTTGCAGATATCATAAGGGGTAACTCACAAGCAATTTTACTGTAGCACTGTAGAGCATCACCAGTGATTCATAATGAATGCTGCTGGTGCTCGATGTAACCTTGTGAGCAACCGTGTAGTTGTTTCTGGTGACGTAGTGTCGTAGACAGAGTGAGTAATCACTCGATCGCTTTTCTTTGTGCAGGTCTATGAAGGAGAGAACTGCATGACCACAATCCGTTGACCTTCTCTCCTTCGTGCTTCTGACGTCCACCTCCTACCCTTTGTTACACACGCACAACGCAGTTTATCCCTTAATACGGTTTCAGTGCATTTAGACGTGTTTTTTTGTGTAGTACTGTATATCAAATGCTTCGATTCTCTTCTCTTGCAGTTTTAAGACACTTTACAGTTCACTATTATAAAACGCTGAGCTCCAAGTATTCGTTCTGAGAAATTTATTCCTCAAACGTAGGGTTTTTGTAATACCAACAGACCGCTCTAGGCCACGAATTAACTTTTCGCCTGTGCTAAGACCTATGTTTGATGTTATGAGACTTCTCTTGGCCAGGAATGGCCCTTCTTCCAGAACTAGTCTGCTGTGTATCGCCTCCTTGCTTCGTCCGACATGGGTAACTTTGCTTACGAGGCAGAATTTCTCACCTTCATCACCAACTATGATGTTAAGTTTCTCCATTTCTCGTTTCTCCCACTTCTCATTTCTTTTGTCTTTCTTCGGTTTACTCTCAGTCCATATTCTATACTCATTAGACATTCATTCCGTGGAGTAGATCCTCTAATTTCTCTTCATCTTCACAGGGGATAGGAATGTCGTCAGCGAATCTTGTCATTTATATCCTTTCATCTTGAAATTTAATCCCACTCTTGAACTTTTCTTTATCTTCGTCATTGCTTCATATATGTTTAGATGTCAGTAGAAGCGAAACAGTGCACCCTTTTTCATCCAAGCCCTTCGTTCTTGGTCTGCTAGTTTTATTGTTCCCCTTCGTTCATGTGAATATTGTACATTACCCTTCTTTGCCTATAGCTTATTGCTATTGCACTCAAAATTTCTAACAAATTGCACCGTTTTACATTGTGGAACGCTTTCCCAAGTCTAGAATACTGTGAACGTATCTTTCTTTTCTTTTTTTTTCTTTTTTTTTTCAGCCTTGCATCCATTCTCAAGGGCAACGTCAAGACTGCATCTCTTGTGCCTCCTTTCCTACTGCAAAACTGTAAGTCATCTAACGCATCCTTAAATTTCTTGTGGATTATTTTGTATAATATTCCTGTTAGAAACTTGCTGATTGTGCGATAGTACTCGCACTTATCTGACCTTTCTCCTTTCGAAATTGTGCGGATGATATCTTTTCGAATGTCTATTGATAAACCACCAGACTCACGGATTCTACACACCAAAAGGAATAGTCTCTTGATTGCCATTTCACCCAGTGATTATAGAAATCTGTCTCTTCATTCCTGAGATCAAATAAGAAAGTTCTTTAAAAAACGTGCTCCAAAACTGGATCCCCTCTCGTCAGCCGTTTTGACAGTTATTCCTTTTCCAATTGCTTCAAATTTTTCCTGAAGTCATTTCGCCTTGGTTTCCTGCACTTCCTATTCCTTCATTCCCAAGCGATTTATATTAGTGTTTTCCTGACTTTCCCTGAACATTTATTGACTTCCTTCTTTCGTCGATCAGTTGAGGTATTACTTTTGTTACCCAAGGTTTCTTGGCAGTTTAACTTTCTAATGCCTTTTCTTGTCTTTCTAACATCAGTGATTCCTCTTTTCACAGATGTCCACTCCTCTCAAACTGAACTATCTAATGAATTATTCCTCAAAACTGTATCCACATCTTTAGCGAACTTGAAACGGGTCTCATCCTTCATGAGTACATGAGTATCCTACTTCCTTCCACAGCGGTTCTTCCATACGATTAAGTCTACTCATCATCCATTAATAACTTGTGATCTGAGTTTATGTTTGCTTCTCGGTACGCCTTACAATCCAATATCTGATTTTGGAGTCTCTGACTGACCATAATGTAAAACTGGAATCTTCCGATATCTCCAGGTCGATTACAAGTGCATTTCCTTTTTTTCGTGATTATTGTATTTCTTCTTTTGTCATTTTTGAATATTCGCTATTACTATATCGAATTTATTGCAGATCTGAGTCAGCCTTTCTCCTCTCTCATTCCTACTAGCAAGCCCATATTTCCTCGTATACCTTTCTTCTACTCCTACCACTACTAACGCATTCCAGTCCCCCTCGATTATTTTCGTCCTCTTTACGTTTTGAATTACCCTTTCAATATCCTCATATACTTTCTCTATCTGTTCGTCTTGTGCTCGCGACGTCCTCATTTATACCTGAACTATTGCTGTCGACGTTGATTTGCTGCCGATTCTGAAGAGGACTGTTCACAGTAACTCATTCCCTGCTACACCTTCCTATTCATAACGACTACCTGTCTCGTTATATCGGTTTCTGCTGCTGTTAATATTACCTCACATTCTTCTGACCAGATATCCTGTCTTCTTTCCATTTCACTTCACTGAACCCCACTTAGTACTTTCCTTTTCACATTTTGTAGCTTTCTTACCAAGTTCTAATTTCTGATGTTCCACGCCACACGTCAGCGACTATGAGGTATTTGTGGTAATCATTATTATCAAAGCACAAAGTGCAACTTAAAGAAATGGAAAGATTTATATCTCTAGTAAACTAAATAAAGAAGAGTGTCTCAATGACGAACTTGAATCATTTAGCTCAGAATAGAGTTTATAGTGGAACTATGGCTCAAGTTTCAAACTTTGGTTGACCATGCACTAGATAGATAGATACCCAGCGTAACTGATCATGATGGGAGGGGTCCTCCACGGTGTGCCTCTACTGTAGAGAAACTTCTACAGACACGAAGATTACTGCGTAATAGATATCGAAATCTTTTATTCATTTGTGTAATAAAATTAACTAATATTTGATCTGTTGTAGTTAAAGATGAGACTTTTCTCAAAGCAGTCAAGGAAACCACAGTTGTGACCGGATGAAAACAATTTCGCCAGGTGACAACTGCTTTACAACGTAAAACCCAGGAGTATTGCCCCAGTTGAATTTTTCTACCACAGGAAAGGATGAGTGAAAGAGATACTAGTGTCAGTGACGTTGAGAAACAGCTGAAATCGTTGAAGCAGAATAAAGCCCGTGACCCGATGGAATATCAGATTCTATACTGATTTTGCGGCCGACAGAGCTACTGTTTTAACTATTCTCCGTAGCAGGTCAGTTGAAAAAAAGTGCCCATAGCTTGAAGGAAGGCACAGGGCACACCCGTCTTCAACAAGCGTAGCAGAAGTGATCCTCAAAACTGCCATCAAAAATCTTTGACATACATTTCTTTTAGAATCTTAGAACGTATTCTGGGCTCAAGCGTAATGAGATGTATCGAATAGAAAGACCTCCTTAATGTCAGCCAGTGTGGATCCCGAAAACATCGATCATATCAAACTCAGCTTGCACATTTCTCATTAGACTGAAAGCCGCGTAGTCGGGTAGATGCGCTAATTCTCAATTTCCGAAAAGCATTTGGTTCAATACCAAATGTACGCCTATTATCCTAAGTATGATTGTATGGGGCATGAAGCGAAATTTGTGGCTGGATTATTTTTTGGTAGGAAGGACACTGCACATTACGAGTATCTTAGGTGAAGCATCAGTGACACATGCAAAACTAACTTCGGGTGTGCCCCAAGGACGTGTTTTGCGGCCATTGCCGTTCATATTGCGGCATATATTATTAGTAATCGCAGACTTCTGGCGGATGACGCAGTTATCTATAATGAGGTACTGTTTGAGGGAATCTGCACAAATGTTCAGTCGGATTTTGATAAGATTTGAAGTGATGTAAAGTTTGGCAACTTGCTTTAAATGTTCAGAAATGTGAAATTGTGCACTTTACAAAACGAAAGCACGTAGTACCCTATGACTATAACAGTGATGAGTCAGAGCTGGTATCGGACAACTCAAACAAATAACTGGATGTAACGGCTAGAAGGGATATCAAATGGAACGATAGCGTAGTTTCAGTCGTAGGTAAAGCAGGTGGAAGGTTGCGGCTCATTGGTAGAATAGTGGGATGCGCAGTCAGTCTTCAGAGGATACAGCATAAAAAACAACTATGCGACCTGACCTAGAATATTTCTCAGGTGTGTTAGATACGTGCCAGGTAGGAGCAGCACGAGTGGTCCCAGGTATTTTGTTCAATGGGAGAATGTCGAATGTGAGAACTGATCTGCAAGAGGCTGGAAAGTGAAAACTTACTTAGGTAGTTTCTATAAAAAAATTTTAATTAATGGATCTAAGAGTATATTACAATCCCCTACGTATCGCCCCCCTCCCCCTCCCTACTGATCGTGAATGAAATATTAGAGCTCTTACAGAATGCACATTCACGTTTAATCTGTCATTCTTCCCACGATGCACACGTAAATCGGAGAGAAGGAAACGCTAATAATCGCTGTAAAGGGAAGTACCCTTTGTCATGCACTTCACAGTGGTTTGAAGAGTGCAAGTGTAGATGTAGATTTAGATGTAAAAGTGCCGAATAAAGTGCCCAGACATGACTCACCACGTGACCTCGCAAATTTACTCCATAACTACGAATCTTCCACCCTGGAAAATTTACAGATTTTCTCCCGCATACCTTGGCTGGAACAAAAGGGCATTGCCGAGCAGTTACTTAGCCACAGCCTAGAAGATTCTATCCAGAATGAAGCCCTTACTCCTCAGTGGAGTATGCACTTTTTCACAGCGTACTGGTAGATTAAAAGTGTGCCCTGGCCAGAGCACTGCCCGCGAAGGGTCCTGGGTTCGAGTGCCGTTTCGTCAAGTGCCTTTATTGTGAAAGGATATTTGCAGACAGCGGATACTTCCCTATACTTCCCTGCAAAGTGACAGGTCCTTCTCGAACTGTCTACGCGTTTGACAGCAACGCGCTTCTGACTCGCCACAGCCGTGGTGGGCGCGGTGTTGTGGGTGGGGCGCGCCGGGGACTAAGGCATTGCCCGCCGCAGGTCGATAGCGCCTCGAGTGGCGGCCGAGGGACCCCACACGCCGAAACACGCGACGCGCCGCGCTCACGCACGAGGGCTCGCTCTTACGCACGAACACGCGCTCCACATACAATGCGAACGCGCCCGCGGTGGCCCGGCGGACACTCGTGTAGGATGTGCAACGCGGGGTCGCGCGCCGAGGTGCCTGCCGGGACAATGAAGCGCTGTTCGCCTTTCCCACTGTGTCACTGTGACGATTTTTCCTGTAAAGGCTTGTGAAGGGGGAGAGGGGGAAGAAAATACACACTTAGGTCATGCAAGGGCCAATGGATAAAAAACGAAATGGTTTTTCAAAAGGATCAAAAATCGTTCTGAGCACTATGGGACTTAACTTCTGGAGGTCATCAGTCCCCTAGGACTTAGAACTACTTAAACCTAACTAACCTAAGGACATCGAACACATACATGTCCGAGGCAGGATTCGAACCTGCGACCGTAGCAGTCGCGCGGTTCCAGACTGTAGAGCCTAGAACCGCTCGGCCACCCCGGCCGGCTCAAAAGGATCTATTACGTGAAATGGAATGCCACACTTTCCACCCTCAAGTTCTATGCACTTACGGACGTACTGGACATACTTCTTAATTCCACGCGCAAAGAATTCTTGGGAACGTGTGCGTAACCATTTATGCACTGCTACCTGGACTTCCTCATCAGTAAACCTCGAATCATGAACAGGTTCTTCCAGCAAGCTATAAATGTAATAACCCAAACAAGTGTAAGCAGACGATCTTCAGGTCTCCCTGCACACACCAATGTGCATTTCCTTCATTTCTGATATAGAATGTTTTGGAACCCATTTCATACATGCTTTCTTGAACATCAGTATGTAGTGAACAATATGGGGGCTGATCCGTCAGTAATGTTGTTGTTGCTGCAATCGCTCAACGTACTACGCTTGTTTTCCCATATCAATTCATCATCTCTCACAATGTCGTTCTCCGTGACGGCTCAGAGAATGTGTCATGGGCGTGGCTAACCTTCAATTTTTTTGCAGCCTACTCGTACACTTGCGTTCGACTCAAACAACATTCACCACGTTTCCCGGCCATCCGAAGGTGAATTTCAGTTTGTTTCAACCGCTCAACTAAGAAATCTAATTACACTTCACCGCTTCACGTTGATGCAAACTAGGATATGTGTCTCTATCTTGTTTCACTGATTCCCACCGAGGCAGACGTGCCAGTTTCTCCTGCTATAGCTGTAGGAGACAACCAAAACTAACAAAGAAGCACAAACTTTGTCGTAGTTTTTTTTGCACTACTTTTACGGTTATTTATTGAATGGACCTTACATGTGATTTGACACTTTAGTAGAATTTGTAGACCTAGAAACTACGTTCAACGAAGGAAAAATGCTGAAATAGCTTCGAAAGTCTCATAAAAACATGAGTACGCCGTAGAGAAAGACGGGTTATATACAGTGTGTATTAGAACGACGAAGGAACATTGAAAATGGAATACCGACAACGAAGTTCTCTAAGTAGAACAGGTGTAAGACCGGGTTACAGTCTTTCTCCTCCCCTGTTCTTCTTGTAAATCTAAGACGCAGTGATGGAAATGAAATATTCTAGAGTAAGATAAAACTTCAGGATGGAAATATCAATTATACAATTCGCTGGTGTCATTGCAGTCATCAGTAAAAGTGAAGAAGAATTACAGGAAGTGTTGAATGAACAATCTCACGAGTACAGAATTGGATTGTGAGTAATCTGAAGAAAGATTAAAGTAATGGGATGTAGCAGAAATGAAACTGATGATAAAATAATATCAAAATTGGGGACCGCGAAGTATACGAAGTGAAGGAATTCTGCTATCTTGGAAGCAAAATAACGTACGAAGGACGAAGCAAGAGGAACAAGTACGCCTGGAGCACAGGCTGTAGGAAACCGGAAACAAACCTAATCAAAGCCTTTGAGATGTGGCTCTATAGAAAGATATTTAAAATACGGTGGACTCATAGATAAGAAATGAAGAGATTCTCTGCAGAGTTGTCGAGGAAGGAGAAATGTGGACCCGAAGGTAGAAGGGAATAAATGATACGATATGTACTGAGATGTCAGGGAATAATTCCCATGGACTGGAGGAAGCTGTAGAGGATGAAAACCGGAAAGGAAGGAAGACATTGGAATACATCACACAAATAATAAGTTATAAATGTTAACCTGAAAAGAAAAGGTTCGAACTGGAGAGTAAATCCTCACGGGCCGCACAGTTGATTTGCCTGAATCACTTCAGCTGAACTTCAGCCGAACTCTGTTAGTTCAATGTTCCGTTTGAGGCTTCGTACATTCGTAAAGTTCCATATCTAAAATCACTGTCGAGATCAGGCATGTAGAAAATGAAATGAAAGGATCGTGTGGCATTGATGCCCGGGAGACTCCATTCGGGGAAGTACGGCAACCGGGTGGCAAGTCTTATTTCAGGTGACGCCACATTGGGCGACCTTTATGTCGGTGATGATGAGGACGACACAACACCCAGTCCACGAGCGGTTGGAATCGAATCTGGCCCCCCGCACCGTAGACAAGCACGTAACCACTCACCTAAGCAGGCGGTGTAGGGATATCGGAAGAATCAAGGTATATATTTCAAAAGTGGAGCATCTATTAGAATCACATAATAATGCACTGCCATGCTGCTACCAATTATTTATCACTCAAAATACAATTAACATGTCAATCACTTAATTGAAAACAGCTGTAGCTTCCTCAGTTATGTTGGCTACCGAATATCTACATAAACACAATTGTCGTTCTTTTCCGTAAAAATAAAGGTCTGTTTATAATGATTATTGCTACTTGTCGTACAGATAACTGAATCCTTCAATTCTTGATATCAGATAATTGTATAATTTGTATAAGGACTGGCTAACAAGGCATGCGGTTAAGAATTGTTTTTGAGTTTGTAGATATTCTCAATATCTCAGTTTATATTAGGCAGAAGTTTTAACTGATCTTTGCATAGAATATAAAACCGCATTCTAAACTGTAGAGAAGGCAGTAGGGTCTAGTGGTACTTTCTATGTTTTCCATGGTGCTTACATAAGTAACAAGCTAAAACTTTCTCTAAGATACGAATGTACCTGTAAAAGGACTCGGAAAATAGTTTAAAAGGACGTTTTCCTGTTATTTACATTGCCAAACTTTCTTACTTCTAATTAATGCTGAGCAAACAATTTCTTTACCTACTGCGTTGCATAGGAAAATAATTCCTTAAGATACCAGGAACAGAAAATTTTCTAGATAAGTCTGTATCCTGATTGTGAAACATGCCACAGTATTACTGATTAGTCCCTATATATGTCCATTCTAGCTTCTTATACTGCGAAACTAAAAGAATTTTTCATCTGTTCCAATCGTGTGTATTCAATAATAATTTCTGGTCAGTGATTTTATTAACTCCCTCCACACTGCAGAAACGTATGCTCCCAGAATTGCCTCCTTAGCCCGTCTGCCGTATCGTTCAAATCTCGGTAAAATGTGTTACAATCCCACACACAATCGGCGCAAGTCTGCAGATATGCGGTGTATGAGGAAAATCAGCGCTGCTTACTTTGCATACGTGTAAGTGTGGGTACCGTACCGGCGCATCTGTCCCCGTGCTAACACTGATGCCGAGTATTTACCATCGTACACTCCTGGAAATTGAAATAAGAACACCGTGAATTCATTGTCCCGGAAGGGGAAACTTTATTGGCACATTCCTGGGGTCAGATACATCACATGATCACACTGACAGAACCACAGGCGCATAGACACAGGCAACAGAACATGCACAATGTCGGCACTAGTACAGTGTATATCCACCTTTCGCAGCAATGCAGGCTGCTATTCTCCCATGGAGACGATCGTAGAGATGCTGGATGTAGTCCTGTGGAACGGCTTGCCATGCCATTTCCACCTGGCGCCTCAGTTGGACCAGCGTTCGTGCTGGACGTGCAGACCGCGTGAGACGACGCTTCATCCAGTCCCAAACATGCTCAATGGGGGACAGATCCGGAGATCTTGCTGGCCAGGGTAGTTGACTTACACCTTCTAGAGCACGTTGGGTGGCACGGGATACATGCGGACGTGCATTGTCCTGTTGGAACAGCAAGTTCCCTTGCCGGTCTAGGAATGGTAGAACGATGGGTTCGATGACGGTTTGGATGTACCGTGCACTATTCAGTGTCCCCTCGACGATCACCAGTGGTGTACGGCCAGTGTAGGAGATCGCTCCCCACACCATGATGCCGGGTGTTGGCCCTGTGTGCCTCGGTCGTATGCAGTCCTGATTGTGGCGCTCACCTGCACGGCGCCAAACACGCATACGACCATCATTGGCACCAAGGCAGAAGCGACTCTCATCGCTGAAAACGACACGTCTCCATTCGTCCCTCCATTCACGCCTGTCGCGACACCACTGGAGGCGGGCTGCACGATGTTGGGGCGTGAGCGGAAGACGGCCTAACGGTGTGCGGGACCGTAGCCCAGCTTCATGGAGACGGTTGCGAATGGTCCTCGCCGATACCGCAGGAGCAACAGTGTCCCTAATTTGCTGGGAAGTGGCGGTGCGGTTCCCTACGGCACTGCGTAGGAGCCTACGGTCTTGGCGTGCATCTGTGCGTCGCTGCGGTCCGGTCCCAGGTCGACGGGCACGTGCACCTTCCGCCGACCACTGGCGACAACATCGATGTACTGTGGAGACCTCACGCCCCACGTGTTGAGCAATTCGGCGGTACGTCCACCCGGCCTCCCGCATGCCCACTATACGCCCTCGCTCAAAGTCCGTCAACTGCACATACGGTTCACGTCCACGCTGTCGCGGCATGCTACCAGTGTTAAAGACTGCGATGGAGCTCCGTATGCCACGGCAAACTGGCTGACACTAACGGCGGCGGTGCACAAATGCTGCGCAGCTAGCGCCATTCGACGGCCAACACCGCGGTTCCTGGTGTGTCCGCTGTGCCGTACGTGTGATCATTGCTTGTACAGCCCTCTCGCAGTGTCCGGAGCAAGTATGGTGGGTCTGACACACCGGTGTCAATGTGTTCTTTTTTCCATTTCCAGGAGTGTATGTTAACTATCGAACAGCCACATTACACCGTCAGTGGACTGTACGTATTGTTTCAAATAAGAACATAATGGAGCGGGCAGAGTTTGACACAAAAGTACGTAATTTTATTGATAGTGCTTTCTTGATATGTTACAAACATTTATTTCCAACTTCTATTTAGTCTGTAGCGTTTCTATCCTTTCTATAAATGTGTGCTAGGGGTATGACGATATTACGGATCTTAAATATTTGGATTAACTTATTTACTGTACTATGTTCGTTTGAAGTATAATTAACTGTAATTTTCATATTACGTTTAACATTTTTGCTAATATTGGTATATTTTCTTATAGACAGTCTCTCTTGCATAGCCCTTCATTGATATTAGACAAAGGTCCTCACGGTATTTCAAAGGAAACAGTTTGAGCCTGTGAAACTCTGCATCTAAGTCACTGATTGGCGATCACAAACAGTTTTCAGGAAGTCATCTCAACGCCACGACTACAATAATATTGGGTCTTACCCTATTTTCCTCACTTTCAAAAACTGCTATCAGTACCTACCAACGACGCTGGCCATTCATAGGCAGCCTTAAGGTCTTAATCAAATAACTCTGAGCCTCTGAAAAAGGGCAGGGAAGCATCGAATTATGTGGCCGTGACCACGTACGGATCCAAGGTTGTGGTCTTGGGAAGGGAGGGAGGCCGGGAAGGGCCTTGCGAGAGGGGGAGGACGAAGTTCCTTACTGCAATCCTCGCCCTTCAGTGGTTCAAAATATAATGTACTGTACGTTTTAACGCACCACAGTTGCCTAGAATTTATTGAATTTAACATATGTTTTAATATTATGTTTTAATATTATAATACACTTCATGTGTCTTACCTTACTCAGCTTCCTATGGATTTGCTGGTTCTAACTGTGGACTGAAGAAGCATGACATATTTGTTGTTGATACCCGGTATGGCCTGGCTGTCAATAGGTGCCTTTACGCCGCTCGAATGACCTCTGCACCCGATCCTTACTCTCAAGTGGGTAACTGATAAGCTGTCCTGCGTTAAGGAGTCTTGTAATTTTGTAGAATTCCTTATCCTTTACAACCGCTGTCATGATACTCAATTTTCCGAAAGTTATCTAAATGATGTTGTAACCTCCCCACAAAGAATGAAGAATGAACAATGTGAGCCAAGAGTAACCTTCCCACAAAATATAATAACTTACAATTAAATGAATTTTTTAAATATTGTAACCTCCGAACAAAATTGATTTTAATGTAACCTCAGAACAAAATTGGCTCCCATTTATAGTCTCTGTGCAAAGAATGCATTCACACTTAATATTCCCACAAAATTCTTTTCTCATTTAATGTCAAGTTCGGAATAGAAAAATTCCTAAACACCAAAAATAATAAAAAAGTTTAGTAACCTGATAAATTTTATGAGGACAGCAGTGCTGCCCTTCGGCCCTGTATTCTGAATAAAAAAGCAAAAATTCTTACCTCAATAAAAACCGCAATTATATCTGCTCTTAAGTTGAAATTTTTCGACACAGCTTCGTGCAATGCTGGCATATTTTTTTTTTTTTTTGTTATTGGAAGGAATGATCATGCATTTGAAATATTCTTTAAATTGAAATGAATGCTTTTCCTTAAAAGAGTTGCTTTATATTATAAAAATTATTATTGGGGCATTTCTTTGAACAAATTAAATTACAATTAACATACATTATTAAATATGCACAAGGCTGCTTCTTTACCTTCTACGACAATACTCATCCTCCAGAGTCCTGACCAGAGTCGCGAGCAGAGCACACAGCCGACGCATGCCGACTCCCGCCGACTCACGCAGACTAGCACGGACTGACGACTACTACCGGACTGACTACTACTACTGTCGACTCGCGCGGTCAAGTGCAGACTAGCAACAGCTAACGATAAACTACTCTCTGGTCAGAGATTCTGTCATGCCTCGCCCATCGCCGGCAATGTATACGTCTTTCAATGTGAAAATTGATGCACATACACAAAACTCTTATGGAAACTTTTGTCTTTCGTAAAATGTTCTTTGGGAGTTGGGAGATTCATCCCTAAGACCACCTTCGCCGTTATTACTTATTTATTCATTGCATATGTGTCATTACTTTGTAACATATTTGAAGGTCTACTAAAAATGTTATCTGCCTCAGAGGCTCAAAGTTTTGTTGCTGAGTACAGGCTTGGTGACCACAAGGGCCCACAAGCTGCGACATTCTATATGGAGCATTGAGAATTATATGCGTATTCTCCACAGATTGGAAAAAGGCCAGACCCTTAATTTGTTACAGGAGCTTGAAATTTAGAAAGAACCAACAAAACTGCGTAACCAGCAGAGCGATTTCGTGCCTAACACTTACTTACTTTTGTTTGACACTGATTCATTTCAATCATTTTTTTTCCTATATTGTGTTTCAATTCCCCATCAGGGCACGCTGGCAGCAGCATATGCACTGCTCTTCAGCCGAAAGACATAGAACAAACAATATAAGATATTTAAAAATAACAAAGGAGAAAACATGGTGAACATAGATATAAAAAAGGGGAACATCATGGAAGGCAATAGACAAAAACGGGGCGACTGAAAAATGGAGGTAAATACCGTAAAAAATTAGCGCACACAAAAAACCACACACTGGGACAATTAAAACAACACAAGGCGCAGTATGACCAGAGCATAAAAGTATCGACAGATGGCGTAGCACATAACAAACACTGACAGTAACACTAAGTACAAGGCCAGTACACAATTAAAATTCATCTCTCGATGCACAGGAGAAACAGCACTAAACACAACACTGTTGTGGCACACTGACTATGATCAAAACGGAGGATCTGCCAGGTGAATGGAGATAAGCAAGAAGGGAAGAAGGGAGGGAGGGGAAGAGAGGGGGGAGATGGGCTGGGGGCGGGGCCAAGAGGGCCAGGAAGGGAGGGATGTGGGAGGGAAAGAGGCAAGGATGGGGTGCATGGTCTCAGGGGGGAAGGAGGAAAATCCGCTCTGGGAGAAGGAGGGGAGAGGAAAAAGGGAGCCCTGGGGAGGGAGGGAATAAGGCCAGATTATGGTTGGAAGGAAGGGTATATGTCACGACGAAGTTCATCGTCCAGGAGGGCGAGACGCTGGATATTACGCTGATGAAGGAGGTGGAGGGTGTGGAGGTGGAGAGATACAGAGATAGAGGCACAGCAACGGGCAGGTGGTGGAGAGGAAGAAGGAAACCAGGGGGCGGGGGGTGGGGGATCAAGCCTGTGGCCAATGTAAGGAATGTGGAGTTGTTGGAGGAACAGGAGGGGTTGGGGGAAGGGGATGAGTTCATACAGGAGCCGTGTAGGAGAAGGAAGGCGGGTATGGAAGGCAAGGCAGAGCACATGGTTTTCAAGGATTTGGAGGGCCTTGTAAAAGCAGGTGGGTTTGGAGATCCAGGCAACGTTGGCATAACAGAGGAAAGGATGGATGAGGGATTAGTAGGTGTGTAGGATGGTGGAAGGATGCAATCCCTATGTCCAGCCAGACAGGAGATTCAGGAGGCGGAGGCAGTAATAGGCTTTCTGCTGGATGGTCTGGAGGTGAGGGGTCCAGGTGAGGTGATGGTCGAGGGTGAGGCCAAGGTATCTCAGGGTGGGGGTGAACTGGCTGGGACAACCATAAAGGGTGAGGTAGAAATCATCGAGACAGAAGGAATGGATGGTGCTGCCTCTGATGATTGCTTGGGTTTTGGAGGGGTGGAGATGGAGGAACCACTGGTTACACCAAGTGGTGAACTGGTTAAGGTGGGTTTGGAGGGTGCGTTGGGATAGGTAGGGTAGGATAAAAAGCCAAGAAGGCGGTGTCATCAGCATACTGGAGAAGGAGGACAGGTGGGGTTGGCTTGGACATATCAGCCGTACACAAGAGATAAAAGCGAGGGGAGAGGACAGAGTCCTGGGGGACGCCAGCAGTGGGATAAAAGATACGGGAGTTCGTGTTGTGGAGGGTGACACAGGATGGACGGTACGAGAGGAAGGAAGCGACCAGACGGACAAAATTGATAGGCAGGGCGTAGGATTGGAGTTTAAAGAGGAGAACGGGAGGCACTTGTGAGGTAGGGAAACAAAAATGGAGGAGCGATGGGAACTGAGCTGAGGGGAGAGAAGGTGAAGGAGGTTAAGGAGTTGATCTTAAGTGGAGAAGGAGGGTCGGAAGCCACAGTGGGTAATGGGGAGGAGGTGTTGTTGTTGTTGTTGTTGTTGTTGATTAAAGTGCTGATGGATACGGTGGGAGAAGATGGATTCGAAGACCGTCCTTCATTTCAGTCAATGAACGCCTGTGTTAAATATAGTTTGTTGATAGTTTGAACTAGTATAGTGTGCCTTACATGTTCACCTCGTTTTCGTACGTTGTATGCATAACTCTAGTAATGTCTTGTTCCTTCTCTGTTTATATAATATACTACGTTAACTAGATAATGTTGTTCATGTACTGGTACGGAATTTTATCATTCTTTTCTTTCAACGCCGTGCTGCAGGGTATGAGGGGCCCTCTGGCGGACACGTTCCTCTATCCGCTTCTCGCCTGTGAATAATTCCGAAGCTAGCACTAACGGAGGGCGCTGATTATGCGCGGCAATAGGTTTTCTTTCATTGTAGCTCCTTTAGCTACTTGTTTTATAGCTTTTATATTATTCTGTGCACTATGAAAGATGTTTATTATTTATGTCAGTATCTAGAATATTTGCATCTGAGCTTATGTCAATTACTGTCTATAACTCTTCCTCTTTTTAACAATATGCCTTTTATCGTGTTCTATTTCATAGCTTTTTAGTATTGTAACGCCTCTTATATACTACTGGCCATTAAACTTGCTACACCACAAAGATGACGTGCTACAGACGCAACATTTAACCGACAGGTAGAAGATGCTGTGATATGCAAATGCTTAGCTTTTCAGAGCGTTCACACAAAGTTGGCGCCGGTGGCGACACCTACAACGTGCTGACATGAGGAAAGGTTCCAATCGATTTCTCATGCACAAACAGCAGTTGACAGGCGTTGCCTGGTGAAACGTAGTTGTGATGCCTCGTGTAAGGAGGAGAAATGCGTACCATCACGTTTCCGACTTTGGTAAAGGTCGGATTGCAGCCTATGGCGATTGCGGTTTATCGTATCGCGACATTGCTGCTCGCGTTGTTCGAGATCCAATGGCTGTTAGCAGAATATGGAATAGGTGGGTTCAGGAGGGTCATACGGAACGCCGTGCTGGATCCCAACGGCCTCGTATCACTAGCAGTCGAGATGGCAGGCATCTTATCCGCATGGCTGTAACGGATCGTGCAGCCACGTCTCGATCCCTGAGTCAACAGATGGGGACGTTTTCAAGACAACAACCATCTGCACAAACAGTTCGACGACGATTGCAGCAGCATGGACTATCGTCTTGGAAACCATGGCTGCGGTTACCCTTGACGCTGCATCACAGACAGAAGCGCCTGCGATGGTGTAGTCATTGAGGAACCTGGGTGCACGAATGGCAAAACGTAATTTTTTCGGATGAATCCAGGTTCTGTTCACAGCATCATGATGGACGCATCCGTGTTAGGCGACATCGTGGTGAACGCACATTGGAAGAGTGTATTCGTCATCGCCATACTGGCGTATCACCCGGCGTGATGGTATGGGGTGCCATTGGTTACACGTCTCGGTCACCTCTTGTTTGTATTGATGGCACTTTGAACAGTGGACGTTACATTTCAGATGTGTTACGACCCGTGGCTCTACTCTTCATTCGATCCCAGCAAAGGCCTATATTTCAGCAGGATAATGCACGACCGCATGTTGCGGCTTCTGTACGGGCCTTTCTGGATACAGAAAATGTTCGACTGCTGCCCTGGCCAGCACATTCTCCAGATCTCTCACCAACTGAGAACGTCTGGTCAATGGTGGCCAAGCAACTGGCTCGTCACAATACGCCAGTCACTACGCTTGATGAACTGTGGTATCGTGTTGAAGCTGCATGGGCAGTTGTACCTGTACACGCCATACAAGCTCTTTTTGAGTCAATGCCCAGGCGTATAAGGTCGCTATTACGGCCAGAGGTGGTTGTTCTGGGTACTGATTTCTCAGGATCTATGCACCCAAACTGCGTGAAAATGTAATCACATGTCAGTTCTAGTATAATATATTTGTCCTATGAATACCCGTTTATCATCTGCATTTCTTCTTGGTGTAGCTATTTTAATGGCCAGTAGTGTACCTTATAAATCCATGACAGACTTTATTGATTGTATCCCCCCTTTATTTTACGTTATTCAATTAATCATTGAAGACTTGCGTATGTCTACAGCAGTGTAATCGGGTGAACTTACAACACAAACATGTTGTGGCTACTGTGCGGCGGTTTGTTTTGAACAGCAGTGCTGTTGACAAGATGACTCGTGCAAATGCTGTTATTTATATATACTGCACGACGCTGGTGCTGATTTTGCATTTAACATTTGACGATACCACTATGGCTGCAGTACAATAGGACATTGTTGTTACAAAACAGATCTAAAGATAGTCATTATAGGCCGAAACCGGTAATCTGTACGTAAAGTAAAGTAGACGTAACGTAAAGGAAATTTATTCTTGAGCTGGGGACTGTAAGTGCCGCCAGTCTCCTGTGACCATAAGCTCTGGCAATGCTTCAAAGACCACTGTATGGCGCAGCAGTGGAACTTTGTGTGTCACAGGGAACAGGGATCTTGGCTTGACTGCTGGGATCGTGAGAATGGTAAAAATCTCTATAAAAAATCCCTCAATCTCAAGGTGTGCCTTGCGCTGATGAGATGCTTCGCTATTGACGTGGAACAGTCCTTAGCGCGCTACCTCTGGGAAATCTGCCACACCTCAATTGTATAAGGCTTAGTTAGGCACACGGAGTTCTGTCTAGGTGGATCTCTGGTTCCCTAGCTGCTCGTGGTATCCTGGAGATGTATCTTGTGAAATCTTCTCTTCCTCCTCCCAGCAGAAAGGGTGGGCAACTGGTAGGTACCAACACCCAATAATGTTATCCCTAGAATTTTAGATAAAAAAGATAGGAAAATGCATGCGATTAAATAAGATATATTACTTCGCAAATACATAATTAGAATGGGCCAAAACGGAACGTTACCTCCACACAAGAGATCTGTGTCTTCATTACATTTACAGTTTAAATCATCATTGAAGTATGGAAATATTTACTTTGCTTTGTGAAACACTCAAATAGCTGTGTCAAAGGTTGCATGAGATATGAGTGCATACCTACTGGCCTTGTGACATACGCCCATATTTTTCAGGTATGTATTCATAGTTGACACTAAAGGTCAGTCATACAACTGAGGGTCTTATAAAACTACAAAAGCTGTCATTTTTCAGTTATTTGCTTCCTGAGAGCGTCATTTTTTTTCTTTTAAGTGATTAGTGTTCTGACTAGTTACAAGCGATCCGCAGTGAACTCCTTTTCTGCGCCATCCTATTCATTTCAGAATAGCTCATGCACCCTGTGACGTCAGTTACTTGCTGTATGTATTCGAGTCTCTTCCTTCCACTTTTTACATTCTACAGTTCCCTCTAGTACCATGAAGGATTTTTCCCTGTGTCTTAACACATTGTTCTGTGTGTTGCTCTCTTTCTCAATTCTGTGGAGTCATTCCATATCGTATCAGTCCACTTAAATGTCAACGTTATGCTGTAGCACCATATATATAAATAAAAGTCGACTCTATTCTATTCCGGTTTACCCAGTGTCCGTAGTTAACTACCGTACAGTGTTGTACTCGAAACGTACGTTCTCAGAAATTGCTTACTATATTGTATGGCGTCTGTTCGATGCGGAACATTCCTCTCGGACAGGAATGCCGCCTTTGCCTGTACTAGTCTACTTTCTATGTCCTGCTTGACTGGTTCCTCACGGGTTATTTTGTAACTGTTGTCGGAATCGCTTAACTTGATCTACTTCGTGACCAACAATTTTGAAGTTAAGACTCTCGCTATTCTCGTTTCTGCTACTTCTCACTACTTCGTCCTTTTCGTGCTTACTCTCAGTCCAATTGTGCACCTATTGCACTAATAATTTCATGCAATAAATTATGTAATTCTTCGGTAAAATACTGCAGTCTAAAAGCAGTGGTCAGTAGTTCGATCTCACCCTTTACGAGTGCACGGTGAGTCTTTAGATTTTTTAAGCCTTTTATAACAGCTCCTCAATTTCCCATGGGCTGATGACATCCACGGTTGGACTTCTTATATATCTTAGATGCGTTAATGCCCAGCCACCCGGGGTACCCCCAGTATCATGAAGACCACAGAAGAAACTTGGTGTATTCTGTAAAGAATATTATGTGGCCCAACAACTCAGAGGATTTTGTTATTAATTCACCTACACTCACTGAAACTCCTTGGAAGTTTGCAACATAGTTTCCGAGATTAGTACTACACAGAGTGCAGACTGTCAACGAAGGCCCGAGTGTACGATTAAGGTTGCCAGATATGTGAGTGGCTCGAAAATGTCTAAAGTAATAGAACCCAGTACATGATCCTCGGCGGTGAGTGTCCTTCAGAGACAAGAGTATCGTCAGGGGTGCCCCAGGGATTCGAGATAGGAGCGCTTTTATTCTCGGCATTCATAGATGATCTGACGGACAGGGTGAGCAGCAGTTTATAGCTGTTCGCTGTTGATACTTTGGTGTAAGGGAAGGTGTCGTCGTGTAGTGAATGTAGAGGGAGCAATAAGCGTGGGAGACCAAATACGAAATGCACGCCTGCTGTTCAATCTATACGTCAAAGAAACAATGAGCGAAATAAAAGTACGTTCAAGAGTGGCGTTAAAATTAAACGTAAAATTATATCAATGATAACATTCGCTGACAGAACTGTTATCCTCAGTCGACGTGAAGAACATTGTCAGGATATGTTGAATGGAATGAACTATCTAATGAGTACAGAATATGGACTGAGAGTAAATCGAAGGAAGACGAAAGTAATGGGAAGTATCAGAAATCAAAACAGCGAGAAACTGACATCAAAACCGGTGATCACAAAGTAGATGAAGGTAAGTACTTCTGCTACCTAGGCAGCAAAACAGGCCATGATGGACGTAGCAAGGAGGACGTAAGAAGCGAGAATATCAGTAGCAAAAAGGGCATTCCCGGCCAAGAGAAGTCTGGTAATATGAAACAAAGGCCTCAATTTTATGAAGAAATTTCTGAGAAGGTACGTCTGGAGCAGAGCTTTGTATGATAGTGAAACACGGACTATAGGAAATCCGGAACGTAAGAGAACCGAAGCACTTGAGATGAGGTACTACAAAAAAAAAATTTGGTGGACTGATAAGGTAAGGCATAGAGGAGGTTCCCTGCAGAATTGGCAAAGAAAGGAATATATGGAAAACACTGACAAGAAGAAGGGATAGTCTGACAGAACATCTGTTAAGACATCAGTCAGTAACTTCCATGGTACTAGAGGGAGCTGCAGACGGAAACTGTGGAGGAAGACAGAGACTGGAACACATTCAGCAGCCGCGCGGATTTAGATGCGCGGTCTTCGGGCGTCTTGTCACGGTCCGCGCGGCTCCCCCCGACGGAGGTTCGAGTCCTCCCTCGGGAATGGGTGAGTGTGTTGTCCTTAGCGTAAGTTAGTTTAAGTTAGATTAGGTAGTACGTAACATTAGGGACCGATAACCTCAGCAGTTTGGTCCCATAATACATTACCACAAATCTCCAATTTCCTTGTTCAGTAAATAACTGAGGACGTAGGTTGAAAGTTCTGCCCTGAGGTGGAAAGGTTGGCACGGGAGAGGAATTCGTTGCGGGCTGCATCAAACCAATCAGAAAACTGAAGACTCTAAGAAAAATAAACAAATCACTAAAAAAGAATATACGAGATTACTTTGACAAAATTTCTAGCTGGGTGATGCGTGACAGATTGTTCTATACGTATAAAAATATAGGCCGGCACTGTTCGAATACAGCATTAATAGGGTGTAGCTAGACACAGTCGCTTCTACTGAAAATATAGGCGTAACATCTGAAAACGAAACGAGATTGAATGAGCGTGTCAGGTTGGTAGTAGGGAAGTTAAAGGGGACGGCGTACACAACGCCATTGCCATCCATTCTTGAGTACTGTTCAAATGGTTCAAATGACTCTGAGCACTATGCGACTTAACTTCTGAGGCCATCAGTCGCCTAGAACTTAGAACTAATTAAACCTAACTAACCTAAGGACATCACACACGTCCATGCCCGAGGCAGGATTCGAACCCGCGACCGTAGCAGTCCCGCGGTTCCGGACTGCAGCGCCTAGAGCCGCGAGACCACCGCGGCCGCCTTGAGTACTGTTCCAGCGTTTGGGATCCCTACGAGGTGCTTCTTGAACTCAAATGTGAGTCCCTAAAGAGAAGACTAGGGTCCTTCCGCAAAGCACTGTTGCGTAAATTTAGAGAACCGGCATATGAGATCGACTGGAGAACGATTCTGATGCCACCAACGTACATTTCGAGTAAGGATCATGAATATAAAATGCGAGATATTAGGGTTGATACCGAAGCTTTTAGACAGTCGTTTTGCGCTCCCACTATTTGCGAGTGGAACTGTAAAAGAAGTGATTGGTACTGGTACAAGGTACGATCCGCCATGCACCGTACGTTGGTTCTGCGGAGTGTGTGTGTGTGTGTAGATGTACGTGTAGACGAGAAGCAGTGATGGGCAGCAGCCTAGAGTAGGGCCGTGACACGCGCTGCGACTGATCTGCTGGTAACAGCGTCGGCCACCAGCTGGCTGTGACGCGCGGCGCCGCGCTGCTCGGCTGCCTCCGCCGCGGTGCTCGCCACGCACAGGCGCCGCACGCGCCGTTACGCGTGCACGCACCCGCACCGCGTTGCTCTGCTCCGCGCAGCCTCTGACGGCAAAGCGGCCGCGAATTCCGCAGGCCTGCAGCCATAGCCCAGCCGCGCGCTAATCACCAGACCGTCAGCGCCCCGGCTCACGATCCGACCCGTCCCTGCCGTGTCTACTAATAACGCCAGAGCGCGGCGCCACGCACAGACCAATCTAAAACGCGATCGCGCCGAGTCCTTACACTTCGGAGCTGTGGGGCCACTATTCAGCAAAACCTATCAACAGAATACGAAGCCTGTCCAAAAAATTCCGGAACATTCGACATTTCGCGCCAATGGTTTGTTGGAGCGAAATACGGTTGGCATCCTTGCACACGCCTGTTTTTAATATACAAGGTGCTCCACTGATCGTGACCAGGCCAAATATCTCACGAAATAAGGGTTAAACGAAAAACCTACAAAGGACGAAACTTGCCAAGCTTGAAATGGGAAACCAGATGGCGCTATGGTTGGCCCGCTTGATGGCGCTGCCATAGGTCAAACGGATATCAACTGCGTTTTTAAAAATAGGAACCCCCATTTTTATTACATATTCGCGTAGTACGTAAAGAAATATGAATGTTTTAGTTGGATCACTTTTTTCGCCCATCACTGTAATAGTCAAAAACGTATAAGTACGTAGTATTACGTAACATTTCGCCAGTGTGAACGGTATTTGCATCGTGATACATTGCCTTTATTAAAATGGACCGTTTACCAATTGTGCAAATTGTCGATATTGTGTTGAAGTATGGCTATTGTGATCAAAGTGCCCAACGGGAGTGTGTTATGTATGCTGCTCGGTATCCTGGACGACATAATCCAAGTGTCCGGACCGTTCGCCGGATAGTTACGTTATTTAAGGAAACAGGAAGTGTTCAGCCACATGTGAAACGTCAACCACGACCCGCAACAAATGATGACGCCCAAGTAGGTGTTTTAACAGCTGTCGCGGCTAATCCGCACATCAGTAGCAGACAAATTGCTCGAGAATCGGGAATCTTAAAAACGTCGGTGTTGTCAATGCTACATCAACATCGATTGCACCCGTACCATATTTCTATGCACCAGGAATTGCATGGCGAAGACTTTGTACAGTTCTACCACTGGGCACAAGAGAAATTAGGGGACGATGACAGATTTTTTGCACGTGTTCTATTTAGCGACGAAGCGCCATTCACCAAAAGCGGTAACGTAAACCGGCATAATATGCACTATTGGGCAACTGAATATCCACGATGACTGCGACAAGTGGAACATCAGCGACATTGCAGGTTTAATGTATGGTGCGGCATTATGGGAGGAAGGATAACTGCCCCCACATTTTATCGATGGCAATTTAAATGGTGCAATGTATGCTGATTTCCTACGTAATGTTCTACTGATGTTGCTAAAAGATGTTTCACTGCATGACAGAATGCCGATGTACTTCCAACATGATGGATGTCCGGCACATAGCTCGCGTGCGGTTAAAGCGGTATTGAATAGCATATTTCATGACAGATGGATTGGTGGTCGAAGCACCATACCATGGCCCGCACGTTCACCGGATCTAACGTCCCCGGATTTCTTTCTGTGGGGAAAGTTGAAGGATATTTGCCATCGTGATCCACCGACAACACCTGACAACATGCGTCAGAGCATTGTGAATGCATATGCGAACATTACGGAAGTTGAACTATTCGCTGTTGAGAGGAATGTCGTTACACGTATTGGCAAAGGCATTGAGGTTGACGGACATCATTTTGAGCATTTATTGTATTAATGTGGTATTTACAGGTAATCACACTGTAACAGCAAGCGTTCTCAGAAATGATAAGTTCACAAAAGTACATATATCACATTGGACCAACCGAAATACAATGTTCAAACGTACCTACGTTCTGTATTTTAATTTAAAAAACCTACCTGTTACCAACTGTACGTCTAAAATTGTGAGCCATATGTTTGTGACTATGACAGTGACATCTATCACAATGCGAAAAAAGTGGTCCAACTAAAACATTCATATTTCTTTACGTACTACACGAAAATTTAATAAGAAATGGGGCTTTCTATTTAAAAATACTCAACTGATACCCGTTTGACCTATGGCAGCGCCATCTAGCGGGCCAACCGTAGCGCCATCTCGTTTCCCCCTTCGAGATAGACACGTTTCGTTCTTTGTAGTTTTTTCGTTTGACGCTTATTTCGTGAGATGTTTGGCCCGGTCACGATCAATGGACCACCCTGTATAACTGCCGGAAGTTCCATTGTTGTATGTCTGTTAGTTATTGTTCAGTACTGTACTGAGTAGAGCGTTGTGTCGAACAGTTCGCGAAATTCAAGATGGCAGAGTTAGAGTTGCAGCGCATCTGCATTAAATTTTTCGTGAAACTAAAGAAAACCTTTACAAAGATCCACCAGATGATGCAGGAAGATTATGGGGGTGAATGTTTAAGCCGTACTCGGTGTTACGATTGGTTAACACTATTTAAAAATGGACGGGCGGAAGTTAATGACGACCCTCGCTCAAGACGCCCTTCGACGTCTACCGACGACGCTCATATCGCGAACGTCAACGAAATTTTGCCTGCCAGTCGAAGATTGACTGTGCGACAAATTGCTGCAGAATGTATCATTTCAGCCGGATCACGTCGTGAAATCCCGACTCAGGATCTTGGAATGCATCGTGTTGTCGCGAAGTTTGTTCCCGGTTCTGATTCAAGACCAGAAAGGTCTTCACCTCTCAATCCGTTGAAAGCTTCTTGATAGCGCCAATGAGAACGAGATCATTCTTAAGAGAATTATAACTGGTGATGAGACGTGGGTCTACGGTTATGATGTTCAGGCCAATGTTCAATCTTCACAATGAGTCGTGAAAGGTTCCAGTTAATCGATGGTACTATCGGGAGGTGTTGTGACACCTATGACAAGATATGAGAAGGAAACAGCCTGCAATGTGGCAAGACAATTCATGGCTCTTGCATCACGATAACGCACCCGCAGATTCATCCTCGTTGGAGAATGACTACAGCACAGGAAACGAAATCACTGTGCTGCCTCATCCTCCGAACTCCCCAGACTTGGCCCTGTGGACTTATTATTAATTTTGCAAAGTTGAAAACTCCGTTGAAAGGACGAAGATTGGCAAGGATAGATGAGATAAATGAAAATACGCAGACGGAATTTCGCGCGACCCAGCGGAGAGGCGTACGAAGACTGCTTCTTGAAGTGGAAACAGCGTTGGGAGCTGTGTATCAATTGCGGAGGGGAGCATTTTGAAGGAGACCATGCACGATAAGTAAAAGGTAAGCGCACAAAAAGTTTGTAGACAGAGTTCCGGAATTTTTTGAACAGACCTCATATCGTGCTTAGGAGCAGTAATAACAAAATTTAAGAGACTCAGTACAGCTAAAACGCACAAATAAACCCAGAAGGAGGCCACTATAATCGTGGCCGAAACGGTGGTTACTCCAGTTCAGTCTTTTACATTATGACACGGCACAATAGGAATCTCATACGTCAACTCATCTGTCCGCAGAATCCCACGCAATTATATACCACCGTTACCACTATTTCCCTATACGTCGGAAGTTGCCTGTTAGATAAAATTGTAAAAGTCCGTTTGTTTGAAATCTTAAATAACTCGTTTGAAATTTTGACACAACGTTGCATGCGAATATGCGGGTATTTTTATACCCCACTTTTTAAATACACGTATAATGTATAAAGCTCAAATTCTTATGGGAATCGGCGAGTTGCCGCGCGTAATGGTTATAATGAGCAGGGGCAATACATCAGTAATGTGTGGTTTAAGCTGAGAAATTAGTCTGTGTGAGCACTGTGTCTCGATGTCTTAGTGCTTAGTGCATCTGCCTTGTTAGCAGGAGACCTAAGTTCGATTCCTAGTATGGCACAAATTTTCAACTTGCCCTGTTGATTTAAATCAATGCCCATTGGCAGGTAATGGCTTTAATTCCTCTGGGTCTTGATTTACGGTGGCTGCAGGATTGAAATCGTGTATGTTATTCCGAATGTCTTAAAGAACGGACAAAACATATGTACACATAATATCTAAATACAAATTTAAAATATCAAGGGAAAACACTGTTATCAGAAATCTCAAATAGTGCTTGACTGGTTTTCGTCAATTTTTTACACTTTGCTCTAATAAAGTTTGGACTAATGTAGGATATGTATTTTAAGTATACATGCTGTATAAATATATTTACAGATATTTGTAAAATATTTGTCGCAGCTAATTTTAACTACGATAGAGGGACATTTAAACCATTAGGTAAATTCTTTCTTCCTTATATATTCTTTCTCGTTAACTTTTTTTAAACATATATTGTATACACAAGAAGATTCTGTTATGTTTCCTTCCTCGAAGATGGTCTTCATAGGAAACAGGATATTAGTATATCTGGCTTACCGGCTTGCTATTAGAATACCTCCATTGATTCGGATTTTGCATTTACAATAAACAAGGTTCAAGTTCAGAGGGGAGACGAGGGGATGGACAGAGGGATGGGAGGAAATGCACATAGAGGGTGGAAAGAAGGAGATGGACAGAGAGAGTGGGCAGGAGGAGATGGAGAGACAGGGAGTGAGAAGAATATGGATATATAGAGAAGGGAGGAGGTGATGGACAGAGGGGGAGGAGGAGATTGACAAAGAAACGGGGAAGAAGATGATTACGACGAATAACCAATTCCCATACATATTAGGAACGTGTGATTTGTCTTTTCTTGGTTTTCCATTGAACCAGAGTAATGAGTGGCCGAGTGCAACTAGGTTTGCAATAATTTTCCTTTTTATACCTCGTTAATTTGTCTTGCTGATACTTTGCAAGGTTTCTGTAACCACTGTCGATGTATACAGTGCAGACCTTTGATCATTTCTCTGACACGGTTGGCGGAAGTTTTCGGTCACGAGTTCTCGAGCGATGGGCCAATCTGTGTGTAGGCTGTTAGGAGACCACCTATGCGAATACCTGCTTTGAAGTGGTGCTGATATGCAATGTTTCTTCTTAAATCATCCATGTGTAGCTCAGCTCCCACTGTTTCGTGTGCTAACTTCGCTACGAGTAGATGATGTGAACTTGTGTCAGTCTTAGTGCATATGATTTTGTTAACAGAATATCCGCGACTGAGGTGTACTGCTAGATTAAAGTCAGTTACGACTTTGTGTTACTGTAAACGCGACCGGTTTCGGGGAAATTATATTCCCATCTTCAGATCTACAGATTTTGTAGTCAGGTGCGAAACAGGCGGACGTGATGTTGTGGTTACAGCTACATCTACATCTGCATCTACATGATTACTCTGTAAATGACAATTAAGTGCCTGGCAGAGGGTTCACCGAACCATCTTCAAGCTTTTTCTCTACCGTTCCACTCTCGAACGGAGTGAGGGAAAAACGAGCACTTTAATCTTTCTGTGCGAACTCTGACGTCCCTTATTTTATCATGACTATCACTCCTCTCTATGTGGGTGGGCGGCAACAAAATATTTTCGCAATCAGAGGAAAATGATGGTGACTTAAATTTCATGAGAAGGCACTGTTTCAACGAAAAGCACCACTGTTTTAATGATAACCATCCGCAATCATGTATAACATCCGTGGCACTCTCTCCCCTATTTAGCGATAATACAAAACTTTTTTGATGTCCCGTCAAGCTCATCTGATGCGGATCCCACACCACAGAGCAATACTCTAGAAGAGGGCGGACACTGGCCTGTTGCAAGCAGTCTCTTTAGCAGCCCTGTTGCACTTTCTAAGCTTTCTGACAATAAATCTCAGTCTTTCGTTTAGTTTACCCACAACATTATCTATATGATTGTCCCCGTTTAAGATATTCATCATCGTAGTCCACAACTATTTAGTTGAATTTACAGCCTTTATATTTGTGTGATTTATTGTCTAATCGAAATTTAGAGGATTTCTCTTAGTACAGGTGTGGATTTTGTCACTTTTCATTACTTAAAGTCAACAACCACTTTTCATACCATACACATATCTTCTCTAAATCATTTCGCAATTGGTTTGAATCATATGATGACTTTACGCAAACACCACGAACAGCCGTCCTTAAGGGACGTCAGATATTACTTCAGTTTTACTCGATGACTTTCCTTCAGTTACTACGAACTGTGGCCCTTCTGACTGGAAATCACGAATCCAGTCACACAACTGAGGCGATACTGCCTAGGTAAGCAGTTTGACTAGAAGACGCTTGTGAGGAACGGTGACGAAAGCCTCATGGAAATCTAGACATATGGAATCATTTGATATCCCCTGTTGATAGTTTTCTTTTCTTCCTGAGGATAAAGTGCTAGTTTTGTTTCACAAGAACGACATTCTCTGAATACGTATTTCTCTACAATACGCTTTCTTCGGGGTAATCCATAATGTCCGAACACAGCACATGTCCAAAAATCTTACTGCAAATCGACGGTAGGTGATATGAGTCTATAACTCAGCGGATTATTCCTGTATCGTTTCTTGGGTATTTGCGTGACTTGTGCAACTTTCTAGTCTTTGGCAACGGATCTTTCGAAATGATGATGATGATGTTTGGTTTGTGGGGCGCTCAACTCCGTGGTCATCAGCGCCCGTACAAAGCCCAAACTTTTGCACAGTCCAATTTGTAGAGAGCCCAATCTAGCCACTGTTACGAATGATTATGATGATGAAAGGATGAGGACAACACAAACACCTAATTCCTGGTCAGAGAAAATCCGCAACCCTGCCGGGAAACGAACCCAAGACCCCGTGATTCAGAGAGAGCTATTGTGTATGATTGCTAAATATGGAGCTATTGTATCACTATACTCTGAAAGAAACCTGACTGGTGTACAATCTGGACCGGAGGCTTTGCCATTATTGAGTGATTTAAGCTGCTTCTTGACCGATACGGTCGCAGGTTCTAATCCTGCCTCGGGATGTGTGTGATGTCCTTAGGTTAGTTAGGTGCTAGGGGACTGATGACCTCAGAAGTTAAGTCCCATAGTGCTCAGAGCCATTTGAACCATTTTGATTAAGCTGCTTCGCTGTACAAATGATATCTACTCCGAAGTTACTCTTGTTGGTTGTTGTTCTAAATTTTAACTGTGGGATATTTACTACTTCTACTTTGGTGAAAGTGTTTCAGAAAACCGTGTTTAGTAACTCTGTTTTGGTAGCACTGTCATCAGTGTCATCACCGTTATGATCGCGCAGTGAAGGTATTGACTGCGTGTAGCGGCTGGGGTACTCCACGTATAAAAATATTTTCTTTGGCTTTTCTGTCAGATTTAGAGGCAGAATTTCGTTGTGGAAATGCAAGGGTCTCGCATTGAAGTTTCAGCTAAATTCCGAGCTTCTTAAGACTTCGCCAATCTTCAGGATTTCGTGTTCTTTTATATTTGACATGCTTTTTTCAATGATCCTGCAACGGTGTTTTGACCCATTGGTCCATTTTGTGTACCACGTGGCATCGGTACCATCTTTTATTAATCTATTTTGTATAGGTTTCCCAGCTGCCATTGATACTATTTCTTTGAATTCGAGCCATAGCTGGTCTACGCTTAAATAATCACATCGGAAGAAGTGGAAACTGTCTCTTAGAAAAGCGTCAATCGAACTTGTTACTTTTTTTTTTTTTTTTTTTTTTTTTTACAAATGCCCTTTTCCTTTATTGTAGGTGGGTTTGGATGTTACGGTATTCAGTATCGGTACAAGTGCCTTGTGGTCACTAATTCCTGCGTCCGTCATTATGATTATTTTTTGCTAAGAGGTTAAGAAGAGGTCAAGTATGTTTTCACAACCTATTACATTTCGAATCGGCCCCTGGACTAACTGTTCGAAATAATTTTTTAAGAAAGCATTCAGTACGATTTCGGATGACGTTTTGCAACTACTGACAGCTTTAATCTTGTATTTTGGTCAGTATATCGAGTTTATGCAGAAGTACCGTGTAATATTCCTGATACCGGACGTGTTTATTATAAAACGAAGTCCCGACTGAAGCGGATCTTTTCAATCTCACCAATCAGCGTGCAGCTGCAAATGTTTCGTGTCTTTGTGAACTTAATTCGCTTGAGTCTTGTTACTGAATCGTACACTTATTGTTTAATCCGAAAAACATAATGCAGTCAATTCAGTCAATCTTCCCTTCACTTCAGCTTTATCTGTAGTTTTCGTTCATAGAATTGAATTTACGTAATTTCTGCTACATTGGACGTAAACTGCACATGGCTTTTGGATCCTCAATGGCTTGTGTGTTATGTTCATTTGATTTGAAGCCAATTAGAAAACTGCACATGCTACTTCTCACAGCTGGTTTCGTAATTCAACTGCTGAAGAATTAAGAACGTTGTCTCATATTCTTTGTCTACCGCCATTTCGTAATTAAGTGTTATAATTGTCAACTAACTATTGCACATGATACACTTCGACAAGTATTTAATATATCGCAAGGGGTTCATTAAACCAGTAAATCACGGATTTCAATGAATCTTAGGTACCTTAGGTTCCTTGCTAGTGGCTTTTCGTGCTATGGTCCTTAATTTCTGAGAAAACCGATGTAGAAGTTTTATGTGCAGCAGTTATCCTCAAAACATTAGTCTTATTTCGAAGAAGAAAGCGTAGCGCAGTGGCTAATCGTCGAGTCTACCATGTTGGCGGTACAGGTTCAAATCCTGCATGCGTACAGCCTTTCTTTCTATTTCATTGTACACATATCATCAATTTGTGTCATGCAAAACTGTTTACAAATCACACTACCCAAATGCACCCGACTATGCCAAACCTGTGATATTCTTTTTCGAGGTATGTTAAAATTTTCACGAACAAAATTCAAAATGCCCCCATCTTATTGAGGACTAATACAGAAATCTATTCGAGACTAGATTCCATATAAAAACGTTCTTTAAATAAACATCAATTTAGCTGCATATGATTTAACAGGAATAGTCAAATACACTTTATTCACATGGAATTTCATCGAAGAAAGAGCAGTCTCCTTTGAATTTAAATGAAGTGTCTTTTCCAGCATCGCTTCTGAAAACTACGTGTGCCTGTAAGGCAGCAGTCTTCATTAAATGTGAGTGGCACTCTACGAATTTGTATTTCGGTTACTTCTACGATAAGTATAACCCGGAATTCTCTTCTAGCAAAGCAAACGGTGCTTGCGATGACAACTAAGTCGATTCCGTAATCCATTCTGTAACAATCGGAATGCACCTTTGAATGAACTTTGCTGTAATAATTGAGGTATTTAAGAAATACCTACAGTGAAAATATTTTTGAATAATTTTGAGTGACTGATTTATTGAAACACTGTACAACGAAACTGAAGAAATAAAACACACACGGGCATGATATTAAGCCATTCCGCCTGTCGTGTAGCCGTAAACCTTTGAGCTGAGCTACGATTGTTTTTTCGGAACATCATTAATGCTACGGGAATATGAGGTATGCGTAAAGCTACGGATCTGTCAACATTCGTAACACCCGACCATACGGTGAATCTAACCAGATAACGTAGTTAGCACTTGGTGTTCGTCATTGTTCAATACGGCTCACACAAATACATGTCTTATTGAAATTTGGTGATAACATTAACCTCTCTCTTACCTCTGAAATATTATTTTTTGCATATTGTCGAAATTGCTCTTAAGATCTCTTCTGCTGAATGTTTATGAAATTGCACTCTTGAATTGAGTTAGGTCCGGTTTTATTGATAACGTAGTTGACAAAGTTACCATAGAGAGACATAACCACGTTATTCTTTTGGTTCTAGCATTCGGTGTCTTCAATTCATCAGTTGCTATATATCTCCCATCATTTCTTCTTACCAATGCTTCCTGCCCCTTTATACGATGCGGTACAATACTGCAACCTTTACAAGTAAAGCGACGTGTTAAAATGTCCACTAATCCACACAGGACACAAGTTCGGAGTACTCAGGTAATTTGTACACAAAATTTCATTACCTTCTCAGACCCAGGTTTACCGTAGTTCTGTTGACAGGCCTTTTCCCGATGTTCTCTGAGTCTTTGTCGTTTTTTTCGCCTTTATTTTGTTTTCAATTTAGTTCTTGCTAGAAGAAAGATGCCTTGTTGAAGTTGTTTCTATTTCTAGACACTCTACGAATGTAGCTTACTTCGAAAAAATTAATTCTGATTTGGTTTAATTTAAAATTTATTCTTACAACATCTATAGGCCGAAAAATAATGCGAAAGTCTTTTTTCGGATGTCCATGAGTCCTAAGCCGCTGTCTTCACACCTCAAGGACGCAGTAATCCAATGCTGTTCCCTACCTGAACAGTAACATGCTGGCTTGCTTTAGCTGTACCTTAAATATAAACAAAGCATTCAGTAGGTTTTCAGAGGATTCTAGAATAGTCTAAAGCTGTTGTTGAAACTTTATCGACTTGTCGCTTCATGACTCATGAAGGTTAAGTCATCCCTGTCGCTCATCATTATACCAGTTTTATATTAATGTCTTCCTTCTCCACTTTCTTTCACCTCTAGTTACAGGCTTGTATTATTTTCCCATAGCGAACATCCACTTCTGAAACAAAATTCGTATTAGAAATAACACTTGACAAATGTGCGTTTCTCCACTGATTCTTTCCTATCGTATAACTGTTTAGGACAACGACGCGTCAGGTAATTTTTTGTTGTTTCTTAATAACCACTTCGCAGTCTCCATTATGCGATATGAACCGCATATTATGGCTGATACCAATGTCTAGTAACTTAACGTTACATTCTATTTCCGTGAATCGACCTTTAGGAAATAAAAATTTACAAAAAGAAAGGTAATCTTGCTGGTCACGAAGAAATCAACCATGCAGCACCCCATGGCCAAGTGTCCACTTGGCCGCTTCGAAGTGGACGCCTGTGTTATTGATTGAGTGTATAGAAAAGAAAATTGAGGATATTTTTAGTTGACGATCAATTTGACCCTAGGAAAAGTAAAAAACATTGCCGTTGATAATGAAAGACTGAAAAAATCAAGAGACTTTCATAGGACCTGGAAAAAGCGTTAGACAGTGTCAAATGGTGCACGATCCAGGAAAGCCTCAGAAAAATAGGTGTAAGTTTCAGGGAAAGAGGGGTAATATGCTTTATGTGCAAGAACCAAAACTACAAAGAACGAAGTGCTCGGATCAAAAATGGGTCTTTCGCACCTAATGTTGAATCTGTAAATAGAAGTAGCAATAAAGGAAATAAAAGAAATCCTCGAGAGTGGAATAAAAAAATCAGGGTGAAAGGATGTCAATCATAAGATTCAGCGATGACTTTGCTTTCCTCAACGTAAGTGAAGAGGAATTACAGGATCTGTTGGATGGACGGAACAGCCTGGTGAGCACAGAGTGCGGATTGAAACTAAAGAAAGACGAAAATATTGACTAATAGCGAGAATTGGGTTCAAAATGGTTCAAATGACTCTAAGCACAATGGGATTGAACATCTGAGATCATCAGTCCCCTAGAATTAGAACTACTTAAACCTAACTAACCTAAGGATATCACACACATCCATGCCCGAGGCAGGATTCGAACCTGCAACCGTAACAGCAGCGCGGTTCCAGACTGAGGCGCCTAGAACCGCTCGGCCGAAAATTGGGAATCACGAGACAAATGAAATTAAGAAATTCCGCTATAAAGGCAGCAAACTGGCCCGTGACGGACGAAGCAAGGAGGACATAAAAAGAGACGAGTACTGGCAAAATGGGCATTCCTGTCATAAGGAAGCCTGCTAGTATCAAACATGGGCCTTCATTTGTGGAACAAATTTCTGAGAATGTGCGTTGGGAGTACATAATTGTATGTTAGTAAACCATGGACTGTGGTAAAACCGGAAAAGAAGTTAATCGAAGCATTTAAATGTCTTGCTATAGAAAAATGTTCAAATGTAGGTGGACTGACAAGGAAGTTCTGTGCAAAATAGAGGAGAAAAGTAATATATGGAAATGACTGACAAGAAGAGGGTTCAGGATGATAGGACATATGTTCAGTCATCAAGGTATAACTTCCATGACACTAGAGGGAGCTGTAGAGAGTAACAGTAACAGGAGAAGATAGAGATTGGAGTACACCAGCAAATAACTGAGGATGTAGGTATCAAGTGCTACTCTGAGATGAAATGTTTGGCACAGGAAAAGAACTCGTTGTTAATCATAGAATTAAGGCTTTCACGACCATGACATCGCTGCTGGTAAACCTTTCGGGATGTGAGGTCGTGGTCCAAGAAACTCTTCCGTTCCTGACGTTTCGTTCAGGACTGCGAAGGACATCTTCAGAGTCGCTCTTCCGCTGAGTCTTACCGCTGACTGGTCGGACGTCCGAGAGCGACATACGTACTGTAGGAAAGGGGACGTGGTCGAAGTTTCACGTGATGAGCAGAAATAATCCTTGCCAAAGATAAAACTTAACTTTCGATTGTCGTCTTGTGAAAGATAAAATTGTCTAGCGATTCTGCAGAGCTACTGTTCATATGTCGCTAAGTTTTATTGCCTCCTCTTTTCTATTAAAATTATCCTGACGCTTATAAATTTCAAGGGCTTCTCTACATAGTCGTGGATGATATTTTGGCGTTGTAGATAAAATCTGTTTCAGAAAACGTCACTTCGTGGTTTTCTAACTGAAGAGCATGCTCTGCTACAGCTGATGTCTCTATTTTTCCTAGTCGGTCTGATGTCATGTTTCTGTATAATCTTACCGACCTGATCCATTACTTTTTAAATAAAAGGGAGGGTAACTATTTTTCCGTTGTTGTGTTTCATCCATGTCCTTCGGTCTTCTGTTCCTTGCTCGCAAAATTCTCTACACCCCTTTCCCTGAGTATCCATTTTTCTCGAAGGCCTGCTTCAAATGTTTTAATTCAGTGATTAGCTGTTCGGGTGTGCACATCCGCTCGGCTCTATCGACAAGACTTTTAATGACACCTCTCTTTTTTTGTGAATGGTAATCGGAATATTTACGCAAATATCTGTCGGTATGTGTTTCTTTTCCGAAAACTTTATGTTCCAAACCTCCATTGCATCGTCTCATAACTATAACATCACCGAAAGATATTCTATTATCATTTCCCATTCCCATGAAGAACTTGATTTTTGGATTAATGTTATATGGATGATCAAAGAATTCGTCCAAAGCATTTCTACCATGAGGCCAAACCACAAATATCTCATCTACAAATCGATACTAGCGAGATGGTTTCTTATTTGCTTTGTCCAGAGCCGATTGTCCAAATTTCTCCACATAGAAATTACCGATCGCAGGACCTAATGGGTTACCCATTGCTGCACCGTGAAGTTGCTCTGTATTCATAACAACAGTAGCATTCCCTTTATCAGCAGGAAGAACCACTATCATTTCATCTGCATTTAAATCTCTGAGAGCCTTCCTCTCCTCTTTTGTTAAATTACTTTCCAAACGTTTACTGTGGCATAAGACCCTGGTGGTTTCGATTCGAATTGCATTTGCAGAGGTGTTATTAAAATTCTTGTCGACAGAGCCGAGCGGATATGCACATCGGAACACCTGGACGCTGAAATAAAACATTTGAAGCAGGCTTTCGACAAAAATGGCTACTCAGGCAAAGAGGTAAACAGAATTTTGCGACCAAGGAACAGAAAATCGAAGTACATGGATGTACCACAACGACGGAAAAATACATATTTTCTCCCTTTTATTTAAAAAGTAATGGATCAGAGTAGTTAGATTTTACAGAAACATGACATCAGACCAGTCTTTAGACCAACAAAGAAAGTGAGTCAAGTTCTCCGATCGGTGAAGGATAAACGCCCTCCTCTGTCGACATGTGGTGTATGCAAAATTCCACGTACGTGTGGTAAAGTTTTTATTGGAACTATCAAGAAGAGCGTAAATACACGGCTAAAAGAGCATAAAAGTCTTTGCCGACTAGGAAAAATAGAAACATCAGCTGTAGCAGAGCATACTCTTCAGTAAGGAAATCACGAATTGAAGTTTTCTGAAAGAGAAATTTTATCTACAATGTCAAATTATTACCCATAACTATGTAGAGAAGCAGTTGGAATTTATAAGCATCAGGATAATTTTAATAGAAAAGAGGACGCAATGAAACTTAGTGACCTATGGACAGTAGCTCTGTAGAATCGCTAGATAATTTTATCTTCGACAAGACGACAATCGAGAGTTAAGTTTTATCTTTGACTAGGGTTCTCTCTTCTCATCACGTATTACTTCGACCACGTCCCCTTTCCTACAGTATATATGTCGCTCTTGGACATCCGACCAGTCTTCACATTCACCCCACTCACCACTCTTGTTTAAATCTCCCCCACCATGGAGCAGCAACATTGCAGGAAGCTTTACCATAATGTCTGCTCCCTGCCCACCCACAAACTCCTCTTCCTCCACATCCTCCATCGTCTCCACGTGGATGCCTTCAGCCTAAATGAAACCGTTTTTCAACCTCATATCTCCACAGCTTATTATACCCTCCACCGCTCCATTAACCCGCACCCTGTGGCACGTGGTGGGGCTGATATCGGTCACCTCAAGCACCTCCTGCAAACGTGTTACTACGTGCCATTCACCCTGCAGTGAGGGTGGATCCAGCATGTTGGGTGCACTAGGTGGTGTCTTGGCAGCAGAGCCCATGGGCAAAACAAGGGACCCCTGAGGTTTACCATGCGACACAGGTCCGAAACGGTACTAAGACATAGCCCATGACTTTTGTCACCTCATTGTAAGTATGTGTTGACCTTTTCTATGCTGAAGCTGACGCCTTTCTCACACTGAGCGTTATCGGAGCCTTGCAAATCCTCGTCGCCATATGTTGTATTGAATTTTTGGACGGCCCAGATGATCATATCGGAGCCTGCTAGTTTAATTTAAACGTTAGCGTGATGGAGGTCCCTAGAACAGATCAGATGATTGTACTATTCACACTGTCTTGTGCTACACAATATATAGAGAGCAACAGGTATAAGCATCTTAAGTTAACTCACGCTTACCCTCGACTTCAAATGGTTCAGAAGGCTCTAACTACTATGGGACTTAACATATGAGGTCATCAGTCCCCTAGACTTAGAACTACTTAAACCTAACTAACCTAAAGACATCACACACATCCATGCCCGAGGCAGGATTCGAACCTGCGACCGTAGCGGTCGCGCGGTTCCAGACTGAAGCGCCTAGAACCAGCACAAATTACGACAGGCAAAAATTAACAGAGATTCACGCATATGTGAAAAGATCTATGTGTGAAGCATACGACAGCTACCACCATCAAACCTTGGCTAAAGATCTGACGAAGAACCAAAAAATTCTGGTCCTATGTAAAATCTCTAAGTCATGTTCGGCCCCAACCTAAAAAAATTCTGCTGAGCATATCACCCTCAGCCTCTTGTTCCGCACCCTTACCATCATATGTGCCACCATCTGCATCCACCCTCATACCTCCATCTCATACGATTTCCTGGCCCACACTGATCGCACCTTCTCCACCTACGTGATTGGCACAGACCTCAGTATCCACAGCCATCCTCCTGCCGAGCTCCAGAGGTGTCATCAGCTTATCAGAGCCCTCCAGGACGACGTCGTTCCCCTCCCCCAACTCATTGAAGCCGAATCCAACACCGTTCTCGACGTGATCCTAGCCTCTCCCAACATCCTTGGGTGCGTCACAGTGGATGTCTTTGACCAAACTGGCAGTGACCATGGCCCATCCTCCTCACTATCTCTGATGGTCGCCATCCCCATCCCATTCCACACACTGACGTTCTTCCTAAACTTGTCCACGACTACTCCCATGCCAACTGGGATGCCTACTGGGACTCCATACACACCCAGGTCGAACGCCATGACCCCACCCACCAATCTCCTGATGACTTCTCAAGTACCGCTGCCTTCCTCAGTCAGACCTTGTCTGACGCTGTCGCCACCCATATCCCTACCAAAGGCATCCACCCTCACCACCCGGCCCTGCCCCCATAGGCTGTCCACCTTCGTGAATCCCGTCACCTCTACCGATCCTTCCTCTACACTCGTGGCTGGGACACACTCACATGCCACTGGCAATTACAATGACACATCTGCAACATGCTTACTGTGAAGAAACGCCATGCCTGGCGACAGACAAGCAACACCACACTCCCAATAAACTCTTCCAAGTATTGATCTGCTTTTCACTGCCTTACTGGGAACTGCCCTACCCCACAGTACCTTCTCCTGCTTGATGACCATCCCTTTCCTGACAACCTCAGTAAGGACAACCACTTTGCCTCCCACCTATCTAATGTCTTTTCCGTTCCAGATGATCAACAATTTGATTATTCCCTCTACCCCGATATCATCGAATGTACTGATACCTCCACTCCTTCCCTTGTTCCTAGCTTCCAGTACTTGGGCCACCCACCACCATCAGGACTTAATAGTACCATCACTACACAGGACGCCTCACACTCCACACTAAACACTGATTCCAGCCACGAACACCTTACCTACCGCCATCTCAAACACTGCCCTCCCTCCTTCCTTGCAGTCCTTGCCGCCCTGTACAATGTAATCCTTACCACTGGCTTCTAGCCCAATCTGTGGAAAACCTCCCATATCCTGATGTTCTACAAACCCAACAAGCCTCCATTTGATGCGTCTTCCCATAGCCCTATAAGTCTCACCTTGGTGTTCAGCAAGCTCTTGGAATCCATCCTTAACCGGCACATCCATCACCACGTCCACCACCACCATCTCCTCCCTAACACCCAATGTGGCTTTCGAACTTCCTTCTCTGTTGATGACCAACTCCTATGCCTCACTCATCTCCTCTGCCTCCAGCATAACTCCCATCGCTCCACCATTCTTGTCTCTCTAGATCTCAAAATGGCCTATAACCATGTATGGCATCCCAGTCTCCTGTTTATACTCCTGACCTATGTCCTTCCTATCATCTATGTCCATCTGATTGCTTTCTATTTCTCCCACCACCCCTCATACATTACCACCCATAATGCCGATTCCGGCACCTTCTACACCTCTGTGGGTTTGCCCCAGGGCTCTGTCCTCTGCCCTCTCCTCTACCTCCTGTACATGGCAAGCATGCCCCAACCCCACCCCCGTTCCAGTCCACCTCCTGCAGTATGCTGATGACATGGCCTTCCTTGCCCTACCCTTCAACAGGCCCAACGCCTTCTCCAGAATCACCTTGACCATTTTGCCACATGGTGTAACCAGTGACTCCTCAAAATCAATCCTTCCAAGACCCAGGCAATCATCATAGGTCATACCACTCACTCCTTCTGGCTTCTTGATTTTTCCCTTACCATCTGCGCTCGTCCTGTCCGCCTCCCCCCACCCTCACCTACCTCGGACGCACCATTGACCATCGCCTCACCTGGATCCTTCATGTCTGATCTATCCAATCCAAAGCCCACAACTGCATCCGTCTCCTTAAACTCCTATCTGGCCAATCATGGGTGTTGCACCCCTCTACCAGCGTCCCCATCTACAAATTCTTAATCCGCCCCATCTTCTATTATGCTAGTCCCGCCTGGATATCTGCCCTCCCCCCAAATACTATAAACCCCTCCAGATCCTTGAGTGCCATGCACTCCCCTCACATTCTGTATATGCCTCCCATCCCCCATGCAGATCCTCTATGAGCTGATTCCTTTGCGCCATCTGCTCCTTTTCCTCAAACATGTTCGCGTCCCCTACACCTTCTGCCGACTTGATGCCCCTCATCCCCTGGTTGCTCTTCTCCAAACCCTGCCCGCTGCAGTGCCTTGTGTCCCCCATACCCTCGTCCTCTACATCCTTCATCTCCTTTCCCAAGGTAGCTTCCATCAACTCGCCCTTCCGTATGATGCCCTCTCTCCCTCCATCTATTCCTCCTATCAACTATGATCCTCACCTCCCCCTTCCCCCCTCTGTCCTTTTCCCTCGCTCCCTCTCGCCTCATTCCATACTGTTTTATCTCCACCTACCCACTCCTTGGCTCCATTAACTCCCCCCAAGCCCTTTTTCTTTCCCCTTCACTGTCTTCCCTACTCCTTTCTCGCATCCGCCCTACCCCCCTTTTTCTGTGCACTCTCCTTCCATCGGCTCCCCCCTTTTTCTCCCCCTCATCTGTCTGGGTCCTCCTCCCCCCCCCCCCCCTCTCATACCTATGTGCCTTTATTCTCTATAGTGCAGTGTTTTCTGTGAGTTGTTCAGTGTTGTGCGACCACTTTTTTAAGTGCTGCGAACAGAAACCAGACTGTCGTCGTATTTTTTAATTGTGCTTGTCTATTTCCTAAGTGTTTTTAATCAGCATCACTGACCTCTTTGTTATTTATGTCTTCTTCGCAACTTTTTCGCCATGTACCAGTTTTAAACAGTCACAGTTTTACCACCCTTTTTATTGTTATGTCTCCTCATTATGTTTTTTAATTTTATTCGTAGGCTGCAGAGCGGCATATTATGCTGCTGTCAACCAACCCACCCCATCTCTGAGGGGGAACCGAAATACAATAAAGAAAAAAACGTCCAACCAGTCAGTCGGCAAGACTCGGCGGAAGAGCGCCTCTGAAGATGTCCAGCGCAGTCCTGGATGAAACGTCAGGAACGGAAGAGTTTCTTGGACCACGACACCACATTCCGAAAGATTTATCAGCAGCGAACTCGTTCTTGGCCGCATCAAACCAATCACACTATTCACAAGACTGACGATAAAATATTTCAGAATTTCTAACGTATATGATGGCCACGAAAGCACTTACGCTGCGCTTAGTCGTGACACCATGCACGAATGTTGTTGCTTTTACGTGAGCAATGATCATGAGTGATATGTTTTGAGGTTTCCTATCACTGCATTAAACGGAAGTAGACATACGTGCTCAGTCATTCGCAAGATCGTTGAATCTGCAGTTTTGCTGCAAACTTGTCATTTATCGAGCACTATATCGTCTTCATTTTGCGTTACTCATTGATATGGGTTCTACCGACCGGTTAAAGACCTAGCAGTGCTTCTCTGATTTTACTCTACATCTGCCACTATGTCTGCACTTTTCCAGCTACATTATGGTGTATGGTGAAGGGTGCATAGTGTACCACGATAACTTCTCCTCTTTCCCGTTCTCGTCGTGAATTGTCCGCATATCTTCATGACATAGCTAGGAGGGAGCAATATATCGGTTGACAATTTAAGCTAAAGTTGAAGTTTTGCAACAAGTTTTCCCTGAATTTTTTCAAAGTTTTAAATATGGTTCTGTGATAACGTAACTTCACTTGTAAGTTCTACCTACGATGGTAGTACGTTCGCAACCCCACTTCAAACACCTAACAAGCAATAACGAAAACCATCCTGAAGAGACTGAGGTGATGATGAATTTGCTCCGAACTACCTAGGTCAGCAATCTTTGACTCGGCGACTTAAGTGATAGATTTAAACACTGCGAAAGACAGCAGGATAATGTATGGAGAAGCTTGAGGGATGAATTTCTTAGTATGACGAAATAATAACGTGTGGCCGAGATACTATTTGGAAACATTATTCTGGTGCAAACAAGTAAGGCATATCAAGACATATTGTTGTCCAAGAATGAGATTCTAATTCTTACCAACACTGGACACGATAGATAACCCTATTTAGGTCTTACGAGGTTTTTTCAGTACCACGCTGGTATCAGTTAAATATTGTTATATCACATGATCAAAAAGATTACCGTAAAAATATTACTCATTTCATTAGTGGAGAGAAAGGGCCTATTTATCATCGATCACAGATGTGGTTGTCCTAAACGGATATATCCAACTACTAGCCCACGTGCTCTCGATGTCATAACAGAGAACTGCAAGTTTTCGCCATAATTTCAACAAACATACATTGCACGAATGTATTCTTTTAAAAGATAATTCAAAGGTAACACTATCAACAAGAAAAAAAAAACGTGTTGCCCTCGAAAAGCACCGTTAAGTCAACAGCGTGCAGCGACCTCAGCCAAGACGTTGAAAAAGGATGTTGAAAATGAAAAACTGCATCGTCCTTGCCGGCCCAGAGTGGCTTTCTATTCAAATCACGTTGTCTTCATTGGAATTCTAGAGGCAAGATTGGCTCGTACTGGCCAGAGACTTGGAGTTCCACGAGGCATAACTCACGAGACTGCCCAACGATATTTGCATGAGCCAGCCCAAGTAATGACACCTGACTGCCATAGCTACATTGGTGCAACAACTGGTGAAAAACGTGCGATGCACTCGCGCACTCAATCGAAAGGAGTCACTGCGAGGAGTCTTGGTGGCACCCGACGCCTATCAATCCGTCATGGATAGTACGCTTTGGGAATGTTTACAGTAAATCACATCCTGCTGCACAATACCTCTCCGGCTGAGTCTCCTATTAGTATTGGCTGAGCATCTTCATGATACTTATTAAATGAACCTGTAACGAAACGCTCTTCTTTAGATGTTCTCGATTACCTCTTTCTGTCCTATCTGGTAAGAATTCAAAATGGACGAGCAACATTCAAGAAATGGTAGAACGAGTGTTTTGCTAAGTATCTTCTTGGTGTGTAGACAACACTTCCTGCCCATTCTTCCAACGTATCTGGCATCTACACTACCGGCCATTAGTTTCATGTGGTTATTCCTATTTAAATCGCTGGGTACGCATATTCTCAGATATTTTATAATAGTGACCTATTCCATGACTGCAGAACTATCACTGGAACATATAATATTTTTTTTTCTTTTTGCCCGTATGAGAAATACAATACATTTGTGTTGAGGGTCAACTGTCAATCACTGCAGCAAGTGTCGATCCTCCGCAGTTATTCCGGCAGGTTTATACAACAGCATCATTACCGAAAAACCTCAATGAACATCCGATGTTATCCACTAAGTCATTTATGTACGTTGTGAAACGTAATGGTCTTGTAGCACACGCCTGGAATACGCCTGAAATGTCGTAAATTAGAGTATTATGGAATACCACTTACGTTTGAAGCTGTATGTCCAAATTGGGCTCAGTCGTAGGCCTCACAGTTCATCACAATCTTCAATTATCTGGCAAAAGTATCTACACATACCAGTATCTACACTACTGGCCATTAAAATTGCTACACCACGAAGATGACGTGCTACAGACTCGAAATTCAACCGACAGGAGGAAGATGCTGCGATATGCAAAAGATTAGCTTTTCAGAGCATTTCAGAGCATGGCCGGTGGCGACACCTACATCGTGCTGACATGAGGAAAGTTTCCAACGGATTTCTCGTACGCAAACAGCAGTTGACCGGCGTTGCCTGGTGAAACGTAATTGTGATGCCTCGTGTAAGGAGGAGAAATGCGTACCATCACGTTTCCGACTTTGATAAAGGTCGGATTGTAGTCTATCACGATTGCGGTTTATCGTATCGCGACATTGCTCCTCGCGTTGGTCGAGATCCAATGAGTGTTATTAGAATATGGAATCGGTGGGTTCAGTAGGGTAATACGGAACGTCGTGCTGGATCCCAACGGACTGGTATCACTAGCAGTCGAGATGACAGGCATCTCATCCTCATGGCGGTAACGGATCGTGCAGCCACGTCTCGATCCCTGAGTCAACAGACGGGAACGTTTGCAAGACAACAACCATCTGCGCGAATAGTTCGCAACAGTTCGCAGCAGCATGGACTATCAGCTCGGAGACCATGGCTGCGGTTACCCTTGACGCTGCATAAACAGACAAGAGCGCCTGCGAAAGTGTAGTCAACGACAAACCTGGGTGCACAAATGGTAAAACGTCATTTTTTCGGATGAATCCAGGTTCCGTTTACAGCATCATGATGGTCGCATCCATGTTAGGCGACATCGCGGTGAACGCCCATTGGAAGCGTGTATTCGTCATCGCCATACTGACGTATCACCCGGCGTGATGATATAGGGTGCCATTGGTTACACGTCTCTGTCACCTCTTGACGGCACCTTGAATAGTGGACGCTACATTTCAGATGTGCTACGACCCGTGGCTCTACCTTTCATTCTATGCCTGCGAAACCGTACATTTCAACAGGATAATGCACGACCGCATGTTGCAGGTCCTGTACGGGCCTTCCTGGATACAGAAAATTTTCGACTGCTGCCCTGGCAAGCACATTACATTCTTCAGATCTCTCACCAACTGAAAACGTCTGGTCGATGGTGGCCGAGCAACTGGCTAGTCACAATGCGCCAGTCACTACTCTTGATGAACTGTGGTATCGTGTTGAAGCTGCATGGGCAGCTGTACCTGTGCACGCCATCCAAGCTCTGTTTGACTCAATGTCCGATGAATACCCGTTTATAATCTGCATTTCTTCTTGGTGTGGCAATTTTAATGGCCAGTTGTGTACGAGAGACCAGTCTGTCGAAATCGTCACAGTAGTATGTTGGACTTGTTGACGAAGGCACAACTTATCTATCCTTCCAACGCATCATCACCATCAAAGTGAAGTCTTCGAAGGTAGTCCTTAAGTTCTGGAAACAGATGAAAATCGGATGGGGCCAAGTCGGGACCGTACGAATAATGATCGAAGACAGTAAACAACTGTTGCGGATGTCGCAGCGCTCCTGTGTGGTATGCCATTGTCATGTTGAAGCAGTAGTTGTTCCATTTGTAGACCAATTCTTCGAATTCGTGCTTTTAGTTTTCTGAGAACCTCTCACTCACTGACATAGGTACGTTAGGCACCACCACGCTGAACGCCAAAACCGGACGTTTCTAGTGGCAGACTTTTGCAACTTGGGTCAGCGAAGCGGAGAAGTCGACGAGTAACAAGTGTGACAGAGCAACCGATATTGAAAACAAAATAAAGCATTTGGAGGCATTTCTTTTCAACACCCCCCCCCCCCCTTTACTAAACAAAATTTTAAAAAGTTATTAAGAAGACGTGTTTTTAAAAAAGTCGTCTTTGAGGGTAATACGGAATAGTCAGGAAACATTGAACAAAGTGGTAAAAGTCTAGGTAATGTAAATTTGGGGAAAAAGTATTTAACGTACACAAAATGCAATTGGAAGACAGCTCTTAATTTAAACTCTTACAAGAATTGCTTACTGGTAACAGAAAAAAGTAATTGGCTTCGATAACAAATCTGTTAATATTTATTAACTTCAGAACTAAGTTCTTAGTAGTTTACGCTGCAAATGTGTTTCGTTTTACATTCAGCTGTTTGCAGAAGTCACAGACGTAATCTCGTTGTCAGCACTGCAGGGTCAAGACAAGCCCGGATTTTAGAAACAGAGTACGAAGAAGTATTTTTTTGCCTATGACTCCATCTTAGATTTCTAGGTCTCCAGATCCAAAAATCAAGTAATGTGTAACGATCTACTAATTTTAAATTGCATAGTTTTGTTCGTTAGTCTACATTCCCAATAATCACTGTAATTTAGAAAAATTATTGGAAAGCTGTGAAAATAACTTGTCTGCGCCGTAGTTCACACGATGTCCGTACAAGAAATGTACTCGCTACAGAGTACCACGGGAACAAGTTGAATGGTTCATGCGCCTCCCGCTTGGGAGTACCAGTGGACGGGCGAGAAATCAGTGCTTTCCATATTGCGTGATTATTCTACAGTATCTGAAGTTCCTCGATTGCCTGATTAAGAAATTTGTTTATTGTTTTACACTGCCTTAATCACCAAACAACCATACTGCAAAATGCCAGTATTAATTTTCTTAAACATTTTTAAACTGCTATATTTTAATATATTTTACTCCAGTTTCGGCCTTTGTGACAGATGTGCCAGTAATACAATAAGTTAATACGTACATGATATGGCGCTCCCATTCTACCGTAACACAAACAGCAAGGCTCTTCACATAGTATGATATGTAGTTCTGAGCTTATGGCCTCTTTTCAATTCGAACTACGGACGCAGCTTCTGCCCTAGCAGCAACAGTCCTGCATTTTAGGTAACGTGTTACGCTGGCATACTGTATTTCTCAATTTATATGTCCATACAAGCAACTTAGGTAACTAGTCGTCAAACTGTAGCCTCTGGGCAACATGTGGATCGAATCAAATATTTGTGCGGGATACGGTTCTAATCCCTACTTTATAATATTATGCACCTAGTACCAAACAGCCGAAGCCAAAAAGTCAAGTAATATTAAGAGCTTCTTAAGAGCGCTGATTTCCTGCTCTGTAACAAACAAAAACACAGACACTGTAATATTTTAAGATGTGGTTAATTTTAACTGGTGTTGGTGAATTCAGTTATGACATCAGGGGCAAAGGGGTAAGCAGTTCGACATGCGCGGTGTTACAGGATGTGAGAGGGGAAACCTTTCACTGTTTGTCTTCGAGTGCTGACAACGCAAGAGCGGACACCACTCGTACCGATCATCTGCTGTGGTATAAGTTTGGACACGAGTGTAACATGGTTTCTGGAATTCGCATTCCAGTGACAGTGATCATCAAATGCGGTATTTATTTGTAGCAGGGAACATAAGATTAGTTAACTTTGTTGTAATACAGCACAGTGAGTAGAAGAAATCCGACATTCCAATCAGTTACCAAATTTTTGTGGCAGTGTGATATGTTCAGTAGTGGATTTATATATAAGCACAACTACCAATATTACTCAGTTTGTCATCCGCTCATACAGCCAACACAAACGTTGGGGTGGCTGAGGGAGGTGGGAACATGCAACAGAGAACATCGACCCGACAGGAAGAGGTGGGGGGGGGGGGGGGTAAGTGGTTGTCGGGCAACTAACTACACCGTTAGCAAGGCTAGGCAAGTCTAGTGGGGTTATAACATTATTCTAGTTTATTTAGGTTATCGGTCTTGTATACTCAAATAAATCTGTAAAGTCATCGTGACAGGCTATTTATATTCAAACAAGCTAATCTCCGAAACTAGACGGATTTATATAGGATTTTCACTGATAAATTCAGCGCAGCTAGGTGCACAGTATAGACTATATTTAATTAAAATGTGGATTACGGGAAAAAGATATTAATACATATTATAAAAAGTATGCACGTGTGTTTGGTCCATATATCCTCCGAAACCACTGAACCGATTTCCATCAAACTTGTTACACATATCACTTACTGTTCAGAAAGAATCGCTGTGAATGTACGAGTACCCTAGGTATCAAAGAGGTAAGGGTATAGGTGAAAAGGAACTATAGGCGACAACGCCTGAATACCCGGATTTTATTCACACATTATTTGAAAACGAAAGCACATATGATCTGCAACAAATTTTACACATAATTTCTAACCTTTACGAAACCGCCTCTCGCTTACAGTCCCCACAAAATGACGAGAGGAACATTGATTATCACTTACTACATTTTCGTTGTTAATGCAGTAAAAATGTCTCATCAAGAATGACGTCATGAAGTTAAAATTTATTACTTCTTTGCCAGTAACTCTATTCACAAAACATTTAGTAGACAGTATGTACGTATGCCACTGAACGCAATTACGAAATTATATAATACGGCACAGAAAGACGGGGAGGAGGAAATGGATAGAGAAAGGGAAGAGGAGCAGATGGAGAGGGAGAGGGGAATAGAATTTGGACACAGAAAGGAAAAACGAGACAAAAAGCGGAGCAGGAGGAGACGGACAAAGAGAGGTGAGAGTAAAAGACGGATAGAGACAGGGGCGGGAGAAGATGGACAGAGAGAGGTAGAAGGTGAAGAAGCACCACTGTAATTGAAATAAATAGATACCCGCAAAACGTCGGGTACTCAGCTAGATAATTCTATCGGTTGCGCCTTTGTCCAACATTTTGCGCGGGTTTGGCGTGGTTAAATCGGATTTGGCATGTTGATTTGAATGGGTGGCCGGATGCCCTTCCTGCCGCCACCCCGTACCTCCTGCGACGGAATCAGAGTACCCCATCTGTCTGCGTCTAGTGTAAATCATGGAAAAGTGCGGATGTGTTTTCAAATAGCTGTGAGTCGTCTAACTGAGGCGGGACGTGGGGACCAGCCCGGTATTCACCTAGAGGGATGTGGAAAACCGCCTAAAAACCACATCCAGGCTGGCCGGCACACCGGCCCTCGTCGTTTCTCCCGCGGGCGGATTCGATCCGGGGCCGGCGCGCCTACCCGAGTCCAGGAAGCAGCGCATTAGCGCTCTCTTTTTCCTATTTTTTTTCTTTTTGTTCGGTATTGTTCGTTCAGGGCGGACGTCATACGACATCCATTCAATTTGATCGTTGATTCCTTTACTCACTTTTCTTTTTTTATTACAGAACGCCACCGGCTACCTGACCGAACACGCTGAGCTACCGTGTCGGCATCGGCTAAACTGGCGGGTGGTACTCAGTTACTTCATAATGCCAATAAACAGGCGGACCGAGGTGTCACCCCACTGTGTCAGTACTGGATCTTGAACAGAAAACTTTTACTGCCACTAGCTTAGATGATAGGAAGTGCCTAATATTTTACTCTATTTTTAAATCTGAAATTGCCGTAATTCGGCCGAAACCGTTGGAAGTAATTTATAAAAGTGGCCTATCCTGTCCTGTTCACAAAAGTCGGAAATTTCCATCACTTCGCTTACCTTCGCCCCCTGCATTTCACGTGAACGAACAATGCCGCCAGTCCTCAAAAGCCGAGGAAGCAGACCACATGTGTGTCAGTCACTGCTTAAGGCCCAGTAGATATGCACTAAGTAGAATGTAGCTGATTCTCTGTTCGACGCAACGTAACTGATCCAGGGAGCGAGTTCTGGCTGGTAACTGAAGTGCAGGGTACGGTGGGAGGAGGGAAGGTGTGAGTAGCCACCTGATTTACGAACTCGGCTGTCGCAGGCCCGTCCATTGTAGCGGCGTGGCCCCATTCCACTGTTTGAGGCGGCGGTCAATTCAGAGCAGAGCGCGGTCGCGCCAGCAGGAAATTGCATTGTCACCGGACAACCGGCTGCGGCTCCGAGCGCAGCGGAGGCGCTCCCATAATACACGCGAAGCAGGTGCGCCGGCAGACAGCCTCTCGATGACCGCCCGCCGCCGCTGGCCGGAAGCTGCGGGCTCGCATCGGCGCCACGGGCGTCTGGAAGCGTTGTGGTGGCAACGGCGGCCGCTGTTGGCTGCTTGGCGCTCCCTCAAGTGGCTCCATCCAACGTTTACTACGCGGAGGAACTAGTTCAAGCTCCTAACTGTGGCACTCTGTCTGTATAGGTAGTTGTGCGTGTGAACTGGCGCGCACTAACCCAGAGTTTGAATGTACCTATGTACGTCTGCGCGTGAGTGTGTGTGCGCGCGGTCTCTCCCATTCCTACATGTTACCCTTCATAATTGCGTCGCAATCATTACAGCTGCACCGATAATCAACGTTGACGGACAAAACGCTTTACTGCGAGGTGGTTGTGATGGTTCTACTCACAGAGGTCCACCGTGAGCTGTAATTACCGTATCCAACTAAACTTCGTAGATATTCTAATGCGTTAATGTGAACGGGATTTACGCTGAAAAAAGGAAAAAAAGACCTTCTCTCTTGGCCACCAGGTGCAAAGTTCGAACAAGTGAGAAAAACAGAATGTTGATTTTATTATTGACTGCCGCTTGCACAGTTTGTGCACTATGGGCACAACAGACGTCGGCTACATGCTTTACAGTGTCAGATTTGCACCTGGTGGCCAAAATCGGTACTAATTTTCTTCCAGCATAACTTGGTTCCACATTAACCCTTAGCATATTTACCAACTTTTGCTGCCATATGATAATTGCAGTCCACACTGGTCCTTCACGGGAAACTGCACTGTAATTATAACCACCCAGTATTAAAGAAGCAACATTTTAAATTATTTCTCTGCACCAGTTGTCTAGGGGCAGCCTCTTTCACTAGTAATCAAAATGTACAAGGCCATGGGTCCGATCCCCGCTACCGCTTAAATTTGAATAAAAGTCATCAGCAATGTCGGCCCAATATTCTCACTCCTTGGGATGGGAAACTGCCCCTGAAGGCGAAAGATTGGGCAATATTCAACGGCGTGCCGATGCAGATAATAATCGAAACTACTTCGTTAAACAATGTATACACACAAGACATGTGGACTGTAACTGAAACCTCGCACGATGATTTCTCCATTGGCAAAAGATTGCGGACTGTTCCCCATTCGGATTTGTAGGAACAGACTCTCAAGGTGCAGATAACCAAGAGAAAAAGATTGAATAACGAAAGATGACATAACGTTCCAAAGATAATATAACGTTCTCCGACTCGGGGAGTAAACGTCAGAGCTTTGAAGGTGGTGGGGAAGCTAAAAAATCTTAAAAGGGAAATGCTAAGACTCAATATAGAAATAGTGAGTACCAGTGAAATGAAATGAAAGACATGGATTTCTCATCAGGTGAGTATAGGGTAATATCAATAGCATCTGAAAATGGTATAATGGGAACTGGATTCGTTATGAATAGGATGGTAGGACAAAGGGTGACATTACATCATGGTTAGGCAGAGATTCCGAAATTACATACCGGATTGTAACGTTTGCCTAGGGTCAGGTATAGACTCACACCACAATTTAAGCTCAACAGACTAGTTCGGAAGAATCAGTGCAAAATGAAATGGGATACAGAAGTAATGAGAAAGAAAGAGATATGCCTGAAGTTGTCTGAAGCTCTAGATACTGCGATATAGAGTACTTGGAATGTAACAGCGAGGAAACCAGGGTGAACAGAAGTAACTGAGTTAACTGACGAAAGGAGGAAGTATAAAAATGTTCAGAAAAATTCAGAAATGCAGAAATACGAGACATTTATGAATGAGATGAAAAGGAAGCGAAATGAAGCTAAGGCGAAATTGCTATAGCAAAATCGTGAAGAAATATGAAAAAGTCAAGAAATCAGCAAAAAAATGGTTGTCAGAAGGACTGACTCAGAATAGCCTTCGGTGAAATTAAAAGCAAAGGTAGAAATTTTGAGAGTGCAATGGAAACTACATTGATAAATGCAGAGAGAGCGGATAGGTGGAAAGAGTATGAGTACATTTAAGGCCTCTATGAAGGGGAAGATTAGTCTGCTGTGATAGAAGAGGATCCAGTACTATAATCAAAATTAAAGAGAGCCGTGCAGAGTTTCTAAACGCATTTGGGGATGTAGCAACTAAACGATTATTGATATTGTTGTGTAGCATGTATTAGATTGGCGATATACCACCAGATATTTGTAAAAACGTCATCCATACAATTCCGAAAATTGCGACAACTATAGCAGTCTCAGCTTAACAACCCATGCATGCAAGTTGCTCACGATAATAATATACAGAACAATGGATCCGTTAGATGACGATAACATTGGCTTCAGCAAATGCAATGGAACCAGAGAGGCGGTTCTGGCGTTGCAGTTAATAATGGAAGCAAGAATTATGGTAAATTAAGACACGTTCGTAAGATTTGTCGACTTGGAAAAAGCGTTCGACAACGTAAAATAGTGCAACATACAGGAAATCCTGAGAAAAATAGGGTTATGCTATGAGGAAAGACGGGTAATATGCAGTATATGCAAGAACCAAGAGGGAACCATAAGAATGGAAAACCAAAAACCAAGAGCACGGATGAAAAATAGCACGAGACGGGGATGTAGTCTTCCGCTCCTGCTATTCAACCTATACTTCGAAGAGCCAATCAAGGAAACAACAGAATGGTTCAAGGGCGGGATTAAAATTCATCGTGAAAGGATATCGATGTTAAGATTCGCTGATGATACTGCTACCTTCAGTAAAAGTGAAGAAGTAATACAAGACGAGTTGAATGGAAAGATGCGTATAATGAGTACAGGATATGGACTGAGAATGAATCGAAAGAAGACGAAAGTAATGAGAAGTAGTAGAAATAACAACAGTGAAAAACTTAACATCATAATTGGTGATCAAGTTGACATTAAGGAGACCTGCTGCCTAGGCAGCAAAATAAACCATGACGGAGAGAGCAAGGAGGACATCAAGATCAGATTAGCACTGGCAAAAAGGATACTACTGGCCAAGAGGAGCCTACTAGTGTCAAACGTAAGTCTAAATTGGGGAAGAATTTTCTGAGAATCTACGTGTGGAGCACAGCATTGTATGGCAGTGAGACACAGTGTGAAAACTGTGATGCTATAGAAGAGTGTTGAAAATTAGGTGGACTCTTAAGGTTAGGAACGAGAAGGCTCTTCGTGGAATCCGCGAGGAATGGACTTTATGGAAAACACTCACGAGAAGAAGGGAGAGTATCATAGGACATATGTTGAGACATCATGAAATAGCTTCCATTGTACTAGAGGGAACAGTACAAGGCAAAAACTATAGAGGAAGACAGAGATTTGGACATCCGTCAAATAACTGAGGATGTAGGATGCAAGTGCTACGCTACTCTACAATGAAAAATTTGTCACAGGAGTGGAGTTCATGGTGGGTCGCATCAAACAAGTCAGAAGACTGATTACTCAGAAAAAAAGGAAGTTGATCAAAATGAGAGCGAAGATGAAATGATGGAATCGTCACTGTGAGTTAGCGATCGACATATTAATAGTGCTGTAATTTTTATCTGTTTTGGTTGCAAAGTACTGTTATTAATTTATGAGCGGTGTCGATCCATCATACACCGTAATCTGATGAAAAAATGCATAGGGATGAACTGCTACTCAGTTTGATCCACAGAATCATAAGCAGCACTCTACCCCTTCTTGGAAATCGTATTTATTAATTTTCATTCGACAAGCCACCAATCGTTTTACATTTTCTTTATGTGTCATTGATAATGATTGTCTTCTTCATTTGTTTTATATACCTATCAAGAATTGGCGGAAATTAGCGTTTAACGTCCCGTCGACAACCAGCTCTTTTGAGGCAAGACTCAAATTCGGACTAGGAAATGATGGGGGAGGAAATGGGCCGTGCCCTTTGAAAGGAGCCTTCCCAGCATTTACCTCAAGCGATTGAGTGAAATCTAAGAAAAAATAAATCACGAATGGCCTATCGCGGGTTTGACGCGTCGTCCTCCAGAAGACGAGACTAATGCGCTGATCACTGCGGCACCTCGCTCGTTCCCGATCACGATAATGCTTTTAATTTTGTAGCATTTTATACACTCCTGGAAATGGAAAAAAGAACACATTGACACCGGTGTGTCAGACCCACCATACTTGCTCCGGACACTGCGAGAGGGCTGTACAAGCAATGATCACACGCACGGCACAGCGGACACACCAGGAACCGCGGTGTTGGCCGTCGAATGGCGCTAGCTGCGCAGCATTTGTGCACCGCCACCGTCAGTGTCAGCCAGCTTGCCGTGGCATACAGAGCTCCATCGCAGTCTTTAACACTGGTAGCATGCCGTGACAGCGTGGACGTGAACCGTATGTGCAGTTGACGGACTTTGAGCGAGGGCGTATAGTGGGCATGCGGGAGGCCGGGTGGACGTACCGCCGAATTGCTCAACACGTGGGGCGTGAGGTCTCCACAGTACATCGATGTTGTCGCCGGTGGTCGGCGGAAGGTGCACGTGCCCGTCGACCTGGGACCGGACCGCAGCGACGCACGGATGCACGCCAAGACCGTAGGATCCTACGCAGTGCCGTAGGGGACCGCACCGCCACTTCCCAGCAAATTAGGGACACTGTTGCTCCTGGGGTATCGGCGAGGACCATTCGCAACCGTCTCCATGAAGCTGGGCTACGGTCCCGCACACCGTTAGGCCGTCTTCCGCTCACGCCCCAACATCGTGCAGCCCGCCTCCAGTGGTGTCGCGACAGGCGTGAATGGAGGGATGAATGGAGACGTGTCGTCTTCAGCGATGAGAGTCGCTTCTGCCTTGGTGCCAATGATGGTCGTATGCGTGTTTGGTGCCGTGCAGGTGAGTGCCACAATCAGGACTGCATACGACCGAGGCACACAGGGCCAACACCCGGCATCATGGTGTGGGGAGCGATCTCCTACACTGGCCGTACACCACTGGTGATCGTCGAGGGGACACTGAATAGTGCACGGTACATCCAAACCGTCATCGAACCCATCGTTCTACCATTCCTAGACCGGCAAGGGAACTTGCTGTTCCAACAGGAGAATGCACGTCCGCATGTATCCCGTGCCACCCAACGTGCTCTAGAAGGTGTAAGTCAACTACCCTGGCCAGCAAGATCTCCGGATCTGTCCCCCATTGAGCATGTTTGGGACTGGATGAAGCGTCGTCTCACGCGGTCTGCACGTCCAGCACGAACGCTGGTCCAACTGAGGCGCCAGGTGGAAATGGCATGGCAAGCCGTTCCACAGGACTACATCCAGCATCTCTACGATCGTCTCCATGGGAGAATAGCAGCCTGCATTGCTGCGAAAGGTGGATATACACCGTACTAGTGCCGACATTGTGCATGCTCTGTTGCCTGTGTCTATGTGCCTGTGGTTCTGTCAGTGTGATCATGTGATGTATCTGACCCCAGGAATGTGTCAATAAAGTTTCCCCTTCCTGGGACAATGAATTCACGGTGTTCTTATTTCAATTTCCAGGAGTGTACATTCCAGCGCTTCCTGTCCTAATGACACATTTGTATGTTTCCGTTCATCTTAGACCATTGCGGATCTGGATATTACTCGTATTTTTGTGTCTCTTCCTGACCTCACGATGAGACTATAACGTAAAGGGTTGATCTTCCTACGTGCTAAGTGCTTAAAAACAAACTATGCCATGAATATTTACATGTTTCATCTGTTAGCTTTTTTTAGAGGTTTTTATAAGCAAGCAGCTCATTGGCGTAGTTGGCTTTGGCAAGCTGCTGCCTTGTGATCAAACCGTAGGTGGCACTGACAATTTATGATCAAACTTCGCATTTCGGTTGTGGGTTTCCTCCAGGTTTCGCACTCTACCTCTCTGTGTTGTACCGTACTAGTAGACCAAAAGACATAATTGACCCTAAGTTTCGAAAGTTGTTCACGGAAATTTTTTAATAGGTTACTATAAGGGATAACGGCCTTGTCAAAGAGGGCGGAGGAGCGGATAGAGGTTCAGGGCACTCTCTTGTCCTAGGGGTGGGAAATTGCCCCTAAAGGCGGAAGAATCAGCAATGATCAACGACGTGAGGATGCAGAAGGCAATGGAAACCACTGCATTAAAGACACGTAACGTGTATCCACAGGACATGTGGCCTGTAATTGAAGAAGTGTCATGATGATCTCTCCATTGGCAAAAGATTCCGGAATAGTCCCCCATTCGGATCTCCGGGAGGGGACTGCCAAGGGGGAGGTTACCATGAGAAAAAGATTGAATAATCTACGAAAGGATAACGTTCTACGAGTCGGGGCGTGGAATGTCAGAAGCTTGAACGTGGTAGGGAAACTAGAAAATCTGAAAAGGGAAATGCAAAGGCTCAATCTAGATATAGTAGGGGTCAGTGAAGTGAAGTGGAAGGAAGACAAGGATTTCTGGTCAGATGAGTATAGGGTAATATCAACAGCAGCAGAAAATGGTATAACAGGTGTAGGATTCGTTATGAATAGGAAGGTAGGGGAGAGGGTGTGTTACTGTGAACAGTTCAGTGACCGGGTTGTTCTATACAGAATCGACAGCAGACCAACACCGACAACGATAGTTCAGGTATACATGCCGACGTCGCAAGCTGAAGATGAACAGATAGAGAAAGTGTATGAGGATATTGAAAGGGTAATACGGTATGTCAATGGGGACGAAAATCTAATAGTCATGGGCGACTGGAATGCAGTTGTAGGGGAAGGAGTAGAAGAAAAGGTTACAGGAAAATATGGGCTTGGGACAAGGAATGAAAGAGGAGAAAGACTAATTGAGTTCTGTAACAAGTTTAGCTAGTAATAGCGAATACCCTGTTCAAGAATCACAAGATGAGGAGGTATACTTGGAAAAGGCCGGGAGATACGGGAAGATTTCAATTAGATTACATCATGGCCAACAGAGATTCAGAAATCAGATACTGGATTGTAAGGCGTACTCAGGAGCAGATATAGACTCAGATCACAATATAGTAGTGATGAAGAGTAGGCTGAAGTTCAAGACATTAGTCAGGAAGAATCAATACGCAAAGAAGTGGGATACGGAAGTACTAAGGAATGACGAGATACGCTTGAAGTTCTCTAACGCTATAGATACAGCAGTAAGGAATAGCGCTGTAGGCAGTACAGTTGAAGAGGAATGGACATCTCTAAAAAGGGCCATCACAGAAGTTGGGAAGGAAAACACATGTACAAAGAAGGTAGCTGCGAAGAAACCATTGGTAACAGAAGAAATACTTCAGTTGATTGATGGAAGGAGGAAGTACAAACATGTTTCGGGTAAATCAGGAATACAGAAATACAAGTCGCTGAGGAATGAAATAAATAGGAAGTGCAGGGAAGCTAAGACGAAATGGCTGCAGGAAAAATGTGAGGACATCGAAAAAGATAAGATTGTCGGAAGGACAGACTCAGCATACAGGAAAGCCAAAACAACCTTTGCTGACATTAAAAGCAACGGTGGTAACATTAAGAGTGCAATGGGAATTCCACTGATAAATGCAGAGGAGAGAGCAGATAGATGGAAAGAATATATTGAAAGCCTCTATGGGGGTGAAGATTTGTCTGATGTGATAAAAGAAGAAACAGGAGTGGAAGAGATAGGGGATCCAGTATTAGAATCGAAATTTAAAAGAGCTTTGGAGGACGTACGGTCAAATACGGCAGAAGCGATAGATAACATTCCATCACAATTTCTAAAAGCATTGGGGGAAGTGGCAACAAAACGACTATTCACGTTGGTGTGTAGAGTGTATGAGTCTGTCGATATACCGTCTGACTTTCGGAGAAGCATCATCCACACAATTCCGAAGACGGCAAGAGCTGACAAGTGCACGAATTATCGCACAATCAGCTTAACAGCTCATGCATCGAAGCTGCTTACAAGAATAATATACAGAAGAATGGAAAAGAAAACTGACAATGTGCCAGGTGACGATCAGTTTGGCTTTAGGAAAAGTAAAGGGACGAGAGAGGCAATTCTGACGTTACGGCTAATAATGGAAGCAAGGCTAAAGAAAAATCAAGACACTTTCATAGGATTCGCCGACCTGGAAAAAGCGTTCTACAATATAAAATGGTGCAAGCTGTTCGAGATTCTGAAAAAAGTAGGGGTAAGCTACAGGGCGAGACGGGTCATATACAGTATGTACAACAACCAAGAGGGAGTAATAAGAGTGGACGATCAAGAACGAACTGCTCGTATTAAGAAGGGTGTAAGAGAAGGCTGTAGCCTTTCGCCCCTACTCTTCAATCTGTACATCGAGGAAGCAATGATGGAAATAAAAGAAAGGTTCAGGAGTGGAATTAAAATACAAGGTGAAAGGATATCAATGATACGATTCGCTGATGACATTGCTATCCTGAGTGAAAGTGAAGAAGAATTAAATGATCTGCTGAACGGAATGAACAGTCTAATGAGTACACAGTATGGTTTGAGAGTAAATCGGAGAAAGACGAAGCTAATGAGAAGTAGTAGAAATGAGAACAGCGAGAAACTTAACATGAGGGTTGATGGTCACGAAGTCAATTAAGTTAACGAATTCTGCTACCTAGGCAGTAAAATAATCAAAGACGGACGGAGCAAGAAGGACATCAAAAGCAGACTCGCTATGGCAAAAAAGGCATTTCTGGCCAAGAGAAGTCTACTAATATCAATTACCGGCCTTAATTTGAGGAAGAAATTTCTGGGATGTACGTCTGGAGTACAGCATTGTATGGTAGTGAAACATGGACTGTGGGAAAACCGGAACAGAAGAGAATCGAAGCATTTGAGATGTGGTGCTATTACCGAATGTTGAAAATTAGGTGGACTGAAAAGGTAAGGAATGAGGAGGTTGTACGCAGAATCGGAGAGGAAAGGAATATGTGAGAACACTGATAAGGAGAACGTACAGGATGATAGGACATCTGCTAAGACATGAGGGAATGACTTCCATGGTACTAGAGGGAGCTGTAGAGGGCAAAAACTGTAATTGAGGACGTAGGTTGCAAATGCTACTCTGAGATGAAGAGGTTAGCACAGAAAAGGAATTCGTGGCGGGCCGCATCAAACCAGTCAGTAGACTGATGACAAAAAAAAACAAAACATAAAAAAGCGATAAGTAGTCACCGGTATAAATTACACTCCTGGAAATGGAAAAAAAGAACACATTGACACCGGTGTGTCAGACCCACCATACTTGCTCCGGACACTGCGAGAGGGCTGTACAAGCAATGATCACACGCACGGCACAGCGGACACACCAGGAACCGCGGTGTTGGCCGTCGAATGGCGCTAGCTGCGCAGCATTTGTGCACCGCCGCCGTCAGTGTCAGCCAGTTTGCCGTGGCATACGGAGCTCCATCGCAGTCTTTAACACTGGTAGCATGCCGCGACAGCGTGGACGTGAACCGTATGTGCAGTTGACGGACTTTGAGCGAGGGCGTATAGTGGGCATGCGGGAGGCCGGGTGGACCTACCGCCGAATTGCTCAACACGTGGGGCGTGAGGTCTCCACAGTACATCGATGTTGTCGCCAGTGGTCGGCGGAAGGTGCACGTGCCCGTCGACCTGGGACCGGACCGCAGCGACGCACGGATGCACGCCAAGACCGTAGGATCCTACGCAGTGCCGTAGGGGACCGCACCGCCACTTCCCAGCAAATTAAGGACACTGTTGCTCCTGAGGTATCGGCGAGGACCATTCGCAACCGTCTCCATGAAGCTGGGCTACGGTCCCGCACACCGTTGGGCCGTCTTCCGCTCACTCCCCAACATCGTGCAGCCCGCCTCCAGTGGTTTCGCGACAGGCGTGAATGGAGGGAAGAATGGAGACGTGTCGTCTTCAGCGATGAGAGTCGCTTCTGCCTTGGTGCCAATGATGGTCGTATGCGTGTTTGGCGCCGTGCATGTGAGCGCCACAATCAGGACTGCATACGACCGAGGCACACAGGGCCAACACCCGGCATCATGGTGTGGGGAGCGATCTCCTACACTGGCCGCACACCACTGGTGATCGTCGAGGGGACACTGAATAGTGCACGGTACATCCAAACCGTCATCGAACCCATCGTTCTACCATTCCTAGACCGGCAAGGGAACTTGCTGTTCCAACAGGAGAATGCACGTCCGCATGTATCCCGTGCCACCCAACGTGCTCTAGAAGGTGTAAGTCAACTACCCTGGCCAGCAAGATCTCCGGATCTGTCCCCCATTGAGCATGTTTGGGACTGGATGAAGCGTCGTCTCACGCGGTCTGCACGTCCAGCACGAACGCTGGTCCAACTGAGGCGCCAGGTGGAAATGGCATGGCAAGCCGTTCCACAGGACTACATCCAGCATCTCTCCATGGGAGAATAACAGCCTGCATTGCTGCGAAAGGTGGATATACACCGTACTAGTGCCGACATTGTGCATGCTCTGTTGCCTGTGTCTATGTGCCTGTGGTTCTGTCAGTGTGATCATGTGATGTATCTGACCCCAGGAATGTGTCAATAAAGTTTACCCTTCCTGGGACAATGAATTCACGGTGTTCTTATTTCAATTTCCAGGAGTGTATAATGTCATGCCAAGTAATTGCTTTCGAGCGCTGCACTGCACTTCAAACTGACACACACACACACACACACAAATGACACCATTTTTCAACACAGGTTCTTCAATGTCAGAACTCCGCTCCTTGATCACGAAAACATTTGAGACTTGCTGAGGGAAAGGCCTCATAGTTGCAAACTCTGTTTCCCCCAGAAGTTGTTCCAGCTCACCCAAAATATGGAAGTCACACTATATAGGACATGGACTGTATGGTGCCTCAGCGCAGCCCATGTGTGTGCGGCCTTGATGAAACTGTTGGCACCACTTCACTGTGTCTGCATGCGACATCACAGTTGGTCCACATACCACCAGAATTTCAAGGGGAATCTGTGTGCAGTTTAGACACTTCCTTGCATATGAGAATCGTATTGTCTCGTGTTCTTCATCTTGGAGTACGTTTCCAGTAGACGCACCATTTCGCTTCCACGCTGTGATGCAAGAAACTCAGAATATGTACTTTCTTCTCTGTTGATTAATGGCCTTGGTGTCGAACTACATGTATAACTTACATTCTAAAATCCTTGCGTTATCATAATTGATTCGATGTGGTTTGTTTATTGTAAAATGCCATCACAATTGTGAAAAAGCACGTAAGAAGCAGTCACCAAAACCTACAACAAACAAAACAGAGTAATGCAGACGAGAGATATTCACTTTCTTAACACTGTGTCCAATGCTTTGTGTCAGTGTACAGTAAAGTGCAATACGATAGAAATGGAGATCGTTATTCTTATCGGCATCGTTCGAAAGATCAACCACCACTATCGCGTTAGTGTACAGTGACCATTAACATGCAGCTAACACTGCTGGAAAATAAACCTTACTCAGATCCAATTACTACAGAATGCAACCTGGAGGTAGGTGCGAATCGGCGGAGTGGCGTCCACTCTCTCCCCACCCAAAGATCATTTTACTTAACGTGTTAAATATTTTTATTTTCGTCTTGCGTGTCTGTCTTATGAGATGTTTTAACTGGAGGCACTCCATCGTGACATGTTCTAGGCAGCTTCATCCATCCGTAAGAACGTACGCTCGTCCATGTCGTTCATCATCCCTATGTTCTTCCTACCTCTTCCTCTTCGCTCCACTTTTCCCACCTCTTTATGGTAGGTTAAATATGTGTAATAATTCAAGAAAACTGGAAGGTGCCCACCAAACTCTAGCGCCTATTTCTGGTTGCCACTGTGCTCCAAATCGACTGAACTCTATCGAAGTACAGTTGGTTCTCCACAGATTGGAAAAGTGATGACTCCATCAATGAGTCCAGAGTGTGATCCTATCAAAAATCAACAGTAATTCGGGGTATTAGGATCATCTAGGTACTGAAATTAAGGAGTCGTCCAAACTGACCGAAATTCATAATAATCATAGGCAATCAAAAATAAAAAATGTCATTTCGTAATAACTCGGCATTAAATCCAACAATTCGGAGATAAAAGAAAATTAATACATATCATCTTTAAACAGACCCAGTTAGATGCGACAGTAGTACGACAAAACCGGCAAGGTCTGGGCAAAGAAAAGGGTCAGATTATTAATTCGCAATTCATCTAAAAAGCAAATACACGATTCTGATGATGGCTTACTGTCATATATAAAATATCACATGCAAAACCCCAGAGTGCATGAATCATTAGAAAGTCACCAGTTTCTTAGTACAATTCTGAAACAAAACTCCTTTAAATTACAGGAACGTGCCAATATTTTCCTAACCACTCTCAATCTCCCCCTTTGTCACTGCATCCAGATCTTACAATATTTCCCCATCACTGCAACGTGGACTGCATAAGGCGTGTTGACACTTACAGCAGAAAGTCACATGAATGGTGTGACCCAGTCTGAAGGCTACTGTCTCCGCATGTGTGTCTATCAATTGTCAGAATACATCAAAAAGTAGAGTCCAAATCACTGAAAAATCCACTCTACTCTCAATTCTTCACGGAACTGTCACCAAAACACACACCTTTTCCAATCAATAGATTTGTCAAAAGTTTTACCAATGGGATATTTTGTAGGAAAATTTGCACTAACTCATCCGAAAATATTTAATGAAAAGCTAGATAATCTCGTATGTTTCCAAGTTCGCAAAGTTTTAACAATTTATCGACGATCTCCCACTCTTGAGAAACGTTTCTGCACTAATGAGCGTGAACAGCACTAGGGCTTGCATTTCTCGGGTAACAGCTTCTGATTTTCCATTCAAGTTACTCTTTTCAAGCACTAGACAGTAAACGATTCCCCCACTACTTTCTGCAGCGTTCGAGTGAACAAATTCAGATCCGTGGCGACAGAATACCGACACATCGGCTCTTCAGAAAGCGTGGCCGACATTCCAACCAAACACATGAGTATCGTATTCTCAACCAAACAAGTTCTTAACTACGTTTCCAGCCGCCCTCACAGCACTCCACCACTCTTGTACAACTAGAGTTTGGCCAGCAGCCAGCAAGCACCGCCTGAGACCGTTTCAGCTGAACTAGTACACAGTACCAGTACCTTCGTGTTCACTGCTAAGGCCCATTCAATGATGAACGCACGCCACTTGGCTCCTCCGTTTCTTTGAAAAGCCAGCTGGTGGTACTACCATTGTGCTATATACACAGTAATCCTGTCCTGGAGAACGCCAGCCTGCGTAATCAGGCAGTCCAGGGCATCGCTTAGCACCGCACGGTAAATGTCTTCAGATGTCAGTTTCAGTTGTCCCCTAGGAGGGCATGTCCCCAGCCGGTTGCTAGAAAGATGCATCTATTGGAATAGCTCCCAATATCCAGCCAAATCTTTCAACTCAGTATACATGCATGCTAACTACTCACTTTATTACTTTGTAGAGGGATGGCTTCAAGCATACAGCCATCTTTCTCACCCACTTTGAAATCAAAGTTTGAATTAAGTGACAAAAGAAGGAAAATGTAGCCGTCACATGATCGACTAATAATTAATGACAATGAGAAATGATACTCTGACTCCACACTGGCACGTCTCAAAATTAAAATTTCTAAATCACAACAGTCCTTGAGGACTGGCACAAATTTATGGGCTTCCGAATGACTGGCAGCGGAGAATATTCCTACTAATTATATGCGTCCATTCACACGATGATCATTCCTGCTGCCAAGAACAGACTGTGCACGGTTTCTGAGTTCACAGTTAGCCAAACCAAAGGAAACTCAGTAAGGCAATGCATAAAACAAACGGTCACCTTCTGTTCCCCCAACCCGACTAAAAAAAAGTCGCTGACCTTCTTGATTACCGGTGAAAAAATCTTTATTCTTATCATTCATACTTTTGCATAGTAATAGGCGTAAGCGATCCTAGCAGAAAATTAAATACTGATAACGGTAACGGCAAATGATTAATTCGATTTTATATATGTTGTTGTAATGATCTTCGGTCCTGAGACTGGTTTGATGCAGCTCTCCATGCTACTCTATCCTGTGCAAGGTTCTTCATCTCCCAGTACCTACTGCAACCTATATCCTTCTGAATCTGCTTGGTGTATTCATCTCTTGGTCTCCCCCAACGATTTTTACCCTCCATGCTGCCTTCCAATACTAAATTGGTGATCCCTTGATGCCTCAGAACATGTCCTACCAACCAATCCCTTCTTCTAGTCAAGTTGCGCCACAAACTTCTCTTCTCCCCAATCCTCTTCAACACCTCCTCATTAGTTATGTGATCTACCCATCTAATCTTCAGCATTCTTCTGTAGCAACACTTTTCGAAAGCTTCTATTCTCTTCTTGTCTAAACTATTTATCGTCCATGTTTCACTTCCATACATGGCTACACTCCATACAAATACTTTCAAAAACGTCTTCCTAACACTTAAATCAATACTCGATGTTAACAAATTTCTCTTCTTCAGAAACGCTTTCCTTCCCATTGCCGTCTACATTTTATAGCCTCTCTACTTCGACCATCATCAGTTATTTTGCTCACCAAATAGGAAAACTCCTTTACTACTTTAAGTGTCTCATTTCCTAATCTAATACCCTCAACATCACCCGACTTAATTCGACTACATTCCATTATCCTCGTTTTGCTTTTGTTGATATTCATCTTATATCCTCCCTTCAAGACACTATCCATTCCGTTCAACTGCTCTTCCAAATCCTTTGCTGTCTCTGACAGAATTACAATGTCATCGGCGAACCTCAAAGATTTTATTTCTTCTCCATGGATTTTAATACCTACTCCGAATTTTTCTTTTGTTTCCTTCACTGATTGCTCAATATACAGATTGAATACATCGGGGAGAGGCTACAACCCTGTCTCACTCCCTTCCCAACCACTGCTTCCCTTTTATGCCCCTCAACTCTTATAACTGCCATTTGGTTTGTATACAAATTGTAAATTGCCTTTTGCTCCCTAAATTTTACCCCTTCCACCTTCAGAATTTGAAAGAGAGTATTCCAGTCAACATTGTCAAAAGCTTTCTCTATGTCTACAAATGCTAGAAACGTAGGTTTGCCTTTCCTTAATCTACCTTATAAGATAAGTCGTAGGGTCAGTATTCTACGGAATCCAAACTGATCTTCCCCTAGGTCGGCTTCTACTAGATTTTCCATTTGTCTGTAAAGAATTCGCGTTAGTATTTTGCAGCCGTGACTTATTAAACTGATAGTTCGGTCATTTTCACATCTGTCAACACCTGCTTTCTTTGGGATTGGAATTATTATATTCTTCTTGAAGTCTGAGGGTATTTTGCCTGTCTCATACATCTTGCTCACCACATGGTAGAGTTTTGTCAGTACTGGCTCTCCCAAGGCCGTCAGTAGTTCCAATGGAATGTTGTTTACTCTCGGGGCCTTGTTTCGCCCTTGTATGGACCCTCTACATACTCCTTCCACCCTTCTGCTTTCCCTTCTTTTCTTAGAACTGGGTTTCCATCTGAGCTCTTAATATTCATACAAGTCGTTCTCTTTCCTCCAAAGGTCTCTTTAATTTTAGGATGAAGGCTTTCACGACCGGATGACATATCTTCTGGTAAACCTTCCGGGATGTAAGGTCGTGGTCCATGAAACTCTTCAGCTCCTATCGTTTCGTCCAGAGCTGCGCTGGACATCTTCAGAGGGGTGTTTCTCCTCCGGTGAGTCTTGCCGAGTCGGCAGAAGGTTTACCAGAAGATATCTCTTTAATTTTCCTGTAGGCAGTATCTGTCTTACCCCTAGTGAGATAAGCCTCCACATCCTTACATTTATCCTCTAGCTATCCCTGCTTATCCATTTTGCATTTCCTGTCGATCTCATTTTTGAGACGTTTGTATTCCTTTTTGCCTGCTTCAGTTACTGCTTTTTTATATTTTCTCCTTTCATCAATTAAATTCAATATTTCTTCTGTTACCCAAGGATTTCTACTAGCCCTCGTCTTTTTACCTACTTGATCCTCTGCTGCCTTCACTACTTCATCCCTCAAAGCTACCCACTCTTCTTCTAATGTATTTCTTTCCCCCATTACTGCCATTTGTTCCCTTATGCTCTCCCTGAAACTCTGTACAACCTCTGGTTCTTTCAGTTTATTTAGGTCCCATCTCCTTAAATTCCCACCTTTATGCAGTTTCTTCAGTTTTAATCTACAGTTCATAACCAATAGATTGTGGTCAGAGTCCACATCTGCCCCTGGAAATGTCTTACAATTTAAAACCTGGTTCCTAAATCTCTGTCTTACCATCACATAATCTATCTGAAATCTGTCAGTATCTCCAGGCTTCTTCCATGTATACAACCTTCTTTTATGATTCTTGAACCAAGTGTTAGCTATGATTAAGTTGTGCTCTGTGTAAAATTCTACCAGGTGGATTCCTCTTTCATATCTTACCCCAAATCCATATTCACCTACTACGTTTCCTTCTCTCCCTTTTCCTACTACCGAATTCCAGGCACCCATGACTATTAAATGTTCGTCTCCCTTCACTATCTGAATAATTTCTTTTATTTCGTCATACATTTCTTCAAGTTCTTCGTCATCTGCAGAGCTAGTTGGCATACAAACTTGTACTACTGTAGTAGGCGTGGGCTTCGTGTCTATCTTGGCCACAATAATGCGTTCACTATGCTGTTTGTAGTAGCTTACCCGCATTCCTATTTTTTTATTCATTATTACCTACTCCTGCATTACCCCTGATTGACTTTTATTTATAATCATGTATTAGCCTGACCAAAAGTCTTGTTCCTCCTGCCACCATTCCCACTATATCTAACTTTAAGCTATCCATTTCCCTTTTTAAATTTTCTAACCTACCTGCCCGATTAAGGGATCTAACATTCCACGCTCCGATCCGTAGATCGCCGGTTTTCTTTCTCCTGATAACGATGTCTTCTTGAGTAGTCTCCGCCTGGAGATCCGAATGGGGGACTGTTTTATCTCCGGAATGTTTTACTCAAGAGGACGCCATCATCATTTAACCATACAGTAAAGCTGCATGCCCTCGGGAAAAATTACGGCCGTAATTTCCCCTTGCTTTCAGCCGTTCGCAGTACCAGCACAGCAACGCCGTTTTGGTTAGTGTTACAAGGCCAGATCAGTCAATCATCCAGACTGTTTCCCCTGCAACAACTGAAAAGTCTGCTGCCCCTCTTCAGGAACCACTCGTTTGTCTGGCCTCTCAACAGATACCCCTCCGTTGTGGTTGTACCTGCGGTACGGCTATCTGTATCGCTGAGGCACGCAAGCCTCCCCACCAACGGCAAGGTCCATGGTTCATTGGGGGGTCGGTTGTATATATATATATACTCTGAGGATTAGATGGTTAGATCATGTAAGTAATTAGGATGTGCTGAGTAAAACTGAGAGAAGAGAAATCTGTGGCCCAACTTGACAAAAAGAAGTGAGCAGTTGGTTGGACACATTCTGAGACATCATGGGATCACCATTTCGGTATTGGAGGGAACTGTGGAGGGGTAAAACTTGTAGAGGGAGACAAGGGAGACAAAGAGATGAACACAGAAAAAGGGGTTCCAAAGGATGTGTTTTCGAGTAGTTATTTGCAGATGAAGAGGCTTGTACAGGGTAGAGTAAATGGAGAGCGGCATCGAATCAGTCTTCGGACTGAGGTCCACAAGAACAACAAACTATTATTCTTGCAAGGTATGCTGAGGTGATGTTCCAAGCATTAATTTAATCATATTGCTTTTACTGTATTGAAATATTTTATATATTTATAGTTATTATTATTATTAAATTTCGGGCAATTATACTGTTTTATACTGTTTTAGAAGCAAATTATATTGCATCATATCTATCCTTCATAAATAGGCGGAGAGGACCACAGCCGATACGGATATTACAGTTTTCACCACTGTCATCAGCTATAATTTCATTATCAGTATATTGACAACCGGTTTCGAAGATCAACTTCGTAATGGTTCAAATGGCTCTGAGTACTATGGGACTTAACTGCTGAGGTCATCAGTCCCCTAGAACTTAGAACTACTTAAACCTAACTAAGGACATCACACACATCCATGACCGGGGCAGGATTCGAACCTGCGACCGTAGCGGTCACGCGGTTCCAGACCGTAGCGCCTAGAACCACTCGACCACTCCGGCCGACTCAACTTCGTCATGATCTGACCTTTCAATACAGGGTGTAGCAGAAGAAACGCATGTTTTTCACTATTGAATGACTACGACACGGTTTGATAGAAATAATCATTAAGTGATAGATTATTTAATGCTGTTTTGAAATATACGTACTTCAATTAGGTTCGAAAAATAATGTCATGGGGATGACGTCCTTCTTGCTGGATACAAATTTGGATCCTTTCCTGAAAGTTACGCATGGCTGTCTCCAACATTTCATTCGGCACGGCTTCAATTTCCTGACGACAGGAATTCTTCAGATCTTCGACTGCGCAAGGTTTGTTCACGTAGACTTTTGATTTTAAATATCCCCACAAAAATAAGTCGCATATCGACAAACTGGGTGAGCGAGGGGACCGTAAACATCACCATATCTCGAAATAACATGTCCTGGGAAAATTTGTGAAACCACTTCCATGGATGCTTTCGCCGTGTGAGCTGTGGTATCGTCCTGCTGAAACCATATTTATCTCATGCTCACTTGACACCTTTCAAGTTCTGAACGAAGAAACTGGTTTAACATTTTAACGTAGCGCGCCGATGTCACAGTAACTGCAGTTCCTTCGTCTTCAAAAAAACAGAGTCCAACAATCCCCATCTTTGAAATGGAGCTCCACACAGCTACTTTTAAACTGTAGAGAGGTCTTTGGTGTAATTCATGTGGGTTCTCCGGCACCCAATACCGACAATTCTGAAGATTGGCGTAACCGTCTACATGAAAATGTGCTTCATCACTCACGAAAATGTAGCATCTGCATCTTCCGTAAACATTTCGCCTGTTGCGCGAGAAAATTCTCTGCGCTGCACAAAATCCCCTTCACTAAGCAGCTGGACGATCATTATCTTGTATGGGTGCAACTTAAGATCATGTAAGATGCGGTGAAGCGAACGAAGTGACATACTCAGCGCTACAGCCTGTCGTCGAGCCGATCGTTTCGGACTAGTAAGAACTGCCGTTCTCTCTCGGTCTGCATTTTCCCAGGTACGAACTGAACGGGGAAGACCAGGTGGTTTCTTTTTCATCACAGATCCAGTACTTCTAAGCGCTGCAACCACAGAGTACAGTATTTCGATCAGGCATTGCACCTCGATGTCCAACTCTAAACGTTGCACTGTGATTACGGAATCATTGTTTCTAAAGTACTGCTCGACAACGAACACACGATGCTCGACGCTCCAACGATCCATAGCGACTGAAACTGCATTGTATGGGCAGTCTGCCAACATTCATTCAAGGTCAATACCTCCTCTCGTCGCCGCATAGTAGCGGTTCAAAAAACATGCGTCACCTCTGCTCCACCCCGTACATAGTTGCTGAATTTCCCGGAAAATCATCGTTCAGAAAGTACGACGTTGAAATACCGGATTCCGCATTAGCTCTTGTACTAAGCAACGACATATGGTGAAACCACAAAGTACCAAAGGATATTTTCGCGTGGGAATGTCTGACTGATTTCGGGGAAGTCAGCCAGTGTATATTAACACGGATTGATGATGACGAAGTGTATCGTTGAAATCGGTGGCCAATAAATTGGTAATAAACTTAAAGCTGACGATAGTGTTGAAAGTTTCATATTATATTTGTGATGAAAACGGGGAGGGGGAGGAGAGGGAGAAATCAGGAGAATGTGGCATCCAAAATCTCAATCCTAGGATTTGCGTGTCGAGTAAACCAGGCAGTAGAGTTGTCAGCAGCAAATACCGTGAGTCGTACAATTTTGGTCCAAACAAGACGTGCAGCTTATACCGTCAACTTATACACTGCTGTTCTGATACTGTCCTTCCAATAAACTAGAGAAACGTACGTTAGGAATCAGACCAAAAACAATAAATCTCTAACGAGCTACATCTGACAACGCTTCTCATAAATTCCAAAAATATCCAAAAATTTCCTCCGAAATTTTATCACTAGTTTGAGTTCACCCCATAGAACCATTGAAACACCAAAAATAAACCACGTAAAATATATACACCGCTAATGACTCACAACTATCTGAGTAGTTGGCCGGACCGTGGAAGCAGCACACTGACTAATCCCGTCTTGGCTTGAGAGGCGCACGGCCATGCGCCCATCGGTCAGCTGGGCGGCATCACGTCCTTCACGCAGAGCTCGCGCCCCTCCTAATTTTGGGCAGCATGCAAATTAATAAGCGGCGGACAGGCCTCTGGCCTCCAGAACTCGGCGGCCAGCCGCCATCGGGAGCACCTGGTGCTCGCAAACTACCTCCACAGCCAAAGCCGCAGGATCCGTCCCCCAAACCCACCCACCCCACCCCACCCCACTCCCAGCCACACTCACCAATATCCGTCCGCTGACCAACGGACCACCGAGGTGGCAAAGGTCCGGTCCTGTCTCCCTGTTCGCCCAAGGGCTGACGTTGCAGTGAGGGACGGTGAAAGTGTGAAAATTTGCTCTGCTTTGCTTTCAGATTTGGGATGACACCCCGGTTAGTGCTGTCGCTACAAAAACTTTGCTTGCTTATTTTCTAGATGCCACTGAAAAGAGTTTCTGAAATATGAAGTATTTAAGAGAGACCTGGGCAAACTAACGAGCGAATCACGGAGGCAAATCATTTAGGTTTAAGTTAATTCTTCAAGGTAGCACCATAGTACGGATACTAGTAACACTCCACATACCGAGACACTACAGTTAAGCCGCAGCCACCAGTACATTGCTTTATAACATGATAATGCATTAATCAAACATAATAAGTTGCGACACACGCTGCCGTCCTATACGCGGGAATATTTTTTAATGAATCCGATTTCTATAATTACTGCGGCTAAAGTTAACCTCAATCCCTGACAAAATTTAGTTTCCGAAGTCCACGTCCTACGTTGCTTACAGAAAATGATCATTAAAGGTCGTAGCAAAAGAACAACCATTCACCGGACAGGAACTTAATGCATCACATGCTGTAAACATAATTACTTTACCTTCCTTGCATTTCATCAAGATAAAAAGCATTAATTTCTCTAGCTTAAATACCTCAGTAGCAGGCTGTTAAATTACAAGCGCAAACACCAACAAGTATCTTACACTCGTATTTTTATTTGTAAACAAAAAATCACAGTACCTTTAACTGACAAACCGTTAACGAAGAATCACTACGAGCAATGAGAAACGCAGTAAGTAATGAGCCAAGTCATAGTAAAGAAGAAATTGCAATAAGCTTTTTTAGCTTCTGTATTCTGATTTATCAATCCATAAAACCCAATGAGTGGCTAAGCATTACTGCAAAACACCCTAAACCACTCAGAATATAGCTGCTTAGAACAGCACGACTACAAAGCAGAGATAAAACAATAGCACAAAGTGAAAAAAACGCAAATGATGCGTTATGGGGCGCTAGGTAATTGTCATCGTAGTCGTAGTAATAGTAGTAATGATAGCAGCAGTTTTGTTCAACCGCGGATACCATCTACGATGACACTAGATGTCTTGGTAATACAGTTTAAGAACAAAAAGCGTAACTTACACATGCAGGCATTACATAACTACAGCTCTAGATTGACCAGGATGTGAGAGCTAGTCTCGTCTTACCCTTATAGTAGGAACCATCCCAGTGTTTGCCTTAAGTAATTTACGGACGCCACGGGAAACTTAAATTAGGATGTCACGGTGGGAATTAAAGCCTTTGTCCTCCTAAATTCGAGATCCATATCTTTAAATCATCACTACTGTTCCTATCGTACAAAGCTGTTTCATTTGGTCTTGGAAAGATTTTATTTCAAAAAATAATACACTGCTACAATATTCATTGATTTCTCAACATTACACACTACTCGCTATCTGCTGACATCAGGACCATGAAGACGATATTGGGTCTCCATTTTACGTATTGCAGCTTCTCATTTGCTCTCCTGAGAAACTTCGTTAGCATCCCTTTATAACGAGGCAGATACTGGGCTCAGAGAGCGGATATGATATTAGTGTTATCTATCACCCGTCTCTGTTGTAAGGTTTTCCAGTAGAAAGAGGAACGAAATAGTGCTACAATGTGTTGTGGAACTGAGATATATTTTATTTTTATGTAGTTTTAATACATTTTTTACCACAGCCATACAAATTTTTATAAAATTAACCCTCACTGGATAGCATATGTTGCTAAAAACACGTACCTTCCGACTGCGTTTTTAACGAGATTTGTTTCAGCAACGTCTTTGATCTGCTAATTTATTGTACAGTTATATTCATTGGTAGCTAATATTGTTTTGAGTGTCTTGTTCATTCTTTCTCGTTAAGTATGAGTTCAGTTTATGTCTTCTTTGATACTTACGGACAGGGGCGAAAATCGGTACATAGTAGGGAAAACCGGTAGAAGATATGTATGAGAACGAAGAATAGATGGGAAGACAATCTTTGGTTGGCCCCTACTGTCCATTTGGAAGGGAAGTCTCAGCGAAGTAGCCCCGTTTAAACCGGAATGGTTGCGTATAACTAGACACCATCTTGCAGACAATAATTATTTAATGAATGTCGAACGTCATGGACGCGTAAAGTTTGGCACAGCCACCTCTATATTTGAATAAGTGAGAGTTCTCCTTAATCAGTCCAACAAGATTAAATAGATGAAATTGTAACTCGTTAAGGTATCCTGGTTTAAATCTGTTTCCTAAATTTCTTCAATCTTTCTTAGTTCATTGATGCTATTATCGCTAGCTTTAATTATAATATTATTAAAAAAGAGTGTCGATGTTTTAGATGCTGCACCCTCTAGTAATTTCTTCTTCTTGAAATTAGCAAACTGTTAATGAAATGCCTGTTTTGAAGAAATAATAGGAAAAAGTTGTTTGAGAGTCATTATTGCAAGGCGAAAAGGTAATGTTTAACATACTTTAGGATCAGCAGTGATTTAAACCTGTAGAAGTTATGAAAGATTCAGTACTTAATTGTTGAAGAACATTTTCATATGGTGGGCTTCGTACGTCGTAATTTCTTGTAACGAAAACAAACACTGCCTAGCTCACAGAAAACACTCATAAATACTTGTTTCGTCGCAATGTTTCTGGCAGCAGTCTGTTTCGTATTTGCGCAGCGCTTCTGAACGTCGCATACATGTCGGATTTCGAAACGATAAATTAGTTTCGTTTAATTTATGCCCGAACATGAGCGTACTGGCTGCATTTGATAACGTATCTACGTGTCATGTAGCTGGTGAGTTGAAACCAAACAAAGTCATTCGCACAGATTGGTCCTTCCCTAACGTAAATGACATATCATATATCAACATCTTTTAACTACATCGCTGCGCCTTTGATGTTCACCCTACCGGGGCAGTTGGAAACACGACTGGTCGTGAATTATGAGAACTGAATTTGTCATCATGGGACATAGCTCTGAATTACAGCCTTCTTTCACTGATTTATCGAGCGTAGCACCTGCCACTTGCATCGTACTAGAGTTCCAAAGCGAAATCAGAATGCTTGGCGCGTCCGGGGAAAATATATAATTCAGGAATTATTTGCGTGATGAATGCGCTTTAGAATTGCACTGTACGTCGAGGTCGAAACTCGGTCTGGAATGAACAACTTTTTTTTTTACCCTTCCACCGCAAATTCGCCTCACGAAGACAACAGTTTGGAAAGCATTGTGTATGCATGCTTCCATGAATATCAAATTGAACATGAAAAGGAATTACAGGTACAATAAATGCGGCAGGGAACAATTTACCTTCGTCCCATGTCGTCCTAATTGAGAGGGCAATAAAATAATTAAAATGAAAAGTGCACGCGTGACGCTAAACAAAACGTCCCGGTACGATGCGTAACTTGCAACACGAATAAAATGTGCTTGTATCCCTTATAAAATGCTTGCGTCGTAGTTGTACGTAACGCAGAGAACCGAAACGTGTGATTTGTATTCCCGTGAGAACAGAATCACTTTGCCGAAGTTCCAAAAAGCGCTTTAGAGCTGGAAAAACGAAGCCTTAATTTGCATATGGAAATTGGCATGAACCCCTATATATCAGTCAAATGGTTCTTGCCAGAATGGAATGGATACGTAAAAGTTAAGCTTATCTGGCAATTTATTCCGGTTTTCTGATCCGCACTTTCCATACCGCTATGGAAAACTTATTAACATGTCGCTGCTAGCGTATCTCACTCTTGGAAAACATTGCTGATGTATCGCTTCACGGCTGGGAGAAAGGGACATGGGTCAACAACATTTATTCTTCGCCGGCAAACCTCGTTTCGTAGCGGTTTCCAGAAGAGTATCAGATATTACAGCGACAACATCGATTTCTCGGATTGTTACGAAATATTTCCAACAGTTCGCAGAATTATTTTAGATCACATATTTGGAACACAGCAGTTCTATAAGAGAACAAGTGCTACGACAATACATCGCACGAAGAAAGTGACTAGCAACTCTATCGTATCATAAAACTTCATTTGGTGGTTTCTTTTCACGCATGAGCGTTGATACAGTCTATTAAGACGTAGTACTGTTATAAAGGTCTCAGAAGCATATTACAACAATATATATTAATTATATCTTCGATAACATACAAATTTTTCAGAGAATCGCCATGGCTATGGGTTTCCTATTTGCTTTACATCAGCAGTATTTGTCATCATTTAATACTACAAGCAGTAATTTCGGTTTTACTACTTGTGTGCACCCTAACCACATTTTGTAGCAAGACGACGACTCTGATGCAGTGGGTTCAAAACTATTTTACATTAATATCACAATACTGCCGGCCGGAGTGGCCAAGCGGTTCTAGGCGCTACAGTCTGGAACCGCTCGACTTCTATGGTCGCAGGTTCGAATCCTGCCTCGGGCATGGGTGTCTGTGATTTCCTTAGGGTAGTAAGGTTTAAGTAGTTCTAAGTTCTAGGGGACTGATGACCTCAGAAGTTAAGTCCCATAGTGCTCAGAGCCATTTGACCCAAGTAAAACAGATTAGACTCTATCAGACTCACTCGTTGTGCTTTAGACGATGATTTAATTGCAGAGCTTTTGTTTATTTTTGATGTGTCAGTTGGTTGTCTTAAACTTACATCTTGATATTTGAAATTTATGATCTGTTGATGAAATTTTTCTCTAGGTGAGATACTGATAATGGCGCGTACCAGTGTGTGACACGATGCGTTCAACTGGTGAATGATTTAGTATACTATCTGAAGAATTGTAGGGTACAGTGTTCAGTGTGCAGTTTTGCAAATAAGTTAAACTCTGTATCTGTGCACTTAAATTTATTTTATACTGTTTAACATTCTTGATGCGTGTACTAATGTTTGTTTACTGTGTATCAGAAGCGAAAGGAATCACTGTTGGTATGATTGTATTATGATCTTTATAGTGAGGCTGCCGCCCTCCAGTAATAGTCGATACAGCTGTCAATACAGTGAGGTTGTAGGGATGTGTCCAATATGCCTTTGGAAATATGTTTTAGGTCGAAATAATAAAAAACATTTCTCAACATTTTACTTTTGTGATAACGCTGTGGAAATATTTATTGTTCATCTACGTCTACGTCTACATTTTCCTGTTCTCACATAGACTCGTCTACACTTGTCATTATTGCACATAGTGTTACCAATGTCTAGATGAATGTTAAATTATCTTTTACGTTGTTTCGCCGTACTGCTGTAAATTACAGTATAACACCAGCAAAGAAACGTAGTCGGCTTCCCAAGTTATTCCGATATTTAATACCCATACAATCATCAGCGTCAGCATCCTAAGCAACCTACTGCTGGATAGAAGCCTGTTCCAGACTTCTCCAAAAATTCTATAGCGAAAATCATCGATATTAGTGATGCATTTTTCTAGTCATACTTTCCATTATGGCGTCGTGTCAGGTCTTTTCTATTTGGTTTCCTGTCACATGGATCAGCTTTTCACTATAAATCGTATTGATGTGGAAAAACGTATTTTAAATACACATCGCACATTAATTTGTAACTATTTTTAAACACAGATGCGGGTTAGTAATTGCTATTCAACACCAATTACGCATTGCAATAGAAGAGATGGTTCTATAGAATAGAAGGTGCTGTCAAAGAGATATTATTCCACTTCGTTTTCAAATTTTGCTTTGCTGTCTTTCAGACATTTAAATCGGTGCATAAGTGATAAAAAAATTTTAGTTGCAAAATTGTGCACCATTCTGTATACAATCTTCATGTGAAGTAGTGGATCTCATTTTTTCTTCTGGTATTGTAGTAGGTTACAGCGTAAGTTCGTAGCGTCTTTGTTTTGCACGTTGGTATTCCAACTGCAGTGGCTTGTTTAACGATTGCCATTTTTCATTTGTAGCTCACTCTGGCTGCTCGAGTTTACATATTCATTTTGTTATTTGGGGATAATGAGTGGAGCTGTGGACGCTAGAAAATGCTACTCTGAGATGAAGAGGTCGGCATAGGAGAGGAATTCGTGGCGGGTCGCATTAAACCAGTCAGAAGACTGATGATCCAAAAAAATGCGGAAATTTTCAGTGCAATGTAGATACGTAGATAAATAGGGGTAAGAATTCAAACGAAATGCGAGTATATATATGTGTCAGCATTATATGATACAGCGACCGTATTTATATCAGATAAGGGAAATCAAGGCATCTGTCATAACTGATCATTGAGATAAATTAAATGATGGAAGTTGAAAATTTGTACCGGACTGAGCCTTGAACTCGGATCTCTGGCTTAACGACAATGGTTGCCTTAACCGTCTCGGTCATCCGGACACGCTTCGCAACTGACCCAAATTATCAACTTGTTACACGCTAGTATTCCAGCAGTAGCGGGAGATCCGTTTGCGAGTCTGCATCTCAGAGCAGTGCCTGCAACCTACGTCCTCAATTGTTTGCTGGATCTATTCCAGTCTCTGTCTTCCTCTACAGTTTTTGCCCTCTACAGGTCCCTCTAGTACGTCAACCCGTGATGTCATAACAGATGTCCGTCTCCTTGTCAGTGTTTTCCACATACTCCTTTCGTCTCTGAATTTACACAGAACCTCCTCATTTCTTACCTTATCAGCCCACCTAATTTTCAGCATTCGTCTGTAGCTCCACATCTCAAATCCTTCCATTCTCTTCTGTTCAGGTTATCCAAGCGTCCATGTTTCACTATCACATATTGCTGTACTCCAAACGTACAGCCTGAGAAATTTCTTCCTCAAATTGAGGCCTATGTTTGATGCTAATAGACTTCTCTTGAGAAGAAATGCCCTTTTTGCCGGTGCTAGTCTGCTTTTGATCATCCTTCCTCATTGCGTAGTTGTTTATTTTGCTGGCAGGTAGCAGAACTTCATCTACTTCTTGTCCATCATTTCTGATGTTAAGTTTCTCACTGTTCTCATTTCTGCTACTTCCTATTACTTGCGTCTTTCTTCGATTTGGTCTCAGTCTATATCCTGTATGCATTACACTGTTCGTTCCATTCAGCAGATCATGTAATTCCTCAATGTCAACAATCAATGGTATCACTGATACCCTTTCACCTTGAATTTTAAGCCCATTCCGCCGGCCAGAGTGGCCGAGCGGTTCTAGGCGCTTCACTCTGGAACCGCGCGACAGCTACGGTTGCAGCTTCGAATCCTGCCTCGGGCATGAGTGTGTGTGGTGTCCTTAGGTTAGTTAGGTTTAAGCAGTTCTAAGTTCTAGGGGACTGATGACCACAGCAGTTAAGTCCCATAGTGCTCAGAGCCATTTGAACGATTTAAGCCCATTCCTGAACCTTTCTTTGCTTCTAAGATATACAGATTGAATAGTGGGGGCAGAAGACTGCATCCATGTTTTATATCTTCTTTGATCCAAACACTTTGTTTCAGTTGTCCACACTTATTATTATTCTCTCTTGGTTCTTGTACATATTGTATATTACTCGTCACTCCTTATAGTTTACCCCCATTTTTCTCAGAATTTAGAGCATCTTGCGCCATTTTAGATTTTCAAACGCTGTTTCCAGGTCGACAAGTCCTATGAAGCTGTCTTGGTAAAAATGGAAATGGGCGTATGGCATAGTTGGCCAGGAGGCCCCCATTCGGGGAAGTGCGGCCGCCAAGTGCATGTCTTATTTCATTCAACACCACATTGGGCACCGATGATGAGGATGAAATGATGATGAGGACAACACAACACTCAGTCTCTCAGCGGAGAAAATCACCAACCCGGCCGGGAATCGAACCGAGGCCCACGTGCATGGGAGGCGAGCACGTTACCATCCAGCTTTTTTTTTCCTTTTTCTTCTTTTTTTTTACCCAAACATAAGAAATAAAACAAAATCATAGCCATCCCTACGGAGAACCGGCACTTGTGTCCCTGCCAAACAAAAATGCTCTTCAGGCGTTGCCTTCCTAACTATACATAACCACCACCCATCTAAAATTTGAAGAAACTATACTATACGGGACTAATGTGTGTGCCCCAACCCACAAAAACACGAGGAAAGGAGGGGGGGGGGTATTTCTAGTAGGGCAAGGAAGGTATTTTTTATATTTTTTATTGTTTTTTAATTATTTTTTTATTAATATAGATATCAATGTGTGAGCAGTCGTAGTTAATGAAGCCTAGGAAACTAAAACAGAGTGAAGACATCATCGAAGGTAGTAAACATAAGTAACATGAAAATAAAGCTACCACTTCGTAGTCAGGCTTCCCAGCGACAGCGCCCACTGATAGAGATAGTTCAGTGTATGATCGTTTGCAGTTCGTTCTGACCTCATCTACCACTGCCTGGATCATTCCATCTACACGGCGGGCTGTGAAAGGCACTCCATAGGTGGTTTGCTAAACATTATCGATATCTGGTATGCCCGGAAATAGCATGATGTGTTTCTTGCAAATAGAGTCTGGAGTCAAGGAAATTCTTGTGTCCGTCACGATAGATGTAATGGACCGCATGTCCACGTATGCAGGTGACGGAGCTGGGGAGTCTTGGGGTGAAATGTCTCATCCGGGAGCAATAACGTGCGTGCAGATATATGCTCCGCCGTAACTAGCAAGAGATAAGCCAGCATCTGTCGCACTAGGTGCCAAACCGGCTCCGCCTCTCCACAGATGAGACGGTTCTCGTCAGAACTACTGTATTACAACCCACACAATTGGGAGATTCTGCCATGTGGTTATGGTAGAGACGTTCTTGCGTCACCAGATTCCTATTAACGACTACATACCATTGGGAAACAACATCGGAATCAAGCATGGCATCTTGTACAGTGTTCCACACCACGCGCTACCGTACATCAGGATTTTAAAAATGGTTCAAATGGCTCTGAGCACTATGGGACTTAACTGCTGTGGTCAACAGTCCCCTAGAACTTAGAACTACTTAAACCTAACTAACCTAAGGACATCACACACATCCATGCCCGAGGCAGGATTCGATCCTGCGACCGTAGCGGTAACGTGGTTCCAGACTGTAGCGCCTAGAACCGCACGGCCACTCCGGCCGGCAGGATATTTTAGTTCGACCGCATTTAGGGGGCGGCGTTGCAGCATGTCATGATATAGGCATCGAGTTGTGGCCATTCGAGGTGTCGGGAGCACTACCCTGGAATAACTTTGTTCTGAATAGAATCATCCTATATAAAAGGGAGGTGCTGGGATGTCCTGTAGCGGCACCGGCGCTCGTAGTGAAGCAGGTCGTAGAGCCGTGAGAAGCAAACTCGTGAGGCTTGCATAACAACGGCGCAGCAGACATAAATGTGAGCTAACATAGAGGGCAGTGGCATTGTCATGGACGTTAACTAGGGCGAGACCACCTTTTTCCTTCGGGAGGGTAAGAGATACGTATATGATCTTCAGCAACATACCAGCGCTGACGAAATATCCCAGCGCTGCCATAATGCTACGGAATGGGTAGCGTTTGGGCGACATGCGGTATGCGGGACGCAGGGTATACATTGACATAATGCGCCTGCTGAACGATGTTGAGGGATCGCAAGCGCTGATTTGCAATTCCGGCCCGAATTTGGTTAAGAAGGCGTCGATAATTGAACGTCGTCGCCCGTCGCATGACGCTCATGAAATCTAAGCCCAAGCAGCGGACAGTATCACTGAAGCGTAAGGGGGCAATGTGTTCCTGCGGGAGCCCAATCCTGATGCTCAAGGCGACGGACTTGTCAACGTTGATTTGGCTACCAGAAGCTGTACCGTAGGCTGCAATCCAGTCCAAAGCCGCCGCCATATCACCAGATCCGCGTATGACGATCATTAAATCATCTGCATATGCGGTGCAGCGATAGATGGAGCCGCCAAACGGTATCCCAGTGAGCCTGTCTCGGAGACCACACAATAAAGGTTCTAAGGCCAATGCAAATAAAAATGTAGATAATGGACATGCCTTTCGTACTGATCAGCAATTACAGGCCACATGTCCTGTAGATACACAGTATTTCCTTTCACTGTAGCTATTTCCATTGCCTTCTGCATCCTCATGCCGCTGATCATGGCTGATTCTTCCCCCTTTAGGAGCCGTTTCTCACCTTAAGGAAAAGAGAAGGTTCTGAATCTCTGTCCGCTCCTCTGCCGTCTTTGACAAGGCCGTTGCCAAAGTGAGGGTAACTTCGTATGTCGAAAGTTTTTGGGCGCCGATGGTGATTATTAATTAAAATTTAAGCAGTCGTGGCTTTCGAACCCTGGACCGTGGATGTTTTGATTATTAATTAAAGACTCTACTCCTGGCCCATCTGCACGAGTCCTAGTCCAACCGACATTTTCAACTTTGATCAATGCATTTACTACAGTGCGCGATTGCAACCTATGTGTTGTGTTCTCGTATCTTGAATTTATTCCGTAATGAGCCACTAGAGACCACGGGTGGCTGACATCAGTAAACAACCTCCGTGGTATTGTGAATGGAGTCCGGGTTTAGCCTTTGCATACATGTTTTGTAGTATATAATGGTATCTGAAAGCAAAATGTGATGTGAACAGCCGGCCAGAGTGGCCGTGCGGTTCTAGGCGCTACAGCCTGGAGCCGAGCGACCGCTACGGTCGCAGGTTCAAATCCTGCCTCGGGCATGGATGTGTGTGATGTCCGTAGGTTAGTTAGGTTTAATTAGTTCTAAGTTCTAGGGGACTGATGACCTCAGAAGTTAAGTCGCATAGTGCTTAGAGCCATTTGAACCATTTGATGTGAACATGATTGTTGCATTTGTTTTCTGAGAGGCTGTTTAGATGGCTCTATCCTGTTTGGATGAGGGCAGAAAGTGTCCACTGCCTCATGAGAAATGTTTTGTGAATCCTTACTCGTCATCCTTTCACAGGGTAAGGAATTGTTAGTTGGAAGTCGTGATTATGACAAGCAGCCTGAAATGGGTGGAACAGGAGGTATGAGGGGGAGGGGGAGCCAGCAGAGAGCTGGGGCGTGACAAACACGGTGTCGTCGCCGGGAGACGGCGCACAGTGAGAGCGACAGCCGTGGTCACGGTGGCGGCGTGCGGCACCCCGCCGTCACGGAGCGCCAACTTCAGACCCGCAACTTTGCCGGCAGTTCTCGCGTCAGGCCGAATGTAGAGCTAGCTGTCCACTCCAGCAGCAGCAAGTGCGCCGTTTACTGTCCAGCATTGCTCTGTGAGTGGATCTGTGTGTGTGTGTGTGTGTGTGTGTGTGTGAATGAGAGAGAGAGAGAGAGAGAGAGAGAGAGAGAGATAGGTATGTGTGTGTGAGAGAGAGAGAGTGAGATTTTATGGGGGGGGGGGGACAGGGAGAAGAAAAGAGACCAAGCAGAAGTGACATAAGACTAGGGAAGAGATGGAGAAAGAGAGAATATTAGAAGATACAAACTTTTCTTCGTCTTCTTTCTGACTTGATATGACATGTATAACATGTTAGCCCATGCACCGTATTCTACAATAATGACTTAGGCAGGCGGCCGAGGTGGCCTAGCGGCTCTAGGCGCTCAGTCCGGAACCGTGCGACTGCTACAGTCGCAGGTTCGAATCCTGCCTCGGGCATGGATGTGTGTGACGTCCTTAGGCTTGTTAGGTTTAAGTAGTTCTTAGTTCTAGGGGACTGATGACCACAGCTGTTAAGTTCCGCCGGCCGGTGTGGCCGTGCGGTTCTAAGCGCCGCAGTTTGGAACCGTGTGACCGCTACGGTCGCAGGTTCGAATCCTGCCTCGGGCATGGATTTGTGTGATGTCCTTAGGTTAGTTAGGTTTAAGTAGTTCTAAGTTCTAGGGGACTGATGACCTCAGAAGTTAAGTCCCATAGTGCTCAGAGCCATTTGAACCATATCTTTGTTAAGTCCCATAGTGCTCAGAGCCAATGACTTAGGCCGTGTATCGGGTATTACAAAAGCCTCCGTTCAAATGATAGTAAATAATACCCGTAGAACGAACAAATACTGCCGGCCGGAGTGGCCAAGCGGTTCTAGGCGCTTCAGTCAGGAACCGCGCGACCGCTACGGTCGCAAGTTCGAATCCTGTCTCGGGCATGGATGTGTGTGATGTCCTTAGGTTAGTTAGGTTTAAGTAGTTCTAAGTTCTATGGGACTGATGACCTCAGCCGGCCGCAGTGGCCGAGCGGTTCTAGGCGCTTCAGTCCGGAACCGCGTGACTGCTACGGTCGCAGATTCGAATCCTGCCTCGGGCATGGATGTGTGTGATGTCCTTAGGTTAGTTAGTTTTAAGTAGTTCTAAGTTCTAGGGGACTGATGACCTCAGATGTTAAGTTCCATAGTGCTCAGAGCCATTTGAACTATCACAATACTATCGTTGACACTTGCATAATTTCATATTGTTCATTTTATATTCTTGTTCGTTGATAAAAAAGCGTATCTGATGGACAGTTACTACAGCTATGTGAGCCGTGAAGGCTTATGTGAGGGCGCGCGCGCGAACCTATTGGCGTCACTTGTGCGCGCTTTCCGCCGAGTCTGGCCCTCTTCGTATGATCTTTGCTTGGTTTTGTGTTCCCTTTGGGGCTGTGTGGTAGCGCGTGGTATGCGGAGCTCGGAGCTGGACGGGTGTTCCGGAATACTCGGCGACCTGGCAAGTGGAGCTGCTTCAAACCGTTGAACATTGAGCTATGGGGGGGGGGGGGGGTATCTTTTCCTGCAGCGTTGACCGTGGCTACCGGCGAGTTTAGAGGGAAAGGAGCGGTTCTCGTCGCGTGCAACCTGGCCATGAAGTGCGTCAGTCAACTGTGGTGTGCTAACACGTCGAGATGTATTTGACAACTTGTGAACAGCTACGACCAGGAGGGCAGTATTATCGTATTTACTTATACTGGATACTTACCTTAGAGTCCGTGTTCGTGGTACATTCTCTTCAATAATAGTAAAAAAAAAATTGAAATGGCTCTGAGCACTGTGGTACTTAACATCTGAGGTCATCAGTCCCCTAGAACTTAGAACTACTTAAATCTAACTAACGTAAGGACATCACGAACATCCATGCCCGAGACAGGATTCGAACGTGCGACCGTAGCGGTCGCGCGGTTCCAGACTGAAGTGCCTAGATCCGCTCGGCGACACCGGCCGGCTTCCGTAATAGTTCTCTTGCTGACGATATCGGTAAACTTGCTGTTGTCACAACTGTGATCGTTATGTGCTGTCGTAACTGACAGACAGACGCCAACTGAGTCAGTGAGTCAGTGACTGAGGCCTTTCGGTCAGCCGCGGCCTAAATACTTGCTGCCGAGAGGCCAGTGGCGACGTGTTGATTGTTGATGTTTCTTTGGCCTCTCGTGATCGGTGCACTTGATGTAGCGCCTACTATCGATCTTCGTGCTATATCTTTACCGACCGGTGTCCTGGCGACAGCTTACACCAGCATAATTGTGATTGTTGCGAGCTGGCCAGGAATCCGGTTCTTTTATGACTTTGAGTGACCCATTTTCGGGCTGTGTGCGTTAATCTGGAGGTTTCTGTATCCGCCAAGCTAGTATTTTGCAGTGTTAATATTGTACTGGAAATCATGGTTTGTTATTATTGATTATTGATACGACTCAGTGTAATATCTGTTTATTGTAGATCTCATGGCCTTGCCTGGGGCGAGTTATTGGGTTTGACCTGTAGCTAATGTTGTGTGTGTTTAGCCTAAAGGTACGCATGGATGGGTCTTGTGTGTGCGCGTGCTTGTATTTGCACAATCTTTTACTTCGTGTTGAGGAGCTCTTTGGGTTTTAGGTGTACATTTTAAACGACCATCTACCATTTGGTGCGTATCCCAATTACAGTATCTGTCACTCCCTTCTTTTACATGACTTTGTACATTGTTTCTTTTTATTGCTAGGAATGTTAACTTGCATTATTTATGAGCGGGCCGCTCCTATACTGAAGTTTTAATAGTTGGTTTGCTTGAAAATTACTTTTTAATTATTGCTATTTATGTTAATTTCTGTCAAACTTGTTTGCTGGTGGTTGTTTGGTATATGTTGACAGCCTTGCATTGACAGCGATTACGCCATGCTGTTCTTCTGGTCCGGGACAGGATCGAGTTTTCCTTCTGCTTCGGGCGACTTTCCCATCATCACACGAGGGTTAAGTGTTGGCGGATTACATGCGATTCTGCGGATCTCCCGTTCCAGCCTCAAGTTGAGTAGTTTATTGTCATTCTTTGTTATCGTTCCACGGCGGGGGTGTCGACGGATTAGGACTTGGATGTAGTGATTTTGGGGAACTAATTTACTCAGTGTTTCTATTACTGTAACGTTCTTGCGGATGTGTGATGAAAGTCTTTGGGCAAACAGACCACTGAGTTTCTCGGTTTCTTTTAAAAACATAAGGGTTTAATTGTCACTATCATTTTAACAGTGTTTTACGGGCCCAATTTTAGGGACCCGGTAGTTTATTTAACTACTTAATTTTGATTATGTGTGACGGGCTTGTGGCTAATCAGTGAAGTATTACTGTTTTCTTTGGTTTGTAACATATGTGAATTTCAGTGTGTTCTATTTAACACTTGTGGAACTTATATTGAAGTCCTAGTAGAATTAGCTCACAGATGTGATGCTAGTTCCGCGGAGAGAGTGGCACCACAAGTTTATTTCGTCAATTAATTTTTTTTAACCTTCAGCTATTCTATAGCAGACTTGACATGTTCTTGAAGTACCATTTCTAATTTTATGAATAATACAAATGTCGTTATGAACTGTGATATTAATTGAAAAACTCAATTTGTATGAACTTGGCAAGAATCTTGGTAACTGTTAGAAGGCTTAGCATATAATTTTTATTAATAAAGAATATTTATTTAGAAATGGTAAATGGCGCATGAAGTTGGGCAACCCTTCCACGTGTTTTCTTCAGATTAATCCCTATCCTTGTCCTAGGTCGCACTATGTTTCTGACATATGTACATACAAGGTGCTCTAAAATTTCCCTTGCAAACTTCTAAACTTTGTAGTGGGGACTGAGCTGATAATATTTCGAATAGGAATCAATTTCTGGTAACGTACTGTTTCCATACTACAACCATTTAAAAACATGTCCGTAATGCGAAAACTTTTACAAATACTTTATTAGTCGTGACCCAGAACGTCACTTGTTTTACAGTTCCATTCATTAATAGCCAAGGAAACACAAAGGAAGCTTAATCAGTTCTTAGAAACACTGTTGCTTATAATTAAACTTAAACCGATTCTTTCCTTTTCAAAGGAGGATTAGAATTCTGATCCACTACAAGTAAGGATCGATGTGGTGACCACCAAGACTGTGCACACCCTGCACCTAGGAATGGTATTCTTGTACACACGCTCTGTGACACATGGTGTGTCTGCAGTCTGTCCTGAAGCGTTTCGTTGGAGCACCACAGTGACGCCTGCGGACGGTGAAGGTACCCATTTCTCGATTTCGTTGCGTAATGGTAGCGGATAGGGTATGCGCTGGGCTCGATCATTGATAAAAGCGACGAGCAACTCTTCCATTACCGTGAACTTCGCCATAACGAAGGCTCATGTTACTGTATTTTGCAAGCGTGTACTCAACCATATTGGTGTAGTACTAACAGGCGCTTGAGTGTGGCTCGAAACAGGTCAGAGACGTAGGATAGACGTCATATGACATCACCCGATCAGACCAAGCACTCCTCACCATAACTACCCTGTTGAATATCTACCTAGCAAACATGTTTTGAAACGGCTGTAGCATGGGATAGGTACGTTTCCGGACATGGGTTCCAATTTAAAATATTGTCTACTCCTAGAATTTAGTAAGGGGAAGGCAGTATCTTAAGAACGAGTGGCCGGTATTTGGTTTACTTTGACAATGACCACGTCCTGTGTCTTCCAAAGTGTTAAGGAATAAAATTGAGACGAAATCTGACAAAACAGTCGTCTTGAATATTTACACATTTTTTAAAATTCCATTACAAGCTGGTAATCTATATCTCACAGGGGAACTCCGAGAACGGAGTAAAGAGAGTGCCCTTTATGTCATAAACGCTGAGACGGGATAAATTCTAAATATTCTATACGTAAATTGTGTCTCAAATCGGAATTCTAAATCAAATTTAATTCTCCAAATAATCACGCTAAAACCATATTCGGATTCTTGTAACACTGAAACGATATAGAAAACCAGAATAGTCATCTTCAGTGAAAAGACAACATTACAGTGAAATTTTGATTTTATAAATATCGACAACAATCACCGGTATCAACTTCCTTTAACTATTGAGAACTGGAACGCTAAATTATATTTGTACAAAATGTGGGCGTTTCTAAGAAGTAGAAATAAGACGTCAAAATGACTAAAATCTGCTTAATATTAAATTGCGTAGAGTGATTAAAATGTAAAAGCTGTATTGACACTGGGTCATGTGCTACATGTCCGTCACAGAGAACAGAAAGGAGTAGTCGCTGTTCGAGATGTGTTGGGATACAGTCGTTTTGTGTAGACTCTCCTTATTGTATAGTGTTACGCAATATTAGCGCTTACGTTCGCGCTTGGTGATTCCTAGGTACATGTGGAGTAGAAGCCTAAATAAATCACAGATAGCTATAACGAAAACTGTCGATATTTTATTTACAGCAATTAAATCCATTACACAAGTACCTGCAACGCTGAAACTGATGCCTGAAGAGCTAACTTCTCAGCTTCGACTTGCAGAACTTCGACAGCAAAGCTTAGTATTTTGGTGCTGTACTCATATGAGGCACATAGTAACTCCAGCCGAGAATTCGGTAAGTGGTCATACCTGTCAAAATTTCCCACCGTGTGTCAAGCTCTTCGTCGGAGAGTCGGAGAGTCCAACTTTCACCCAACCGCATCAATTATTTGCTGTACATTTTACAAAATTTTCCGCTATCTTCGGAGTAGGTATTAAAATCCATGGAGAAGAAATAAAAACGTTGAGGTTTGCCGATGACATTGTAATTCTGTCAGAGACAGCAAAGGACTTGGAAGAGCAGTTGAACGGAATGGATAGTGTCTTGAAGGGAGGATATAAGATGAACATCAACAAAAGCAAAACGAGGATAATGGAATGTAGTCGAATTAAGTCGGGTGATGTTGAGGGTATTAGATTAGAATATGAGACACTTAAAGTAGTAAAGGAGTTTTGCTATTTGGGGAGAAAAATAACTGATGATGGTCGAAGTAGAGAGGATATAAAATGTAGACTGGCAATGGCAAGGAAAGCGTTTCTGAAGAAGAGAAATTTGTTAAAATCGAGTATAGATTTAAGTGTCAGGAAATCATTTCTGAAAGTATTTGTATGGAGTGTAGCCATGTATGGAAGCGAAACATGGACGGTTAATAGTTTGGATAAGAAGAGAATAGAAGCTTTCGAAATGTGGTGCTGCAGAAGAATGCTGAAGATTAGATGGGTAGATCACATAACTAATGAGGAAGTATTGAATAGGATTGGGGAGAAGAGAAGTTTGTGGCACAACTTGACCAGAAGAAGGGATCGGTTGGTAGAACATGTGCTGAGGCATCAAGGGAACACCAATTTAGTATTGGAGGGCAGCGTGGAGGGTAAAAATCGTAGGGGGAGACCAAGAGATGAATACACTAAGCAGATTCAGAAAGATGTAGGTTGCAGTAGGTACTGGGAGATGAAGAAGCTTGCACAGGATAGAGTAGCACGGAGAGTTGCATCAAACCAGTATCAGGACTGAAGACCACAACAACAACAACATCTTGTTTGCCTTCCGTGGCTCCCTCTATTACTACAGAAATTATTTCCCAATGTATGCACACATATCCTGTCACCTGGTGCATTCTTCTACTCAGCGTTTTACATATATTCCATTCCTCGGTGATACTGTGGAAAAACCTCTTAATTGAAAATTTAAAATTCTTCGTTAGGCAGAGGGATCTAGTTTTATCCATTACACGTTTCGCCTTTTAAATCATGGAAGACATAACTGTTTCCAGCGGCAATCAGTGGTGGTTTTTTTGGAGCATAATGCTAGATGGCGATGATGTTGCGTCTGGATATGGCAATAATTAATTGCATTACTCGCACTATCTATACAAGTCAAAAAGAAAATAGACTGAACGTGTAAAACGTACTTACAGTACAGAAGCGTAATATATGTGCTCATGCGGAAAATGCCATATGCTTATCACTGTATTATACGTAAACGTGAGGCTACATTACAAAGAAATTAAATGTCGTATCTTACCTTATCAGTCTATTCAATTTTCTGCGTCTCTCGGCAATATCACATCTCAAACGCTCCGGAACTCCTCTTTCCCTAAGAGAAATAACTCTATTAATAGACAGAGTCCACGAGGACGGTTGCTGACCACAAGTAAAAGCGGCCAGTGGCTAACAAAGCGTCAATGGGCTCTGTACTGAAATACTACAACTTTCGTATCTCGTCGGCCATTCTGCTCTAAAGGCGGAAAACCAGAATAACAACCGTCTTTGGAGCGACGAAGTGATATGTAACACGAAATACCAATGCTGCAAAATTAACAGATTAAAAAAAGTGCAGTTTAACAGAACAGTGAGGAATACCGACGTCCATAGGTGAAGCTACGACGGAAATTGACTGTGGCGGGTGGTTAGTTAGTTGCAGTTGTTCTGTCTAACGGTAGACATGAAATATTGTAGGCTCTGTCAGAATTATTCACAACCAGCATCAGGTATAACCTTAGTTGTCAAATAGTTAGCATTGCTGATTTCTAACGCGGAGGTCTGGATTGGGTGGCTGGTGATCTCCTCAGATTTTTCTATGGAGAAATATTCTAGCAAGAGAGCAGTCGGTCAAATGAAAAGAAGCTTCAATAGATAAGCAGAGAAATTAACACCTGAGTCATCGAATTTATGTTCATGGTCCTGTACACTAATTCTTTCACAGAAATTAGTGGGATAGTGCTCGACCATGGAAGACGCTAAAATGATGAGTTGTTATGCATATCGGATGACATTGCGATGAGTACGATATTTCAGTGCCTGCGTTGTTCTGATTTACGATGCAGAGTTCCTTTAGACATGCATGACTTAGTGGACGCACGAGCACAGGTTGTAGACGCATAGTTGACGACATATGTAAGTTTGGGTCTAGCCGTGATTCTTGGTAAGGTGACCGCTCGCGATAAGCAACAAAAATGTGTTCTAGTTCCGGTCCGGAACCAATTTTCATTGTCGTCGTTCGATTCTACAGCTGCTGGTTGTCCATTTTCACTATTGCGAATACATTTACTGAAATTACGGTTGTCCTAAGGCTGTCGACACCGATGGCCAATGCTTTCTTGATACGAGATTATTTGCAGCGGAGTGGAGGTGATGGTTTCCGTAACTCCCAGTTAGCTTTCTCCAACTGAGAGAGGTGGCACAGAGGGTAGCACACCAGACACGCACTCCAGTGGACGACGGATCAAATTAGCGCTCCTGATTTAGGTTTTACGCGATTTTCCTAAATTTCATTCAGGCAAAATCCCGAACACCCCTTTGAAAGAGCACAGTTGACGTCCTTCCCCGTCCTTGAAACCACCAGAGCTTCAGCTGCGTTTCTAATGACCTCTATGTCGACTGAACCTTAAACTCTAACCATCTTTTTTCTCTTTCTTTGCTGCCTCCATCCGTTGACACAAGCAGATTTCGGTAAAGGGAAAGGTGAAACAGTTGCAGTCGCTTTAGTTATTAATGTCTTACGCTTTCTAAAGACAACGAACTGGTTGTTCTGTTATATCATAAAAACTAACAATTAAACTCCAGAATCAGGCTCAGAGGCCCTCCCGATGTCGACTGGCCGCTGTTTCATCCTTTGTCATATTCGGATGCAGTATGGTGGAAACTGCTCTCTTGATTCCTGGCTGATTTCCAGACCTTGTAGCCGCTACTACTCTTTCAACTAACTCCTCCACTGGAAACAAGAGGCTTAATGGACACCTCTGCGGTATCGGGAATTGAACTCCTGTCGTTTTTATAACAGTCAGAAGCGCTGAACACTCAGTTACGGGGTCAGAATTTATTAATGCAACACCATGGATAGATAAGAAACGTTAGAAGTCAGATCTAATGATTATAATTTCAGACTCAATACTACTACATTGGAATGAAGTCATCCTAAATCCAGAGGATCTATGTATTTAACACAAACTGATTTTCAGCAACATTTGAAATATAGTGTTTAGCCATACAGCGCTACCGTTTTTGGTCTGTGAAACAGATTTATTGGAACAGTGGTATAATCCATGTTACGTTTCCGTTATATGTGCCATTTTATCAGTACGTTATATACGTGTACATAATCTTCTTCGACACCGATTTCCTGCGACAACATGCGGATTACGATGGCTTGGCTATTTTGCCTTGTGCGATGGGTTACTGCCACTTTAAGACGTTCTGACTCGCTAACGGCCATACCATGTTGCGATAAATACTTTTAAAACTGTTCTACTTCCACTGGGTCTGCTAGCCACAGATATTGTCTGCCCATGGTACAGAGTCGTGAGAGACCATCAAGTATTTGGTCTAGACATAACTGCGTGCCCGCAGCATATGCAAGCACGAAATTGGAGAAGAATTCTCAACTCCATTAAGGGCCTCTGCAAAAGCCACGCACCCCGGCACCTTAACTTGCACCAGAAAGTCAAACTAATCAATTTCGTTATCCTCTCTAGGGCGTGGTATATGGCGCAGTTGCTTAGTGTGCCAAAACAAATAGGACGCGCTATATCTCAAGCAGTATACTGGTTACTCTGGCGTCACGAAATTTTTAAAGTGCGAGCAACAGCTTGTGTCTTGGACCCGTCACATGGAGGACTCGGGCTAGTAGACTTCAGTCGCAAATGTGCAGCGTTGCTCGTCAACCGCACCGCTGAAATGCAGGCCGGCTTTCCCGATGGATCGACAGCATCCCTGCTGGAAATCTATCGGCCAGAATCTGAAAGCGCCCCAGTATCGGTGGCCAACAGCCCTTACCGTATGTCCTTTGTACGAGAGTATATCCTAAATAGAAGCTACGTCCTCCACACGGCCACAGATCCACACAGGACAGCACGGCAGCTCTATTGATGGGACAACCTCCCCTTAAGAAATTGGAAGTCCGCTTACCTACTGTAAACTGGAAGCAAATGTGGTCAAATATCAATAACAATATTCTGCCGTCCGATGTGTCTGCGTTGTGGTACAAACCAGTCAACAACACACTGCCCACCAATCAGCGTTTAGCCGACATTCAGCTTCTCGCCTCCCCCAACTGTGGCAGGTGTGGCGTGCTTGACACCAGAGAACACCGCCTGCAATGTCAAGCTGTTTCCGATGTGTGGAGGACTTGCCAGGTAATGGTGGCTCTCATCACGCGAACTACGCCGGCCCACGTTTCTGTTGATAGTGTCATTGTACCGGATTTTAAATATTTCCCGCGTGCAAAACACAATACTGCTGTGTGGTTGCTGGGCCATACTGTCTACGCCCTCATCGACCGGCAAATTCACGATGGACTCACCTTTTCGACTCATATTTGGGACCAATATTCTAAGATCAAAAATAGTAATAAACACAACGAATATTTTGCCAATTTCTTATCATCTGCATTGCATCATGCATATGCGAAACAACTGTAAGATGATTCCGAGCCCCTCTTATTTGCATCAATTGTCTTTCAGTCTCGCAATTGAGTTTTGATGATACGTACACTAATCTCTTTCTTGCGTCTTACATGCAGTTCTATCGAAAATAATTTTAGATATATATTGTTAGTGTCAGCTGGTGAAATATAACCAGTCTCCATTCATTTGTCTATCCTTGTTATGTGCCGACCTGTAAACTAGTATGTACGACCATTTTTGGGAAAAAAAGAAATAAAATGAAGAAAGTTACAGAAAGAGAGTAACTGAGTAATAGGATGCGGTTCCAGTTTTAATCAACTTTAAAAAGAAAAAAAAGAACAAAATAAAAGAAAAAGAAAAAAAAGAAGAAAGAAAAAAAATACACCGGTTCTCGTCCGATCACCGAAGTTAAGCAACATCGGGCCCGGTTAGTACTTGGATGGGTGACCGCCTGGGAACACCGGGTGCTGTTGGCTCCATCTCATTTTTTCAGTTTTACGTCGCTACACCTGTCAGCCCTAAAAAAAAAAATACACCGGCTCTCGTCTGATCACCGAAGTTAAGCAACATCGGGCCCGGTTAGAACTTGGATGGGTGACGGCCTGGGAACACCGGGTGCTGTTGGCTGCATTAAAAAGCCGGCACGGTAGCTCAGCGTGTTCGGCCGGAGGGATAGCTGCCCTCTGTAATAAAAAAAAAAAAAACTAAGTTAATCGATCAACAACGAACTTCAACGCATGTCTTATGACGTTCGCCCCGAGCAGATGCAACGAACAAAAGCAAACAAAATGAGATTTTTTTTAAAAAAAAGAAGAAAAAGGAAGAAAGACTGAACACAGTTTAGAATTTTTCTTAAATGGAATGTGGGTCTTATATTAGCTTCTAGATTTTTTATGTCTCGATCCAGTTTTTGCATAGAATGTGCGAAATACTGTTACATTCTCAGGGCCATCGAACTAACGACAAATATCGACACGATTTCGAATTACAGGTACGTACTGAGTTCGGTATCCTCGCAAACAGAGTTATTGATAAAAGAAAAAGGTTTTGCGTTGGAATGAGAATTAATTTTGAGTTGTGTGTTCTGCTCACCGCCTTCGATTAGCCCGTATGTCCCAGAACTGTCACTCGACTCTCAGTTCCAGACGTACGATAACAAGTTGCGCAAGAAAGTTACCTTCGGATTCGGAAGTGACAAATCCTTCGTTGGTACCGAGGGATGGCTAACAGAGACTTTGACAGCATCGCCACCTCACCGAAAGTCGCTTTCAGACTACCGTGAAGCTCTTCAATTTGCGCCGATACAAATTGCTTATAGTGCTAATTAATTACTGCCCAGCCTCCAAAAGTTTCATATGAGTTTTCCTCCTTAATTTTTGAGGAACCTGGGTACAAAAACACACGTAATTAATTACCGCATCGAATAATTAATCATTTTAGGGAGCTACAAAGACGAACGGGCAGGGCGCTCGGAAAAAATAAAATTAATGGCCAATCAAAGTATGCATAGAACTTATGATCGGAATATTTATTAAGTGTCAGAGTATGGCAACGTTAATAGCGAAACAACGTAATGTACGTGAAGTTTTAGTCATTGCGTAAAACATTTACTATTTTCTCCTTCAGCAAGCCACCAAACCTTTGGATGATACAGGTCGTTCAGTTATAGGACAAACATAAATCACGTTGCTCATATGAGCAGAATAACGCAGGAATGAAGAAATCATATTCTATGTAATTGCGTGCCACGCACGAAATTTTTCATGTTTAATAACTTATTCCATTTGGTAATTCACTATACTAATGATGTTCGTTGATAATAAAGAGAAATGGAGGAAGCCCTTTAACATCTATAGTCACTGCATAGTGTAAATATGTAGACCCAATAACGACAAATGCGTTAACAAATGGGAACCATCTGTACAATCTAATACTTCGAAAGACTTTATTGTTATGTCACTATGGCATTAGTGGGCAAACGCAGTCGGAATGTCTATTGTGATAGAACAGAAGTAGTCTCGCCTGCTAAAGGTAATAACGCCTATACACGATCTCCCAGAAAAGTTATGACAAACGTCAAGGAGCTGTAGAGGGTGTCTTCAGGAAGAAATAGAGGATAGGAACCCGTTTCTAGAAACATCGTCCATCGATGCAACATGGCGTAGAAGATAGAGGCGCCGGCCCCGGCCACAAGGCCGCCTCTTCGGAATGGGACGTGATTTTTTGTGCTGATGGACTGTAGGCGGATCGTCTCGCTATTTTGTTTGTTATTCAGTGATCACGAATGACTGCCATGATTGCCAGTGGAGAAAATGGAGATAGCTACAGCGTAGACAGGTCTTGTCTCGTATCACTGCAATGCTCTGCTTCCTCGGTGTACATTGGTTTTAGACACGGGTTTCCATCTGCAGTTTATTTTTGTCCTGGAACCCACTTGAATCGCCAATGTGTTTCAGTATACTGAAAAAAATAAACTGTGGATGGAAAGCCATGTCTGAAAACGTCATCCGTCAAGGCAGCAGAACGTCACTTCCATAAGAGAAAGGCCTGTCTACGAAGAAACTAGCTCCATCGTGACGTGACAATCAGTCCCGATCACTGAATAACAAACAACATTGCGAGACATTCCGCCTACGGTATGTCAGCGTACAAAGTCACGTTTGCTGCCGAAGGACTGGCTGGGTTAGATGCTCTGTAGCGTCGTTGGGTGATGTTTACGGACATGGATTCCAATCCATGATTTGTTCCTCAAGACGCCCTCTACATTTCCTAGAAATTCGTCGCAACATCTCTGGGACAACCTGTGTACTATCTCAGTCATTAAATCTTGAGACTGGCGCCTAGAGAGTAGGCGTCCGCAAGAAACTTGATACCTCATGAGATTCCACTTACGACGGCGTTAACTTTTTTAAAATGTTGTTGTTGGCATTTGTGCCGAAGGCCATACAACCGCGACACATACTTAAACATATCCACGCCTATTCTTTACAATAGTCACCGTTGGCAGATATGCACGTTTGCTATTCTCTACATAGCTGGTGGGAGGACCGGTGAAAGATTCTGACAGCAAGGTCCCGTATGGCTCCTCTTGTGGCCGACCTGCTTTACAGTTTTTCCATTCGTGGCGATAGTGATGTTTTCCAGATGGTGGTATGTCAGTTCAGATGCGGATCGTACTTGAAACGCCATGTTTCCTTTCCAGTTCTGATACGGTTGAGAAACGCTGAATCGTCGTCAAGACTACTGATCAGGTCCCGACGAATCGACATGCGATCCTCACTTTGGTCCTGCTTCATGACGTGTGGCATACCGTTGCAACCTCCCCACAAAAAATATTAAAAGAAATAAATAATATGAGTAATGATTCTAATTTTTTTAGTGTAACCTCCCCACAAAAAAAATAATAAAATAAATGTTATGGGTAGTGATACTAACTTTTGCGTAACCTCAGAACAAAATTGGTTCCCATTTATAACCTGCCTACAGAAATTCATTCACATTTAACCTCCACACAATATTCATTCTTTCACATTTAATGTACCCACAAAATTCTTTTCTCATCTAAAGTAAGCTTGAAACACAAAAATTCCTAAACCTCGTAATAAAAAATAAATTCAGTAACCTGGTAAATTTTGGACGACATCAGTGCTGCGTCATGGCCCTGTAAGATCATTCTGAATAAAAAAAGCAAAAATTCTAACCTCAATAAAAACGGCGAATATATCTGCTCTTATATAAAATTTTTTCGGCACAGCTCTGTGCAATGCTGGCCGATAGATTTGTCATTTATGAAAGAAAGCAACTGATTTTTCTTTTGCAACAATAGGAATGATCATGGATTGAAGAAATTAGTAAATTCTTTAAATTGAAATGAATGTTTGTTAGAAATTACTTTATATCACGAAGATTATTATTAGGACATTTTTTAAAGATTTACATGGGAGTTCACCTAGCATTACTAGATATGCGCGAGGCTGCTTTTTACCTTATACAATAATACTCAGGCTCCGGCATTGCTGCACCGCGACCGGCCCAGCCAACATGATACACTATACCAGACCAGAGCAGACACCACACCAGACAAGCGCAGACTAGCGACTTACTGGTAGAGCTACACAGTTCGTACTCAGTCAACACTGCTCTCTGGTCAGCGATTCTCTTATACCTTGCATATCGCAGACAGCGCATGAGCAATACATCGAAATTACATCTGCTCGGAACTCTTACACCGTGCTGGAAAGCGTGCAACATGTTGACGTTTTCAGTGAGAGTTTTGTAGCACATACCACGGCTGAACCCTACTGCAGCTGCGAGATCTGTTGCCAAGCACCGGTTGCAACCTCTTCAATCTTGCGTACAATGCGAACTGCTTGTAGCCGTTCAATGCTCACAACGCTCTCCAAATTGTCTATACATTGCGAAGAACGTCGGTGTCACCTCAACACAACAATGTGAGTCAACGCATCGCCACCGTAAATTTCCTGCATTATTTCAAACATGTCGGTAGCAGTTCTGAGGAATTTTCGAGCGAATTTAATGTTTGTCCATTTGTTCCACCTGCAACATATGCGTGATCCGACGCGCACATTCAAATCACTGTCACAATAACAACGGTAGTTCTGCTTAAAGCCCATACACTCAACTGTCTCTTGATGGGACGGTAGACCAACCATACCACGGCGCTTTTATGCACTCCAGTGCACCACACTGCTACTATCCGCTCATTCCCAGAAAGAAATGACTGTACTAAGTAGTATTAGGAGCAGAAAGATGGCTAAACCCGTAGGTTAACAGTGACAAAACATTAAACTAACAGTGAAAAGCAAGACAGGTGAAAGTGTACGATAATAGAAATAAAAATTTCCATTAAACGAGGACCTCTACCATAGCCGTTTAGATGATAACTGCGAATGTGTGGCTATGAGCTGTCACTAACTTCGATATGAAATATTGTTGTACTAAGTACTAATGTATTTGAAATGTAAACTGTTCGATTAAGCTGGTTGGTTGATTGATTGAATGATTAAAGGAACCAAACTACTAGGTCACCAATCTCTTTTAACTCACACACACAGTTCTACGTGACTGTACATCAGAGACGCAATACTGCGCAGAACCCAGTGGAAGAAAACCCTAATGTCTACCGAAGGTCAACGAAGGCTAGCTAAGGGACGAAAAAGAAGAAAGAGGGGATATAGGAAGAAAGGCAGGCGATGTGTCCTATCTAGGGAGCAGTCGGAAGACCCCAAAAGAAGAATTCAGTAACGGGAGATACATCCCCCATCCCCCGCCACTTACCATAAGTATCCCACTCACAAGTGCCTAGGAAGGATAGCAACACAGACACAGCAAGAAAAGCACAAATAGACATCAGATGAACAGATTGAACATACCATGTGAGAGGGTAGGAGGAAGAATAAAAGAGCAGGTAGGGTGAGAGTTTGGATGAACCACCGAGCTGAGACAGCCGGATACTGGTCTGGACGGAGGAGACAACAGTGTGATCTGCCAAACCCTTTATGGGCCGATAAGATTAAGTGGACCCCCTTAAAGAGAGTGGTAAACTCCCTTTAACGAATAAAACGTAAAACATAAGTCAGACGGTGGGGCATCGTCTCCTAATACCAGAGGCGTGGCGGCTAGGCTGTGTCAGTCGAACAAAATGGGGACCATCGTCAAACGAGAACCACAACGGCAGGATGGAGGAGACGAGACTGAGTCAGCCACGTACAGTCGATGCAGAGCCGGCAAACGACAGTAGAGTCCCTGCGAGAAGCCTGCATGGAGTACTCTACAGATTTAAAGTGTCCTTTATCACATGCAGTTTGTTTGATGAGGACAGTGCCAGGCCATAATGCAGATCGCTAAAACTAGAAGGCGTAATACCGATCGGAGGTTAGGTTACGAAATATCTGTCTCAAGTGTCGGTTTAGACGAAGGTACTGAGCGTCCACGTTGTTCAAGAGCATACAAGTAATCCTGGATAGCTATGACAAGGGGACAGTGAGAGCAACATTGGTCTAGCACTTAAAAACTGCTCAAGGAGTTGCTGCAGATGACAGAGGACTCACCGGTGAACGTATGGATAAGTTTAAGAACACGAGAGATGGCTACCACTGTGCAGCGAAAACACTACAGCCATCCAGCAAGGAGTGCTGTTCAGTACGTCCCACGTGAGTATAATAAAAACTTACATGACCAGCAACCATCGAGCCCTTAGTGTAGGCTACTTTAGAACCTCCGGAACTGCCAACGATGGAGAAACATTGGTGGTGGAGGACATCGGGATGAACTGAGTCTTTTGGTCCTTGTGACTGGTCAAGACAAAGCTGCGGCCGAGGGATCCACTATGATGGAGTACATCAGTGGGCCCAGAAAAGAGGTGGAAGAGGAAATAGCTGAAGTTCACGTAGGAGGGAGCGGATGCGGATTGCGATCGTAATCCCTGATCTGGAGGGATAGAACGGTATTTTGGATGCTTAGGGGAGCTGCAAAACCTGTGTAGCATTACTGACAGGCTGTCGTTGGCGCCTGGGTCGTTGTTCACAGGGCTAGTTTGAAAGGCTCCTGCCGCACTTCAAACCCCACAGTTGTGTATCGGATCCAGTATCCGCACCGAGCGAGGTAGCGCAGTGGTTAGCACACTGGACTCGATGACGACAGTTCAATCCCGCGTCCGGCCATCCTGATTTAGGTTTTTCGTAACTTTCGTAAATCACTGCAGGCAAATGCCGGGATGGTCCCTTTGAAAGGGCGCGGCTGACTTCCTACCCATCTTTCCGTAATACGCTGAGACCGATGACCTCGCTGTTTGGTCTCCTCCCCAAACAACCCAACCCCCCGCCCCCCCACCCAGTATTTGCAATGCTGAGGGTAATGCTAAACCATATTCCAGACTCCCACAATTAAGACAGGACTGTATGAAAGCTTTGTAAGACTGCAGAAGGGTAGTGCTATCTGCAACCCAGATGGTGTTACTCAGACAGTGAAGTGTATTAAGGTGCATCCATCACTTTCACTTAAGCTGGTGTAGATGAGGAATCCATCTCAAAAGAGCATAGAAGTCCAATCATAAAAAGCGATAAGTCTCCACAACATTATCTGGTCATAGAGGTGAAGGTCTAGTGAATGGTACACATCGACAGAGGTGCATAATGCAAGTCTTTGCCGCTGAAAACTGTAAGCCATGGGTGGGGGGCCTTTTGTATGTCACCTTGCAGTCGATGCTCAGTGTTTGTTCAGTGATACCCTCACTAGAGGAACAATAATAGAGGTAAAAGTTGTCATCATACAAGGTTGTTGATACTGAGGACCCCAGTGTAGACCATTGATGCTCTCTAGAAAGAGGACTCTCAGTACAGAGCCCTGCAGGGTCTCTTGGATATGGGGGGGAGGGGGGGGGGGCTGCTGTTTGAAGCACCAACTCCAACATGGGAAGTATGATGCAAAAGGAAGTCCAGGACAGAAAGTAAAAGACGACCTCGGAGACCCTATTCACGTAAGGTACCGACGATATGGTGCTTGAAGGCTTTGTAAGGCTGCAGAAAGGTAGTGATATCTGCACCTGTAAGGTTGTTTGGATGGTGGACTCCAGCCGGCCGGGGTGGCCGAGTGGTTCTAGGTGCTACAGGCTGGATCCACGCGGCAGCTACGGTAGCAGGTTCGAATGCTGCCTCGGGCATGGATGTGTGTAATGTCCTTAGGTTAGTTACGTTAAAGTAGTTCTAAGTTCTAGGGGAATGATGCCCTCAGATGTTAAGTCCCATAGTGCTCAGAGCCATTTTTTTTGGTGGACTCCAGGTAAACCAGATTATCAGTATAGAACTGCCAATAGACCCCAAGACTTAAGGGACCAACACAGTTACCAGCTCGCTAGATGTTTTAGCAACTTACAGAGAACATTGGTGAGACTAATGGGGCGATAACTATCCAGTTTCAGAACTGGAACAATGATGCTTTCTTGCTATTGTGATGAGAACATCGCTCCAGATGTGGTGGAAGATGGCAACGATATGACTCTGAGAATCCACCAGAAGGTTCTTGGTCATTTGCTTGTCGATGTGGTGGATCAATGTAGACAGTGCCATTCACGATAACACCAGGTTCCCCTGCAGGTGTCTGTATCCATAGAGAAGTCTGATCTTTCCTCAAAACTGTGAAGGAGAGGACTGATGCTTCAAATGTTCTATTCCCAGCATTATCACGTCATTTCAATAGGTGCGGACCTTGGGATGGAGCTGCTTAAAGACAATAAGGTGCTCCATCAACGGGTTCCCCTTATGGCATTGGAGAGCCCACCTACGATCTCTAATGACCACCAAGGTACTGTCTTCCATCGGGGCAGGCCTGAGGAACAGTGGACCACTAAATCAGCTTCGAAAAGAATAGCCGTAGCAGTATTCTGGACTGCCTCATTGATATCTCCATGCAACAGGGAGTCAAGGGCCACAGCAGCCCAGACTGTACTGTTGAGAGCTCATATGTGCAGACATGCAGGGAAGGGGCAGGAAGACCGAGAAGTGGTCACTACCATACAGGTCATCGAGAGTCTCCAGTGGATGGGTTGTAGAAGACAAGGACTGAAAATGGGAAGGTCAGTGCCTGAGAAAGTACAGTGGACCATACTGAAGGGTATGGAGGCACTGGGTTGCAGAGACAAAATCAGGTAGCGTGAGTAAGTTTTCGAGGTCTCGATCGTATTAGCAATAGGAAAAAGTAGCTCTCAAAGCTTGCACTTAATAATTAAAATACAACAGTTATTTTCACTATTTCCAACGCCAGCATATTGTTCATTTTCGGTAAAATGGTTAACTTGCGATTTGAAGCAGTATCTGGAGGACATTTAGGCTCAATCTCACTTCAATGCGGCTAACAATTTCTTCGATTTTAATTCGATTTATAACAACAAGATTTTCTTGATTACCCTAAAATTTGGGACTGAAATATAAATTGATAACTTTAGGCATTTTGCGATGCAAAATCGTTGAAATATCTTACACAGTTTAAAAAAAAAAAGCGTAAAAGGCGAACAGTATTAAACTGAAGTGAACTACTTGCACGGACAGAAGGATCGATTGCAATAAATTCATGCTCGCAGTACACTCTATATTTGCTTTAAGGACAGCACACAAACAAGTTAATTTGGAAATACCAGCTCCACCATCATATGAGGAGAGATTTTGGGCAAAGTTTTGTTTATGACACTAGTGTGAGAACTACACGTTTAAAAAAAGCGTGCGGCATCTGCTTTAAAAAGACATCTAAACACGAAATTGACGATGTAATATACATAAAGCATATATATTTAGAATCAGGAGCAACACAATTATTAAATAAAAAATTAAAAAAAAACATTTCTTCGGGCTCATGATGTCGACACCCCTCAAATTCACGGACTTCCGTCTCAGCGTTATCGAATAGAAAATTTCGAATCTGTTAGTTACCAGCATGTGTAAGACGCTACCCTCACGAGTCGTTCCTCTACCAGGTGAAAGTCGAAAACGGCTACTACGTTAAAACTTTAAACAAGGAGCACATAACATGTCTTTCTTTTGTCTCTCCAGTGCCAAGCTCTTCATTCAGAGTAGCACTTGCAAATTACGTGTTTAGTTATTGCTGGATGTATTTCTGTTTTCCTCTACAGTTTTTCCCTTTGCAACTCCCTCTAGTACCATGGAAGTTATTCCGTGACGTCTGAACAGATCTACTATCATCCAGTTCCTTCTTCTAGTCAGTATTTGTCACATAATCATTTCCTCTCCGGTTCTGTGGAGAACCTCCTCATTCCTTACTATGTCAGTCTACCTAATTTTCTAAATTCTTCTGTAGAACCACATCTCAAATATTTCGCTTCTCATGTGTTGCATTTTTCACTAACAGGCAATGCTGTGCTCCAAACGCACATTCTTAGTTTCCCCGAATTGAAGCCAATATTTGATAAAATTGGACTTCTCTTTGTCAGGATGGTCGTGCTAGTCTGTTTTAGATGTCTTCCTCGCTCCGACGGTCATGGGTTATTGTGTTTTCTAGGAAGCAGAATTCCTTCACGTGATCAGCAATTATTATTATGTTAATTTCCTCTCTGTTCTCATATCTGCTACTTCTCATTACATTCGTGTTTCTCCAACTTACTCTCAGTCCTTCTTCTGTACTCATTATAATGTTCATTCCATTCAGCAACTCCTGCAGTTTTTCTTCACTTCCACTGAGGATGGCAATGCCAACAGCGAATCTTATCACGGACATCCTTTCACCTCAATTTTAATTCCACACTTGATTCTTGCTTTTATTTTCGTAATTCCTTCTTCGATGTATAAATTGAGCAGTAGAAGTTTAAGACTACATCCCTGTCATACAGCATTTTTAGTCAGAGCCCTTCGTTCTCCGTCTCTCACTCTTATGGTTCCCTCTTCGTTCTTGCACAAATTGTATATTACCCGTCTTTCCCTATAGCTTACCTTTACTTTCTCAGAATTTCGAACATCTTGTATCATTTTACGTTGTAGAACGCTTTTTCCAGGTCGACAAGTCCTATGAACCTGTGTCGTTTATTCTTCAGTCTTCTTTCAGTCGACCGCAATGTCGGTATTGTCTCTCTGGTGCCTTTATCTTTCCTAAAGCCAAACTAATCGTTATCTAACAGGTCCTCAGTTTTCTTTTCCATTATTCTGTATACTGTTCATGTCAACAGCTTGAATGCTTGTGATGTTGACTGTGTTCTAATTCTTGCACTTGTCTGAACTTGCAATTTTCGGAATTGTGTGGATGATGTTTTCTTTAAAAGTCAGATGGTTTATCGCAGTACTCGCACGTTGTACACACTGACGAGAATAGCGATTTTATTACCCCATCCCCGAATTATTTTAGGAATTATGATGGGATGTTGTCTATCCATTCTTCCTTATTCGATCGTAAGTCTTCAAAGGCTCTTTTGAATGCTGATTTGGATATTGGATCCACTTATCTCTTCTATATAGACTCCTGTTTCTTCTCCTGTCACGTGGTCAGACAGGTTCTCCCCCTCATAAATGCCCTCAATGTACTTTTTCCACCTATCCGCTCTCTCCTCTGCATTTAAACTGTGTGTAAACCAGATTAGTAAGTTCTTCCACACTTCCTGCAGTGAGGATAGTATCATGTGTAAAGCATTGATTGTTTATTTTCTTGCCATCAATTGGAACTCCACCATCCCATCCATCCAGAGCTCCTCTGACGACATATTCTGCATAGGCGTTCCAGAGCTGACATGGATGCATACACTCCTCCCTGACTCCGTTTGTCACAATCAAGAAACTCCGCGTATTCATCGTCAACGTTTGCGGTTGCAGCGTGACTGTTTTTAAAGAACTTTTAGTAGTGATGTTAGGTGTTTCGGAAACCCAGACTCACTGAGCACATGCTGCAGCTTGTCCCACATGACACAATTTCATAGCCTTTCTATCATCTAGGAAATGAATGTAAACAGGGACACAGAATTCCCGACATTTTTTAATTATGTTGACCCAAATTCAAGATTGCCCCTCGAATAACTTTACCTGCACCAAAACCTTCTTGTTTTGCAGAAGGCGGATTGCAGGAGTTTTTTTTAGGCTTTGATTCATTGTGAGTGAAAGGACTTGACTGGTATGCGATATAAATCCTACATTTATATGTAACTTTAGCAGTTCCTAACGTAACGCAATGACGTTCAACAGTGCTCCACAATGCGTTACATATTAAATGTGAAACACGCACGCTTCCCTCTCCAAATTTTCAAATGTGTGTGAAATCTTATAGGACTTAACTGCTAAGCTCATCAGTCCCTAAGCTTACACACTACTTAACCTAAATTATCCTAAGGACAAACACACACACCCATGCCCGAGGGAGGACTCGAACCTCCGCCGGGACCAGCCGCACAGTCCGTGACTGCAGCGCCTAAGACCGCTCGGCTAATCCCGCGCGGCGCTTCCCTCTCCCATCGTAGTTAGTATTTCTCTGAAAATTCCGTCTAAATCAGTGGATTTGTTGTTCTTCAAAAGCTAGGTGGTTTTTCGATATATGTCACGAGCACCCGTGGACTAGGTGCAGCGTTTCTCGTTCGCAAACAAAACATTGTCTGTCCCGGATTCGAAACCCGCTACTCGCACCAGAGGGGCAATTCTGAATTTGCGGTTCATAATGGAAGCAAGAGTAACGGAAGGGATTTGTCGGCTTAGAAAAAGCGTACGACAATGTAAAATGGTGCAAGAAGTTCGAAATTCTGAGAGAAATTAGGGTAAGCTATAGAGAGAGACGGGCAATACACAATATGTACAACAACCAAGAGGGAACAATAACGAAATGCTCCGATTTAACAGGGTGTAAGACACGGATACAGCCTTTCGCCTTACTGTTCAATCTGTTCATCGAAGAAGCAATGATGGAAATAAAAGAAAGGTTCAGAAGTGGAACTAAATTTCAAGGTGAAAGGGCATAAACGGTACGATTCGCTGATGACATTGCTAATCTGAGTGAAAGCGAAGGAGAATTACATGACCTATTTAAATGAATGGACAGTCTAACGAGTACACAGTATGGATTGAGAGTAAATCGAAGAAAGATTAAAGTCATGAGAAGTAGCAGAAATGTGAACAGCGAGAAATTTAACATCACGATTGATGGTCACAAAGTAGATGAAATTAAGGAATTCTGATACATAGGCAGCAAAATAACCATTGACGGATGGAGCAAGGGGCACATCAAAAGCAGACTAGCACTGGCAAAAAGAGCATTCCTGACCAAGGGAAGTCTACTAGTATCAAACATAGGCCTTACTTTGAGGAAGAAATTTCTGAGCATACACGTTTAGAGCACAGCATCGTATGGTAGTGAACACGGTCTGAGAGAAAACCGGAACAGAAGAAAATCGAAGCATTTGAGAGGTAGTGCTACAGACGAATATTGAAAGTTATGTGGACGGATGCGGCAAGGAATGAGGAGGTTCTGCACAGAATCGGAAAGGAAAAGAATCTGTGGAAAACACTGACAAGGAAAAGGTAAAGGATGGTAGGACATCTGTTAAGACATGAGGGACTGACTTCCATGGCTATAGTGGGAGATTGGAATACATTAAGCAGATCACTGAGGACGTAGGTTGCAAGTGCAATTTTGATATGAAGAGGTTGATGCGGGCCGCATCGAACCAGTCAGAAGACTATGACTCAAAAAAAAAAAAAAATGAGATTCCGTTTGTGATCCTACACAAATGTTCTTTTGCTCGGTGTTATTTCGTTTCTAATACAATATTTTGTAATGTTGTTTATACCTAACTACTGACAGTTTCTTGTCACTAATGGTATTGCCATTTGCTGAACTCTCGGATGGAGCAGTTTATCTTCTAGAAGAGGCTATGCACGTCACTGACCTGCTCTATCACAAGTACTGGTGGGATACTGTGTCTTGTAGTTTTTCGCGCACGGGTTTAGCCTTGCGGTCTTAGACGCTGCAGTCATAGACTGTGCGGCTGGTCCCGGCGGAGGTTCGACTCCTCCCTCGGGCATGGGTGTGTGTGTTTGTCCTTAGGATAATTTAGGTGAAATAGTGTGTAAGCTTAGGGACTGATGACCTTAGCAGTTAAGTCCCATAAGATTTCACGCACATTTGAACATTTGTATCTTGTTAGTTTGGCAGTAGCTCTGCATTTTGCGGCCAAGCACTTTGAATGTTTCTGCATGCTGAGCAGTTTGTATGCGACATTTCTTAAGTGCGATGGGCTCTTCGATCAGTAGTGGAGCAGTGTTCGAAACCCATGCATACCTCGCTTTAGAGATCTTAGTAATGTGTTCAGGAAGAAAGGAACTGAGAATTTCTTTCAATTTGTATCATGTGTGGGGGACTATTCCTTTCTCCGTTAATGGACGATGCTAGGATCTTCTTCATTTTTCAAACACTTTGAGGCCTTTTTATTTGTAACAACAGCTTTTCTTATTCTCCTCATTGATCAATTTCAGTTTTATCCCTTTTTTCATTGGTATCACAGTGAAGTTTCTGACACGGTCTGCACCAGGGCAGGCCTCTCAATCCAGGGCCAAACACGCCAATGTTGCCTCTCCGAAATGAAATCAGTCTGTTTTACAACTCTGCACCAGGGGAAATCCATGTGTAACGACGTCGCGAATGATTTTGCGTAAGGGTATTACAGATAGACAAGTTTTTATTCACACAACATTCCCCACATTATAAACGTGGGCTTTCGAAGCCATTGTAATGGTCAATAAAATTTTTCTGCGTTTATGACCGCATTGTAAATACGTGAAACTACCGACGTATCGGTAACTGTTGCAAGTGAACTTCATCATGGTGTTTTTACTTTTGTGAATAAACGAAAAAAATGGTCTGATGAAGGTCACTTGCAACAGTTACCGATACGTCGGTAGTTTTACGTGTGATAATGCGGTCACAAACCCTGGAAAATTTTATTGCTTGTGACTCTCCTCATTCATTGCTCATTCCGAAGCCGTAAGGTTCAGCCATATATCTCATGTGTCCATGGGCTATAGTCTCACTTGCTGATGATGATGAGGTCCCATACTCTGGGGAGCGTAGGGGACGATGCGGCACACCCCACCGCCTACTAGGCAAGGTCCTAGCGGAGGTGGTTTGTCATTGCCTTCCTCCGACCGTAATGGCACTTACATTCCCTTAAAATGACGCTAGATGACTAATACCTTCATTTTAGGTATCTTTCTTATGGTATTTTCTAGCAATGATGCTGATATTGCATTCCTTTGATATTTTCTAGCAATTACGTTAAAAGTGCAAAAAGAAGAACAGAAATTGTTCTATCACCAACGGTATCATATTGTAACACCATAGCTCTAATGTTGTCCGGATTTATTTTGCCTTTTGCTTTGGTTTAATGTTATAACATTGAGTATCTGTAAATGTGTTTGAATCGATAACATAAAACTGTATACTGCTTTCTTTGTTAAAACTTTGGTGTCGTGGTTTGATTCTATGCAATGTAGTATATCTGTAATTTAAATTCTTTGTCCCATTTGGAGGGAACAAAACTTACTGTATATAATTGTAATTTCTGTGTGAATAATTTTTTGTAGAAATCTCAATATGTGCGAAGGTTCTGTTTATTTATAATGTTTGTTTGTTGTTATGTAAACTGTTGACCTTCACTTAGGATTCTTAGTTATACTGTGTGTAAGAGATAGTGTGGTTCCCCTCGGGAACGGAACTGAGTAGCGCGCGCAAATTGTGGTTGGTCTAGGTGGAAAAGGTGGAACAAGAGTCAGTCGGGGACGAGCTACCAAACTGTGCACTACGATGTAAAAGTTGCGTATTGTGCTGGTTCCGAGAGAGGCTTTTTCTGCCACTTTCCAATGTCTCGGATAGATGGATAAATAGCTGGAACGATTCTGGAATTGGTATGTATCATCGTCACCAAGAAGGGACAGAGTCCAGCAATTCTGCCTGCAAATCCACCCACAAACTTGCAGTTTCCACCACATTGCGCAATCACTGTAACGTAATACTATAATAATGTACAGTGAAGGATCAGCTTATTGGATGTGTTAGTGTGCTCAAATATGAGGTAACTTATAACTGAATTCATGTACCTACCTTAATTTTTTCCCTATCACAACACCTCTCAGGTTCCTTTCCATTTGAACTATGATTACCTAGTGTCCTAGTTTGTGGAAAAAATGAAAGCCTCCCAATGATGGAAATAGTTAAATTTAAAGTTTCTTTTTCTTTTTTTTTTTTTTTTTTTTTTTTTGAGTGTCAAAGGCACCTATTTAATCATTTACTTGAAAGTAGAAGACTGTGGTAATAAAGACTATTTGCTGTTTATTTTAAAAATTAAAAGTTCTTAAAACTGAGTTTTGCTTAGTTAATGATCATAGAGTCATTTTCTTGCAAATTTGTCAACATTGTGTTTCACTGTAGTAAAAGTGGAAAACTGCAGTAGTGGAAAGTTAAATATTCACGTTTGTTAAGTGTTTGCCACTCTTGGGTATTAAAAGTGCATGTTAATGTTGTTACAGGATCCATAGTTTGCCTATGGTGCTCATACTGCACAACGAGTAATAGAAAGACAACTATCTATGAAAACAGTAACTTCTTTATTCAAAAGACAATGAAAAGTAATCTGTTATTGAATTCCATTTAACTGTCATTCTAAATAGAATAATATTTAGTTGAGAGATATTTAACCTTTGGCCAGTTCACAATTTTGCAATGAACTACATTTATAATTTTATGTCAGCTAGGAAAGTATTTGAACAATAATACTGAACCTATGTCCAATTAATGATTCTGCAGTGAATATTAATAGTAATGTTATAAAGACCATTTAGTTTGAATAAGCCCTGAAAGTAATAGTGTGTTTCGTTATCTGTTATATTTATGCCAATAGTTTATTCTGCTCTGTTAGCTTCCAATCGTGACCGTGAACATATGCGGGTGTCAGAGTTCGTTGCACTCGCGTGTGGCAAAATATAGGCTGTGTTTGGCCGTTGAAGTTACTCATACCTACTTTCTTAAACAAGAACGTTAATCTTTCTCTTGCCTAATTAGGCTGGCGACCGTTTCCTTTAGTCTTTAAACAGTGTAGCTAGGTAAAATATTATTTGTTACTGTTTGAATAATTTCGTAATTCCGACTTTCACTTCCGATAAGCCAACTCCGTTAGGTACAACGCGGTCAATGTAACAAAATTCCTCTCAGAGGGTAGCACTGCTCTGCTTCTTCATACTATAATTACTAGAATAAGAATAATTTCTTCATACGAACTGCCTTAGGCTTGAAGGTTATGGTAAAGCAGTAGCAAACAGTAGCGTTAAACGTGGCTTTTCCGTGACAGGACTATTTGTTCTGTTGGGGCATAGTACGTAATAATCCAAATTTGGTATTTGATTACATAAGCTACGTAAATGCAGTTGCACTGTTATAATATCCTGTGACACCATCACCGATGCTCTTAGGAATCACTGAACGACGTCATTGTTTCTCAGATCCTCAAATGTAGAAATATTCGCTATATTTGTCGCTTAAAGTCGCGAAGAGGCCATATCTCTTCCAGTGTGTCACACTGAGATCGAATACGTCTAGACCATGAGGATCCATCTCTCTCTGCACGACAGTAAGATTATCTCTCAGCAAGAGACCACACACATCTTGCTGCCTCTGGATCACGGGTTCCCGGGTTCGATTCCCGGCCAGTTTGGCGATTTTCTCTGCCCGGGGACTGGCTGTTTGGTTGTTCTCATCATTTAATCATCATCATCGACATTAATGACAGTGGCTAGATGGGACTGTGTAAAAATTGGGCCGTGTAAAAATTGTCACTTTGTACCCCTGCAGATGACCGTGCAGTATAGCGCCCAACAATCAGAACCTATCATCATCACCACCACGCACAATTGCCATCATTTTAACGATTCGGAGGTATGGATAAGCGATTGATCTATGCAAGCTTTTCTCCCACCCTGCCCATACCCTCTCCCCCCTCCCATCCCCACGTCTGAGCTCCCAATGGTGTACATATTGCGGAGTAAAACCCAGATTTTCTTGGGAAAGTGACATTGTCTGTTTTCCGTTATCTTCCACAGCTTAAATTAGGTCGCCCCTAACGTAGAGTAAGATAATTTTTGCAGCCGCTCCTCTGGAATACAGAAGCTACACGTTTGTCTAATTCGGCAGCAAATCCGAGCCGCCGTGTACCTTCTCCGCAATAGGTGCCGTTGAGGTCTTCACCGGAAGCCCGACGAGAGGCTCTACGGCATACTGCTGCCATCCGCAGACAGAGGACCCCCTTGTTTTGTAACTCCTCCCGCTACTCCACCCTCGTCACTTCCGATACGATACCTCATGATAGCGACCGGTAATAGAGGAGCAGAAGTAAGTATTGACTGTAGGATCTTTTGGTCACTTAAGAGCTTAACAACTCGCCTACGAATATGTGACATGAAAGTCGGTTATAGCAAATTAGTTTCCAAGAGTTTCCCATAGAATACCTTCACATAGCTGCTGCTGACTTTTTTGGTTTCCGCTAGATTTCTGCTCGTAAGGCAATGTTGGCGTTATTGCCTTTACCAAATTACACCAAATTTGAAAAATAACCGTAGATTTTCATGCAATTCACGGACACCACATTAACATTCTATTACAGTTTTTCGAGACAATGGAGTACAAATTTGTGGCGTTATTGCCTTTACCAAGTGAGACAAAATCTGGAAAATAACCACGAACGTTAATGCAATTCACTGACACCCCATTAATATTCCATTACAGTTTGTCGAGACAATGGAGGATAAATTTATGGCTGGGTCCCACTTTGTTAACATAGCTGTAGTCAAAGGGGCACCACCTGGGTGCGGTATAGAGGGGGTAACTGGTTTCTTTCATTTATCCGTAATATCAGTCACTTGATTTCTTTGACATGTAAGAAACGAATCAGCAATGAACTAACATTGCAGAATATATAATATTTTCGTGCCTGGTACATAGTATAGCCTGTGCCTCAACCCTGACAGTCGGTACTGAACCTTTACGGGAGTTCCTATTAACGGCATGGAACAGTAGTCATTATTTCTACGAGATAATCTCAAGTTTTTGCTGTTGTTTACATTTCAAATTTTTTTCCATAGGACTGCAGTAAATGTTGTACATTAATGAATAATTGACATAAAGAGCAGAATGGATTTTTATAACATTATGTTTTTCTTCTCAAGGCCACAGAAAAAGTCTGAAAAAGCTTGTACGGGTAAACTGTGACGCGAAATTATTTTAAAAAAATGGACATGTTGCATCTTTTCCGAGTTAATTAACATTGGCTAACTCCAATCAGGCCATTGCGCGCGCCAATTCAAGCGGTCCGCCGGTGACGGTGTGACCAAACGTGTTCTTCGTTCGGTTCCTGTACCGAAAAGGACAGCGATACAAAAATAGGACATGCGACGGTAATAAGGATCGAACCCGAGCTAAAGGCTGAGCAACCTCGTGCACTATGTCTATGCCATGAGAACAACTGACAGTAGCGGTATCTGGTGGGCTTGCTTGAATTTGCGCGCGCAACAGCCTGATTGGCTAACTTTAATGCTAAGTAACTCGGAAACAGCATAACACACTTATCGCCTTTCAGACTGTTTCTGACCACCATGTATACGTCATGTAAATATAGAAAAATACAGAAACAGAAATGTTAGCCGAAACAGCATCTCGTGCAAATTCAGTAGACGAATTTAATACAGAAATTCGTACTTGAAGCAAATTTGTTCCCAGCAGCTAAGGGAAACTTACAAATAACACCCAATTTTTAAATTAATCTTGGTTAACCTCTTCAATAGGAATACTCATTGATTATAACGAAGCACCTGAGGTTAATAACTTAAAAGATTATGATAATTTGATTTATATAAGAATTGACATATGATCAAACTGAAATTATGTGATTTGTAATGTTCAGACAATAATGTAAAATATCAATATCACCACTAAACATGATGAACGCTCAGATGACAGTTAATATGGTGGACTGATTATTATGAATGTTTTAGTCTAAAATGTGTTAGGTGATCAAATTACCTTCGTTAGGAGTTGACATAGTTTTCGAAGCAAAGTTTCTGTACTTTACTCCAGATCTGTGTGACAATTAAAAAATACGTTGAAAGTATAATTGTCCTTTGGGTAACAGTTTCACACATACTATGAGAAGCCTGTGATAATAGCGTTACGTGAGCCATATACTCAACTGATTCATACGAGACTAATATTACAAACTGATCGAACCTCTAGACTCCGGATTGGGCCATCTTAGCTAATTACTTCAAAGAGCTATTGTGACCCAGTATAGTGTGTGCCGCCTGTGTTGTGACGTAAGCACCCTGAGGCCGGCACTGCCAGACACAGGCTGGCAGTCCCGGAGTCCAGAATTACGACGAGTTATAACTTCCTGACCTACCGCAAGACTTCTGTGGCGCACCTATTGCTATTTGTCACTGATTTTATTGGCTCATGTAAACTGAGCCTTAATCACGCCATGTCACAGGCTGTTCTAAAACTTGGGGTACATAGCTTCTACGTATTCACTACTTCCTTGTTCCGCCTGCTTGGACAAACAATTGAGGTCATCATTACTCCCCGGATTCCTTCCCGATCTGGAAACTTGCCCATGTGTCGATGTGAGTTGGTTTGTTATATTTATCCTATTGAATTGAAGTTCGTAAGGTTCTACGAAACACATTATAACATAAAAGTTGCAAGTAACTATTTTGGACTTTGCCATTAAAGGACGAAGATTTACCATAAACAAGGAGGAAATATTCCGTCAGTAAGCAGTTGTCATAATATTGGGAAAACGTTCTGTTAATAAGCAGTTGTCTCAAATATAGGGAAAATGTACTGTTAAGAAATAATTGTCATAATAATAGAAAACATTGTAAACAGATCAACATGCAAATTTTGGAAAGATATCGTCATTTAAAAATATCTGAGAACTCATTGACTGCACGACACCAGATTTCCGCTGAAATAATTGTAAAGCAAATTGAGTAAACTGAAAATAGGAATACCCAAGAGTAATGAGAAATTTCATGTAACATTTTGATCTGGCTGTTTGTTTGTTCTCAATCAATATTAACACTCATATTTCCATTTTTCGAAGAACATAGAATTATAATACCAGATCACAGATAATAAACATTTGTTAACCAACATGAATTCAAGTCTAAGGAACACGAGAGAAGGAATGGACAAATTTCGTTTACATGTGGACGACAAGAAAATTGTTTGACAAAGTTGACGCTAGCATCGATTACCATCATCATCAATATAGACATAATCATCATCATCATCATCTCCTTCCAAGCACTAGGTGTTTTAGTCAACTGTTCCAGTCTCTGTCATCCAGTCGCGTCTTACGACGCCTATCTAGTTTTCAGGCAGCCGATGGTTCATTGTCATTTTGGCTATCTATCTTCTGTCATTTTGTCAACATGGCCTTCCATTTCATTCTGTCGTCTTCTATCTTTAACTGAAAAGAATTTTAAATTGTTCTTATTATTCCATTCCTTGATTTATCCATTTTATTTCAGCTCCTTGCATATTTCTTGAACTTAATCTCTGCTGCCTGTATACGTCGTTTTTATTGTTTTGATACTGTCCATGGTTCAGAATCAAATGTAAGTGTAGGTATAGCCACAACTTTATAGAATTTCATGTGTGTTTCCTTTCTTGATTTTCTTCCCAAAGTTCTTCCAGTCGTTACTCAGATATGTCGATACTGCTCGAGCTTCCAGTTGACAGGACAAGCATAGCCTGTGGTTTTCCGACGTAAAGTATGGTTCACCTCTCCGTAATTTGCCAGGAAAATAGAACTCAATTATGTCGGTGGTCTGCGGGTATGAAGTTACCCACGCGAGATGACAGGATATACTATTCTTCGCCTTACTGTAGTTACAATAAATTCTGTATGAGAAAATTTCTATTTATGTTCTACTTTGACACATTTTCTAACTTAGACGAAAGATACTATCATTACTGGAAATGATTTTGGATGTAGAGAAAAGGTGCCTACTACAAGAGAGTTTGCTAATGTGAGAGAATTTGATTCTGAGTAAAGTAAGTGCTCTGCTCTGTTAGAAGGTATCAGAACTTAGTTCTCACAACGCCTTAGGCGTAGAGCAGTTACAATCAGTTACAAGCAGTCGTGAATGCTTGATTTTTGAAGTATAGAATTTCAAGTTTTTCTAGTGTATCTGCTTCAGTATCTGAAGTTGAGAAGCTGCAACAATAATATCCGTTATGATCATATGCTGCACAAAGTACTCTCTCATTCGCTATTATGAATTGGTTCAAATGGTTCAAATGGCTCTGAGCACTATGCGACTTAACTTCTGAGGTCATCAGGCGCCTAGAACTTAGAACTAATTAAACCAAACTAATCTAAGGACATCACACACATCCATGCCCGAGGCAGGATTCGAACCTGCGACCGTAGCGGTCGCTCGGCTCCAGACTGCAGCGCCTAGAACCGCACGGCCACTCCGGCCAGTATTATGAATTGGTCTTCAAACCATGCAGCCTAGCTCTGAGGCTAGATCTCTCGCGTAACATGGCTTATTCCTAATATATTATACTATAGGTATCCTAATAAGCGACAGTATCGCATATTAATAAAAGGTATCTCACATTAGGGTAACTTCATTTTGCCATCCCAGAGGCTGGATTCAGACTCCGAATTTCACTAAGTGCTTTGAAAATTTTGTGAGTATGATGAAGATGTTTGGTTTGTGGGGCGCTCAACTGCGCGGTTATCAGTGCCCGTACAAATTCCCAACCTTTGCTCAGTCCAATCTCGCCACGTTCACGAATGATGATGAAATGATGAGGACTTCGTGAAGCCATTGGGTTATAATCCCGTTGTTCAAAACATGATGTGCATCGTATCGCACTTGTGTGGTAGAAAAAGCAAAAGAAAACCTTCATATCATCTGTTTATTACCTAGTTCCGCCCTTAAAATACAGCCTCATGTGCGGGATTCAGGGGGCCGTTTAAAACGGTTTATTCCCGAGAAATAGAACCCTAGTGGGGATATAATCAAGGTCAAGTAGCAATCTCATTTGTGTCAACGACGTTTTTTGGAGCGGCGTACTTGAAAGCAGTAACAATGAAAAATACTATAAAATGCCTCTGGAATACGGGTCTCCTCCATTGTACCAGTCACGTACTTGGAGTCAATATCTTTGCAATCACCATGTGTCTGGCATACATGCTGTAAACAACGGAGTAAATGGAATTCGTTTAGCGTCCAAGCCAGATCAAGAGCTGCCTGATCTAGTAAAATCAGAACGTTCTGAATATGTTAATTAGCTATTATCGTCTCTATACGAGTAACTGTTGAATCATTTCAAACTGATGAAAATTTTGCGGAATCAAAGGAGACAGATGCGAAAGCCTTGTTCTTGAAATAAAAGAATAAGATAACACACGACACAATCTTCCAGTCATTCGTAGTCTGTTAAAAATTTGGCTTAAGGCAATGTTCCAGATGTACCATCTGAAGAAGAAGAAGACACTGAATGCACATTCTGCAGTAGTCGTTTCCCTGAAGACCAACATAGAGAAGTGAGCACAGTACATAGAATGCTATTCTTAGGCTCCCGAAGAGTATTAATTTGAAAATAACTTTTGTATGTCCTTAGTACACTCCTTTTATACAAGAAACGCAGAAGTGTTGAAGAGACAGCAAGCAAGATAATATTATATTTTTAGGGTTCACCTGCCCTTATGTTAGTCGGTATTAAGAATTTTGGTTGACCATTTCTATTTCTATTCAAATTTACTTGTTTGAGTTTCTTTCAGACTCAAAAGCGTTAGGTAGCACGAACACAATAAATAAATAAGATGTCAAGTACAATAGTTTCGCGTAGCTTCCCAATTACCAACCACACAGTTGTATTAGATGCTGAAATATAAAGGGAATAATATGAGAGGAAGAAAATTTCACGTGCGTGAATTACATGCAATATTGGTATCAACTACGTGCCTCATCCTACGAGGCATGGAGCCGGTCAGCCTCTGGAAACACACCGATGAGCCAAAACATGACCACTTTTTTAACAGGGTGTAGTTCCACTTTTCAAACACAGTACAACAGAGATTCTGCTTGGCATGAACTCTACAACTCCTTGATAGGATTCCAGATGAATGTGAAACCAGATGTCTGTGCAGATGTCAAGCAATTCCCGCAAATAGCGGGATGGTGATTTAAGGACATCCACCTGGCGCCAGATATGTGTTCCAATGGGTAAAGATCAGGCACATTTGTTGGACAAGACATCAATGTAAGTACACTACGGTGTCCCTCTAACCACTGTAGCACAGTTATGACTTTGAAACACGGGCGTTTATCCTGCTGGAATGTGTCATCGCCATAGGGGGAGACTTCAAGCATGAGGCGATGCAGGTGGTCCGCAAAAATGTTCACGTTGTTCACTGCTGTCTTGATACCTTCGGTTACCACCACAGATACCTTGCAATCCCAACTTAGTGTACATCGTAGCATAATTCAGTCCTCAACGGCGTGCATCTGTAGTCCAGTGGATGTTTCGTGCTGTGATTCGCTTGGATGACGGCGTGTAAGTACCAACCATCGACCTAGTGTAACAAGAAATGTGATTCATTCGACAGGTGACACGTTTCTACTGATCCACGGTGAATACTCAGGGATGCTGTGCCCAATGCCATTATAACTTACTATGTCGTTGGGTTAACACATAAACACGTAGGGGTCGTGTGGTGTGGAGCTCGACATTCAACAGTAGCCTTCGAACGCCGTGCTTCGATACACTTGTGCCTGCACCAGCACTGTACTCTGTCGTCAAATTTGCCACAGATCGCTGCCTATCCTAGATTACACAGTGGTAATTCGCCGACTTCATTGCTTTGTCGGCCGCAGTGGCCATGCGGTTCTAGGCGCTTCAGTCTGGAACCACACGACCGCTACGGTCGCAGGTTCGAATCCTGCCTCGGGCATGGATGTGTGTGATGTCCTTAGGTTGGTTAGGTTTAATAAGTTATAAGTTCTAGGGGACTGATGACCTCAGATGCTAAGTCCCATAGTGCTCTGAGCCATTTTTGAACCATTGCTTTGTGATGAGAAACCGTGTTCAACACAAGACGGCCTATTCGTTCTTGCACCATCACTCGATCACATTCCAAAGTTGCTCACTACAGTAGTACGCCAACGGGTAACCAGGTCCGCTGTTTAAGAACCGCAGGGCCGTAACAAGTTGGTCTTTGTCAAAACCGGTTAAATCAGTGGCTTTCCGCAATTGCGGCCTGTGTTTTCTCTATAATGGCTGCCCATTCGTCTCTCTTACTCTTTCATTATTTCCTTGGGGCGTCACGTGCCCGCAACACCACGAGGAGGAATTCAACCTCGTGGCAGATAAGTGGAAAAAATCTGTTGGCTCATCAGTGTATGTCTCATCGTCAGCGAGACTCTGGCTGGCTCTGAGCACTACGGGACTCAACTTCTGAGGTCATCAGTCCCCTAGAACTTAGAACTACTTAAACCTAACTAATCTAGGGACATCACACACATCCATGCCCGAGGCAGGAGTCGAACCTGCGACCGTAGTGGTCTCGCGGCTCCAGACTGTAGCGCCTAGAACCTCACGACCACTCCGGCCGGCAGCGAGACTGTCCCATACATCCAGCACTATAGGCGGACGTCGTTGTCGACCAATGTAAGTTTACGTGACGTTTCATTTTGGCCCACAAATTTTCAGTGTAATTTAACTCTAGCGCTCAAACAGGCCAGTCAATGAGGTAGATGTCAGCATGTTACGAAAACCATTTTTGGTCGATTTGACCCGCGTGAACCGGTGAGTGGCCTAACTGGAACCGGATCACTTACCTGGGATAGCGTATTGAAAGCATTATACAGGGGTAGTGCCAGTACGCTATCACTCGTGGCCTATGTATGCTGAGACATGCTGGCAGTAAATGATTGTTTGTCATATATTCGTCTGTGGTTCAGTGTGTTATCATGTTCGACATAACTCGGCTAAGTTTGTGTTACACTTGAAACACATGAAACAACACAATGTAAAAAAAAAAAAAAAGAAAAGGACATAGATATTGAGGTGATGCGAACCTAATTACTTAAGTGAAGGTCCACGTCTTCAAACGCTGCCACATTCCAATTATACAGCTTCCCTCTCACTTGTATATTCGAAACAGAAAATTTCGTTGTTGAAACTAAATGTAAGTGTAATGGTGTTATCGTGCCAACCATGCAGAATCACAGAAGATCAAGAATTTCTATAACTAAAACCGTTACAGTAAGAAAGGAGCAAATAAATTGCTAAAACTGTGTGCTGGCGCCTTTGTCAGTGTGTGTTACACAACCAAATGTACCCGAGCTTATCAAGACAGGTGAACGGTTTTGTTTTGTCAACTGTACGTAGTGCGTCAGCGCATTTCTAATTTATGTGTTATCTTGACACTGTGATCGTGACGAAGTGTAGTGGCTCACATTGCGCCTTAGCAATCAATTATTCTGGCATCCTTAGGGATTATGAAATCTTTCAGCCGATAGAGAATCCCACATCCTCAGTACACTCACAACAATTGTAATTGATGGATCTCCAAACTATCGAGATCTTCCGCAATAGGGACACAGGTATTAGGAGCTGCTATTGAGACATTCCTGTTCTCCACTCATTTGTAGAACTTTTTACTATAGTGACCTTTACAATATCTTCCTACATTCTTAGGCGAAAACTGCAAATATATTTTCTTCCATTTATTTACGGTCAATTTTATTACTTTTTGGGACACATAGCGAGGTACTTTTACAGTATAGGAGACTTTGCGAGGCTCTTGACAGACGGTTCCTGCGAGTGCTTTGTGCCGAATGACCTTTTACGTAGGCTGACCGTGAGGGCCGGCTTGCTGCTGGCATTTTACTGTTAGTCGCAAAGGTTCAGTACGAGTGCTCCACCTTCTGCCCGTGAATTCTCGTGTCCTGTAGACCAGCTGTGCGCACGTCCTTCGTAGAGAATCAACTGTCCCAATCAGAGAAAGGATTGTGTTACGTATATTAGAATACAGAGGAAAAAAATCCATAAGAATTCTTCGGTAAGATGTGGCCTCAAACGTAGAATTACGCTATCGATCTTGAATCTATTGTTTTATTTGAGAGGCGGTGCATCCAACAGTACACGTACCAGTCGTTAACAAAATAACGATAACATGCGAAGGAAAGTAATTAAGTTTCTTTAGACGAAACTTGCAAGAGCTCCCCATTCGTACTAAACATCCAGAAATGTCTCAATTTAGCTGATGAGTCCCTGCATGGTGGTATAAGGAGCGTACAGTATAATTTACCACGCTTTCCTGCTCGATTTGTGCGATGATTAAGACAGACTGTCCTTGACCTGACTTAGTGAGACGCCGGGTAGGAATTCTTCGTACCTGGTATGTGGAGATGCTCTCATCGTTTTATGTTCCCTTATGCCGTAACAGAATCGCCCGAGTCTGAAAGTGCAATACTACTGTCTGTGTATTACGTAATGAAGCGTTAAGAAGTTTTTCCTTGCAAATAATTTTATGCTACGTTTACTTAAGAAACATCATAAAATGTACTTGTTCACACCGATTTTAAGCTGTTAACGGCACGAGAGCACGGTCTATCGCATGAGTAGATCGAAAGGCATCCTATCGACGACAACCGACTACGGTGCACAGTCTGTAGCTTGAGCATACAATTGTTATAGTTCGTATGATATCGTACCTCTTCGGTTATACCGAAGTTATACATTCATTCATTAATATCAACGTTTCCAGGCACTGGAAAATTACTGGAAGCCTGTGGGCTCTTCCTAATGCCTGAGTGCCAAAAGGAAACTTTTGTTAGCAAACATTTGTTAATAACAATTACTTGATCTGTATCAGAATTCATGTATTTTCCCTACGTATGCCTTTGCTGACGACACGAGCGATTTCTGAATCGGCACCTCATCCCACTGATTCTGAAACCGCCAGATGGCCAACTGGCTCTGCTAGCCAGCGTGGGAACCCACCGCTCCTTTCTCGGAAAAAATATCATCCACACAATTCGGAAGATTGCAATAGCCGACTACTGTGAGAATTATCGCACAGTCAGCTGAGCAGCTCATGCATCCAACTTTCTGACAAGACTAATACACAGAAGCATGGAAAACAAAGAACATGTTAGATTATGGTCGGTTTGGCTCTAGGAATGGTAAAGGCACCAGAGATGCAGTTCTGAGGTTGCGGTTGATAATGACAGCAAGACTAAAGACAAATCAACACGCGTTCATAGGATTTGTCGGCCTGGAAAAATCGTTCGAGAACGTAAAATGGTGCAAGATGCTCGAAATCCTGAGAAAAATAGATTTAAACTTTAGGGAAAAACGGGTAAAACACTATATGTACACGAGCCAAGAGGTAACAATAAGGGTGGACGAAAACCAAGTGCACGGATTAAAAAAGGTGTAAGACTGGGATTTAGTCTTTCGCCACTACTCTTCAGTCTATGCGCCGAGGCAGCAAGACGAAAATACAAGAAAGGTTCATAGGTTGGATTAAAGTGAAAAGATATCAATGCTAAGATTCTCTGATGACATTACATCCTAAGTAAACGAGTAGAAAAATTACAGGATCTGTCGAACGGAATTAACAGTGTGCAGAATAAGGATTGAGAGGACATCGAAGAGAGACGAAAGTATGAGAAGTAGCGGAAATGAAAACAACGAGAAACGTAACAATTATATTGGTGACGAGGAAGTAGTTGAAGTTAAGGAATTCTGCTAGCTGGGCAGCAAAATAACCCATGACGATCGGAGCAAGATTGACATCAAAAGCAGACTAGCACTAGCAAAAAAGGGCATTCCTGGCCAAGAGAAGTCTACTAGCATAAAATACAGGCCTTAATATTTGGAACAAGCTTGTGAGGATGTACTTTACCAGCATTTGAGTGAGATGTGGTCTGTGGGGAAACCGGAGTAGAAAGAATCTAAGCGCATGAGATGCGGTGTTACAGAAGAATGTTGAAAGTGAAGTGGACTGATAAGGTAAACATTGAAGAGGTTCTCTGAAGACTCGGCGAGTAAAGAAGTATATAGAAAACACTGAGAAAAAGAAGGGACAGGACCGTAGGACATCTGTTAAGACATCATGGAAAACCTTCCATGTTACTACAGAGAGCTGTAGAGGGTAAAAACTGTAGAGGAAGACAGATATCGGGATACATTCAGCAAATAATTAAAGATGTAGGTTGCAATGGCTCTTCTGAGATGAAGAGGTTACCATAGGAGAGTAATTCGTAGCGGGTAACAACAACAAAGACTGTAGCCCGGCTAAGGTTCGTGTCGAACGGAGCTCGGGTGACAGAAGCGAGTACGTCTTTCTACGTTGGTTGAACACTCTTTGTCACAGTTCATCAGTCGTATTGACTTGCGAGTGGTGACGTGCCAGTCTTTCGGCAACCGTGATGAGATGTTATCAGTGGGTCAGCGAACTGAAGATCCTGCTGCCCAGGGCAAAAGTCGATCACCCTCTGTGTCGAGGTGGGTCATGACAGCGTGCGCAACATACAGTCCTGAGGTGTCTTGCTGAATTATAACGACACAGCTGTACAGAAGGGAGAGCACAGCCACCGCCCTTAACACACTGAAATGAAACGTCTACTGTCTAGGTCGTGGGCTCTGAAAAATAGAGGTGATCGCGTTCGTTTTGTATCCAATGGCATGCATGGCGCCAGGTGTTGGTGTGTATGACAATGAAAAATGTAATTTTGCAACGTTCCTTACCTTTGGTTTCTCCACACCCGGATACGGTTATCGGGATACTGTAAGCAGAACAGCGGACTGTCTGGAAGACGACGTTTTGATATTTCTGTGTTGAATGTAGTCACCGGGCGCATGCAAAGAATTGTTGGAGGGTCTCTCTCTCTCTTCTGCCGCTGAAAGAATGCCGCAACAATGGTACCGTTGACGAATTACGACAGGTACTGCTGTACGTCTCTCCTTCTTACAGGAGAGATAACACAACCTTAATTCATATAATCGACTTTCAAGTACAATTTATGAAATATAAACCTGTTGGGTAATCTTTCTTTATATACAGACTAGCTAAGCACTCACTGCTTCGCTATCACTTGCGTAGCAATTACACCAAAAATAATTTTATAAACTTACATCAGGCCTACTGAAAAACAAATGTATCAAAGAGCCGTTTCTTACATTATAGATGGTACAATATAATTTGTGCGGTTAAGTTGTTCATTCACAGTTCCATGCATGTCGGTCTGGGTTTGTTACACATTTCTTTCAAGGTTCTGCAGTTTTAATGGACAGCACTGTGCCTGTCGAAATGTCGTCACTAAACTAACATCCGCGGTTGTCTTCGAGTTGATTCCCTAGTACAAATTGTCCACTTCTTTATGTTATGGAAATGCCATTTTCGGAAATAGACGCCTGCAGATACCTTTGCAACCTGCCAGTATTCACAAAGAACGGTACTATGTGTCCTCTTTTGAGCCATATGTTTTTATGAAAAAGTTCGTTTAACAAAAAAGCCGTACATTTTTAAACTCAGCCAGAAACTACTCGTCATTGCTACAACGCTATGAACGTGTTGTCATCGCCTGTCGTGTCACACCACCTGTGTAATACAAATAGTATAGTTAATTATGTGTGTTGAAGGTGTTAATGCTTTTACTTGAGCGACTGGTGACTGGGTAAGTTACCAAAGGACGGAGGAAGGTAAGAATATATCACCGCCATTAGGACCACAGTTAGTAGAGTAACTTGAGACTTCAAATCAATCACCGGCTAAAAAACACAGCTCTACCTTTTATATGTTAACCAAACTGTACTTACGTTTTTTCTTATTAGTGATCTTGTTAATTATTGCCTGTACTGTGATTCAGGACCACCAAATAGAGATATATAGCGGTTGACGTATTTATTTTCGAGATTATTATGAAACGTTTAATACGTTGGTGGAGCAGTTTCCTAAGTAAAACTGTCATCATACTTCATACATTTGAACTCGGCTGTGGTTCATTAACGCCTTATGTGAGCAGAATACATTCATTTTAAATATACGTTAACTTAGAAACGTACCTCATTTTAAAAGACTGGCGAGATATTCCTCAGTAAACAAAATCCTAATTGACATTTTGCTTACTTTTAGTAACGCACTTATTGTAATGAAACACTAAGACTCCAAAATTTACTCGATATCAGCATAGTCCCACTCAATTAGCTGTAATCATAGGCGAATAATGTGACATTTTTCTATTTTCATTTTTGCTATACTTCCTACTATGAAATAGCAAATATATATATTAGTGTTTATTATCCTTGAGTTGTTCCAACGATACAGTTGCTAAAAAGCTATTAATATTTTTCTGAACAGTGATTGTTTTGTATTATATTCATCAAATTAGACTGTATAAATGTTTTGTGAAGTGTTTGCACTGTCGAAGGAAGGAATATTGGGTTTAACGTCCTGTCGACATAGAGGTCATTAGAGATGAAGCACAAGCTCGGATTGTGCCCAGGATGGGGAATGAAATAGGCATTTACCTGGAGTGATTTGGGGAAATCAGGGAAAACCTAAATCTGGATGGCCGGACGCGAATTTGACCCATCGTCTTCTCGATTGCGAGTTCAGTTTGCTAATCTCCGCACCACCTCACTCGCTGTTCATTTGCACTGGTTATATTCTCGGTTGTTGCAATGAATCTTTCAGTGGTGTCTCATTATCAATTAAGTACTTGTTATTGTTAGATATCGCCGTAGATTGTCACTTTTAACACATTAGCGGCCAGCCTCCTATATATAGAACACTTGCTTTCCGTTGTTCAAGCACTTAATACAGGGTAGTTGTGTGTCTATACAGGGTGGTCCATTGATAGTGACCGGGCCAAATATCTCACGAAATAAGCGTCAAACGAAAAAACTACAAAGATCAAAACTCGTCTAGCTAGAAGGGGGATACCAGATGGCGCTATGTTTGGCCCGCTAGATCGTGCTGCCATAGGTCAGACGGATATCAACTGCGTTTTTTTAAATAGGAACCCCCATTTTTATTACATATTTAAATTGGACCACTTCTTTCGCTTTGTGATAGATGGCACTGTAATAGTCACAAACGTATAAGTACGTGGAATCACGTAACATTCCGCCAGTGCGGGCGGTATTTGCTTCGTGATACATTACCCGTGTTAAAATGGACCGTTTACCGATTTCGGAAGAGGTCGATATCGTGTTGATTTATGGCTATTGTGATCAAAATGCCCAACTGGTGTGTGCTATGTATGCTGATCGGTATTCTGAACGACACCATCCAAGTATCCGGACGGTTCGCCGGATTGTTACGTTATTTAAGGAAACAGGAAGTGTTCAAACCACATGTGAAACGTCACCACGACCTGCAACAAATGATGATGCCCAAGTAGGTGTTTTAGCTACTGTCGCAGCTAATCCGCGCATCAGTAGCAGACAAATTGCGCGAGAATCGGGAATCTCAGAAACGTCGGTGTTGAGAATGCTACGTCAACATCGATTCCACCCGTACCATATTTCTATGCACCAGGAATTGCATGGCGACGACTTTGAACGTTGTGTACAGTTCTGCCACTGGGAACAAGAGAAATTACGGGACTATGACAATTTTTGTTTCGCATGCATTCTATTTAGCGACGAAGCGTCATTCACCAACAGCTGTAACGTAAACCGTCGTAATATGCTCTATTGGGCAACGGAAAATCCACGATGGCTGCGACAAGTGGAACATCAGCGACCTTGGCGGGTTAATGTACGGTGCGCCATTATGGGAGGAAGGATAATGGGCCCCCATTTTATCGATGGCAATCTAAATGGTGCAGTGTATGTTGATTTCCTACGTAACGTTCTACAGATGTTACTACAAGATTTTTCACTGCATGACAGAATGACGATGTACTTCCAACATGATGGATGTCCGGCACATAGCTCGCGTGCTGTTAAAGCGGTATTGAATAGCATACTTCATGACAGATGGATTGGTTGTCGAAGCACCATAGGCCGGCCGGATTGGCCGTGCGATTCTAGGCGCTACAGTCTGGAACCGAGCGACCGCTACGGTCGCAGGTTCGAATCCTGCCTCGGGCATGGATGAGTGTGATGTCCTTAGGTTAATTAGGTTTAATTACTTCTAAGTTCTAGGCGACTGATGACCTCGGAAGTTAAGTCGCATAGTGCTCAGAGCCATTTTTCGAAGCACCATACCATGGCCTGCACGTTCACCGGATCTGCCGTCCACGGATTTCTTTCTGTGGGGAGTGTTGAAAGATATTTGCTATCGTGATCCACCGACAAAGCCTGACAACATGCGTCAGAGCACTGTTATTGCATGTGAGAACATTACGGAAGGCGAACTACTCGCTGTTGAGAGGAATGTCGTTACACATTTGCCAAAAGCATTGAGGTAGACGTACATCATTTTGAGGATTTATTGCATTAATGTGGTATTTATTTACAGGTAACCACGCTGTAACAGCATGCGTTCTTAGAAATGATAAGTTTACAAAGGTACATGTATCACATTGGAACAACCGAAATAAAATGTTCAAACGTAGCTACGTTCTGTATTAAAGTTTTAAAAAACCTACCTGTTACCAACTGTTTGTCTAAAATTGTGAGCCCTATGTTTGTGACTATTACAGCACCATCTATCACAAAGTGAAAAAAGTGGTCCAACTAAAACATTAATATTTCTTTACGTACTACACGGATATGTAATAAAAATGGGGGCTCCTATTTTTAAAAACTCGTAGTTGACCTATGGCAGCGCCATCTAGCGGGCCAACCATAGTGCCATCTGGTTTCCCCGTTCAAGCTAGACAAGTTTCGTTCTTTGTAGTTTTTTCGTTTGATGTTTATTTCGTGAGATATCTGGCCCGGTCAAGACCAGTGGACCACCCTGTATATCTGTATATTTATACAGACAACATTTCAATATTCCGCCGCTGAGTAGGCAAGGCCAAGGGCACATGATCGTAAGGTCGAAGCTGCGGAACCACACGCTTTACTGCATAATTTTTGTACACAATTACTTCTTGGTCTGAAATAGTAACAGAGCTAGGACTGAGCCTTGAAGTGAGGTCTGTTGGTCACTAGCGGCACTGATTTCAATATCCTGAAGAGGTCTGTCGGTCAACGTATCACTGCGGCTTCTCTCGTCACAAAGTGTTATATTATGGAAAAGAGCCCAGGTACATTGAAAGCACCACTAGAATCTTACAGATAAACAAGCAGAATATGGACACAGTAAAATGTTTGCTATTTGTTATTTGCTGTTTTCTATCCTGCCAGATGTCGCATTTCTGATATTTATGGCCTATTTGATTTTTTCACAAAATGCCATTTTTCCCAGTGTATCACGTTCGTGTATAAGTTAGTAGAGTTTTTGTTTTGCTTTTTGGTATTCCGATAGCTATGGGCTTGTTTATCGATTGTCATTTTTATGTATATTTCACTGTTGTGAGTTTAGATGTTATCATTCTATCATGTGGATATAGCGAGTGGAAGTGTGGACGCTAGAGCATGGAGTAGGAAGTGGAGAGATCCGAACAATTCCGACACATTCTTCCGTTTAAGTTCGATAGAGGGGTGACAGATGCTGTGACAGCCCGAAATATTTGTGACGTGTGTGGACATTAATGGCACTGGACAGAGCAAGGCAAGAAAATGGTTTTCTCGTTCTAAGGAGGATCGTTTTGATGTTTGTGACTCCCCGTATTAAGGGGGACTTTCGGGGTTTGATGAAGATCGTTTAAACTCATTAATCCACAATAATCAACGTCACTGTGCTCGAGTACTGTCAAATGTGATTAACTATGATCATTGCACCATTATGTGACTTTGGCAAGCAATGGGGAAAAAAAGTTAAAAAATGGAATGTGAGGGTACCGCGTGCTCTAAGCAAAATCACAAAGATGAGCGGGTGTTCGTACATACATCTCTGCCTGATCGGGGGCTCGTGAATAACACCAATTATTCAAATCCTATACTGTGGCTGATGAGGAGCACATGGCGTGTTTACGCTGACGTAAGGAAAAGAAAGTAATGGCTGAGGCCAAACGAAGCAGCAGCTACCCGTACAAAGACGTGCACTCATCCACAAAAGATAATGTTATGCGTATGGAGTAGCAGCGACCGTGTGATGTACGACGAATTCCTTGCCCAAGGTGTAACCCCGACTGCTGACGTGTATTATCAACAACCGAGACGTCTTGGTTCAAATGGTTCAAATGGCTCTGAGCACTATGGGACGCAACTGCTGAGGTCATTAGTCCCCTAGAACTTAGAACTAGTTAAACCTAACTAACCTAAGGACATCACAAACATCCATGCCCGAGGCAGGATTCGAACCTGCGACCGTAGCGGTCTTGCGGTTCCAGACTGCAGCGCCTTTAACCGCACGGCCACTTCGGCCGGCCGAGACGTCTTGAAACCCAAAACTAACGACCAGGAAGGCTGCGTGAAGCGGTACTACTCCATGGTAATGCCCGCCCGCACTCTGCTAGACTGGAAAAAAAAAACACTAAACAGAAGCTGGGAAGTCATTCCGCACCCATCGTGTTCACCTAATCTTGCGCGCTCAGGTTTTCACCTTTTGCACTCTCTATCGGACAACATTCAAGGACCTTCCTTTCTGAGTGAAAATGAGTTCCGAATAATGCTCGACGAGTTCGCCTCAAAACCACATTATATCTACAGTCGCGGAATCGAGAAGTTACTCCAGCGTTGGCAGACTGACTGTCGCAAATAGTGAAAGAAAATATACAGGGTGACAATTATTGAACTATATGAAAGAAAATGGTCATAATGAAGTAAAATCTTCATAACTTCGGAAAGGTTCGCGTTAGGACGTTCAAACTGCTCGGTTGGTCACGGGGCATGGTGGAATTAGTACGCGCTGTGTGGTTTGGTTTAGCAACGAAGCCCACTTTCATTTGGATGGGTTGGTCAACAAGCAAAAATTGGCGCATCTGGGGGACTGACAATCCGCGTTTCGCAATCGAGAAGTCTGTTCACCCTCAACAGTTGACTGAGCCGTGTGCGACGTCCAGTCACGGAATAATCGGTGCGATATTCTTTCAAGGTACGATTGCTACTACCGAACGGTACATGAAGGTTTTGGAAGACGATTTCATCCTCATTATCCAAAGTGACCCTAATATCGACAAGATGTGGTTCATGCAGGACGGAGCTCATCCTCATTGAAGCAGGAGAGTATTTTATGTCCTGGAGGAGCACTTTGGGGACAGAATTGTGGCTCTGGGGTATCCAGAGGCTATTGGCATGGGCCTCGATTGGCCGCCGTATTCTCGGGATCCGAAAACATGCGGCTCATTTTTGTGGCGCTGTATTATAGACAAGGTGTACAGTAATTGCTGAGCTGAAAACAGCCATTCAGGACATCGCCAATGTTCCGACACTTCAGCGGGTCATGCAGAATTTCGCTATTCGTCTGCGCCACATCATCGCCAATAATGGCAGGCATATCCAACATATCATGACCCAAATATGAATATCTGTAGTGACTCTTACATGTTGAACAAAGTGCGTGGCTCTGTAGTTTCTAACTAATTTATGTTTTTTTCATGTAGTTGAGTAATTGCCAGCCTGTATTATTGATGACAAAAGTCCCTGTTATGTGTTTGTGCTGTGTTACGGAAAAACGCTACGAACTTATGCACAAACCCAGCAGAATCTTACAAATCTAAATATTTCGTTATCTGCTATGTTGGCTGGTGTTGCAGTTTAGAAATGTATATTAGATTTTTCCACAGATTATCATTTTTCCCAATGAATTGGGGTACCAGATCCTTTAGTTCCTGATCCAGGTGAAGCGTGTGTTTACGCCACCGCGACGCACTTCCCGGAACCTAGTGCACCACGCCTCGCCTCCAAGCCAGGGGCTGCAATTTGTTTTTCCCTCGGCCCGGCGTTCCGGGGCGCCGCGGCGCGATGAGACGATAGAGCGCGTCGTCGCCGGCCGGCCATTGTGCCGGCTGCCGGCTGCTGGCGCCGAGGGCCCTCGAGGTGGGCGGCGCCGCCCCTCCGCGATGGGCGCCGGAGATTAGCCGTGTCTCGGCGCCGGTGCGTGCTGCGCGCCTCACCTCTTCCTGCCGTATCCAGTGTCGTCGCTGACACATGTGTCAGCCCGCCGATACGCCTTTGGATGACGCTGTCACCACCAGACTACAGTACTTGCACCACTATGTTGGCCCCCTGTGGAGCTTAACTCTGTGTACCTCCACTAAGGCAGAACACAAGGGGGAAGTCGATGATCAAACGTCGGGGATGCCCCGCCAAGATTAAGGCACGCTAGTTACTGTCAACTGTCAAGGATAATTATTACCGTAGTCCTGCTGTAATATTCATACACTCATCAAGCACAAAGTACAGCTCTACGAGGCATCGTACTATGTCTTTGCCTTCCTCTGACCATTGAACGGACTTACCTTAACAGTTACAGGTTTTGACGCGACTTCTGAAGAGAGTGTAAATTAGCATTTTTCTCCATGTCAAGTTATTGCCGCATGTGGTCTGTGACACACTGAGGACCGAACTCTGGGTCTGGATTTCTTCCCTTGCATTTACCCACCGCTTCCTGGAGTCGCACAGGCAGTCAAAATTTATTACGCTCATCACGAATTCTCGACCGGATCATTGGTCTCACATCGAGCCTTCATAATCCCTAACTTTATATTGTCTTAAGCAGAACTTTGAATGGTACTCAGGTTTATGCAAAAACCCACAGATCGACCAAAATAAAACAGATTCGGTGTTGCATATATGTAGGATGAAGATATGAATGAAAACTTGCACGGGGGCCGGGATTCGAACTTGGGTCTCCTGTTCACTGGGTAGATGAGTTAACCACTATCCTCCTCTTACAGTGTGGCTTTGCAGAACTCCACGGACCACCCTAACACGTCTCCCTGTTCAATCCAAATTCCCATTCACGGCTCAACCCTCTTCTTTCGATGCTGAGGTGCTGTTCTGTTTAGCTGGAGAGATCCTGCGTTGCTGTTAGAGTGCAGGGGAGATCAAGTGTGCTGAGGCGTGAAAGTGAATTTGGACTAAGGAGGGAGGCAACCAGTGTAGTGTGTGAAGTTGGTGAAAGCCACTGTGCCAGTGTGGCGTAGTGGCTATCACATCTGTTTAGTGAGCAGGAGCGAGATCTCAGATCCTGGACTTGATGAAAATTGTCACTCGACGTTTCATTTTAAATATATACATCGTAGATATTTGAGACTTGACTCCGTGTCAGTGCGATGCCATCTTACCAGCTAGCCGGCCGGGGTGGCCGAGCGGTTCTAGGCGCTACTATCTGGAACCGCTACGGTCGCAGGTTCGAATCCTGCCTCCGGCATGGGTGTGTGTGATGTCCTTAGGTTAGTTAGGTTTAAATAGTTCAAAGTTCTAGGGGACTGTAGACCTCAGAAGTTGTCCCATAGTGCTCAGAGCCATTTGAACCATTTACCAGCTAGGATATTTGTAGAGGACTATCTGGACAAGAGTGAACCCGCTGAAACAGTATTCTAAGGAGATTTTTAGTTAGTTTTTTTTTAAACGTTATGACTTGTAACACAACCTAGTGATCTATAATTCTACTGAACTCACGATATTTTTGATAAATCTGAAACTGACTGTGACCCTTGGACCTATTCCTCCGCAACTGCTTCGCATGTAAACTCTTTAATAAATAATAACCTAAAATTTATCTAACAAATGTTGCTACTGGTGTGGCATAACACACACTTTAGGCCGCTATATAACACTGATTCGAATTAGCCGTTACTTTCTACGTCGATCTTTTTACTGTCATGTAATTCATCAGATTTCTTCGTGTAGTTCGAGATAAATTATTTAATTTCTCTTCGACAAATCATCCACAGCTTTACTATCTTATGGCTGGAAGTCGCAGCCACCCGTTATTCACGGTGATATAACAGGTTTTGTTGCAAAGCCTAACTTGAGAGCACTGGTAATCTTAATTTTGGCACTTTTATAAGGACATCTTTTTGAAGTTTAGGAATTTCAGTCGAACCACGAAGTCAAAATGCCTTAATACCAACAACTAGTTTTAATTAAAAGACGATGAGTTAATTATTAAGAATTAATTACAACCGCGACAGAGACACTCTGATACCTTTAATATTAACCGTACTTTGCCTAAACAAAATCTAATGACAGATTCGCAGTCCTTTGGTCAATCGGAATCATCTGGCTCGTATCACAATAACACTGTAACAACGAGGGTTACATATTTATTTAATGTAACTGCACAAAGCACAAATATTTATAAATATTTAAGTTTTATAAATGATGGAACCTTACGAATTAGTAAAAGCTGACTGTTCCTGTACTACTATAACATATCATCAGCTTCTCTCACTAGATATCCCATCTTTTTTAATGGCCATCAACCATAAGTGCAGGGGCCATACTCAGCTCTATCCGAAATGAATCATCCAAGTCCTGAACGTAATACAAAAAAGTCTATGTCTAATCCTGCATATGGTAACTCTAACTCGGTACCGCCTTATGTAAATGACTACATGATCACTGAATCCAATTTTTACTTTCCTAATTTATAATACTCACTTTGATAACGTTGGGACTAGGAAACTAGTAATTTAAAGAGGATCACTGCAAACTTTGATGTTTATTAACATTGTCTAGCATAATCGACACTGGACTGGACAACATAATTATCGAACATTAGTGCACGTCACTGGCAGATATGAATTCATACCAGAGTGAAAACTGAGGGAAGACGTTTCTGTGTAGTGTGGACTCTGTGCCGTAGGAAAAGGATACAACATATGAGTGAAATGTTAAGCATGCAAGTGTGAGGCATGCATGAATTAGGGAAACTGACAGAGAGCATTGATACTTTAGCAAAAAATACTACAGAACTTGTAAGATACCATCATGGAATGGCTAGTTAGAGCACCTGTAATTAAAGCTTTGATAGGTAACAGGAGGGATCATTCTGGGACCTTGGTTTTTCTGAAAGAACAAACTGGACCCTTATGTGAGCTGAAAGAATGACTTTAAATCTATTCAATATATACATAATCTCCCATAGAGCAAAGTTGATACCCTGAAGAATATGTTCACTATAGCATGGGCTAAATTTCCCCCCTAACCACGCTTAAAATTACATGTTTATTACCATTTCAGCTTACAGACTGAAGCAGTTAAGCACAACAGTGAACTCTGTTGCCTTCCTCCAGCACTCTAATCCATTTTCTTGCAGATTAACAAAAGTGCCCTGATTCATTCCGTGGCACATCACATGGAAATGTCCACTATATCGCACGCTGCAGCATTGCAGACTTATTCAGAGCGCAGAAAACAAGACAACAAATCTAACAATACCCACGCATGGTTTATATAGCAGGACTTAGAAACAAAAGTAGTCGCGTTAAAACCTTTTTCACTTAACTGAAGAGCTACTTTGCTGCCGGCGTTATTCTGATAAGAGATTATATATCGATACTTTTAATTAAAAAGTATTTCAATGCTATAATTATTATCGATATTATCGATCACCTCTCTCCTATACGAATATGAGCCTGATTATATTGATCTTAATTAAAAGAGCGGTTAATAGGCCGTATGAAGGGAAAGACTTGTCTGACGGAAGAAGAAACAGGGATCGATACAGAAGAGAGAGGTTCCGACATTAGAATCAGAGTTTAAAAGAGCTTTGGAACAATTACGATCAAATAAGGCAGAATGGCTGGATAAGATTTCATCAGAATTTCTAAAATCATTGGGGGAAGCGGCAACAATATTACTATTCACGTTGGTGTGTAAAATATACGAATCTGGTGACATACCATCTGACTTTCGGAAAAATACGATTCACACAATTCCGAAGAATGTAAGAGTTAACAAGTGTGCTAATTAGGACACAATTAGCTTAACAGTTTCTGCATTCAAGTTGCTGACAAGAACGATACGCCCGAAGATTGGAAAAGAAAACTGAGGATATGTAAGGAATGTAAAGACACCAGAGAGGCACTTCTGACGTTGCGGTTGATAATGGAAAGAAGACTAAAGAAAAATTAAGACTGTTCATAGGATTTGTCGACCTGAAAAAAGCAGTCGAAAATGTAAAATGGTGCAAGATATTTGTGAGAAAAACAGGTGTAAGCTATAGGTAGGGACTGGTAATATACTGTCAGGAGAGAATAATAAAGAGTGGACGACCAAAACTGAAGCGCTCCGATTAAGAAGGGTGAAAGACAGGGATGTAGTCTTTCGACCATACTGGTCAATCTATACAACGAACAAACAATGATGGAAATAAGATAAAAGTTCAAGAGTGGAAATAAAATTCAAATTGAATGGATATCAGTGAGAAGATTCGCTGATTGCGCTACTATCCTGGGTGAAAGTGAAGATGAATTACGTGATCTGCTGAATGGAATGAACAGTCTAATGAGAACAGTATATGGACTGAGAGTTAATCGAAGAAAGACGAAAGTAATGGGAAGTAACAGAAGTGAAAATAGCCAGAAACTTAACATCTGGATTAATGGTTACAAAGTCGATTTAAGGAACTCTATTGAGGCCTCAAAATAACCAAAGACGGACGAAGCACGGATGACATCAAAGGCAGGCTCGCACTGGCAAAAGGAACATTCCTGACGAAGACAACTCTACTAGCTTCAAACATAGGATCTAATTAGAGGAAGAAATTTCTGAGAATTTACGTTTGTAGCACAGCATTGCATGGTAGTGAAACGTGGAACAGAAGAGAAACATTTGAGATGTGGTACTATAGGCGAATGTCGAAAATTAGGTGGACTGATAAGGTGAGGAACGAGGAGGTTCTGCGCAGAATCGGAGCGGAGAGGAATATGTGTGACAACACTGACAAGGAGAAGGGATAGTATGTTAGGACATCTATAAAGACATCAAGGAATGACTTCGATGGTACTAGTGGAAGCTGTAGATGGTAAAAACTGTAGATGAATACAGAGCTTGGAATTTGCCCAGCAAATACACTCCTGGAAATTGAAATAAGAACACCGTGAATTCATTGTCCCAGGAAGGGGAAACTTTATTGACACATTCCTGGGGTCAGATACATCACATGATCACACTGACAGAACCACAGGCACATAGACACAGGCAACAGAGCATGCACAATGTCGGCACTAGTACAGTGTATATCCACCTTTCGCAGCAATGCAGGCTGCTATTCTCCCATGGAGACGATCGTAGAGATGCTGGATGTAGTCCTGTGGAACGGCTTGCCATGCCATTTCCACCTGGTGCCTCAGTTGGACCAGCGTTCGTGCTGGACGTGCAGACCGCGTGAGACGACGCTCATCCAGTCCCAAACATGCTCAATGGGGGACAGATCCGGAGATCTTGCTGGCCAGGGTAGTTGACTTACACCTTCTAGAGCACGTTGGGTGGCACGGGATACATGCGGACGTGCATTGTCCTGTTGGAACAGCAAGTTCCCTTGCCGGTCGAGGAATGGTAGAACGATGGGTTCGATGATGGTTTGGATGTACCGTGCACTATTCAGTGTCCCCTCGACGATCACCAGTGGTGTACGGCCAGTGTAGGAGATCGCTCCCCACACCATGATGCCGGGTGTTGGCCCTGTGTGCCTCGGTCGTATGCTGTCCTGATTGTGGCGCTCACCTGCACGGCGCCAAACACGCATACGACCATCATTGGCACCAAGGCAGAAGCGACTCTCATCGCTGAAGACGACACGTCTCCATTCGTCCCTCCATTCACGCCTGTCGCGACACCACTGGAGGCGGGCTGCACGATGTTGGGGCGTGAGCGGAAGACGGCCTAACGGTGTGCGGGACCGTAGCCCAGCTTCATGGAGACGGTTGCGAATGGTCCTCGCCGATACCCCAGGAGCAACAGTGTCCCAAATTTGCTGGGAAGTGGCGGTGCGGTCCCCTACGGCACTGCGTAGGATCCTACGGTCTTGGCGTGCATCCGTGCGTCGCTGCGGTCCGGTCCCAGGTCGACGGGCACGTGCACCTTCCGCCGACCACTGGCGACAACATCGATGTACTGTGGAGACCTCACGCCCCACGTGTTGAGCAATTCGGCGGTACGTCCACCCGGCCTCCCGCATGCCCACTAGACGCCCTCGCTCAAAGTCCGTCAACTGCACATACGGTTCACGTCCACGCTGTCGCGGCATGCTACCAGTGTTAAAGACTGCGATGGAGCTCCGTATGCCACGGCAAACTGGCTGACACTGACGGCGGCGGTGCACAAATGCTGCGCAGCTAGCGCCATTCGACGGCCAACACCGCGGTTCCTGGTGTGTCCGCTGTGCCGTGCGTGTGATCATTGCTTGTACAGCCCTCTCGCAGTGTCCGGAGCAAGTATGGTGGGTCTGACACACCGGTGTCAATGTGTTGTTTTTTCCATTTCCAGGAGTGTAATTGAGGACGTAGGTTGCAATTTCTGCTTATGAGAATAAGATATTGTCACAGCAGAGGAATAAAACTAATCAGAAGTCTGATGACTTAAGAGAAAAAAAGTACTGCAGATGTTATTCCATGATCTCTACACACATACGCTGTTTATCCTTTCCCATCGTCTTCTCAGTGCTGTCTGTATGTTCCGCCCTAAGCCGATTCTGAACAGAATATTCTCATTCCTTACCAAAAATGTTCAAATATGTGTGAAATCTTATGGGACTTAACTGCTAAGGTCATCAGTCTCTAAGCTCACACACTACTTAACCTAAATTATCCTAAGGACAAACACACACACCCATGCCCGAGGGAGGGCTCGAATCTCCGACGGGACCAGCCGCATTCGTTACCCTATAATTCGACTTAATATAGAACAATCTTCTGTAGCACCACATCCCAAACTCTTCTATTCTCTGCTGTTCCAATTTTCCCATAGTCCATGTTTGACTACCATACAATGTCGTGCTTCGAACGTAAATCCACAGAATTTCCTCCTTCAAATTACAAATAGACCTTTTTTGCACAAGGACACCTTCTTTCCCTACGCTAGTCTGCATTTTATGTCCTTTACTTGTTTCGTTAGCAAGGTAGGAGAAATCTTTTACTTCGTAATTACCAACTTTGTAGTTACTGAGCCATGCACGGCTCATGTTCATCCCATTAATTGTTTGTCATCTTCTATTACGGTACTGCAACCTCGTTTTCTTATTCCATTTACTGGCGTCACTAACTTCCTGCCTTACATGCCCGTGAGTGGCAGCAGCAGCGCTTATTGACAAGCGCGCTGTCGAACCATCTCTGGAGTGACCGATAGTATTTCCGGATCGTCGTGAGTTGGGTAAGGAGTGAGTGGGAGACGCACCAACAGTGCAGTCGCGACGGAGCAGCAGTCGTGGACGGACCAGCAGTCAAGTCGGTCTGTTGGCGTGGTGCAGCAAGCATGGCCCCGTCACGCGGACTCGGGCTGGAGCCGTTGGCGGCGGGCTCACATGGTTATAGTGTGGGGTGCGGCTTGTGAGTGCTACGAGAGCTCGTCGCCCACCGATCTTGGACATGAAAGTTGAGTCCTCACTTAACTTAGTACCGAGCCTCAACTGTTTACACTTCTTTCTTTGATCCTGGTTGTCGCTTTTGGGACATTCCCGCGAGCAGCAACGTGTGTGTATTTAAATTGGCTGAGATTCCAGCCGTCTTCCTGCGGAACTTAATTTATTGCCTGTTATGGAAGTTCACCAGCGGTATATTCTGCCTTGTGGCCGTTGACGTTCCGGTTACCTGCCCTGGTCGTTGACGTAATTTTATGCCGTGTATTTTTCTCGTCGTGTTGTTGCTGTCCAGCACGGCGTGTAGCTCGACAGCTGAGGTGTCGTTGGTCATTGTGAGCGTCAATATTCTGTGCGTCGTGTTTTGAAATCTTGTGGTCGCTTTGCTGGTTGCATAGAGCGCGACTGATTTGATTGGTCGGTTGGCTGGCTGTCGGTTGGATTGCGTCCAGATTAAGAAGTCGTTGGACAGGCTGTCTGTCTCACTTAAACAGGCGTTAGTGTTACAATCCCAGGCCGACCCCTGGAAACTTCTGAGCGCCGTTCCTTGTGTGTTATGTAGTAATTTCCCTGTTTGAATTTTAGTTATTTTGTTGATGTGTGGCTTTCAGCCGAGTATCAATATCTCTTAAATTAATTCTCTTGCTTTGCCCTTGAGGCATGAGATTGTTATATCTTTATATGGGGCCTTCAGCCGAATTTTACTGGAGAGGTTTTAAGATAAGGCCTTCTCCCTTTTAGACTGAAACTCTTTCTAGGCCTTAAGCCATTAAACATATTTTATTGATATGTGGCCTTCAGCCGAGTATTAATATCTCTTAAATTAACCTTAAGGCATGAAATTGTTATTATTTATTTTATATGAAATGTTTTAAGATATGGCCTTCTGCGCTTTAAAATTGAAACTCTTCTTCTAGCGCTTAAGTCATTAAATTATTTGTTGATGTGCGGCCTTCAGCCGAGTTTTAATATCTCTTAAATTAATCTTCTGCTCTTGCCCTTAAGGCATAGGATTGTTAACCTTTTGATGGGGCCTTCACACCAAATTGCATGAAGTTTTTTAAGATAAGGCGTTCTGTCTATTGATTGAAATTCCTCTTATTGCTTAATATGCGACCTTTAGTCTAGTTCCATTAAAATTAAATGGCTAAGGCCTTCATCCGATTAGACTGAAGATTTATAAAATATTCTTGGGTAAAACCTCCAGAAGCACCTTGTATTTCAATTTTGCTTAAGCCTTGTGTCTTGGATTTTGAGTGTGGCCTTCAGCTGATCTAATCAGAGAAGGTCGATTAAAGTTTTGAGTGTTTTGCATCCTTGTTGTAATATTGTGAGTTGATAAATAAAGTTTGTATGTTGAGTGCAATTCACTGGAACCGATTTTGGCCCCTTTCCACAACCTAACTTGGTCTGTCCTGCTAGCCCAGGCATTTCAGTTACGTTTCTCGCTGTTGTCATTTCTGCTACATTTTATTATTTTTTTCTTTTTCCGATTTACTGTCAGTCCGTATTTTGTAGTCATTGGATTGATCATTCCATTCAACAGATCCTGTAATTCTTCAACACATCCACTGAGGATAGCAATGACACCCTTTCAAGCTGTGTTTTAATCCCACCTTTAAACCTTTCTTCTGTTTCCGTCATTGCTTCTTCTGTGAAAAGAAAAATTTATAGTAAGGTCTTGTAGGACCAAATTGCGGATACCCCGCACGGCTCTGTGTAAAGATTGAAGGACTGAAATTAGTTACTAGTCTTCCAGTATTGTTTGTCTCCTCTTGATTGTCGTAGATACTTTATAATACTCGTCTTTACTTATACGTGACTCCTATTTTTCTCAGAATTTCATACGTATTGCACCATTCTACCTTTCCTAACACTTTATCCTGGTCGACAAATGAACATGCCTTCATTTTTCTTCAGTCTTGCTTCTGTTATCAATCGCAACATGAAAAACACGTCACTGATTTGTTTACCCTTCCAAAAGCCAAACTGATCCTCCCTAACAGACCCTGAGTTTTCTTTTCCTCTCTTCTGTACATTATTCAAATGGTTCAAATGGCTCTAAGGACTATGGGACTTAACATCTGAGGTCATCAGTCCCCTAGACTTAGAACTACTTAGACTTAACTAAGCGAAGGACATCACACAAATCCATGCCCGAGGCAGGATTCAAACCTGCGACCGTAGCAGCAGCGCAGTTCCGGACTGAAGCGCCTAGAACCGCTCCGCCACAACGGCCGGCGGTACATTATTCTTCTCAGCAACTTGATACATGAACTTTTAAGCCGATTGTACAATTGTTCTCGCACTTAACTGCTCTTGCTATCTATGGCATTGTGTGGATAATATTCCTCCAAAAACCTGACGGTAGGTCGCGAGTCTCGTAGTTTCTACACACTAGTTTCAATAGTCGTTTAATGCGCACTTTCAAGTGATTTTAGAAATTCCGATGGGGTGTTAACTATCTCTGCTTCCTTATTTGATCTAATGTCTTCCATATCCCTTTTAAATTCTAATACTGGACCCCCTATCTCCTCCACATAAACTAGATTTCTTTTTATGACTCCATCAGAGAGTTCATCCCCTTCATATAGGCCTTCAGTGTGCCCATTCCACCTATCCGCTCTGGCGGACAGTGGTATTACCAATGCACTTTTAATGCTGCCGGACTGTTTTGACATTTCTACGTTTTGAATCAGTCCTTATGACGATTATTGTATCTGTCTAATATTTTGAATTAAGTTTAAATCTCTTGACAAGTTAGTGGTTTGAGTTAATTGCAAATTAGGCAATCTGTCTCTGATTAATTAAAGGTTCATACATTTTAAAGGAAACAGATAACTTTGAACTATTAGTTCGTGAAATTAAGAACATCTTGTCAAGATCTATTTCAGTGCAGCTGATAGTATCAATAACGGCTTGACTATAGCTCCAATTGTGCAGAAAAGTTTGTATAGTCGATGTTCGGCTTGCTGACAATCTGGTGCAAGTGTCTTGGTTGAAGTGGCAGATCTCGATGACACTGAAACCTTAAAAAGTCATTATTCTTCTCGCATAAGCCCCACCGGAGTCTGTCCTTGTGCAATGACAGTATCTCAGTCGGAAATAATTAGTCGTATAAAGTTCAATGATTTAAGACAAGAGAGTAACTGGACTCTTTTTATGGCCGTGGACGCAAGCAGGCTTGTCCATATAATCAGTTTTCATTAATTCAGAAGGATTTAAGCGACGCCGAAATGGCGCTCACTTGAAATCAAGGAGTCGTAGGAAATCGATAAATAAACGTACTTTCTCTTTCAGAATCAAAATGGTTCAAATGGCTCTGAGCACTATGGGGCTTAACATCTAAGGTCATCAGTCCCATAGAACTTAGAACTACCTAAACCTAACTAACCTAAGGACATCACACACACCCATGCCCGAGGCTGGATTCGAACCTGCGGGCGTAGCGGTCGCGCGGTTACAGACTGTAGGGCCTAGAATCGCTCGGCCACTCTGGCCGGCTCTTTCAGAATCTTCTGCTATAATTTCTAAACAACGCTTTCCAATTACAGACATTTGCAAGTAACTAATTCTCTAGTCAATATTGAGATTTGAACTTTCTCAAGACAAGAAGTTGTGTGATGGCGTTCTTTAAAAATACACCGTGATACAAAGGCTCTCACTATTAGGAAACTCAGCTATCTAATACACAGGTTCAACTACAAATGAATGTGATTACCAGTTTAAGATTACCGTAGACAAAAAAACGTAAAGTAATTCTGAATCTCTCAGAGCGCTGAAATAGCGCGCAGTCAACTATTGCTGCATGTTGGCTTTAACAAGTAAACAATTGTTCGAATAATTTCGAGCAGAGACAACTGATGGCAATCAGTATCTAAAACCACCTTCCTTACTCCCATAGTTCAAACAATATTTAAGGTCACCTTGTTTACTACCGTTTCTCCTTGGCTATTCTGCATTAGCTATTTATTTCATACCCAAGTGATCTATATTCTTGTCTTTCTGTGAAAGATTTTTTAATACAGTCTTTCGTCAGTCGACTGCAATATTTCTGCTTTTATCCGTGGTTTCTTTGCAGTTATCTTCCTACTACCTATGTTTATCTTTCCAACATCCGTGATTACTCACTCTAGATACGACCATTCCTCTTCAACTAAACTGCCTACTTTGGTATTCTTATCGGAGTATCTATTTAGCTAATTTTAAACGCATGTCATCTGTGGTGTCACCACCAGACACCACACTTGCTAAGTGGTAGCCTTTAACTCGGCCGCGGTCCGTTAGTATAAATCGGACCCGCGTGTCGCCACTATCAGTGATTGCAGACCGAGCGCCGCCACACGGCCGGTCTAGAGAGACTTCCTAGCACTCGCCCCAGTTGTACAGCCGACTTTGCAAGCGATGGTTCACTGCCTACTTACGTTCTCATTTGCCGAGACGATAGTTTAGCATAGCCTTCAGCTACGTCATTTGGTACGACCTAGCAAGGCGCCATTATCAGTTACTATTGATATTGTGAATCATGTACCGTCAAGACCGACGTTCATCATTAATGGATTAAAGTTAAGTATTCCACCAGCTACGTCCGTTTTTATAAATTCTAATTTCCTTGTCCTGTTCCAGACCTCACGCCAGCCTGCGTGAGCTAAAACGCGTGCCTTTCGGCCTCCTCAGGTAAACTGGTGTTGGCTCTCCTGCCAACCTCAACATTGGCGAAGAGGAAAAACCGCGTTCTTCTCTAAACTGCCCTGATTTACTTGTGTAATGGCTTCGCAGTACCCGTGGTCTAGGAGCCCAGTGCGGCTCTCGCAGCCGAGCGAAGCAGACGTGCGGTGTGTGCTCTCTGCTGTCAGAGAGAGCCCGCGCGCCTTGTTTACTTTCTTCGGCCGACACTAACGTGACGCCGTAGCGCTACAAGACCATGGCAAACCAATACAGAAGATAAACCTTGAAATTCACATTTCGGAACGACTTTACCCGACCAAAGGCGCTCGAAGTCGAACGCTTTTTAAAAGAGGAAGCTACGATCCCGGCTGCCGACTTTGTCGGCATTCACTTCTCGATCGTCAGTAGCACGGTCTATGTAAAGCTCATAAACGAAACTACATGCGACAAGGTGCTTCGTGAGATGAAACAAGAACTCCGCTTCTGCCACGCAGATGGCAATGTTGGCAACGTCGAGGTCGGCCATGCCGCAATGGGACTGCGGACTATCCGCATATTCGAACTTCCATTTGAACTCCCGGCGGCAGAAGTTGTAGCGGCGCTCCGCCCCTACGGCACGGTACACGAACACGTGGCTGAAAAATGGACCCAGTTTAAGACGTATCCAGTACTCAATGGAGTACGCCAAGTGCGCATAAATCTCCAACGACACGTGCCATCCTATCTACAGATAGGAGGATGCCGGGCCATAGTTATTTATGACGGCCAACCGAAGACGTGTTCCGGATGCGGCAAAGAAGGACACCTTCGTTCCGAGTGCCTCCATCGTCGGATCACACAACTCCCACCGAAGGACGTTGCACCTCCAGCGGCGAAGACTATTCCACCCATGACTTACGCGGCGGCGCTCACGATGTTCTCCACACAACAGACACGGCCGACCGCTTCAGCGGTACAAGAATAACTTTCCACGGACAAAAACCTGGATGATCCGCCGACCTGGCCAGTGGTGGAAAATAGTACTACGACTCTGGAGCTCCCGAACGCGACAGACGTTGACGCCGGCAAGATGGCAATTGATTCCCTTATTGTACCGACCGAAGCGTTTGTTCCGGAGGAGCGTGAGTCAGTGCCGTCTTCTGACAATGAAGGCCATGTACGGAAACAGCGATCACCGAAACGCCGAAAGCGCCGTCGTCGGACCGTGTCGGAACACAGCGGTTCGCATTCGGCCGGGGAAGAACAACTGACCACTCAAGAAGCCAGCCGCGAAGCTGAGGCTGTTTCCACTGACTCCAACCTTGCAGAACTGACAGAAAAACATGCAGCTTTCGAACATCAGCCCATTGACAGAAACAGTGAGCAGCGGGAAGGTACCAGTGCAGGCAGCGAAGTCGCCCGGTCCCTTACTACCAAACATTCGGAGGCTATGGAACATGAACAGACATCCGCGCCCGCTTCGTGGGCCGAGGACGTCGAGACACAAGATCCCGACCCGCGGCCAGCTGAGGCGCCGCCGGATCATGCAGCATAAGCAGCACAAGGAGGACCGCGTTTGGCGGGGAGTGACATCACTTCCGATGTTCGCTTCTCTCCAACTTCAACATGGATAACCTCGCCTAAACAACGCGTTGCCAGGCTTAGCGCCTGGCGACAATGAATATCAACATGATCAGTTCTCCTGTCAAGATCCAACTTTTGAAAGAAACCATACGAGCCATGGGAGTTGACTTTGCTTTCCTACAAGAAGTGAAAACGACTGCACTCCCGCACTTTTACGGTTGCGCCACACATGTGACGCCCGGTAGCCCTGCAGACACCGGAGTGGCAATATAAGTGCGTGAAGGTATTGAAGTTACCGACGTCACGTTTCTTCCCTCCGCGCGAGGAATAGCATTTACGGCACTCAACACCCGATTCATTAATGTTTACGCGCCGTCGGGTACCACAAGACGTCACGACCGCGCCAGATTCTACTCCACAGATGTCGCTCCCCTTTCCTTGGACGATACGACCACAGCGTCTTCGCCGGCGATTTTAATTGCGTACTTCAACCCAAGGACCAAATCCCACATTACATGCCTTGTCCGGAACTGGGTGCGATGATCCAAGAACTTCACTTGTGCGACACGTGGGAAAAGGTCCACTGTAACCGCTCTAGCCACACTCACCTTACCAGTCATTCGGCCAGCCGACTTGACCGCATATATGTGTCGCAAGATCTCACACAAGATGTGGTGGACGCCGAATTATGGCCTCAAGCCTATTCCGATCACAGTGCCTATATCTGCACTATACGCCTACGCCCCCAACAAGTCTGGCGCAGCAATGGCTTTTGGAAGCTCAACATAACTCATCTCCAGGACCTGGATTGCCGTCGGCAAGTTGCAGCAACGTGGACTGACTGTGAACGCCGCCACCCACGATACACCTGGACCCTGGAGTGGTGGCTCCTCTGTGCCAAACCGGCAATCCGTAGGACACTTATGCTATATGGCAAGGACGTGACTGCGTGGCATCGACAGACCCTCGATTTTTACTACGTGGCACTCAGGGACCTCGACGCCTTACCCCCTTCCCCGGAGAGATAACGTGACCAAAGCAGAATCAAGGCTCACATACTATCATTGACGAAGCGTCGACTAGAAGGTGCAGTAGTCCACTCGCGACGGCACGACCGAACGGTTGCAGAGGAACCCACTATGCACCACGTTGTGGCGGATAAGTGCCGACAACGCCAACATTTAATCACACAACTCAGGACACACGACGGTCGCTTATGTACGACACAAGCAACCATAGTAAAGGCGGTGGAGGATCATTTTCGTCATTTTTACAAGTGACGAGGCCACCACTGAAGTGTTACAGCAGGTAACACGTACTATCGACGAGGCTACCGTGAATGCCCTACCAGAGGAAATCTAACTCGAAGAAGTCGAAGACGCCGTGGACAAAGGTGCGGCCAATAAATCTCCTGGACCTGATGGATTGCCCATCGAATTCTACCGGACTTTCCGTGACATCATGATGCCTCGCTGGGTTATAATGTTCCGCGAACTTATGTCTCCAGACTGTGTTGTGCCGCCAGCGTTCGTAGAAGGTCTCCTCATACCAGTACACAAGCCAGGTGGAGGGCTATCGATTAACGACTATCGGCCGCTTACAATGCTGAACGCCGATTACAAGATTTTCACCAGGATTATGGCGTGCCGTATTAAGACGACTTTGCCGATGATCCTCGCTCCAGAACAGACGTCGCAGGGGGGAGAAGCCAACATACACATGGCCACCGGTGACTGCCGGGACTTAATAGCGATCGCTTCTGCGTGCCGTCTGAGAGCGGCGATCGTCTCCGTCGATTTCAACCGCGCCTTTGATAGAGTGCACCACAACTTCCTCCTACGAGTGATGGACTGTATGGGATTCCTCCCCGGGCCTCATCGACACCCTACGGCGTCTTTGGACCGCAGCCAGCTCACACGTCCAGGTCAATGGAAGGACGGTAGGACCAGTACCCATTAAGAGGTCTCTACGACAGGGTTGTCCCCTTTCTACCCACCTTTATGCAATCGCACTCGAGCCACTCCTAGGGGGCCTTAACCACCGCCTATCTGGCATCACGCTGCGGGACGTCACCTTTCGCTATAGGACATACGCTGACGACCTTCTACTGCTGGTTCGTTCCAATGACGAAGTTCAAAGCGTACTAACCTGGATTGAGCGATACAGACAGGCCGCAGGCAGTCTTCTGAACATCTACAAGTCGGCGGCGTTGGACATTGGGCGTGGTCTCGGACCGGAAGCCCTCGCTCCCCTCCCACCACTTTCTGATCTGCGATATTTGGGAATCACGTTCAAGAAAGATGTACGTAAAACAGCTGCAGCAAACTACCGACGGTTATTACAGATCATACGCGCCATGGTGCGACAGAACCTGCTCCGGGATTTGAATCAGCTACAACGTGTTGAATACCTGAACCTCTACGTAGCATCCAAACTCAACCACGTGGCACAGGTCCTCCCACTACCGCTGCAGATAGGTCGCCGGCTTCAGGCGGCCTTCAGTTACTACGTTTCCGCAGGTCATATCTTTAAAGTACGATACGACACTCTTACCCTCCCAGTGCACAAAGGAGGGCTGGGATTGGTCAACGTCAGGGCCTTTACATGAGCAACATGAGGAAACGATGGAAAAGTCAATATTCCTCTCTCACGGGTCGTTTACTACAGGTTCTGATGCCAGCCTCTAACGTCCCGCCGGTGTCGGTTGCGCACGTCGCACCACAGCTCTCCCATGTGTCGACCTTCATACTTGATTACAGCTATGTCAGCTCGAACCTCTCCGCCACACGTCCACCAAAGGCGAAAAATTTTTATACCAACCTTCTGCGGGCTGTTCACCATAACGTGGTGGAAAACAAGTACCCTACGGTTCACTGGCCAAGAGTGTGGAAAACGATACACCACCACTTTCTGTCATCCACGGTGCGTTCGAAGTGGTATCAGATCGCCAACAAAAAAATGCCACACGCCAGCGACTTCACACTCTTGGACTGTCAGACTCCCCTTATTGCCCAGATTGTCACCTTTTGGATACCGATGAACATCGTTTTACTTACGCATCATCGTCCGGAGTTTGGCGACTAACACAGAAGATACTGGCTTGTTACCTCCGGGTCACACCTGATATGATTGACCCGCAGACCCTACTCTGTCGCGATGAAACTTTCTTTCCGGCTGCAAAATATCATGCGCTTACATGGTTCAAAGGACTTACCGTTGCTTACATCATTAGCGACGGAGAGAAAGAGCAGCTTGATTACTGGTGGTTCCTACAAAATGCTCACAATGCCCTCGAACGCACACCGAAATACCGTACGCTCTTCGCAAATTATTTACGCAGCATTTTCGTGAATCCCCCACTCAGCTGGGGAGTGCCAGGCTGTGGTTAATGTGCTGTGCCGCATCACACTAACGGCTCAACGTTCTGCCTTGTCAACCATGACCAAAGGAAGAGACAAGCTGCTGCAAGGATACTGTTTTCCTTGAGGCACTAGCGAAGCAGAATGCCTCCGTTGCAGATGCCCTTCAAAGGCGCTATTGGAGATTTCAGATAACGATGGCGAGGCTCCAAGTGGAACCAGTAACATTATTGAAGAACCTTTTAGTTAGAATTACATCAGTGGTTTATATTTTTATTTTTTGATTACTCTTTTATGCCACCTTTGTTGTTGTAACACTTAGTTACTAGAATTCTCATTTGTACACGCTCCCTAAATGTAATCATATAAAAAAAAAGGGTAGCGTCTTTGATTCATAATCAAAACGTCTTCGGTCCCGGGTTCGATCCACGCCACTGCCTAAATTTTGATAAATAATCAGCATTGGCGGCCGAAAACTTCCGGCATAAGAAGTCAGCCTCATTCTGCCAACGGCCTTGTCAAAGAGGGCGGAGGAGCGGATAGAGGTTCGGGGCACTCTCTTGTCCTAGGGGTGGGAAATTGCACCTAAAGGCGGAAGAATCAGCAATGATCAACGACATGAGGATGCAGAAGGCAATGGAAACCACTGCATTAAAGACACGTAACGTGTATCCACAGGACATGTGGTCTGCAATTGAAGAAGTGTCATGATGATCTCTCCATTGGCAAAAGATTCCTGAATAGTTCCCCATTCGGACCTCCGGGAGGGGACTGACAAGGGGGAGGTTACCATGAGAAAAAGATTGAATAATCAACGAAAGGATAACGTTCTACGAGTCGGGCCGTGGAATGTCAGAAGCTTGAACGTGGTAGGGAAACTAGAAAATCTGAAAAGGGAAATGCAAAGGCTCAATCTAGATATAGAAGGGGTCAGTGAAGTGAGGTGGATGGAAGACAAGGATTTCTGGTCAGATGAGTATCGGGTAATATCAACAGCAGCAGAAAATGGTATAACAGGTGTAGAATTCGTTATGAATGGGAAGGTAGGGCAGAGGATGTGTTACTGTGAACAGTTCAGTGACCGGATTGTTCTAATTAGAATCAACAGCAGACCAACACCGACAACGATAGTTCAGGTATACATGCCGACGTCGCAAGCTGAAGATAAACAGATAGAGAAAGTGTATGAGGATATTGAAAGGGTAATGCAGTATGTAAAGGGGGACGAAAATCTAATAGTCATGGGCGACTGGAATGCAGTTGTAGGGGAAGGAGTAGAAGTAAAAGTTACAGGAGAATATGGGCTTGGGACAAGGAATGAAAGAGGAGAAAGACTAATTGAGTTCTGTAACAAGTTTCAGCTAGTAATAGTGAATATCCTGTTAAAGAATCACAAGAGGAGGAGGCATACTTGGAAAAGGCCGGGAGAAACGGGAAGATTTCAATTAGATTACACCATGGTCAGACACAGATTCCGAAATCAGATACTGGTTTGTAAGGCGTACCCACGAGCAAATATAGACTCAGATCACAATATAGTAGTGATGAAGAGTAGGCTGAAGTTCAAGACATTAGTCAGGAAGAATCAATACGCAAAGGAGTGGGATACGGAAGTACCAAGGAATGACGAGATACGTTTGAAGTTCTCTAACGCTATAGATACAGCAATAAGGAATAGTGCAGTAGGCAGTACAGTTGAAGAGGAATGGACATCTCTAAAAAGTGCCATCACAGAAGTTGGAACGGAAAACATAGGTACAAAGAAGGTAGCAGCGAAGAAACCATGGGTAACAGAAGAAATACTTCAGTTGATTGATGAAAGGAGGAAGTACAAACATGTTCCGGGAAAATCAGGAATACAGAAATACAAGTCGCTGAGGAATGAAATAAATAGGAAGTGCAGGGATGCTAAGACGAAATGGCTGCAGGAAAAATGTGAAGACATCGAAAAAGATATGATTGTCGGAAGGACAGACTCAGCATACAGGAAAGTCAAAACAACCTTTGGTGACATTAAAAGCAACGGTGGTAACATTAAGAGTGCAACGGGAATTCCACTGTTAAATGCAGAGGAGAGAGCACATAGGTGGATACAATACATGGAAAGCCTCTATGAGGGTGAAGGTTTGTCTGATGTGATAAAAGAAGAAACAGGAGTCGATTTAGAAGAAATAGGTGATCCAGTATTAGAATCGGAAGTTAAAAGAGCTTTGAAGGACTTACGGTCAAATAAGGCAGAAGGGATAGATAACATTCCATCAGAATTTCTAAAATCATTGGGGGAAGTGGCAACTAAACGACTATTCACGTTGGTGTGTAGAATATATGAGTCTGGCGGTATACCATCTGACCTTTGGAAAAGCATCATCCACACAGTTCCGAAGACGGCAAGAGCTGACAAGTGCGAAAATTATCGCACAATCATCTTAACAGCTCACGCAACCAAGCTGCTTAGAAGAATAATATACAGAATAATGGAAAAGAAAATTGAGAATGCGTTAGGTGACGATCAGTTTGGCTTTAGGAAAAGTAAAGGGACGAGTGAGGCAATTCTGACGTTACGGCTAATATTGGAAGCAAGGCTAAAGAAAAATCAAGATTTGTCGACCTGGAAAAAGCGTTCGACAATATAAAATGGTGCAAGCTGTTCGATATTCTGAAAAAAGTAGCGGTAAGCTATAAGGAGAGACGGGTCATGTAAAATATGTACAACACACAAGAGGGAATAATAAGAGTGGACGATCAAGAACGAAGTGCTCGTGTTAAGAAAGGTGTAAGACAAGGCTGTAGCCTTTCGCCGCTACTCTTCAATCTGTACATCGAGGAAGCAATGATGGAAATAAAAGAAATGTTCAGGAGTGGAATTAAAATACACGGTGAAAGGATAGCAATGATACGATTCGCTGATGACATTGCTATCCTGAGTGAAAGTGAAGAAGTAATAAATGATCTGCTGAACGGAATAAACAGTCTAATGAGTATGCAAATGGTTTGAGAGTAAATACGAGAAGGACGAAGGTAATGAGAAGTAGTAGAAATGAGAACAGCGAGAAACTTAACATCAGGATTGATGGTCACGAAGTCAATGAAGTTAAGGAATTCTGCTACCTAGGCAGTAAAATAACCAATGACGGACGGGGCAAGGAGGACCTCAAAAGCAGACTCGCTATGGCAAAAAAGGCTTTTCTGGCCAAGAGAAGTCTACTAATATCAAATATCGACCTTAATTTGAGGAAGAAATTTCTGAGGATGTACGTCTGGAGTACAGCATTGTATGGTAGTGAAACATGGACTGTGGGAAAACCGGAACAGAAGAGAATCGAAGCATTTGAGATGTGGTGCTATAGACGAATGTTGAAAATTAGGTGGACTGATAAGGTAAGGAATGAGGAGGTTCTACGCAGAATCGGAGAGGAAAGGAATATGTGGAAATCACTGATAAGGAGAAGGGACAGGATGATAGGACATCTGCTAAGGCATGAGGGAATGACTTCCATAGTACTAGAGGGAGCTGTAGAGGGCAAAAACTGTAGAGGAAGACAGAGATTGGAATACGTCAAGCAAATAATTGAGGACGTAGGTTGCAAGTGGTACTCTGAGATGAAGAGGTTAGCACAGGAAAGGAATTCGTGGCGAGCCACATCAAACGAGTCAGTAGACTGATGACCAAAAAAAAAAAAAAAAACGTGGCGAGCCACATCAAACCAGTCAGTAGACTGATGACCAAAAAAAAAAAAAGGCTTCGCCACAGTCTCCAGATGTACTGTACGAATTTTATCGCTTACAGAATCAGCAGACGGAGGCGTTACTGGATCTCGTCCAGGGTGAACGTGCAATGCAAAACGATGCGTCAGCAGCCGCTCCACCGCTAACGCAGCCACAACACGCAGTTGCACGAACTTTTCGACTTTTTGATGCTGCACTGGAAAGCTGGACGGAGTGGTCACGCCAATTTGGATTCCATCTCGCCACCTACAGAATTCAAGGTAACGAGCGGCAGCCTTTTTTGTTGTCATCAGTCGGGGTGAACGCGTACCGTGTGATAGTCAAATTATTTCCCCGACGCGGCGTAGCAACTGTGTCCTAAGAAGAAATTTTGTCTGTATTAGATGCATATCTCAAAGAATCAGTCAATGTCGTTGCGAAACGGTATACCTTCTTTCGTACAAAACGTACGGCAGATCAGACTAATTGGGAGTGGGTTGCAACCTTGCAAGGCCTTACTAGGGATTGTGCTTTTGAGTGTCAATGTGGACTCCCTTATTCAGATACTATGGTACGTGATGCAATTGCACAGAACGTGTCTAATGTTCGTATAAGGGAACAGATTTTGAAACTAGTCAATCCCTCCCATCAACAAGTGATGGACATATTGGATCGGCAGGACACACTTGACTTTGATCAGGAATCATTTGAAACTTCGCCTCCCGTGTGTCAGGTTAACCGGCCCGCCCAGCAAGCTGCACGGAACAGTAAACAGTCCTCGAGCCTGGCCGCCAGGCTCTCAGCCACGTGTGCCGTGACAGCAAGCAAATGTAGTGCTAAAATCATGTCCACGGTGCGCTACTAGACATTCGCGTGAGAATTGCCCGTCACGCCAAGCTATTGGCTTTTTCTGTAATAAAAAAAGGACATGTTCAGAGCTCATATCAGAAACTCACAACCATTCCAGGGCCTTTGCTTCGCGCCGGATTCGAACCAAGGATACTCAGGCTTGTGAAACTTCACCCAAGGAAATTCATGTAGTTCATTCCACTCCACTCGTTCGTCCCACAAATAGTGTACGTCGACATCGCCGGAACTCCCATCAAGTCGCAAGTGATTTTGTACCAGTGTCAGTTCACGTTTCATGAGACAGTCGCTCTTGTCGTCAGCAGGACAATAAACTTTTTGTGGACTTGGACATTAACAGCAAAGTGATACCATTCCAGCTCGATACCGGGGCTGCAGTTTCACTGATCAATCAAGACACTTACAAATTGCTGGGCACACCTCCGTTGCGTGCTGCAAATGTTAAGTTAACTAGCTATTCAGGTCAAGAGATCCCTGTGTTAGGACAGTGCAGCCTTCTTGAAACATACAAAGGACAAACAAAACTTGTGTCATTTTACATCCTTCGTGCTTCTTCTGCAGTGAACTTGTTTGGTTTCGATTTATTTCAGTTCTTTAACTTGTCTGTAGTAAATCAGGTCCTATCAGTGAACCACACTGTGCCTTCAGACAGTGTTTCTCGTCTATGTGAAGAATTTGCAGACTTTTAGCACCGGGCCTCAGTTGCGCTAAGAACTATAAAGCACATTTCGAACTGAAAGTAAACGCGCAACCGAAATTTTTCAGAGCGCGCAATGTTCCTCACGCATTGCGTGATGAGGTCGCAAAAACATTACACGATTTGGAATCACAAGGTTTAATTGATCGTGTGCAGGCATCACCCTTAGTAATTTTGCCAAAACCTTCCGGAAAATTGGGACTTTGTGTGGACTTCAAGGCGACAGTGAATCCACAACTAGTGACTGCAACTTTTCCTTTACCCCGCCCGGAAGATCTTTTTGACAAACTGCGCCCTGGTAAATATTTTTCGAAGTTGGACCTCGCAGATGCGTACTTGCAAATACCGGTTGACGAAGAATCCCAGCGCGTTTTGGTGGTTAACACGCATCTTGGTTTGTATCGATTCAAACGACTGCCATTCGGGTGTGCATCCGCCGCTGCATTGTTTCAGCAATATCTACAAACTGTTTGTGCGTCGGTCGCTACTGCAGCAAATTATCTGGACGGTATTGTGATCTCCGGAAAGACGGAAGAAGAACATTTGGCCAATCTCAGAACATTATTTCAGGTCTTGCGACAAAATGGTCTTCGCTTGCAGAAGGACAAATGTGTGTTTTTTTCTCGTGATTTGCCATACCTGGGACATGTACTCAATGCCCAAGGCATACATCCCAGTCCCACACACCTTCGTGCCATACAAGACTTGCCTTCGCCGCAGAATTTGAAGCAGCTACAGAGTGTGCTGGGAAAAATGAATTACTATAACAGATATGTGCCACATGCCTCTTCCATTTCAGCTCCGCTTCATCGCTTACGCCGTGAAGGTGTTCCGTTCGTCTGGACGACGGAATGCGAGCGCGCCTTTCGCCAGTTGAAATCGGCGTTGCTTTCCAATACTTGCCTTACGCCATTCGATCCCCAGAAGCCTCTTTTGTTGATGGTGGATGCATCGTATTTCAGGATCGGTGCTGTGCTTGCGCACAAAGATGGATCGCACGATCGCCCTATTGCCTTTGCGTCCACATTGCTCTCGTCGGCGCAAAGAAACTATTCACAGATCGAGAAAGAATCATTGGCTCTCGTATTTGGTGTTACAAAGTTTCATGACTTCTTGTATGTTCGTCATTGTACCGTAATCACAGACCACAAACCTTTGACATCGCTTTTTCATCCGAACAAGCCTGTACCTCCACTTACAGCGCAGAAATTCATTCGCTGGCCTATTTTCCTCTCACAGTACCGCTACAATATGTTGTATCGGTCCACTGCTAAGAACGGAAACGCCGATGCGTTGTCCCGTTTGCCTGTTGCTGAGGATAGAGCATTCGATTCCTCCGAACTTGCTTGCATGTTCATTGATTCGGAAACCGATGACGTGGTCGAATCGTTTCCGATTGATTTTCGTCCTGTAGCTACAGCTACAGCTGCCGACCCTTTCCTTACTACCGTTCAGCGTCTTGTTGCTAAGCAATGGCCCTTGTCAAAGTCACGGATCGGGGATGCGTTGGTTCGCCATTTTTTGCTCACCAGGAGAGCCTTTTTTACGACGTGGTGCTTTGCTGTTGCTTTCTTATAATGATCAGTCTAGGGTCGTGGTACCACGTTCGTTACAGTCCTCTGTCTTACAGCTTCTCCACCAAGGACATTGGGGTATAGTGAGAACGAAACAACTTGTTCGTCAGCACTGTACTTGGTTCGGAAGCGATGCCGCGATTACGAATATGTGCTCTTCTTGCATGGTGTATGGCGAACAACAATCAGCACCATCGCGGAACTTCTTTGCATGGCCAAAAGCCACTTTCCCTTGGCAACGCTTACACATCGATTTTGCTGGTCCATTCTGGAATGCTCGATGGTTGGTTGTGGTAGATTCATTCATTAAATTTTCTTTTGTTGTCCGGATGTCTTCCACGACGTCATCTGCACCATCCAAGCGTTATCTGCTATCTTTTGCATTGAAGGTCTTCCACGGACTATTGTTTCCGACAATGGCCCACAATTCATGTCCGCAGAATTTCAGTCATTCTGCAAGGCCAATAGTATTCAACATCTGACGTCCGCGCCGTTTTCGCCACAGTCAAAGGGTGCCGCTGAACGATTGGTCAGGACTTTCAAGTCACAAATGTTGAAGTTAAAAGTGTTGCATTCTCGTATCGCTCTCAGCCCCGAGATGGTCGCTCGCCGGCTGAGTTGCTCCACGGTCGCCCTCATCGAACCTTGATGTATTTGCTACATCCGCCGCATCAGGTTCCTGTGCAGCGGCAGACACCTGCTTTTGCCCCAGGCGACGTTGTCTACTACCGCCACTACCGTGGTTCACGGCGTTGGCTCGAAGGGCGCATTCTTCGCTGCCTCGGACGCGCTATGTATCTGGTTTTGGGGGCCTCTAGTGAGGTGCGCCGCCATCTCAACCAGCTGCGCCTCTGTCGTCGCACGGGATCTGCCGCTCGCCGTCTGCTTTCAGCGACGGTGCTGTCCGGTCAGCGCCCTGGGGACCCATCTACTGGCTCGCCTCAGCCCCAGGTGTTACCGACGCTGCCTTCCATTTTGCCCCATGGCAACGCGCCGCCGCCGCCACCGCCGCCGCCGTCTGTTCTCCCGCCGGCGACGCCCGCAGTGGACGCGTCGCAGCAACCGCCGGGCGCCTCCCTGGCGCCGCCGATCGCTTCCCGTGACCAGTTGTCCTCCGACATGGAACTCTTGCCCGCTCCGGACCATATGTCGTTTTCGCCCGTCGGGTGCCCCGGCCCGATGGAGGTCGACCCTTCGGCCCCTCCTGTCTCTCTGCGAGCGCATACACCGCATGTTGGCGTGACCCTGGAGCAGGTTTTCAGGCGTTTCCTAGCTTCCCGCGGTCCGAATGGCAGGGTGCGGGTGGCACAGCCTCGCCTGTTGTTAGGCTCCCCACCTCGTCGCATACGTCTACATGGGGTCCTCCCCACTGCGGGCGGAAGCCTTATGCCACAACCGTACGCCGATTTGCGGGGGAGGAATGTGGTGTCACCGCCAGACACCACACTTACTAGGTGGTAGCCTTTAAATCGGCCGTGGTCCGTTAGTATACATCGGACCCGCGTGTCGCCACTATCAGTGATTGCAGACAGAGCGCCGCCACACGGCAGTAGAAAGACTTCCTAGCACTCGCCCCAGTTTTACAGCCGACTTTGCTAGCAATGGTACACTGCCTTACGTTCTCATTTGCCGAGACGATAGTTTAGCATAGCCTTCAGCTACGTCATTTGCTACGACCTAGCAAGGCGCCATTATCCGTTACTATTGATATTGTGAATCATGTACCGCAAGACCGACGTTCATCATTAATGGATTAAAGTTAAGTATTCCAGCAGCTACGTCCGTTTATCTAAATTCTAATTTCCTTGTCCTGTTCCAGACCCCACGCCAGCCTGCGTGAGCTAAAGCGCGTGCTTTTCGGCCTCCTCTAGTAAAACGGTGTTGGCTCTCCTGCCAACCACAACATCATCATTCCTTAGTACTTCAGTACCCACTTCCTTTCACACTGATCCTCCTGGACGATTCTCTTCAACTTCTGTGACGTAATTAAGTAAAGTAGTGTCTTCTAAACACCACTAGTGTAAAAGTTTTTCTTACGTGCTCGTATGTGACTCAATTCAGTGAACCAAATTAATATATGGCTGCAGCTGGCGCTATATATGTGATATTATGATGTAATGCAGCCTATAATATATAACCCTTTTGGCTTAGAAATGCGAGGCTCGACACCTAGCTCCTTACTATGATGACGGAGGCAGTCGTCGAAAGCAAATACTTAACTACGCAACTCGCCCTTTTCTCACATGATATCTTGCGAACCATGGATGAAGGGTATCAGACGGACGCCATATTCCTTGACTTCCCGAAAGCGTTTGACTCGGTGCCCCACTGCAGACTCCTAACTAAGGTACGAGCATATGGGATTGGCTCGAAGACTTGTTAAGTAATAGAACCCAGTACGTTGTCCTCGATGGTGAGTGTTCATCGGATGTGAGGATATCATCTGGAGCGCCCCAGGGAAGTGTGGTAGGTCCGCTGTTGTCATACATAAATGATCTTTTGGATAGGGTGGATAGCAATGTGCGGCTGTTTGCTGATGCTGCTGTGGTGTACGGGAGGGTGTCGTCGTTGATTGACTGTGGGAGGATACAAGATGACTTGGACAGGATTTGTGATTGGTGTAAAGAATGGCAGCTAACTCTAAATATAGATAAATGTAAATTAATGCAGATGAATAGGAAAAAGAATCACGTAATGTTTGAATACTCCATTAGTAGTGTAGCGCTTGACACAGTGACGTCGATTAAATATATGGGCGTAACATTTCACAGCGATATGAAGTGGGACAAGCATGTAATGGCAGTTGTGGGGAAGGCGGATAGTCGTCTTCGGTCCATTGGTAGAAATTTGGGAAGATGTGGTTCATCTGTAAAAGATACCACTTATAAAACACTAATACGACCTATTCTTGAGTACTGCTCGAGCGTTTGGAACCCCTTTCAGGTCGGATTGAGGGAGGACATAGAAGCAATTCAGAGGCGGGCTGCTAGATTTGTTACTGGTAGGTCTGATCATCACGCGAGTGTTACGGAAATGCATCATGAACTCGGGTGGGAGTCTCTGGAGGAAAGGATGCGTTCTTTTCGTGAATCGCTACTGAGGAAATTTAGAGAACCAGCATATGAGCCTGACTGCAGTACAAATTTACTGCCGCCAACTTATATTTCACAGAAATACCACAAAGATAAGAGAGATTACGGCTTGTACAGAGGCATATAGGCAGTCATTTTTCCCTCGTTCTCATTGGGAGTGCGACAGGAAGAGAAGATGCTAGTTGTGGTACGAGGTACCCTCCGCCACGCACCGTATGGAGGATTGCGGAGTGTGTATGTAGATGTAGATGTATAAGCGTGCGGAGTTATCCAAATTTGACACTGTAAGTAAACGGTGGTCTTCATCCCTATAGACTTCGTAGTCGCACCAATACAGCGACGGAGACAAGAACCTGTAATAGCAGTTCCCTTGGCGCTCTTTCATGCTCCTCGATGGTACTGCTCTCTCTCACCCGCACACAGACACATTCACACCCTCACGGGTGGGCCGGACCGCCGCCGGCCGCGGCTCACCTGCCTGAATACAAACGGGGAGCTTTTCGCGCTCACACGGCGCCGCCGATAACGAAGGAATGCACTAACGGTGCCCGCGATACGATCGGCCCCCTGCCGGCCCATCGGCTGGCCGGTCACGTCCGAGGCGCGGCGCGTGCTGCGGAAACGGCCGCGGGGCGGCGCTGCGCCCCCAGAAACGGAAACATAACTACAAGTGGCGCCGCGCCGGCAGAAATACGTACTGCCTGCCTGCCTGCCACATGGCACCCTGGGGCGCCCAGGGCGAATTAAACAGTCCATAAATCGTTTCGCCGCCATGGCCGATATGATCGCTGTTCCGATACTTTCTGCGTCTCCGAGAGTGCTTCCTACCGCTCCGTGCGGAAGGAAAACTGCCTCCAGAAATTGAGACCTGTAAGAACTGCTTCCGCTCCTTTCCTTCCTACTAGTCTCAACGGACATTACTTTCCCTCAACCACACTTCACTTCTTCTTGTGTCCATGGAGTATAAAGTGAAATCTTATTTTGAATGAAGTACCGCTTGAAATAAAGTGCAATAACTTTGAAATTGGATCTTGAAATTTACTATCAGCGATTTTTGTTGTACGTTTTTATTACAATCCTGCAGATTCATAGAATCTTTTCCGATTTCATTTTATAATTTTACACTTCCTTATGAGGATGGGTCTGGTTTTGTTGCTATATGGTCAGTGCGGCTGACAGTGATTAAGGAAACTGCGGTTCAGTTCCTGTTGAAACGTCCCCTTAAAAAAATTAGTGAATTACTGTTCTGATAAACCTCTTACGTTATTTGATTTTCAAACAGCTGAGCAAAACTGAACGTACTCAGACATTTCTCTCTTTACTTATTCTGATCATCACTAAACTGACATACAATATTATTAGCGAAACGCAATCTGTCTTTCAATAATCCCTACAAAAGAATGGCCCTGACTAACAATAACCTCTACCTTTCATGAATCACTTACCTCACAGCTACTGCAATCCAGCGAGCGCTGAAGGCACTAACTACTGATAGGCACAGTTACCAAGTGAAAGATTTTGATAAAGAACAAACAATGTATTTACCTTAATAATGTTCAAAAGTCATCATATATATGTATCAGTTCCTGATATCCAATAATACAAATTTACTCTTTCTGATGGACACACGTCTAGATCGTCCGCTCTCAAAATTCTGCCATCTCTCTCCCCACATCCACCACTGTTGGCGGCTCGCCTCCAACTGCGCAACGCTACGGGCTGTTCATATCCAACTGCCCTACACTACAATATCGAATATTTCAACAATGCCAACCAGCCGACAGACTGCACACAGCACAGCCAGTGATTTTCATACAGCGCGCTACGTAGCGTTACCAATATAAAAACCTAAACAGCCTACTTACACTGCTACTGCCAGGGGTACTATTCTTCATGGGAAAATTGGAACAGATTGCTACTTCAGACCTGGATTATTATTTTTTTTCATTTTGGTTGTACTTTCCTTTCGAAGAGACGAGATTCTTAATTCTTTTATAACTGTAATGCTCCAATCATTCTCTCAAAAAAGGAAAAAAGTTTAAATTCTTCACAGAGCGAGTTGGCGTAGTGATTTGCACATTGAACTCACAGTCGGGAGGACGATGGTCCAAACCCACGTCCAGCCATCCTGATTTACGTTTCCCGTGATTTCCCTAAAGCTCTCCTGGCATATTTCTGGATAGTTCTTTTGAAAGGGCACGGCTGATTTCTTTCCCCATCACTGACACAATCCGAGCTCCCTTGTGCTCCGTCTCTAATGACCTCGATGTCGATAGGACCAAATTTTCATTAGTTTAAATTCTTAAAATATGTAAGATTACATAAATAAAATATAACGACGCAGATGTATAACACCTCCGCATTGTACATTCCACTTTTACTTCATCATCATCATACTATACCGCAATTTTTGAAAAGTATTGAATGTAAAGTCCTGAATGACTAAGTAGATACTCAGAGTCGTACTGCATCACGATTTGAATGGCATTAAATAAATCTGAAATGAAAGTGCTGATGTAAGAACACAAAGAGTGAATAAATAAAAAATAACGAACAGAAAGAAATAAATAACAAACTGGAAAAAAAGTATAGAAATGTAAAAAAGGAAGAGAAAGAAAAAATAAACAAAAATAAAAGGAAGTGGTGACGCAAAAGGAGTTAAACCATCCCGTTAGTTGAACCATCGGATCTGCTAACCTCATAATGACCGGGAGACACATGCAGACCCAACACGTCCATACACACGTCAACGATACCACTGCCGGGGGATGAGTCGGCGATAGATCGGATGCGACTGGCATGTCTGGAGTCAGAATGGCAGTACTTTTTATTTCAGAACGATAACTTTTTGAATTGATTTTGAAATCAAATGCATTATCTCATGGTTACATTAGTAAGGGGTAACACCAGTCTGCATGATATCCGATCATTAAAACCAGATGTCTATTCTTAACTAACTCTTTTACGCTGATTCCTAAACCGCTGTCAGTTTTCTTCTGGAAACTACACTTTTTTGATAAGGGACTAGAGTTTATTTTACTATAGAAATTTCATTAAGCCAGCAGACTACGTACACTAGTTTTTATGTAAATGGGGCAACCAGGGAAAGCGAAAGCATTATACAGTAAGGATATGGCCAAATTGGAAACGTTCTATACCTGGACTAAAATCACATTGTACGAACCACTTGTACACCACAAAACATGTTCCTTCCAGTACTGTAAATCTAACTGGGATTGTTTAAGCAATTTGTAAGGTGTTTTCGGGTAGACATGTATTACATTAGTTTCCTTCCTACAAAATCCCTCTTCATACGTTACTAAAAACCCAAAGCTGATTATTGGTCCTATTGATGAAGGTTCATGGGTTTGAGAATACAGTGAAAGAGAAAACTTAAATGAACTGCCTTCAGATCTGTTGCTGTACACCATCTAATGAATAAAAAACATTGAAACTGCAACATCACTGTTAAAATCATCTTAAAGATTTTCAGGAAATTGAGCTGTACGTAAATATAAAAGTCTACACACATTAACTAGTTCCCAGTAATATTTATGTTAATATTTATGCTTCAATTCCCAATACCTTTGAAACATGACATCCAGCTCTCCGTAAAATCCTGTAATGATAGAAAAAAATTAAAGAAATTTTGAGGATTAAAATCACAAATATTTTGTAAAACATCTATTTTGGGAAATCCGTGTTCTGTGTATAAAGCAGCATTAAAACACGGTCCAAAGTTGGCGTCACGGAGCCAACACTTCACAATTTCATTTCAGTTTTATATTTTAAATAATTGCTATCTGATCCACGAAAAATTGTGTACTAAAAACTGACAAATTAATCTTTGTAAATGTCATTGTGAGTATTATCGTCCGGCTTTTCTCAGCATGATCGGTTAATCGTGTACTTTCTGTTGCAAGAACGAGTTGTTGACTCCCTTTCATACTTAATATTTCTAAGACAAACCCAGTCGTCTTTTTCTATTGTTGTGAAACGTGTTATGTGTGCTTGCTGCCTTCACTCCATCAGACTTTAGAATTGCAGATCTCGCGTCGTTGTTTGTAGCCGAGGTGGATTCTTCGGCTCCAATTAAGGGCTAAGGGCTAACGAATCTTGTCCTTAGAGCTCGAAAACTGTCAGTGATTCTCAAATAAGAATTACACCCACACAAAGTGTTCCGAACTAATGGGTGTTCAAATTGACTAACAGTATAGAAATGTAAAAAAGGAAGAGAAAGAAAAAATAAACAAAAATAAAAGGAAGTAGAGACGCAAAAGGAGTTAAACCATCCCGTTAGTTGAACCATATTGTGAGTATTATCGTCCGGTTTTTCTCAGCATGATCGGTTAATCGTGTACTTTCAGTTGCAAGAACGAGTTATTTACTCCCTTTCATGCTTAATATTTCTAAGACAAACCCAGTCGTCTTTTTCTACTGTTGTGAAACGTGTTATGTGTGCTTGCTGCCTTCACTCCATCAGACTTAAGTATTGCAGATCTCGCTTGCTAGGTGTCCTAAAGACGCGTGTGTACCGTGTTCCTTGCGAATGTGGAATGTCATATGTGGGCCGAACCACCATAACAGCGAAGAGAGGTGCAAGGGACACCAGCGACAAACCCCACAAAAACATCCAAGCAAACCATCCCTCACCGTCCACAGCATCGAATATGATCAAGAAATGAAATACGACGAGACCAGTATCGTGTTGCCTATGCAAAATTTCTTAACAGGCTAAATTAATCGAAATAAAGATGTCGGAGTCCGTTATAAATGTGGCAGAGGTTTCAGTTTAAGTAAGGGTTTGGGATCCGACAGGCAATTTCTTAATGTCTCATCAGCCATCTCATCTACCAGAGTTGTAATCATCCCCATCCCCATCTACAATGGAAACTATGCAGTTCCCGCTTAGGAGCCAGATAGAGGGTCCATCGAACCTCTTTCACACTGCTGCAGCCGGAAAATATCCAGCAAGTATGGGACCAACGACGACTGAAGAGAATCGTTCAGCATGACAGAAGTGCCATCCTTCGGTAAATTTCTGCAGATTTCAATGCTTGACTCCTCTACGACCCCACACAAGGACAACTCGCAGGAAACACTGGCACTTAAATCTTCCCTCGCGATCTCTGATTTCCCTTTCTTCGAGACGATGGTCATTTCTCTCTATATAAATGAGAGTCAACAGAAAACCTGATCACTGAAATTTCCTGAAAATATCTTCCCGCAACGAGAAATTCCTTTGCCTTGGTGACTGCCGCTCCAAATTGCGTATCATAATTCAGTAAGAGCTACCTTGTTTGAACTTCTCTCCGATGTCCTCCGTCAGGCCTATATGGTAAGGACCCCATAGCGCACACCAATATTCACTAGAGAGTGGACAAGCGCCGTGTAATCATTCTCTTTAGAGGATTTGTTGCGTCTTCTAACTGTTCTGCCAATAGATCGAGATCTTTGGTTCGCCTTCCGCACCCATTGTCTATATGATCTTTACTGCTTAAGTTGCTCATAATTATTATCCCAAAGTATTTTGCTGAGCTAACAGTCTTTAGATTTGTGTCGTTTATAGAGTAACAGAAATATAACGGATTCCGTTTGGTACTCATGTGATGACATCACACTTTTCTTTATTTATGGTAGTTTGTCATTTTTCGCACCATAAAGATGTCATATCTAAATTATCTTGCAATTGGTGAAAGATTATCTTTACTAGACGGCAAATGACAGCGTCTTCTGAAAGCAGTCTAAGAGGGCTGCTCACATTGTGTGGCAAATAGGTATATGTAGATTACGAACAGCAGACGGCCTCTAACACTTCCTTGGTGAACGTCAGATATCATTTCTGTTTCATTCGATGCTTTTCCGTTGGTTATTACGAAATATGACCTTTCTGACAGGAAATCACGAATCCAGTCGCACTGGTTTCGATACTCCACAGGCATGGAATTTGATAAGAAGCCGCTTGTGAGGGACGGTATCAAATGCCTTCAAGGGAATCTGGGATTATGGAATTAATTTGAGATCCTCTGTCGATAGCACTCATTACCTCATGAGGATGAAGACTAAATATGTTGCAAAAGAGGGATATTTTCTGAATCCGTGAGGGACTGTGCAAATCACGGAATAGCAGTGCAGGTACTGAAAAGCGAATAACTATCAAAGCGCGTAACGGACGCCAGGAGTCGTAAACAGCTGCGTCACTTCACATTCTGGTTGGAGTGTAGGCAGCGAACACGCATAGCAACACAGCTCACAGTACCTTAAGAAGACAAATTAGTCGGTCTTACATATTGCGCATAAAACAGTATCAGCACCTTAACTCTTCACACCAGTACTCAATTTGAGTGTTTTCAGGTATTTACAGTGATCGACTGCTAGCATCATAATATGTTCATAAAAGCTCTTCTGTGATAAAATGATACAGCACGTTGATAGACACCAGGCTCTACCGAATCTGTGGGACCCAGGGTAGTCTTTTTCTCTGACGACATATTCCCAGTAAGGGTGCGAAGGTGTAGTAGATATTTGATCAGACATTTGTATTTCCTAGCAGATTCTGCGGGTGGAAGAATTATTAAATTTAGTGTTTAGAATGCCAGGGAACGTTTGCTTTACAGAATTCCAGGAAAGCTGGATTAAGAAATTTCTAAACGAAAGTAAAGTCTACTGTTGCGTAATAAAGAGACTCTCAAGAGTAAAGATACCGAAGTGTGAGAAGCGAAGAATTTTGGATTATCAGCGTCACGAAGTGAAAATCTGGATTGTAGTTGAAGGTAACACGAAATTAAATTGAAATATATGAATATGTGGTGAATGACAGTTTAAAAAAAAGATCTGATACTATTTAGTGATGCACTTGGTGTTCAAATGATTATCAGTGGAAAGGTGAAGCAAGCAGTTCCCTTTACTGAAAATCTCGTTACTGCACAACTACCCCACAACTTTCAGTGTCACCCTGCCATGACAAAAACACAGGGGACCACGTAGTACAAAGAGGTAAACAATTTACTAAGCGAAGCAGAACAGACAATGCGGCAAAACGGGAAAGGTCTGGGTATGGTCCATTATCAATGAAGCAGCGAAGGAAGTGATGGGAACAAGAAAGAAGTAGAAGAGGAGGAGGATGAGGTTAGCGCTTAACGTCCCACCGACAACGGGGTCGTTGGAGACGGAACACTGATCGAGGAAGCGCAGTACTTAGCACACCGGACTAGCATTCTGGAGGATGACGGTACAAACCCGCATCCGGCCATCTTGATTTAGGTTTTCTGTTCAAAAATGGTTCAAATGGCACTGAGCACTATGGGACTTAACTTCTGAAGTCATCAGTCCCCTATAACTTAGAAGTACTTAAACCTAACTAACCTAAGGACATCACACATATCCATGCCCGAGGCAGGATTCGAACCTGCGACCGAAGCGGTCACGCGGTTCCAGACAGTAGCGCCTAGAACTGCTCGGTACTCCGGCCGGCAGGTTTTCTGTGATTTCCCTAAATCGTATCAGGCAAATGCCGAGATGGTTCCTCCGAAAGTGCACGCCCGCTTTCTTTCTCCTTCCTTCCCAAACCCGAGCTTGTGCTCCGTCCCTAATGACGTCGTTGTCGATGGGACGTTAAACACTAATCTCCTCCCACCTCCTCCTAGGGACGGAGCGCTAGCTCGGATTAGGGGAACGACATCGGCCGTGCTCTTTCAAAGGAACGATGCCGGCAGTTGCCTGAAGTGATTTAAGGAAATAACGGAAACCTAAATCAGGAAGACGAGATGCATGTTTGAACCGTCGTCCTCTCGAATGCGAGTCCACAAAGAAGTACAAGGACATTTTATGTGAATTAACACTACACTTTGCTCTTGTCGTTATGCTGATATAGGTATATAAAATCTCTTAAAAGAATCATTTGTATCTGGGTGTAAAGTTACTAGCGTTTCTTAGCAAAATCTATACTAATGGAGCATGGGTAGAGCATGACTATAGGTAACATTTATTAAAATCGTAGCTAAATAAAAACACTCGTACAGGAAAGGAAAATGGGAATTATCACCGGAATCAGATTTTAGGATGCGTGTCAAAATCGTAGATCGAATTAAGCCCGAAGTATTGGTATGGTAAAGGGGTTCACAGAAACTGAAGACTGTAATGACATTACATTATAGTTGCTCACTGTCAGCTACTGTTTCGTTAATATTTACTTGACTAACTATAAAACATGTTTGCCGTGCATTAGTACCAGTCACTCAGCTTTACCATGAACATCGCTGCTTGTCTTGTAGCTAATAGGAAATAACTAAACGTGCCGTTATCTGAATTATATCCATACAGCCGACACTCCCATTTTTGTTCTGTACCGTATAGTAGTTCTTTGTTGTAGAACGCCCACGAATGTTTAACTCAAAATTTTATTTAAGTAGCTTTATGTAGAAATAGTCAACTTATAAGGACACGGAAAAGTATAATGAGCATGGCAACAAAAGGCTGCAATTACTTTTCGACTTTCTTCACATTAAAAGGAAGGCACTGTATAACTTCTCCAATGAATAAAGTGAGTCGATCAGCTGCCATTCTAGAAGATCTATGAATTTCTTACCTACGATTTGCATAAACATCATCACAGTCAATGTGTTTTCCCTCACAACGTAATGGAATTGGTAGAAATTAGAAAGTGTAAATGTCGTTTTTTGTATTTGAGTGTAATATGAACCTTTTCTTTACATTCAGGCATCATCAAACAAAATTTTCCATTCAGTTGGTCCATAATACATGTTAACATTTGGCAATTCTTACATTACTCACCGTAAATTAGTCAATGAGGAGGTACCCTTTACCATCCCTGAAAGCAATGACTAGAGTCGTACAAAGTAACAAGGTTAATCTTGTTGAAATTGCGTTACATATCTTTAATAAAGGGCCTTGCTATACACCAACAAAATGTTGATAAAGAATTTTATTTTGTTGCAATTAACTTCGATTATTTACTTAAACTACGGCAGATGTTATAACGCAAAATGAATTCGAAAACATAATACACAAAATTCTTGGCGGTTATGGGCACGCGGTACAAATACATTTACCTTCGACGTGCGCCGAAGTGTGCTGAAATAGTAGAAAGTAACTGCAGTAAAACAGAGTTTAATTCAGCATTTGGTATTAGGTACAAAAACGTCTAACAGTAGTAATGTTTCATGGTAATCTAGCTGCATCGATAACAAAAAGTATATATCATAAACTTGTAATGAACTGGCATATACAGGTTCTGTAAATTAAAGTAGCAAGTCGAGAAGCTGTCAGCTTGTTTCAGACACATATCTATCTAAGTAAATGGACTGTACGACATGTTATCGGTACTGTTAGACACATTGTTAGTCGAAGGATTAACTGATTAGTGTGAGCCGTACTGTGGAAATGTGTGGGTACTGGACAGACATCAGGTCTCGATGTGCAGTTTTCATTTCAGTAAATGAGGCTTACGCGAAGCAGTGTTAATGAGTGTTACTGGAGTTGCGAGAAATGGAAGCAGCTGATAATCTTCTTTCTCATCTGATCTACCTTTCGAAATGCATTTTCCAGAGAGTTTTATGGAGTTGTTTTATTGCTGTTGAAGCTGTTATAGTCATTAATTAGAAGTTTGTTTTGACACAACTATCCACGGAAGAACATCTTTCTAAACTATTTTCATATCAACACAATTAAAGCATCTGACATTCAGCGGCTTCTCAGTAGCTTTGTGGGCAATACTGAGAATAAGACTATACGACATTACCTAGCTGCACTGGTAAAGTGGCACTGCTGAACCTAGCTGAAACTACAATCGTTGAACTGTCCAAGGCAGTGGGCTCTATTGTATCGTTCTTACCTTATTCTGTTGTTATTCCTTGATTATAATTTGGCGTGTGTTCAGAAACGATACAACACTATTTTCCAATCTTTGGAAGTCTTCCACCATGCTTTCACTGTAGTCTGAGTTTCGAGTGGTTTAGGTTCTACATGCGGTTAGGAAAGGCATATTGTGATTCATCAATTGTAATATTACTATTATTTTGTAAGTGCATCACTGTGTACTACCGACTGCCTCAGCCAGCTGGTGGACATCAGAGGAATCGATCGGGGATAAGATGTTGTAAGAAGTCATCATGCCTTTTAGAATAACACATCGCATTGTTATGAGTGGGATGAGATTTCAATCACTTTCATTGTAAATTCAATTATTACTTGGTGTTTGAAAGTATCTCGCTAGAACTTACCCGAAATATGACATTTTCATATGTAACGACGAACCAGTTTCACTTTTTCACCTAATAAATCGTATTGGAAAACGAGCACTACCGAGAAAAGCATACATTGTTACTTTGAGCCGGTTTCTTCGAAGATAAATTAGTGAACGTGTGAATCACTTGCTCAATTATCTAAAAAGGGCGTGCGTGTAAAGCCGATAAAATACAGCAGTAAACAATAATTTCCACAGCCGACACGCGTGTCCACTTTTTTTGCCACAAATCGGAAGGAACTGGTGCCTGAAACGTGCTATTACACAGAGTTTCCAATTAAATCTCGCTTAGGGCGAGGTGATTTCAGCACGCATAGTTATCAGCCTCAGAACACAAAAACGAGATCTTACCCTCTCTCTCTCTCACTCTCACGAGAGTGTGTGTTTGTATGTGTGTGTGTGTGTGTGTGTGTGTTGGGTGATTGTCCAGACGTGCTTCCACATGTGTGCTCTCATGTCTGTGTGCGCGTGTAAGTGAGTGAACGTGCGTTCTTGTGCGTGTGTGTGTCTGTGCAGGCTCATCAAAAGACGTTGTTCGCGTAATTGGAGCGCTCGTGTGGCTGCGGAGTTATTAGGTCCTTTATCTTGATGAGTGAGGCGCCGACAGAGGAAACAAGAAGACTAAGAAGAGTGCAAGAGCGCAGCGCGTGCGGTGCTCTCCTGTTACAGCACAGGCGCCGGCACTCGGCAGCGGGAATTTTGCAGCCAGTCGGAAGAAGCAGATGTTCGTGGATCAACGTCGTTCATAAAACAAACTCACCTAGCTCCTTTTTTGGAGTGCGGTATCTTTCAAATAGTAGATACACTCGTACATGTAGAATATCGCTTACAAAACTATAAAATGTCTTTCTACAGTGTACACATCGGTGCCAACATGGACACACAATAAAGCAAATCGGAATGTAAATAACTTAATTGCAGACCACTGATGGTGCTTTACCCCAGTTAAGCGGAACACGTCTGGTGAAGAAATCACGCATTTTTTTGTAGATGCAACGACAGAATGAAAATACCCTAAAGAGCATGCGACTAGTGTTCGACTGATACAACCAAGCATATTGTTCTGCACGGCCAATAATGAACGCAGTCGAAAGTAAGTTGTGCCTCAAGAACGAGTTACTTTATCGCTAAAATTCTCAATACAAATAACAACTTATCAGGTAGGGTCAGCAAAACTTTCTCATTGTTCGCTGCAGAGTCGTAATGGAATACAGAACGACGTCAATAGCTTTTACACTTGATGCAGTGAACAGCAGCTGTCTGTAACTGCAGATATACGCAAGGAAATGACTAAACAAGCCAAAGTTTAGGACAAATAGGATCAACAGCAGTATCAGATTGTTCGTTGGTGATGCTTTAGTGTACAGAAAAGTATCGTCGTTGGACGTTCGAAACGAAATACAGATATACTTGGGCAAATTTTCCACACAGTGTAACGAACTGGATCTCTCTTTGTAAGAGAATAAAAGCAATATAATGTTTGTAAAAGGAAGAAAGAACTCAGCAGTATCCGATTGCAACATGAATGGTGAAGCTTGATGCTGTCACGTCACCTACGTATAGAGGGTGTGTGTCGTCGGAAACAGTTTCTCTAGTGTTTCAGGAGACATTTTTAATTTCGTTTTCTCACTGTGTAGCTGGAGTAAGTACAAACACATTCTGCGCCGTACTGACTGCTACTGCCATGCAGCAGCGCTGCCCAGTCGCTGCTGGAATTTTGCTTAGTCTTCGGGTTTTACCCTCACTGTTAGTACATATCGATAAAACAGATATCGCACTAGACTAACTTTGAACCGCTCTCACGAATGGGCACGTAAAATTCCTCTATAAATTTCTATGTGTGTGTGTGTGTGTGTGTGTGTGTGTGTGTGTGTGTGTAACAGGAGAAAAACCTACACTTTCCATTCAGAGTGAGCATCACATGATAGACGTGATGAGCAGTATTTGCTTGTACTGACTCCAGCTAACAACGCAAGGACCAGGTTGCACATATCCTGCCGAAACATTAAGGTAATATGCACCTGATGGCTCTCGAGAGGGACGCCCGGTGTTCAGGGTGTTTCAGAGTCTTTACGAGAAACGTCAAGCGATGACAGCAGGGAGATGAACCCAGTATGCTAAATACTATCTACCCTAGTAAAATAATAGTGTCATTTTAAGGAAGCAAAACATAAAAATGAATATCAGTACGAAGAGAAAGATGTTTTCGAAGACAATTATCAACTTTTATTTTGCCATGCTAACCCAGACGACTGAATTATAGGCAAAAGACACTGCATACGAACACTGCCACCTGTCAGAAGCATAGCTATTTATAAAAGATGCCTAATGTCGCCGTGAAAGTGTCAGCGAACGTTTTGTCTCTAATCAAAGATGTTCCCGAAGATGTGATCTGTCACCCCTTGACGTTTGATGCAAAGACTTTGGAACACCGTGTTGGTTGGTTGGTTGATGCGGGGGGATGAAACCAAACAGCGAGGTCATCGGTCCCGCAGGGTTAGGAATGGATGGCGAAGGAAGGCGGCCGTGCCCTTTCAAAAGGCATTTACCTGAAGCGATTTAGGGAAATCACGGAAAACCTAAACTAGGATGACCGGACGCGGTTCTGAACCATCGTCCTCCCGAATGCGAGTCCAGTGTGCTAATCAATGCACCATCTCGCTCTGTGAACCCCCCGGAAACTGAGTCTATCCTAAGAGTCGTCTGCAGCACGTTCTCTGGTATTTCGTCAGATATTTGCAATTGTGTTTGTGTAATATGTACCTGCAGGCGGCACAAACCAATACTGTTCATTACGTGTTTCATGTGACGCTCAGTAGCAACGGAAACCGTCGGTTTGTTTCCCGTCACGAAAATTGATTTTTACCACGAAATTTTACATGCCCATTCGATAGTGCGGTTCCAAAATAGTTTAGCGCGATGTACTGTTTAGCGATAAGTATCAGTGGGAACCTGTACAACACGAAGGATAACCAGTACTCTATCAGCAGCTGAGCAGAACTGCTGTTTGCGGTTAGAAGGTAGCGCGGATTGGGGTGGCGCTGTCACTGTTGCTGTGTTGATTATTTTTCGCGTTTTACTGTCCTTGATAACACATATCGATAAAACGGAGCCGCGCGGGATTATCCGAGTGGTCTGGGACGCAGCAGTCATGGATTGTGTGGCTGGTCCCGGTGGAGGCACGAGTCATCCCTCGGTCATGGGTGTGTGTGTTTGTGCTTAGGATAATTTAGGTTAAGTAATGTGTAAGCTTAGGGATTGATGACCTGAGCAGTTAAGTCCCATAAGATTTCACACACATTTGAACATTTTTGATAAAACGGATATCCCACTAAACTAACTTGGAACCTCTGTATTGGCACGTAAAATTCTGCTTTAAACATAATTTTGTTTGTACTGGGAACCGAACTTACGCTTTCCAATCAAATTGGGCGTCCCATGAGACATGAGATGAGCAGTATTTGTTTGGTTTGACTGGTGTTACACATTACAAAAACGAGACTAGAAATATCTGGCGAAACACCAGAAAGAAAAAGGAAAATTAGACAACGGGGTCATTAGAGAAGGAATACAAGCTCGGATTATTTCAGAGTTCAGGAAGAAAATCAGCCACGAACTTTCAAAGTAACCATCTCGACATGAATCAGTGTTAGCGAAGACAATTGGTAGACATAGATTTCTTAGAAAGGTTCTCAGAAAATATGTGTCTGTAAAAGAAATCGCTTTGCAAGTGGCTACTGTGATCACAAGTAGAGCACTGTTTCAGTATTTGGAGTTCTTTTGGCATAAATCGAAAGAATTCAGGAATGCATTGTTGGAATCTTAACTGGCCCATATTGACAATATGAACATGCAAAATATGTGTTCGGAGAACTTGTTATTCTCTCTGGGAACCTGCCGAATAAATTCAGCGAACCTCTTGTCGAGAAAGACAGCGCGACTATTCTGATGCCACCATCGTATAACTCGTGTAGGGGTCATGAGATAAGTGAAATTAGCATGTTTGCAGAAGAATACAGACGGTCAATTTTCTTCACTAAATAAGCCAACGGAATAGGAGAGGCAACGTTAATATTGGTACAAAGTACTTTCCCCCATTTACTGTACAGCGACTTACCCAATACATACATTTACTTCTGCGTCTTCCTGAACATTAGATGTATGTATTGTGGGACAGATGCACCCATCTGAATATGTATGTAAGCATGTGTAATCAAATAACCAACATAACGTCAACTCGCGGACCTCCGAAGACGACGAGTTATGCACACACTAGAAAGCTTTCTCCTGTGTGCTTTTTACCCTCGTACCATTGGTTACCGTACCACATGTCTTACAAGCGTACATATCCGAAGCACATGCTAACATAGGATGTTGTCTTTTAGGGTCGACCGCTTGCGTTTGTGATATTCGGTATAATAATTATGATGTTCGTAATTTTTATTTCCGTGTTGTGCTCAACTGCCAAGTCAGGAACTATTTATGAGGTCTAGGGGCGGAGCAGTACGGCAGAGAAAAGTCGGATAGTATTCAGTTTTGGCCTTTTAGAGCGAATTTATTTGGCCTACGCGCGAAGTACAGCAAAAATAGCACATCAGAAAGGAGGGAGGGGTAGCGGCGGAATCAGTGCCTTGCGCACTGCCACGTCTCCCATAGTGATCCAGGATGCGACGCAAGAAAGTCCTGGATTAAACAGTTGCTGCGTATCGCTGTCAGCGGTTCGCGTCTGCGCCAAAGGCGCTGACAGTGGCTTTAAAAAGTCAGGAGGTGCAGGGCTTATACACACAAATTCCTACTTAGAACAACAAGCCGTTGCAGCAGCAACCACAAAGGAACTCCAAAGAAAAGACGAGTAAAAGAATTATGGGCCTCCCAGACTTAAATAGATTATATCAAGAGCTGAAGAAGTAGCGTCAACACACGTGGCAGCGACGACGGGCTCCATACGCACAAACAGCGCCCTCACGTGAAGCGATGGACAGTCGGCCGTTGAACAAAGGTAGCTCACAGATTACGACAAAGTTAATAGGTGCATCATTCAGGGACCATAATAACTGTACTATGAGTAACATTCACTGCAAAATCAAATCAAATTTTTATTTTAGAGTCTCACGACAAGTCACGTAGACATGAGATGTAAATATCTACACGTCAGTTACGACAATTTATTCACAGCGTCTCCTTCTTAAATATTTCAGTCTCTGATTTTTTGGCTAGTAATGTCTCAGCTGAAGGCGACAACTATAAAACATAATTGGCAAAAGCACATACCTCTACAATCACAGACAAACCTCGTGCATGACAGCCGGTATACTAGCATTGAGGAGGTCGGTTTTGATAGAACGTGTGACAAGATACCGTGTAAGAGCGATAAACGGCAACGAACTAAGAAATGGAGACAAATGAAAAGTAAGCAAACTGTTTCGAAAGTAATCGCCATAAATGTTTACACATTTGTTCTACTGTAAGACATGATGATCAGCGTCTTTACAGAAAAACGTTTGCGGTTGCCTACGAAACCATGACTATACCCAGATGTGCACCTCTTCGTCCGATGAATTTAAGGGCTCAAAAATATGGAAGTCTCATGAGGAGAGATTGGGGCTGGTCGGAGGATGTGTAAGAACTTTCCAGTGACACTTTTGCAGCGTAGTCGAAAAAACAGGCACCCCATCTCCTGCAAATCACCATGGACTTTTTCAATAAGGGCAAGGGTGTGCTGCTCACCGACTTTCTGGAACACGGAGCCACAATTAACGCACAGCGGTACGTGGACACTTTGCAAAAACTGAAACGGCGCCCTCAGCAGTGTTGACGGACAGCACCATTCTGTTGCAGAATAATGCCTACGACTCCGCTCCGCAGGATTTTCTGGAGAGCCCTTACACAGCCCCCATACAGTCCCTATCTTTTCCCATGCGATTTTCGTATTTTCGAAGCCCTGAAGAAAGGCATTAGTGGCCTTCGAATTTCTTCGAACTAAGTGGTGCACATCTGTGTACAATTATGGTTTAATGGGCATCCGCCAATCTTTTCCACTAAGGTATTGACCATCAGGTCGCACAATGGGAAAAAGGTATTAACAATCAAGGCGATTAATTTTGAAGCAATATACAGTTTACTTACTTTTTCCTATGTGTTTTGTTTTTATTTGCTGTACCTTAAAATATGCCGTCACAAACTGTGCATAAGTGACGCGATCAGGTCACATATGTTTTCGTGTGTGTGTGTGTGTGTGTGTGTGTGTGTGTGTGTGTGTGTGTGTGTGTATGTGTGACAGTGTCAGTGTCTAAAGCAGGCCTCATACAAGGTTATATTTAGGTTAGGGATGAAATAATTCGTTCGCAGTCTTCCTCATTCATCTATGTTGAAATGTTGGCCCAAACTCATATTTACAGTTTAAAAAGCACTAAAATTTACGCGTTTTTCGAAGATCAGGGTTCCATCATCAAAAGAGTAAAATTACGTGATACTTATGTAAATAAGTTGCAACATTAAGGTTAGAAACAACGGAAAAGCCATGATAGAATGTAACAATATTATGAAAGGGATATTTGCTACTCATTATACAGCGGAGATGCTGAGTCGCAGAGAGGCAGAACAAAAAGACTGTCATGAAATAGGCTTCAGGCAACAAGGCCTTTGTGAAAAATAGACGACCGTCACAAAGTGGTAGTGTGGCTTCAGTTGCCACAAAATGGCTCTGAGCACTATGGGACTTAACATCTGAGGTCATCAGTCCCCTAGAACTTAGCACTTAAACCTAATTAACCTAAGGACATCACACACATCCATGCCCGAGGCAGGATTCGAACCTGCGACCGTAGCAGTCGCGCTGTTCCAGACTGAAGCACCTAGAACCGCTCGCCCACAGCGGCCGGCTCAGTTGCCACAGACGTGTTCATGTGTGGGTGTGAGTTTAATTTGCGCTCGCGCTCGCGCTTGTGTGTGTGTGTGTGTGTGTGTGTGTGTGTGTGTATGAGCGCGCGTGTGTGCCGGTCGTCTGCTTGACGAAGGCCTTGTTGGCTGAAAGATTATTTGTTAACAGTCTTCTTGTTGTGCCTATCCACGACTCTGCATCTCCGCTACATGGTGAGCAGCAACTATCCCTTTCATAATATTGTAACAGTAAAGTTACGTGATTCTTATCTTGATCGCTGTTAGAGATCTGTGTATAAAAATTGTGATGAAGGTTTGACCTTGCACTGTGTGTAGATGATTGAGACGACACTTTAACATTTACTGTAACTATCACGACCTTGTATATGTTCTGTATTCAATCGTACACACCTGTTGACTAACTGAAGGTCATGGTGTAATACCTAATAATATACGTTTCGTAATGATTCCAAAATTGACACATTGATTGCAAATGCCCTAACGCTGAAAACCTGCAAAATTTTTTAAAGAGAGTGCACAAAGGTCCTTGTGCTCCCGAGTTAAAATGTAGAGTGTCTTCTTCCAAGTAATATCCCGAACATGGGATCTTTTAACATTTCCTGGCTCCTTATCGAAACCGTCCAAGGTGTATATAATCCCTAAACGTTCCGCCCGTTTCTCTTGTTCGTTGTATAAGCATTATGTTTCCGTGTACTGCGAAAGGAGCTTTTGACGTTATCGATGCATGGAGAGCTAAGCAGTTCATTTTTTCCGGAGAGCAATAGTACAACGGAAACGATTACCACCTGTCCAGAAAATATACCATATATTATAAGGAAACAGTGCCAGCTTAGGTCAGTAAAATTCGTTTACAGCTCTAACGTATTAATCTTAGGTATTGACGAAGTCTCTCTGCCAGAAATGGAATTAACTGTAAACGAAATAAGCATGGTTGGTACTATTGTATAATCTCATTTATTTGTTATCACAATGCTGCTAGGTCTGACAGGGTCCGGCATTAATTCCTCCCTTATGACAAATTCTTCTTCTCAGAGTAGCATATATACTCGACGTCCTCAGTTATTTGTACTACATATGAGAAGTTTGAGAAAAGTAATGAGATGGTTTTTTATGTACCAAGTGTTCATTTTTTTCAAACAACAATATTTTCCACTTCAAAATAGTTATTTTCGGCAGCTATACACAGGTTGAAAGTGGTAGCAGCGCTTAAAGGCTTCTAGTAGTAAGGCCTTTAACATATCCGTCACATGTTTTTGACTCTAGAGTCCCAAAATGGCGCACTTTTAAGACATTCTTTTAATTTAGGGAAAAGAAAAAAGTTTCAAGGTCTCCCATCAGGTGAATAGCGTGTGTGTGTGTGTGTGTGTGTGTGTGTGTGTGTGTGTGTGTGTACGTGGAACCACACTAACGCCTTCTGAGGCGAAAAATTCCGTGGTGGCCGTGAGACATGGAGCGTCGTCATGATGCAGCATCCACTTGTCTGCATTGTCTAGTCTCACTAGAGTAACCCTTATCCTGAGCCTTTCAAGGACATATAAGTAAGACTATTGGTTGACAGTTTGTATTGGAGGAACAACTTCTTTATGCACGATACCCCTATGGTCAAAAAAGCAAATCAGCATTGTTTTAGTCTTTGATTTGCACATTCGAGCCTTTTTCAATCGAGGAGGTGTCCCAGTGTACCACCCTTGTCTCAGGACTGAACTCAAAACTCCAGGGTTCATCACCTGTGATCTCACTGCTGAACCAGCCTTGATCATTGGCAACACTCTCGGGAACATGGACGCACACGTTTCTTCGATAGTCTTTTTGCTCAGTTGTGAGTTTTTTGGCACCATTTTGACACAAACATTTCACATGTGCAAAGCTTCGGTGAAAATTTGATAAAAGTCCTTAAATTTAATAGGTTACCCGTAATGCTTATTGGTAAACGACGTCTCAACTCACAAGAGCACATACACGTTCGATGTTTTCGTCTGGTTTTGATGTTGAAGGTCTCCCTCAGCGATCTTCAACGTGTTCTCTACCTTTCAAAAATGATTTGTGCCCGTGGAAAAGTTGTGCTCTTGATACGGAATGTTCCCCATAGGCCTGTTAAAATTTTTGAGAGGTCACACTCGCGGATTCCCTAATCTTAACACAAAACGTGATGGCAAAATGTTGTTCTAAATTCCGCTGTTCCATTTTCTTAACGCACAACAGAAACACAACTTCACCGACAGCATTCTCTGAGTATCTGGTATGAACACACCGGTCTACCCAACCAAAAAAACACTGCGTTGCCAGACCGCTCGCAGTATCGTCAATCTCATTCCTTCTCTAACTTAGCTCGTTTTCCAATCTCGACCTTTTCTTAGGATGTTTTCCAACACGGCTTTCGTCAGTACAATGAAACACACGTTCCTGCTTCTACTTAGTGTTTTCCACATATTTCCTTCTTTTATCTTTCTTAACAATCTGTTCCATTTTCAGCATTCTTTGTAGCATTACACTTCAGATTTTGATTCTCTTGTTTCCACAGTTTTCCGATAGTTCAGGGTTTACTCCCACTCGATGTCGTACCTCAAACACACATTGTTACAAATTTCTTCCTCTAGTAAAGGCCTATTTTTCGTACTAATAGACTTCTGTCGCTGAAGAATATTTTCATTGCTTGTGCTAGTGTGCTTCTTACATCTTCCTTGTTTCATCTGTCATGTGTTACTTTTCTTCCAAGTTAAGAGAATCACTTAACTTTTTCTACTACCTAGTTCCCAAGTTTGACATTAAGTTTGTCATTAATCTGATTTCTACAAACGAGTATGGCCAGGGCATCTGCTGCTGCGGTAGTACATCTTGTAACAAGAACTCTATAAACAGCTGAATTTTGAACCAGTTCCATTTAACAGTACCGGCGTTGTGGCTTGTAGCACATTAATTGCATGTCTATGGCTCGTTGGTTGGTTGGTGGGAGGGGACCAAAGTGCATGTCTAACCAACTACCGAGGCAGGGCCTTCTGTATTCTTCGCCATGTTCTTAACCATGTTTTAATGTTTTTAAGTACATCTGTGTTTTTATCTCATCTGGCAATTTGGTGTTTATGGTTCTGGTATTACTCTTATGTCTAGTCGTTGAACCATTATCATTGTTTATTTCTTACTGTTTAAATGTGCACCAAATGCTGTGGCTACAGGCCATGAAACAGATATTGCCTAAATAAAACTGGTTCAAAATACAGCTGTTTGCGGAGTTCTTGCTAAACCTTAAGACTCCCGTTTTTCTTTGGATTACTGTCAATAGGCTTCTCTCCATTCAGCAGGTCCCGCTATTCATTTTCATTACCAGAGAGGACAGAAACGTCTTCAATGAATCTGGCAATTAATGCTGTTTCAGGATGGACTTTAATCCCACATCTAAAACTTACTTTCAAATCCTTTTACTGTATCCGATTGAAAAGAAGATACAAATGACTGCAGCTCTTCAATGCGTCTTTTTCTGACGTCGTCAGGGGGGAGACCGTGTTCTTAGTGCGGTTTATAAAATAAAAAAAAAACATTAAAAGTAAAAGTTTTAATACCTAGATCGCAATTTTCCTATCACAAAGTTCGATGACTAGTTTCGGTTGCTATCTGCAACCATCTTCAGATCTGAAACACATGTATGAAACATATCCTACTTGTACAATCACGTAGACTACAAAAGCACTATACAAAACTTGAGCAAAAAATAATAGGGAGCCAATTCAAGAAGTAAAAGTGATCATTTGACAGAGCATTTAACAATGTAGTATAGATTAGGTTAATGCTTGCCAGGTAACATACCATTCAAAATATGAAAAGCAGTGAATAAGCATTGGAAAGCATCGTTACTTGTAGTCACGCAGCATTATGCAATCGTAAGTACAAAAACAATAACAGTACAACGTCAATACGAGCAAGCCAGGTTGTAGACGGTAATTTCGGAGGTTGATGGTCATGTAGAAAACTGTCCCGTTGCGTGAGTAGAAGTTCGATCAAAAGCTCGTTACATGCAATAGTATAAAAGGTATTATCTAGAGAACAGTATACGAAACAGTTCGAAAAACTGTCAGCTGTTCCGTAGCCTGGCTTGCTTAAGAATGATCCAGCGTGGCGTATAACGTAGTCATATTCATGATATGTGAACACATCGAAGAATAGTATGTGAAGGCTGCACGCCCATCAGCGTGACAAGGCACTTCAGAGCGAACTCAATTTCTTCTTACTAAGGAACCGACTGTGGTTTTCATTGTCCATAGCGAGAGAGAACATCGGATGGGCAACACCATTTTTCTTCTTCGGTACTTCAGTATTCAATTCCCTTACACTTTGATTAATTCTGACGATGAACTAAAAATTCAACCCACTATTCACCTTTACAAAAACGTAATCTGAGTCTGTGTCTGATTCTGGTCACGTCTTCCAATCCCACATTTTGATACCTCTGTTCCACTATTGTTTTACATAAACCTGAATATTGGAAAGAGAGCTTTTCATAACTCATGAACAAGTATTTCGTAGCCAAGAAAAATGCGTGTTATACTGGGTGCCATATTATTCTAAAATCAAGAGAATAAACTAGGAAAAATAAGAACAACACTGTTACTGAAGGTTCCCCAATTTTTATTATTATGGCCATACATATATGAGTTGATGCATGAAAATACAAAGCCACACCCTAATTTAGTCATTCGTATGTTCTACTCGCGAACTTCAATTTCCTCTCCATATATTCGAGAAATTACTTGTATTCAGTTATGCAGGTTGCGCAGATTGTTCTTTTCGGACATGATGCGGCAAGTACGTCATCATGCACAACATTGACTGTAGGAAGACTTCAGACATTGTATATTTTAGTAAAATGTAAATGTCGTATGGCATTGTCGATTGGACATCCCACATGCCGTAAGGGATGCTCCTCCCCCATGCCGTAAGGGATGCTCCTCCCCCGACTAGATTAGTCCCTTTCCCTGCAGAGAGATGAGATAGTGTCATATATGTATTTAGAGAGTGTAAGTGCGTCTAATGGGTGCTTGCGTAGTGCAGTGAGAAGTTTGTGTTGTATGATGATGATGAGAGAAGTGAGATAGCGAAACCCAGTACTGACACATAGCCTACTCCTCATGGATTTTAGTATTAGCGTTCTTATTCGTATATGATTAACGACACAACACACAACTTCACATCTACAAATTCTTAATAAACAACATATCTGTTTTTCTTCTTTTTTCTGCACTTGTCTCACATCAGTGCATGTTCGGCATGGTTGTGAACGAATTTGGAATGGTTTGTTGAAAGAGTATCCAGATGTTCCTCTTGTAGCCACCTCGTTAACTCCCGGACGGAATATGTGCGCCCCAACTGTCTGCATGCGGTGTGATTCATGCGGAAAGTCAGCGAAAGTTTTCGAATTGTTTGCGAATCGTGTAACTGAGATGGCACGTGGGTACCAGCCCCGTACTGACCTAGTAAGATGTGACAAACCGCCTAAGAAAACACGTCCGTGCTGGCCGGCACACCGACACTCGCCGTTAATCCTCAGGGTGTGTTCGACTCAGGACCGGAGCACCTTCCCGTCCCGGAAGCGGAGCTTTGACACCCACGGATATCAATATGGGCCATAAACAACATTTATAATAAAATGTGTGTGAACCGTAATTATGACTTCGTCATGTGTGTTCACTTTTTCTTTTCATCATGGCTGTATGCAGAATCTGATTTATCGAGCAAATGACATGCTTTTCTGTGTACTATATCACAGACAGGATTTCATTCTTATAATTTCGATGTTAAATATTTTTTTCTCACCCGGAAGTTCCCTGTGGTTGTTACCTTACCAACAAGGCGTCGTGACAGACATTAGACAAACTAAGTAGTACATTATTCTTCTCTCTACGCTAAGGCGAAAGTTGTGAGGTAGCACAGCCGCGTTTAATGTTCCTACAAGTTATTAAACTGCCGCTACTCCCTTGAGCTGTGTGTAAAGTTTTCGAGGAAATAAGGCTAAAGAAGAGCTCCACCCCTGCGTAGGGTCAAGTCTAGTAACATTTATTACTGAGCCAGACGGCGGCGTTACGTCTTCTAGAGCTTAGGACCGTCATCTACAGGTTAGGCCATCAACTAATACTTGTTTTCCATAGTGAGGTATTCACTACCTTCAGGGATAACTGTATACATATGAAGCGATAATTCACCGTACATTCTTTAATTTTTACTATTAATGTGAATGCTTTCGCTGCTTTTTTGTCCACCTCCGTAGCTGAAGGGTCGGCGTGACTGACTATCATGGGAGGACCTGGGTTCGAAGAGGTGTTACTTGACCCACTAGTAGCGCCACGACGTCCGCTAAACAGTCAGCGGGCGAGACTGGTCTGTACTGACCTCCGCCCCTCGTTACTTCATTCAAATTACGCCATTGGCAGAGGATGACACTACGGTCAGTCGGTACCGATTTCCCCCTCAATTGCGAGAAAGGCGCAACTTACTATCATCATTTTTTTTTAACTGAGAAGAATTCACTTCTTTGTTCTTTTCTTTCCTACCAGTACTACTTTTCTTCTTTCTGCGTTCAGATCATTTGGAATCGGCCTTTTTAGGTACCGTGCCTTTGAATCCTTCCATTTTCAATACTTTTTCCTGAAAAGTTTCTCTATTGTTTATATCTTCTATTTTATATTGTTGCTTTCTAAATCCTGTTTTGCTTAGTTGACCTAGCTTGTTGTGGACTCCTTACCCCCCAAAATTTGAAAATCGTTTTACTTAATCTACTGCCTTGCATCCGAAGCAGATATCCAAAAAACATGAATCTTCTTTTTCTCATTACCTTTGAAATATTTTCTATATTTTAGTATATTTAAACATTACTTAGTAATTTCCAACCTTCTTCTGTGTTTTGCGGTCCTAAATTTTTCTTTATAATTCGCCTTTCTTGTACTTTAATTTATCTAAATTATTGTTTAGTATGAGGCATTCGCTTTGCATGCAGGCATTCTGGCTTCACTACAGTATTGTAATGCCTTATTTTTACATCTTTAGACATGCACTTTTTATCGCAGAGGTCTTTGGTGACACCATCTGCTCTTCCATTTTATACAACTTTTCGTCTATTGGAGGTTTTTCCAAAGCATTTTCTTGGAATCTATGCCCTAGATATTTGAATTTTCATACCCTCTCTATTCGGCCAATATATGTTTTCAGAAATTTTGGAACATTTTTAACGTTTGTTACAATATTTTTTATTTATTTTTTATTTTTGCAGAAATTCTGAAGCCAGTTCTGCTGGCTATTTCTTCCAGGAGATATATTTGTGTTGTGACAGAATCCTTGGCCCCAATGCATTGGAAGACGGAAAGGTGGATTTCTCTCTCGAGTTACCACCTGCGGTAGTGCATTCTTTCTGGGGACTTTCCTTACTGCAATTGAAATTTTATAGCATTCGAAGTTAGGCACTGGATTCCAAGATAAGATGGAATTGTTGGTCCAAAATTTGATTTTTTGTTCGTGGTTCACTCCACAAGGATCACCACCGTTGGTACTTAAATCACACTTCCTCTTCCGTCTTCGAGACCGTAAGCCTAGATGGGGACCGTCACAGGGCACTACCATTAACGAGGTTGCTACTCCACATCCTCCTCCTACCCCTTCACTTGCTAGACGGGACCCCGGGTTTGGAACGGTAATAGTGCAGTAATAGCTCAGTTATTATTATTATTAAATGCGCAGCGCACTAGCTGACAATACAAGGAAACGGACAACCCGAAATGTCACTGCGCATATTTAAAAAAGAAGAAATGTATGTGAAGATGAATTTACATTTCAAAGTTGCTATAAGCATCACGGTCAAGACGAAATTATCGTCTTGCGTTCTACTTCCATCTCAAAATCAGGCTATCCCCTTGAACTTAGTTATACAGGGTGTTACAAAAAGGCACGGCCAAATTTTCGGGAAACATTCCTCACACACAAAGAAAGAAAATATGTTATGTGGACATGTGTCCGGAAACGCTTACTTTCCATGTTAGAGCTCAGTTTATTACTTCTCTTCAAATCACATTTATCATGGAATGGAAACACACAGCAACAGTACGTACCAGCATGACTTCAAACACTTTGTTACAGGAAATGTTATAAATGTCCTCCGTTAGCGAGGATCCATGCATCCACCCTCCGTCGCATGGAATCCCTGATGCGCTGATGCAGCCCTGGAGAATGGCGTATTGTATCACAGCCGTCCGCAATACGAGCACGAAGAGCCTATACATTTGGTACCGGGGTTGTGTAGACAAGAGCTTTCAAATGCCCCCATAAATGAAAGTCAGGAGGGTTGAGGTCAGGAGAGCGTCGACGCCATGGAATTGGTCCGCCTCTACCAATCCATCGGTCACCGAATCTGTTATTGAGAAGCGTACGAACACTTCGACTGAAATGTGCAGGAGCTCCATCGTGCATGAACCACATGTTGTGTCGTACTTGTAAAGGCACATGTTCTAGCAGCACAGGTAGAGTATCCCGTATGAAATCATGTTAACGTGCTCCATTGAGCGTAGGTAGAAGAACATGGGGTCCAATCAAGACATCACCAACAATGTCTGCCCAAACGTTCACAGAAAATCTGTGTTGATGACGTGACTGCACAATTGCGTGCGGATTCTCGTCAGCCCACACATGTTGATTGTGAAATTTTATAATTTGATCACGTTGGAATGAAGCCTCATCCGTAAAGAGAACATTTGCACTGAAATGAGGATTGACACATTGCTGGATGAACCATTCGCAGAAGTGTACCCGTGGAGGCCAATCAGCTGTTGATAGTGCCTGCACACGCTGTACATGGTACGGAAACAACTGGTTCTCCCGTAGCACTCTCCATACAGTGACGTGGTCAAAGTTACCTTGTACAGCAGCAACTTCTCTGACGCTGACATTAGGGTTATCGTCAACTGCACGAAGAATTGCCTCGTCCATTGCAGGTGTCCTCGTCGTTCTAGGTCTTCCCCAGTCGCCAGTCATAGGCTGGAATGTTCTGTGCTCCCTAATACGCCGATCAATTGCTTCGAACGTCTTCCTGTCGGGACACCTTCGTTCTGGAAATCTGTCTCGATATAAACGTACCGCGCCACGGCTATTGCCCCGTGCTAATCCATACACCAAATGGGCATCTGCCTACTCCGCATTTGTAAACATTGCACTGGCTGCAAAACCACGTTTGTGATGAACACTAACCTGTTGATGCTACGTCCTGATTTGCTTGATGCTAGTACTGTAGAGCAATGAGTCGCATGTCAACACAAGCACCGAAGTCAGCATTACCTTCCTTCAATTGGGCCAACTGCCGGTGAATCGAGGAAGTACAGTACATACTGACGGAACTAAAATGAGCTCTAACATGGAAATTAAGCGTTTTCGGACACATGTCCACTTATAACATCTTTTCTTTATTTGTGTGTGAGGAATGTTTCCTGAAAGTTTGGTCGTACCTTTTTGTAACACCCTGTATAAATAATATTGTAAATATCAGTTCCCATATATTTTCCCACAAGAGCTAGTCAATAGTACTGTTTACGGTAATGAATGCTGGAAAAAGGCAAAAGTTTGCAGACGAATGGACATTTGTATTTCTTCGGAGTCCGCACACAACTAGTTAACAAATTCTCTGGTGATTTCTTTGTCCAATCTCTTGTTTTCCCAATCTCTACAGCAATGGATTTTGAAAACAAATTCCTAATTCCCGGATGGCGAATGACATGTCCATTACTTGGTAACCAACCGTCTTCACTGGCAGTTGAATGTGAAGCTTGTGCGGAGGAGTTGTCCCTAGGGCGGTTACTACCTACGAGACACTGTGTATTCAATAGTCTCTGTGAACTGGCTGCCTCAGAAAATATACCATTTCATGCAGAACACACACGCTCTGATGCAAGTGGTGTGCGGTGGGGACGCGGAACGACAGAACGTAACGGGAGACAAGCGCGCGTAGCTTTTTAGCGAAAGTCGTATATGTGAACGTAACAGATCATATAACACGGGTATTTTCCGGTCTGCGTAATAAAGAACGATATTTCAGTTTTGCAGCATCAGAAAATATTAAGTCAACCAGAAAAGCATGCTCTATCAACAATGATGCATGTTTCTCACGGATGGCCTTTCTCACAGTTCCAATATTTATTTATGGCAATGTCATTCACACATGTCCTATCATCCTCTCCCTTCTTCTTTTCAGTGATCTTCATGTGTTCTTTCCCGTGTAAAATCTTCGGAGAACCTCTTCATTAGTTACCTTATTAACCTTATTATTCGATCTAATTTTCAATTCACCCAACTCAAACGCTTCGATTGTCTTCTTTTCCGGTTGTGCTCCAAACGTACATTCACAAGAGGTCTTCCTAAAATTAAAGCCGATATTTGATACGTCATTTTAGACAGGAATACTCTCTTTGCCTATCCTGGTCTGCTTTTTACGTCCTCCTAGCATCGTCCGATATGTGCTACTTTGCTTGTAAATTATCAGAATTGCTACACCTCGTCTACTTCTTGGTTAGCTATTTTGATGATAAGTTTTCGCGAATGTTATTCGCGTTGCTCCTCATAACGTTGATCTTTCTTGAATTTATCCTCAACCCATATTCTCTACTCGTTAGATTGTTCATTCCACTCAGGAGAAGCTGCAGAACTTCTTCACTTTCACAGAGGATAGCAGTGTTGTCATAGAATCTTCTCATTTGTATCCTTTCATCCTGAATTTTAATTGGCTCCTGAACTTTTCTTTTATTTCGTCATTCCTTTGGTGATGTACACATTCAACAGTAGCAGCGAAGGACAGCAGACGTGTCTTACACACCTCTTAACCCAGAATTTCGTTCTTGCTCCTCCATTCTTTTCGATACATCTTTGTTGCTACACATCATCTTCATCTTCAACTATTAGCTCTTTTTTGTGTTGCCTATGCAATGACCACAGTTTCTCCATTATTTCTTGAGGTCGTTTTGAAATTGGGCTAAATGATCTTATACGAAGAATTAAGCTTTCTTTGCTCATTCTTTCGAGATGTTCGTCCCAGTCTCTCGCGTTTTCTTGTTTTTATTGAAGATATTAAATACATTTAGTTCTTTCTTTTCAATTTAGAAATCTGTCAGCTTTTGCGCATCCCTTCGTTGCACTTAGAAATCTCATCTCTGTTGCCTGTGTGGTTCTTACATACACTCTTCGACAAACATAGACGCACAACTAAGTAGTTATGCAAATTGGTCATAAACTGATATCCGTACGAATATCTACGGAAAATGCGAAGTTGCACGCTTTGGAGGCCTGTGGTGGAATGTGTGACACTGCAGCGTTATTTCACCACGTAGCTGGTATAGCAAACAGAGAACATGTCGATACCGTGGCATAAAGTATTTGAGAATTTCATTCCGCGGACTCAGCTGGACAGTAACCATGCTTCGCAGAAAGGCGCGTGAGCAATACACGCAGATGTCGACATGTGGGAGAGGACGTGTAGTTGAGATGAAAGAAGTCGGTGGGAGTAATCGGAAAATCGCTCCACATATGAAGGCACTATTTGACGATGTTGGCAGGACTGGGTGAACCATGAACGAACCCACTGTCAAGAAGGAAGCTGTCGACCTAGAGAGACGACAGAATTGGACGACCTAGGAACCGTCAGAGAGGCACTCAGAGTCCAGAATTCATCATTATTGTCGATCCGACGGTGGAACTGGTGCTTCACTGACCACAAGAACCAGTTTCGAAACCAGCTCAGATGACCAGCGGAGACATATCTGACCCGCTGGACAGAGGTAGGATGCCAACCTGACTGTCGCCCGCCATCCCGCTTCACAGCCAGGAGTGATTTCCTGGGATGCCATTTCATTTCATAGCCGAACCACTTTGGTTGTCATCTGCAGCACCCTAGCAGCACATTGGTAGGTCGACGACATTCTAAGGCCCGTTTTGTTGCCCTTCATGGCAAGCCATCCAGAGCTTACATTTCAACAAGATAGGGCCCGTCCGCACCCGGTGATAGTTTCTACTGCTTGTCTTCGTGCTTGAAAGGCACTGTCTTGGGCGGCAATATCGCCGAATCATTCTCCAGTGGAGATTTGGGCAGGGCCCTAGGACCATCTTAACACTTTGATGATGTAACGAGCCTACTAGACCGAATTTGGCACGGTATGCCTCAAGAGGACATCGAACAACTTCGTCAATCAATGCTAGGCGTAATAACTGTTTGCATAAGGAGCTGAGGGGGACTAACGCGTTATTGACTTGCTCAATTTGAGAAACTCTTTCTCTTGTATAAATCATCCATGTAATCATTTGTCTGTCTGTACAAGTACCTCTCATCTACCGATTTCCGCTCATGCAGATAAGTCCTTCGTGCTGTGTCACCATTTCTTTTTTGGATTGGAGTGTATATATACGGGGATAATCCCAAAAGTAACGTCTCCTATTTTTTTGTAAGTACATTGACCTGTTTATTTCTACAATGGTTTACATCAGTTTACAGCCGGAACATGTAGCTATTTTTCGACATAATCACCATTTCTGTCGATGCATTTTTGTAGACGCTGTGGCAGTTTTTGTATGCCCATGTTGTACCAGGTCGCCATGCTGTTCAGAAAGTTATTAACCTCTTCTTTCATCTCGTCGTCTGAGCTGAATCACTTTCCGGCCAAATGTTCTTTTAACCTAGGGAACAGGTGATAGTCACTGGGCGCCAAGTCAGGACTATAGGGTGGGTGGGTGAGTATGTTGCACTGAAATTGTTACAGGGGAGCAACGGTTTGCCGAGTGATGTGTGGGCGAGCGTTGTCATGGAGAATGTGTACACCCTTGCTCAACTGTCCCCTTCTCCGGTTCTGAAATGCCCGTTAGAATTTTTTCAGAGTCTCACAGTACCTGTCAGCGTTAATTGTGGTCCCAGTGGGCATAAAGTCGGCCAACAACACCCCGTTCCGATCCCAAAACACGGTTGTCATGACTGAACCGGCAGATTGTGTTTGTTTGAATTTCCGCGGTTTTGGCGAAGAAGGGTGCCGCCACTGGCGTGATTGTTGCTTGATCTCAGGTGTAAAGTGGCATCCCCAAGTTTTGTCATCCATGACAATGGAGTCCAGAACGTTGTGCTGTTCGGCTGCAAGGAGGTGAAGAAATGCAGGGGGAGCATCAACTCGTTGCCCCATGTGGTCCTCAGTCAGCATGCATGGCATCCATCTTGCGCACACCTTCCGGTATTTCAATGTTTCCGTTAAAATTCTGTGAGCGGGGCTTCGGGAAACCTCAGGAACCAATGTGCCGAGATCTTCACGCATGCTCTGCTCAACCTTCAACACTGTCTCCTCAGAAACTGACGCTCTCCCACACCTTTGTTCGTCGTGAATTTCGGTCCGACCAGCTGCAAACTCGCTACACCACTTACGAACGTTTTTGACATCCATGCTCGACTCACCATACACTTCCGTCAATTGGCGATAGATTTCAATGGGCTCAGTGCCCTTTGCGTTCAAAAACCGGATAACTGCACGCAATTCACACTTGGTGGTGACATCCAACGGGAGCTCCATTCTCTACGGCTGCCAAGCCAAGACTGAGCGCCTCAGCGCGGCGTGCGCATGTTTACACACAGCGCGTGAAGCACTCTTCATAGCAGTGTTACCAACTGCCAAACAAACAGAGTTCTGTACTATAAAAAAAAATGAGACCTTACTTTTGGGATTACCCTCGTATTTATTACCCGTCGTTTCGTATAGCTTATCTATTTTTCTCAGCTTTCGAATCTCTTGGACAATTTTATATTGTAAAATACGTTTTCTAGATGTAGATATCCTTTGAAAGTATGTGGACGTTTTTAAAGTCTTCCTTTTATTACCAAGCACAACGTTTGAAATGGTTTGTCGTCAAAGAAAGCTTCAATTTTCTTCTGCATTCGAATATTTATTATTATTGTCAGCAACTTTGATGTAGGAGCTAATAAGTTTATTGAATAATAGTTTTCGCATCAACTGTCCTTGCCATCTTCGACATTGTGTGGATGATATTTTTTCGAAAGTTTACTGGTATATCTCCTGTCTCAAATATTCCATGAACCAACTTCAATAGTCGCCGGGTGGCCACTTCCCCCAATAATTTTACAAATTTGGAAGAAATTTTCACCTCAAGAAACGTTGATCTCAAGTCTTCGAAACCTGTAATACTCTAATGCCGGATACCCTTGTCTTCCATATGGACTCCCATTACTCCTACCACAACATCGGGCGGGCAGAGTCTCCCCTAGTACCGTAGAAGCCTTCGGTGTACTCTTTCCACCTATCTGCTCCCTCCTCTGCGCTTAACAATGGAATTCTCATTGCACTCTTAATTTTTCGACCCTTGCCTTTAATATCATCTGTGGTTGCTTTGACTGTTCTGTATGGTGTATCAGTTCTTCCGACGACCATGTCTTCCTCGTTTATTCTACTATTCCGCTTTATCTTTCTGAACATCCTGCTTAGTTCTATCCTTAGCAACATATACTGCTTTAATCCTTCTATCGTCGTTGATTTTTTTTATTAATCAAAGTTTCTTAGCAGTTAGCCTCTACGTACTTATATCTGCCCAACTTCTGAGAAAGAACTTTATAGAGACAGCATTCCTCTTCACCGTCTACTGTGGTATCCATCATCACAGTATCTACAGCCTTAGAGAACTTCTTACGCAGCTCATCATTTCCCAGTACTTCAATATTCGACGACTTTCCTAACTGATCGTCTGTACGATTTTTCAGCCCACTCTTCATCACTACTGAATTGCGATTTCAATCTACATTTGTGTCTGGGTACACTTTATAATCAAATATCTGATTCCGGAATCTGTGGCTGACCATGATGTAATCCTGCTGGAATTTCCCGGTGTCTCCAGGCCTCTTCAAAGTATACCTCCTACTTTTGTGTTTTTTGAACAGTGTATTCGATTCAGCTAACAGAAATTTAGCGTAGGTGTTTATTGGACAGTCTTTCGCCTCTGTCATTCTTACCATAGAGCCAATATTCTCCTCTAACTCTTTCGCCTAGTCCCCTCCACCTCCTTACTACGACGTTCAAATCTCCTACGATTATCAGATTTTCATCTTCTTTTGCATACTGTATTATTCGCTTATCTTCCTATCCCCGAGAAATCCAGCGCCGGTTACAATATTTTATGTTGCTATTGGTAAGACCCTTCACTTACCCCCCCTCCCCTCTCTATATCCAGCCTGTGTATTTACCTTTCAGATATTCCATCTTCCATGCCAAATACAGACTTCTGAAAATCCATCTTCTGACTTAGTAGGATGTTATCCTCTCCCTGGTTATTCAATATTCTCCCAGTTATCTCCCAGTTGGCAGTCTTGGAGATCTGAATGCGGGACTGATCCGTAATCTTCTGTCAGTGGAGGGACCGCGATGAATTTTTTTTTTCAATTGCATGTCACATTTCCTGCGGATAGACGTTAAATGTCTTTAATGTAGTGGTATGCACTGCCTTCTGCATCTGCATGCTGTTGATCTTTGCTGATTCCATTATGGCCAGTTTCCCATTCAAAGGCCAAGACAGTGCCACGAACCTGTCTGGCCCTCCGCCACCTGTGCGTAAGTTGTTGGCAGAACGAGGGTAACTTCTTACACCGGAAGTGTTCCACCGCCATTGTTGATGATTTTCATTCAGAACTTAAGCAATGAATGAGTTCGAACCTGCGACTCAAAACCTTTTGTTAACTAGCGGAAGAGAACACCATTGGACAACGGTGACTTCTTTTACAATGTATATAAACTATTTAATTTACAATTTTGGAAAAAACGTGTTGACTCAAATTGAGATCCAGATGTTCACCTATAGCGAGCAATGCAACGAGTTATCCAGCCAGGAACGCATCACGGTGTCTCTGCAACTTTTTTTCTTGAGGCAGGTAGACTCGTTAGGTATGCAACAGAGTCACAGTGGTCTTCGGAAAATAGATGACAGATGTTGTCTGTCTGATGTTTAAAGACGGGATGTGATTCCTTGCTGCATGATATCCGATTACCGGTTTACTGAAATATTCCTGGAGTTTGAAACAACGTTTAAATAATCTCTAGAACTAAAATGAAGCATTGTGGAACCTACGAAATCGTGAAGACGGAATAAGACGATGCGGAGACTTAAAAGTTTTGAAAGTATTCTGGAATGAGCGACTAACATGACCTATTCTTGATCGTAGACAGGGCGTTTGGAGTCCTTAGTATAATGACGATCCTTAGCAACGATAATTAAGTACCTTTACGAAAAAGCGAAATAGTTAAGGGGATACTCTGTCGAATATATTAAAAAAACCTACTCGAGGAAGATTCAGCCGTATATCTTGCGTAGAGAAAAAGAGAAAATCGTTAATACAGTCATGAAGCACTATTTCTCCCTGGATTTCTATCTGACTCACATGTGTATATAAACAGCTGAGCCGGTACGAACACTCCTCGTAAAAAAAGAATTTGGGCATGTCGTGTTCCAAATCAGTACTCAGTTTAAGCTGTCAGGAAGTTTCATTAAATGATCTACCTGGTAGAAAAGTAATCTAAACGGCTTTCAGAGACCATTAGGTGATAGACCTACTATACGACACACTTGTAGTGTAATAGGAAATAATATATCTACACAGCTGCAATACTGTTGAATGTTTTTTTGTCGAGCTACTAATAGTAATTAATACATCGGAATATGTGGAAGAAGTTTTCAGGTCAAGTGCATGCACAAGAAATAAACAACAAACTGCTACGGTAAAAGGATTAGTAAAAGACTTCCCTGTGGTGTTCACATCGAATACAACAACAAGTTAATTTTTTTATATTACACGATCTATTCACACTAATGAGATTGCGAAAGAGCTTCCTGAGAACATCCGAGAAGCTCACCATCTCACCAGAGAAGGCAAGGCTGGAGTTATGGAAGAAGTCGACGCCTCACCTGCAGACGCCAGAAGCTGAAGAACAACCTGAAGAGATGGAGCTTCATAACAGAAGATAACGTCCTGTGATTGTGGACAAGAACAAACCACAAGCCACATGCTCCAGTGCCTCTTGTGCCCTACATCATGCACAAAGACTGATCTCCTGCAAGCCACTCCAAGCGCCTTGGAGGTTGCAAAGTACTGGGCACATGTAATATAAATACAATTTGTGTATATACATGTACATATTTATTGATGTGTATGGCTACTGTAAATTTGTATGTTTCTGACTCGAGAATAAAACTGCCTGAGCTTCACGTCAATGTGCAAAAACCGCCAACAGAAGGCACGTGGCACCACTAGCAGTGGAGAGTGTACAAGGTGTGTCCGAGGGACGCGGAAAAACAGTGCAGTCGTTGTCGTAATGCGGAAACGGGGAGATTTATCTAACGTCCAAAAGAGGACGATCATTGGGGGAAAATAGTCCCGAAACGGTTACGTTTACAAACTGTTAGCGTGCCGCCGTGCTTAAAATACACCACGCTTGCCAAAATGACGGTATCCAAAACCGGTACCGATGCTCCTGTGATGGTCCACAGTCCACAGCGACGAGATGTGTATGGGCGAACAGGCGCGCTGTTGTTGACCAACTGGCCACCTAGACGAGCCAAGGCCTACCAGCAGTGTTTCCTCTATGACCGTTCAGCAAACGTTTCTGTGTATGGGCCTCTGCAGCCGGCACCTGGTCCATGCATCCATGCATGTTCTTCGGCGACGAATGCTGGAATCTGCACGCCAATACCGCAACTCCTCGTCCACTGACTAACGACAGGTGACCTTATAAGATGAATCGCGTTTCATGTTCCATTGGACAGGTGCCCGCTGGTGTGTCTGGATGTGAAACAGTTGAAGTCAAACACCCAGAAACAATCGTCGGAAGGATCCAGGCCGGAGGAGGGCGTGTTATGGTCTGGGGAATGTTGTCATCATACTGGAATGCACGACAGATCAGCACAAGTATGCCTACATCCTTGGGGTTGTGTCCATCCTAGCATTTTGTTTTACTTCGGCTAGATGGCATCTATCAGCAAGACAAAGAAAGTCTTACGCAGATAGCAGAGTGGTTCGAAGAGCATCAGAATGAGTTTACTGTGCTCATCTGAACATCAAGCTGCCCGGATTCAAACCGAGTCGAGAATCTGGAGGGCCACCTCGATCGGGCTGCTCACGTCATGGGTCCTCAGCCCAGAAACTTAGCGCAGCTGGCCACGGCAGTGGAATCAGCAAGGCTCCAGATCCCTCGCGGTACCTTTCGGAACGCCACTGACTCTCTTCCTGCGCTTCAGACAGTGGACCGCGCTGCAAAAGATCGTTATTCAGGCTTTTGAACGGTGGCAGCATTAATTTGTGTGGACAATGCGTAACAGAGGATTCTGGGACTACAAATGGAGATTGATTACACATTGTTATTAGGATTATTATTTCTGGTGTAGCGAAAGTTCTCGACAAATGCGTGAAGTACTGCATGAATTAATTTTAAAATTTCTATCGAAAATTGCTTTACCATGCAGTTCACGTAAAAAAAGAAAGACCGTGTTAAGAATCCGTACAAACACTAAATTTCGAGAGCTGTGCACTAAATGAATGTTGAAAATTCCAAGTACTACAGTGCAGCGACAAATGCTTGGTTCTACTTTTAATCAAAAATTTAGTTATTGAATGCAAGCAAGTTATTATCTAGACTGGTTGTGGTTCTGACTTACTCCATTACGTGACCAGACGACATGACAAAAATATTGTATAAAATTATCCACTCTCTTCTTCTGCATAGCTTCTTCCCGTTGAGTCGAGGTCTACTTTTCCACGGTCGCTGTTCTTACGGCTTAAGACTTCCTGTGGATTTAGGGTTCTTGAGCTTAGCTCTGTGTTTACGGTGTCTAACCACCGTAATTTAGGCCTTCCTCGTTGTCCCTGGCCTTCCACCATCAGAGACTGAGCTGATGACTGAAGTAGACGGTGCCCGTATGATGTGTCCACATCACCAAAACCTCCGAATCTGCATCTTCTTATTAATTAGAGATGAGTGTCTGTATTTTTGATATGGTGCAGTATGGGAAAGCATGATGATCTTCTTAGTAACTGACATGACATGTAGTAACTGCTCAGTGATTCTATGTGTGGGCCCACACTCGGTATCGCATAACACAACTGGCTGCACCATTGTGCAGTACATCTTTGAATTTAGGTGGATATGCATTTTCTCATCACAAAGACTACCAGGGACGTCTCTGAATCACATCCCGGTCACTCTGATTCTTGCTCGCACGAACCCTCCACAATCATACACGCAAAAACGAATAACAACAAAGCAAACAAATAATGTGAAACATATTCCAGAAAAATTTAATTCATGTGAGTACAAGCCTTTGCAACGCCAATTTAGACCGCCGATTTACTGACAACGCAGCAAAATAACAGCAAATGAAACGTAACTATACGACAATAGAAGAAAAAATAGAAACACATTTGCTCACATTAATGTCAGGACAATAACGTTGTGTTCATGTGCTCGTAATCAAACTGTATTGATCACAAATAATTAGGACAATAGCACGAGGGAAGTACGATGTACTAGCAAAACAATAAATCATAAATTTTGAACGAGTAACTATGTGAACGGATTTTGAATAATTTTTCAAGTGATAAAATGGTGAAACAAAAAGGACTCATGATTCTAATTATAATTCAGAACAGAATAACAGATTACATTCTGAGACAAAATATGCCGTACGGACAAAAACACAGCTCAGATTCCTTTAAAACACAATATTAATTGTAATCTATGACTAGACGATCTACACGACTGAGAGGGGCCTAACTGAGGCACAGCAGTTCTTCGGAACGTTACCTTAGCTATTCAAATGTAAAGAGATGTTGGTAGCGCCTCCAGATCCGTCACTGAGAGAATCTCATTACATTTCCTCAAGTAATAGTATGGGCATTCTCTACACCGTACTGATATATACAGGTGCTCAGCCCTACACCATGACCGCTCATATTCATAGCTAGCCAACTTACTACTGTAGCATGTATCTCTTTTCCTCACTCGCAACAATTTGTTTAAAAATGCTGCAATTCCTTTTTGACTACTCGTGCTACAAGTGTTGTTTAAAATTTTTTCCAATATAAACGCTTTCAATGCGTCACTATACTTTCATGCAGCTATTAAAATCAAACAAAATCTAATTATATAAAATACTGTACAAAATGGAAAAAAACATATAGCTGCGTGTAATAGCTTTAACAGTAACGGTGTTCACCGAAACCTCCCTTATTATTCTTTTGTTTTTCCCTCCTTCACTATTTTATTCGTGAACTGAGCAGGAGAAGAAGATTGTATATGCCAGCGTTCGCTGTCATTTCTTTTGTCCTGTTCTTACGGCCCTCTCGTGAGACATACACTGAAGAAAGTACTGTCATTTTACACTCTGTCCCAAACATTGATTCCTTAAACTAGTTTACTGACGGTTCGCGGAAGGAACGGCGACTTCTTTCAGAGATACCAACGTAAAATCTCTGAACATGTCGATGGTACTCCTGTACTGACTAGCCACTATCTTATTCTACACAACCGAATTCCATCGATCTCCTTGCTTAAGATAATCTCTCTGGCACTATTTGAAAAGTGGTAGTTAACGCTTAACATAATTATATAATCAAATGCAATACAAGAGAGTAAGATCAACGAATTAGTCTCCGCTATTACGACAGTTACTTCAAAAAGCACCTAAGATAACAGCACCGACATTTCCCGAGAAGAAAATTATAGTTTAATTCTCTTTATGACGTACGGGAGGACTTAAATACAGAGTAAATAGCATCTAATATATTTTATTACGCTGAAGAACAGAGTTTATCGCCACAAGCGAGCGGACATTTACCAAATTAACTAGTTGCCGTTAAATGAAGAGAATTTCGGCCTCAAGTCGTTTAGTGTCGCAGCCATTTATTATGGAAGTTAATTGCCTCAGAATCGTCCGCTTGGCCAAAGACCTCACGAGACTATGTCTTCCACTTTCAATTAAGGAAGTAGAGAGCTTGATGGAGTGACTGTCCGAACAAACATTCATTCTAAGAGATTGCTTAGTCAAAGCCTTCCGATTACTGAGGATAAGGCTGAAAATGCTACAGAAAGAGATTTGTTTGATGCAGAGCATTCAGGCGATTACTTTCTACACCCAGTAATCACCACGGCACCCACGTTACAATAGGATTTGGGATACTCTTACCTTGTTAATGACAAATGATATACAGGGTGAGCACATAGTCTTGCCCTGAATATGAAAATTTATAACAGAATAACCGTTTGACATAATAAGTTACAACTGATGCCGTTACATAGGTTAGTGTTACTAGTTGTTGTGACCAATAGATGGCGCTAGTGCTCCACAACACCGACGCGGTCTGTTAGGTCACGTTATTTTCTGGCAAAATGACATCGAGGCAGGAGAAAGCGCAAGGTGTGCTTTGGTTTCACGAAACGGAAACGCCCATGAGTGTTCAGCGTAAATTTCTGGCATCTTATGGACGCAACCCTCCTGACGTTAACTCAAAGTTACGGTACGCAAAGTTTAACGAAACAGGCAGCGCGAAGATCGTCCTCGAAGTGGCAGGCCTCGTGTGAATGATGCAACTGTTGATCGTGTTCGGCAATCGTTTCACCGGAGTCCGTCTAATTCAACTCGTCAAGCATCATGTGCACTTCAAATACCGCAAGCAAGTGTGGTGAAGATTCTTCATGAAAGGCTTAGGTTCCATGCTCACTAAGTGCAAATCGTGCATGCCTTGCAACCGAATGATTTGCTGACATGTGCCGAATTTGCAACTGAAATTTTCAACAGGATTGATGGCGCTAACGATTACTTGAATCGCATATGCTTTACCAATGAATCCATTTTTCATGTCAGTGGAATGTTAAATAGGCCCGTATATGGGGTTCAGAGCCTCCACATGCTACTGTACAGTTACAGCGAGACAGCGATAAAGTGAATGTTTGGTGCGACCTCATGCATAACAAGGTTTTTGGACCGTTTTTCTTCGCGGAAAAATCCTTTACCGTTAACATTTACTTAGACTTTTGCAACAATTCACTGCCCAACAGTTACAATAATATCAACCAAGGATAATTTTGCAGCAAGATGGTGTACCTCCCACCTCCCCCCCCCCCCCCCCCCCCCCACACACACACACACTGGGCTTCGATAGTGCGTGATTTCCTGGATGAAACATTTCCGGATCGGTGTACTGGAAGGAACGGTCCAAACCATTGGCCATCCTGCTCTGCAGACATTATGCCCTTTGACTTTTTTATGGGGCTATATCAAGGACAGAGCTTTCGTGACACCAGCTGCTGACGTCAACGAACTGCAGGCTAGAATACATGCTGCTGTGGCTAATGTGACAGAACACATGTTACGAAACATCTGTCGGGAACTAGAATAACGCCTCGACATTCTCCGAGCTATCAAGGGAGCACACGTTGAGGTTTGCTAACTTAAGTTGTCTTAAAATAAAACAAGTAACACTAACCTGTGCAACGGCACCAAATGTAATTTAATATGTCAATCGGTTATATTGTAATAAATTTTTATAATAAAGGTTAGACATTGTGCTCACCCTGTATTTCTGGCTCTACAGCCAGGTTTGTCATTTACATTTCTTTGATAATATTACGACGACCGCACAACAAGTGATAGTATCAGACAGTGAACATTTAATGAATAGAACCAGATACGTATTGAAAATAATATACAGAAACACTGAACGGTCAGTTCCGTTCAAAAATGGTTCAAATGGCTCTGAGCACTATGGGACTTAACTTCTAATGTCATCAGTCCCCTAGAACTTAGAACTACTTAAACCTAACTAACCTAAGGACAGCACACACATCCATGCCCGAGGCAGGATTCGAACCTACGACCGTAGCGGTCGCGCGGTTCCAGACTGTAGCGCCTACAACCGCTCGGCCACCCCGGCCGGTGGTCAGTTCCGTCTTGGCAACCAAAATACATGGTGTTTCAGTTATAGTTGACCGATTTCACAAGAAAATATATTCTACTCGAATGGGAATGTCAATTTAGGGTAAATTTTAACTTACGGATTCGCTTAAAAAGTTTTTATTTTGATAGGTACCACCCGAATTTACAAGTTGTGAAATCCAAGCCAGAAAACTGACTGCGAGCAGGCAAGCCTCAAGGTCTATGCTATGATTTCATGTGAAAAACTTAACTGAGTAACGATAAATTTAGTGGCCCTTACTTTACATTCTAAAGTGGGTATTTACACACAGACTGTTCAATTTGAGGGGTGAGGTATCTAACAGAAACAATATTTCATTTGAACACATTAATTTGTTTGTTAGAAACGTTAATCATGTGGTGTAATGGGACGCGAAATTAAAGCGTCACCCATCCACAAGGATCAGCTCTGTTTTCAGGTAAATATAAGTTTAATTTAGTGTTTTGTTTATTTATTTGTAATATTTTGTTATGTTTGTAAAATATTTAAGGATTTGTATTTTTGTTTTGTACGTTTCATGTTTGGAGAGAGCAGCGCAACTCGCGGAAACAGCATCTTCACTGCCGGAACCAGAAAGAAAATTGGTGACGACTAGACGTCACGGGTCAACGGCCAAAGAGCAGCAGAATATCCTGTGACCGGGTTGTTGCGTCTAAACTCCAACATTCAAATAAAAAAAAAAAAAAAAATTGGAATTTTCCATTGTAATGACGTCACAGAATGTTTAGTTCATGTTGTGTTCAGTTCTGTTTTGTCGAGTCTGATTTTCACATCTGTATGTAGCATATACGAAGACAATAAAACAGTGTATGCTCTAAAGCTTAAATACGTGTTCGAGAATTATTTATGAAGAGTTATATTGAGGAAGAATTATTACTGAATTTTTCGAAGCTATTAAATTTCAGAAGAGTTTGATTTCGATTTTTGAATCTTAAAGGTTTTACAGTCTGATTTTAATATGGGGAAAAATAAGATAACTTGCAAGAATATAATTTCCTAGAAGAAACAAAAGACATCTAAGTTTCAAAAGTTTGCCCAAACCAATTGGACTGAGTGATGTAATTTTGCACAAACGACTCAACTGAAGGTGTTTTAATTACAGTTTCGTTCAAGAATCTTTTATAGAAAACTTTAAAAGAATTTAAATAATTTTTTTAAGTGTTTTGTAAACGACGTAGGTAACGAAGTCTGCACATGGTCACATTTCAAACAAAAATCATTAAGTCATGCCTGTCGTTACACTACAGTAAGTAAGCTAAGGAGAAAACGTGGAATGGTTTACAAACATAAATTCTAGCAATTCTATTTACTGGCTTTGATTGATTAGCAGAGCTACACGATTGGACGAAAAATGTGCCCTGTTTACAGTGAAGTCGATGAGTTTGTTTAGGTTAGAGAGTCTTGGGGAAACACAAGGAGGGCTTCAGCCACAAAGAGTGCAGGCCGAACACAGGAAGAACATAGATACACGAACCATCGGTATAACAGTTGTAAATTATCGTAGCTGTGTTGGGAAAGTATCAGAGCTACAAGCACTACTAGAAAGCACTGGTGCTCAAATCGTTATAGGCACTGAAAGCCGCCAAAAGCCGGCTGTAAGCTCAGCCGAAATTTTTGCGAGGACCCTAACGGTGTTCCGAAAGGATAAGCTAACCACGGTTGGCAGTTGTGTTTGTTGCTGTTCGAAATAGTTTATCTTGAAATAGAAGTAGATAGTTCCTGTGAGTTGGTGTGGGTAGAGGTAATTGTTGGCATCGAGAAGAAAATAATATTTGGATCCTTTTGACCTCCCAATACAGATTATACAGTTGTTGAGAGGTTCAAGGAAAACTTGAGTTTGATTTTAAACACGTTCCCGACCATACGATTATAGTTAGTGGTGGCTTTATTATACCCCCGAGATGTTGGCGAAAATACGTTTTTAATTCCGGAGGTACGCATGAAACATCATCCGAAATTGTGCTAAACGCATTCTCTGAAAATTATTTCGAGCAGTTAGTTCATGAGCCCACGCGAATAGTAAACGGTTGTGAAAACACAGCTGTCCTCTTAGCAACAAATATTCCTGAGTTAATAAAGAGCATCAAAATGGATATGGGGATTAGTGAACACAGGGTTATCGTAGTGACATTGAATATTGATATTGTAAGCCCCAAATCCTCCAAAAATAAAGGAAAAACATACCTATTCAAAAAAGCAGATAAAAATTCAATTGATCCCTACCTGAGAGACAATTTCCACTCTTTCCAAATTAATAATATAAGTGTACACCGGATGTGGCTTGAATTCAAAGAAATAGTATCAGCAGCAATTGAGAGATTTACACCAAATAGATTAACAAACGACGGAGCTGATCCTCCTTGGAGAACACCAAAACTGGTCAGAACACTGTTGCAAAAACAATCAAACAAACATGCCAAATTTACACAGACGCAATATCCCCAGGATTAGAGACTTTTTACAGACGATAGAAATTTAGATCGGACTTCAACGTGAGATGCTTATAACAGTTTTAACAACGAAGTTTTGTCTTGAAACTTGGGAGAAAATACAAAGAGATTCTGGTCGTATGTGAAGTATGTTAGTGGCAAGAACAAATTAATGCCTTCTCTGGCGATAGATGCTATCGAAGACAGTGCTGCCAAAGCAGAGTTACTAAACACAGCCTTCCGAAATGACTTCACAACAGAAGACGAATTAAGTATTCCAGAATACTAATCAAGAACAGCTTCCAACATGAGTAACGTAGAAGTAAATATCCTCAGAGTACTGAAACAACTTAAATCACTTAATAAATGCAAGTCTTCTGGTCCAGACTGTTTACCAATTAGGTTCCTTTCAGAGTATGCTGATGCATTAGCTCCATACTTAACAATCATATACAACTGTTCGCTCGACGAAAGATCCGTACCCAAAGACTGGAAAGTTGCACAGGTCAGACAAATAATCAAGAAAGGTAGTAGGAGTAATCCACTAAGTTACAGGTCCATATCGTTAACGTCGTTATTCAGCAGGATTTTGGAACATATATTGTGTTCCAACATTATGAATTACATCGAAAAAAAACGGTCTGTTGACGCACAGTCAACATGGCTTTAGAAAACATCGTTCTTGTGAAACACAACTAGCTGTTTATTCGCACGAAGTGTTGAGTGCCATTAGAAAGGGATTTCAGATCGATTCCGCATTTCTAGATTTCCGGAAGGCTTTTGACACTATAGCACACAAGCGGCTCGTAGTGAAATTGAGTGCTTATGGAATATCGTCTCAATTATGTGACTGGATTCATGATTTCCTGTCAGATAGGTCACAGTTCGCAGTAACAGATGAAAAGTCATCGCGTAAATCAGAAGTGATTTTTTGCTTTCACCAAGGTAGTGTTTTAGGCTCTCTATTTATATAAACGATTTGGGAGACAATCTGAGCAGTCGTCTTAGGTTGTTTGCAACGACACTGTCGTTTACCGACTAAAAAGTCCATCAGAAGATAAAAAAATTGGAAAACGGTTTAGAAAAGGTACCTGAATATTGCGAAAATTGGCAGTTGACCCTAATAATAATGAAAGGTGTGAGGTCATCCACATGAGTGCCAAAAGGAATTCGTTAAACCCCAGTTGCACGATAAGTCAGTCAAATCTAAAGGTCGTAAATTCAATACCTAGGGATTATAATTACGAACAACTTAAATTGGGAGGAACACACAGAAAATGTTGATGTGAAGGCTAACAAAAGACTGCGTTTTACTGGATGGACACCTAGAAAACGTAACAGATCTACTGCCAACACTACGCTTGTTCGTCCACTTTTAGAATACTGCTGCGCGGTGTGGGATCATTACCAGATAGGACTGACGGAGTGCATCGTAAAAGTTCAAACAAGGGCAGCATGTATTGTATTATCGCGAAGTATGGGAGAGAGTGTCACTGAAATGATACAGGATTTGGGCTGGATATCGTTGAAAGAAAGGTGTTTTTCGTTGCGACTGAATCTTCTCACGAACTTCCAATCAACAATTTTCTCCTCCAAAAATATTTTGTTTGCACCGTCTTACATAGGGAGAAACGGTCACCACGATAAAATAGTGGAAATCAGAGCTCGTACGGAAAGATATGGGGAGTTCGTTCTTTCCGCGTTCTTACGAGATTGGAATAATAGAGAATTGTGGAGGCGGTTCGATGAACCTTCTGCCAGGAACTTAAATGTAATTTTCAAAGTATCCATGTAGATGTATCTGTAGATGTAGATGTAGAAAATCGATGGCAAAACTTGTTAATCTCATGAAAAACAGTGACTGCAAACCAGGTGAGTAATTGAAAAACTCACTTATTCAACACATCAAAGCTGAGTCTGAGACGGGCACTCAAACAGAAGTTCAAATGAAGAATGCCCCTATGAAGCTGGTGCTGTTGCTTGACCTCACCATTATTATACATGACTGCCGTGCTGAACGCTGCTGCATGCGGATGGCTCTCGATCGAAGACTGCTGCTACTCTGTTCTTTGCTCTTCTGCTAAAATGCACTAATCTCCATCTACCATGTACGCGGCTGACTTGCACATGATGCAGGAACCTCCGTCTCCCTCCTCCACGTCTTGCCTAGAAAGTCAATTTTTGGTGGATTCTAACGCCATGCTGTATTTTCCCCCCGAAATGTGCCTGCCCAACTATAGCGAAAATTACGAAACACGGCAGTCCAATAGCAAGGCGCTTTCTAAATACAAAATACCGCGAATCCCACCACAAAACCCTCCACCAGCTACTGAAAAATAGCCTCTTCAGGGGCGTCTCCATGATGTCACTAACAAATATACCAATGGCTCTTTTTCGTGACTAGCAAATAGCACTGCATCATAGGTCCCCCGAAATTCCAAGAGGGTCCCAAGAGGCTAAGTCTTTATTTTCTGTAGTCCGTGTTTTCTTCCTAAGAGCGTCAGATGTCTATCTGCAAAGGTCCACCGAAAAATACGAAAAAGTTTCCCACTGCTGCTGCTAGTGGCGCCACCCCGGAGCCACTTCGGCCGCTGGGCAAGGCGAGGCAGTAAAGCCGCGACAGCCGCTACTCCTGGCTGAACTGTGGCACTCTCTCTTCCTCGAAGTCAGCACTGAGGCATCGGCCCGCTCTCAAACAAAAGACACTTTCTTTCAGTGCATTCTCTGTTCATCCTGTCTCACATATCCACACACACGAAATCATTCACAAACGTCTCGAACACCACATGAAATGAAAGGAAACATGGGTTCATAGAGCTCATAATTTACAGTCACATTGATTCTATATACTTATTCTATATACTTAAAATAAATAAATTACTCAGTAAATAAATAAATTATACCCTAATCACGGATACAATCTTATTATCAATGAAATTGGCATGCAACTTCACCTATTGCATTTGAAAGTGTACATATGTTACTTGCATCTTTGGTTCCTGTTTCAATTTATGCTTAAAAAAAAGTTGTCATTCATCTTTCGAAATTTTTCAATGTGTCCTCTGCAGGATGCACAAGCAAAGGATACTCAAAAAGGATAGTCAAATTCGTGCCATACTTTTGTAAATATCCCTGGAGTCAGTGCATTCACTACTATGTGGAATCACTGTTCACCCAAATTTGGTGGAGGGAGCGGCACGTACGAGGAATCTTTCACAATCCCGTCAAACGATATCACATACTTTGAGATCAGACAACTTTTTGAGGGTAGTGTTGCAGTGTGAGATATGTATTTCACTTACCTCCAGTCTGTCATTGTGGTAGCGAGGAGCAGCTATGTCATACTATCGACAAAAGTTACGAAAGAAATTGGTTAAAAAATGGCTCTGAGCACTATGGGACTTAACATCTATGGTCATCAGCCCCTTAGAACTTAGAACTGCTTAAACCTAACTAACCTAAGGACATCACACAACACCCAGTCATCACGAGGCAGAGAAAATCCCCGACCCCGCCGGGAATCGAACCCAGGAACCCGGGTGTGGGAAGCGAGAATGCTACCGCACGACCACGAGCTGCGGACAGACATTGCTAGCTAAATTGCACTGTCGAAACTGAGATCGCAAAAGACGTTTTGCTACTACGTTACCGCCTTATAGGCGATATATATCAAATAGAGGTAATGCAGGAGTAGGTTTAATAATGAATAAAAGAATAGGACTACGGGTAAGCTACTACAAACAGCATAGTGAACGCATTATTGTGGCCAAGATAGACACAAAGCCCACGTCTACTACAGTAGTACAAGTTTATATGCCAACTAGCTCTGCAGATGACGAAGAAATTGATGAAATGTATGATGAGATAAAAGAAATTATTCAGGTAGTGGAGGGAGACGAAAATTTAATAGTCATCGGTAACTGGAATTCGAGAGTAGGAAAAGGGAGAGAAGGAAACATACTTGGTGAATATGGGTTGGGGCTAAGAAATGAAAGAGGATGCCACCTGGTAGAATTCTGCGCAGAGCATTACTTAATCATAGCTAACACTTGGTTCAAGAATCATGAAAGGAGGTTGTATACATGGAAGAACCTTGGAGATACTAAAAGGTAGCAGATACATTATATAATGGTAAGACACAGATTTAGGAACCAGGTTTTAACTTGTAAGATATTTCCAGGGGCAGATGTGGACTCTGACCACAATCTATTTGTTATGAACTGTAGATTAAAACTGAAGAAACTGAAAAATGTGGGAATTTAAGGATATGGGACCTGGAAAAACTGAAAGAACCAGAGGTTGTACAGAGTTTCAGGAAGAGCATAAGGGAACAATTGACAGGAATGGGGGAAAGAAATACAGTAGAAGAAGAATGGGTTGCTTTGTGGGATGAAATAGTGAAGGCAGCAGAGGATCAAATAGGTAAAAAGACGAGGGCTAGAAGAAACCCTTGGGTAACAGACGAAATATTGAATTTAATTGATGAAAGCAGAAAATATAAAAATGCAGCAAGTGAAGCAGGCAAAAAGGAATACAAACGTCAAAAAAAATGAGATCGACAGGAAGTGCAAAATGGCTAATCAGGGATGGCTAGAGGACAAATGTAAGGATGTAAAGATTTATCTCACGAGAGGTAAGATAGATACTGCCTACAGGAAAATTTTAGAAACCTTTGGAGAAAGGAGAACCACTTGCATGAATATCAAGAGCTTTGATGAAACCCAGTTCTAAGGAAAGAAGGAAAAGCAGAAAGGGGGAAGGAGTATATAGAGGTTCTATACACGGGCGATGTACTTGAGGACAATATTATGGAAATGGAAGAGGATGTAGATGAAGATGAAATGGGAGATACGATACTGCATGAAGAGTTTGACAGAGCACTGAAAGACCTGAGTCGAAACAAGGCCCCCGGAGTAGACAACATTCCATTAGAACTACTGACAGCCTTGGGAGAGCCAGACGTGACAAAACTCTTACATCTGATGAGCAAGATGTATGAGATAGGCGAAATACCCTCAGACTTCAAGAAGAATATAATAATTCCAATTCCAAAGAAAGGTGGTGTTTACAGATGTGAAAATTACCGAACAATCAGTTTAATAAGTCACAGCTGCAAAATACTAACGCGAATTCTTTACACACTAATGGAAAAACTAGTAGAAGCTGACCTTGGGGAAGATCAGTTTGGATTCCGTAGAAATGCTGGAACACAAGAGGCAATACTGATCCTACGACTTATCTTACAAAATAGATTAAGGAAAGGCAAACCTACGTCTCTAGCATTTGTAGACTTGGAGAAAGCTTTTGACAATGTTGACTGGAATACTCTCTTTCAAATTCTAAAGGTGGCAGGGGTAAAATACAGGGAGCGAAAGGCTATTTACAATTTGTACCAAAACCAGATAGCAGTTATAAGAATGGAGGGCATGAAAGGTAAGCAGTGATTGGGAAGGGAGTGAGACAGGGTTGTAGCCTCTCCCCGATGTTATTCAATCTGTATATTGCGCAAGCAGTAAAGAAACAAAAGAAAAATTCGGAGTAGGTTTTAAAATCCATGGAGAAGAAATAAAAACTTTGAGGTTCGCCGATGATATTGTAATTTTTTCAGTGACAGCAAAAGACATGGAAGAGCAGTTGAACGGAATGGACAGTTTCTTGAAAGGGGGATATAAGAAGAACATCAACAAAAGCAAAACGAGGATAATGGAATGTAGTCGAATTAAGTCGGGTGATGGTGGAGGAATTAGCTTAGAAAATGAGACGCTTCAAGTAGTAAAGGGGTTTTGCTATTTGGGTAACAAAATAACTGATGATAGTCGAAGTAGAGAGGATATAAAATATAGACGGGCATTGGCAGGGAAAGCGTTTCTGAAGAAGAAAAATTTGTTAACATCGAGTATAGATGTAAATGTCAGGAAGTCGTTTCTGAAAGTATTTGTATGGAGTGTAGCCATGTATGGAAGTGAAACGTGGACGATAAATAGTTTAGACAAGAAGAGAATAGAAGCTTTAGAAATGTGGTGTTACAGAAGAATGCTGAAGATTAGATGGGTAGATCACATAACTAATGAGGAGGTATTGAATAGAATTGGGGAGAAGAGGAGCTTGTGGCAGATCTTGACTAGAAGAAGGGATCGGTTGGTAGAACATATTCTGAGGCATCGAGGGATCACCAATTTAGTATTGGAGGGCAGCGTGGAGGGTAAAAATCGTAGAGGGAGACGAAGAGATGAATAGACTAAGCAGATTCAGAAGGATGTAGGCTGCAGTAGGTACTGGGAGATGAAGAAGCTTGCACAGGATGGAGTAGCATGGAGAGCTGGATCAAACCAGTCTCAGGAATGAAGACCACAACATATCGCCTTCTCGTTGTGATGAATGCTGTGTAATGAACAAACGAGCGAATAACGAGCTTTTTGAGCATGTGTCTGGCTGATCGCTTCATTTATTTGCTTGAGTTAAAATTAGCCTCTAGTTTGTATTTCCATTCGTTTAGAACTTACAATCTTGAAACTGGGTGAATCGCTGTCGGTGTCGCTAATTTGACGTGCCATCCTCATGCACGTGTGGGTAGAGTATTAGCACTTTTTGTGCTTTGCGTGCTAGTCCTGACTGATATGAGAGTGGGGGAACCTTACGGAGAGGATTGTCTTGATAGACGTAAGTCATCTAGGTCTTTTAAGATAGGTGACTGACGGAGGAATGCACGCATACCGTCGGTTAGTAGGCCGGAACCAGGAGATCTGGGTGGTTCGGGCTGATGAGTTTCACACCGACCCAAGAGGGACGTCCCCACCGACCCGCTCCCGGTTTGAAATATCCTTTATATAGAATGCTTAACACTTGCTATTGTATGCTTCTATAGACAGTAGAGGGGACGTAGTAGATAAAGTTCTGATGACACCACCTTGTCCTGGAAAATACCTTTTGGATGTAAAATAAGTTGGAAGCTCACCTCAGTTTAAAATCTCGCCCTTCACAGTACGTACACATCGCAGATAACGAGCTCTGACCTGTGTGCTATAGAGAAGATGCTCCACATGGCGACCCTTTTATTCGTTGCACATAGCGTATGTGTGACTCATCCTTCCACTCATAAGATCCACAAATAATGGTACACATCCATGAAGCACCACAGTGAACCCTCCTAGTTGCGAACGAAACAGTTGTCGGAAGAAAATAGTGTGTGATGAGCTGATATGATACAGAAAACGTTCTCAGCGCATGTGTTATGCAGCTCTACAGTTGCGTACTAGCATGTTGTGAAGTGGGAGATTGGAAAGCGATCCAATCTCGAAACTTATTTCTTATCCAAATAGTATAATTCTGGGCATGGCGTCCTTATCAAAACTTAATCTACTATGTTACGACCAGACAAAGCTGTAACAGTCCCGCCATACATGTGGGTTGTTTGATTACTCTGGGAGATGGCTCATCTGAACTACAACACATCAAATATTAGTTTGTATTGTATTGTATTGTGTGATAAACGGGGGCCTAGAAGCGACGGAGAGGCTCCGTTCCCGCCGCAGCCACAGTGGTCCACAACCCCACGACGACTACCGCAGTCCACCCCTCCGCTGCCCCACACCGAACCACTCTTTCAGGGTTATTGTGCGGTTAGGCCCCCAGTGGACACCCCCCCCCCCCCCCCCCCAGGGAACTTCTCACACCAGACGATTAGACGACTGTAACTCATATGATTGCATGGTAGTGTAACGGTGGTGTACGCGTACGTGGACAACGGTTTGCGCAGCAATCGTCGTCATAGTGTAGCTGAGGCGGAATAAGGGGAACCAGCCTGCAATCGCCGAGGCAGATGGAAAACCGCCTAAAAACCATCCACAGACTGGCCGGCTCACCGGACCTCGACACAAGTCCGCCGGGCGGATTCGTGCCGGGGACCAGGCGCTCCTGCCCAATCGGGAAAGCCGTGTGTTACACCGCACGGCTAACCGGGAGGGCAAAAAGAATATTAGTTTATCGCACGAAAGAATAAAGAGATTTACATAACTTGATAGAATGCTTTGCCACAGGATTGCTTGATAATTTACAATTGTCATTGACTATTAAAACATCCCTTGATACACTAACTCATAAACTGTCCTCTTGAAGTACAGTGCTCAACATCAGCCAAAGTACATTTCTGTCTGAGATTTGAACAGCACTTTAGCCTTTCTCAACGGTGTTGACGGCTTCAGTTGAGATCATGAAATGATTCAGAGTGCTTGCGTGCTCGGCTCTATAGTGACCTTTTTGCGAGAGCGCTACCATACTGAGAGAGAGGGCATGTCTTCTTCAGCCCCTCCCATTCGGTGTTGAGGACTTCAGTGAGACATCGCTAATGTCTGTGGTACCAATGTGCGCCTTCGGTGTGGCGCCGCGATCTTTGGACGAAAATTCATAATAAGTCCCCTCTACAATCCTTAGAAGCCTTTAATAGGAACTGTTAAACACTGTTTTTTCTTCCATATAACAGAACTGTAAGAAAAATCTTGTAAATAATGGACAAATGGGTAAATCCGTAATTATTAACCCACAGCATGTATCAGAGATTTTGTTAATAATCAGCATCAAACTTGATAAGACATTGTAAAGAAATAGAAGAATATGCAATTACTTACACTAAATGGAATGTCCCTACCATTACAGAAAGATGGCTTTTGCAGGAGAAGTCAGTGATCGGTTTTATTATTTAATCGCCAAAACATTCTAGATCACGTTATATCGACTGTTGAGTTCACTAAATCCCTCCCATTTTTAACAAGAATTCATTAACAATAAGGTAATGAAAGAAACATGCAATATGTTCGATGCCGGTCTCGGTGGCCGAGCGGTTCTAGGCGCTTCAGTCCGGAAGCACACGGCTGCTACGGTCGCAGGTTCTAATGCGCCTCGGGCATGGACGTAAGTGATGTCCTCAGGTTAGTTAGGTTTAAGTAGTTCTAAGTCTAGGGGACTGATGACCTTTGATGTTAAGTCCCATACTGCTTAGAGCCATTTGAACCATTTGAATATGTTTTATGTGCAGCCATGCTCTTCAGAATAAGACGTTGTAGTCACGTTGCTGGAACAATGTTTTGTCAAATGTCTATGCAGTTCGAAAAATTTAAAAATATTATTTAATGCAAATCAGCTGAATTAAATTGGGAAATTGTCTCTTGGTAATAAATGAATCTGTACTGCAGCATGAAGCTGAAGGACCTACAAAGACTGGCTGTTGCTGTATTTCTGTCGTACTATTTCTTATTCTTAATTTTTTTCATTCACAATGGCATTGCAATTTAAAACGGATCAACAGAATACGTTTCGTAAGTGTTAAGGGCGTCTGATGCCTTAGCATGCTGGCGGTATCTAGTGTTCCCGATAACTCAGTACATCACAGGAACTTGTGGTCCCCTCACACAGTCCGTTGTGTTCCCCGCTTTGCTCAGCGTGAGCGAGTTAATGCTGAGCGAGTAAATGCGGTAATGGGTGTATTTTGTAGATGGTTCGAGTGTGTCCAGAGTTTTCATAGAGCGCTGGAGTAGTGCCAACTTAAAGGCAGTCGCACACGCAAGTGCATGCTTGACAAGCACGAGTGTGCAAGCGTCTTTGTTTAGGCATGCTTGAATGTCTGCAGAATAAATTTGCTCAAACATAAGAACTCTACATGCAGCTCGATGCTTGCTCGAATGTCGATTACGCTTGGTTGAGCAAGTGTTCAAGCGTGTGCACGACGAGGGTATGTACCAAGAATTGGGAGGCTTGTGCAAGCATTCGGTAGTAATTTGATTTGATTTATGTTTATGTGGTTCTGTCAAATTACTCTACAAAGACAGTAGTTAATGTGGGAATATTATTTTCGTTTCTTTTTCCATCTTTTAGTCACGTTCATCCTTTTCTTCCTTTTTTTCTTTTTTTCGAACGCAAGAAACTGGCTGCCAAAGGCAGCGCATCGTTGTCTGAGCTCGACATTTTCTGATAAACAAACTGATACTTGTACAAATATGCTTTAGCCATGTGGAGGCGCAATTAAATTGTGCGTGTTTGCACATTCACGCTTGTGCATGTGTGACAGTGAAGCATGCACTTACGAATGTGACCGCCTTAGCTCATCAGTACTGAACCGTGAGAGGCTTGGTCAGTGACTCGGGGTGGAAGTCTGCTTTGGAATGCTACAGGTGCATGGCTGGTAACGGGAACTCCCCCCTCCCTGGAGCGCTGGGAGAAGCCGTCAAACAAGTAAACCTTGGGGAGTCCTATAGTGGGAGTAGTACTGGCGCTTTCGTGCCGCGTTCCTCCGGTATCATGAACAAACGTACTCAGTCAACTTATTTAAACTGAGATTACAGTCAATGATCTTCACTTCTTCTGCAGAAGTTAGGCTGATGTTCCACTATCCTTTAGTATTCTTAATTATCCTGCGTAAATTCACGTACTGGATGTAACTTCGAGTGATTCGTTTTGTGTCGTTGTGAAGCTGTTAAATCTGTGCTTACTTGGGTGTAATGTTATAGTACCACGAGAGGCTCTGTTTTCAATGTGCTTCTGTCTTTTTATTATTCACGTGCTGTGTTCTATGTGGTGTCTTTTCGAGGCTTTTCGTGGTGCTTTCTTTGTGACTGATACAGCCTAAATTCCGGCCCTCGACCGGTCACATGGTCCATACTTCGAAATTATTGATAAATTGCATCGTTTAAACGTTACAACTTGAAGTCCTAAGCGTAATGAACGCTCACATTTTCTGTGTCTTTTGCAATTATTTTATATTATTGGAGAAGCGTACTTTGAACTGGTAGCACAGACCGATCCCAGCAGTGACTGAGAGCGTGTCTGTGAACTTGATGGCTACCTACATTTATGGCAAATTACTTATAGTTTATAAATTTTATATGTTCGTCCAACTTTATGTGATGACCGTGGACACACCTCACCTGACTAGACGCATGCCCCTGGCGCTCCCACTCACTGAATCTCAGCATTCAGGAAACTGAGATTGTTGGGACACTGCACATATCAGTAAGCGAATAAATTGGTTCTTCTCTCACATTTCATATACTGATTCGTCATCCCTGAACACTGGGCTGTACCTATTTCTGTTGGTTGTTCTATAACTAGTATTTCATGAACAACTGTTCATGAAGGAATCATGGCAGAACAGTGACTTTCATTGTGTCCATACGTTGAGGAATTGAAGCCCATCATCATTCTCATTCTTACGTGCTGATTCATAATTGATGAACAGACTCACCCCGTCTTTAAAGAATAAGTGGAAAATTTACCGCAGCCCCTAATTCATAATCTCCCTTCTGAAATCCATACTAAATGATATCAAAAAGCACAAGCTGAAACGCGGCCTGCCGCTTGGTTGCCTTGGTGACGCCAGGACAGGGCAAACTGGGCTTGAATACATTCGTGATACAAACAGATTTTAAATACACTTTATTATTACCACCATGTTCCTTCTTAATGTAAACATTAACAGTGAAATAAAATGTCAGCTGAAGTTCAAAAGAATAAGTTTCAACATCGAAGTCACTGGTTAACAGGGACGCTTCACGAGCTTCCCTGCCCAAGTGACTCAGACTCACACTCTTTCTAGGACACAGACGTGTAACAACCTTGTACAATAACAACAGATAATTAACACTTAACACACTGTAACTGATCACAAGAGTCTTTCTTTTAAATATTGACTGAATTATGCTTGATTGCAATCAACCGCGAAAAAAAAATTACAACGCACAAGTTTTCAGACGGCGATCAGGCTGCACACCTTCAACAATTATCTATCAGTTCAGAAGGCAGATTAAATGTGCTCAAAGATTAATAGAAACGGTGTAAAAACTTTGGTGGACGCATATGCGCTTAAATAAGGGTCAGGAGGCTCGCTTCAAATTACTCAACAAATAACATGTATAAAATACATAGTTGAAATCGAAATCAAAACCAAGCGAATGCAATGTAGACAGATGCGCTAGCAATTGAAACAGAGGCCACGGCCTGAACTGAAACAAAACTCTACAGATAGAAGTTAAATAACGTAATCATCGGCTTCCAAGCAACTGCCAGAATAAAAGCATTTTCAAACAAGCAGTTCCAATCAACACAGATGCACTGACACTTGAAATACAGAATCCAGCTTGAATTGCTCTAAATCAAACCTCTAGAAGCGAAAATTGAGTTTCAGACGTAAAGACCTCAACTAATCATTAGAACAAACTCTTTAAATGATGTAAGGATCAAGTTCGTTTAACAAGGCGATCTGAACCCAAACAACGTGCGTGACAAGCAGTAAACAAGGAACGATATGCTCCCATCCGCATCGTCATATTAAGAATAAGGGGAGCCTACAGTACCTTACGTTACAGAGCCGAGAAAGAATAACAGCTCCGTTTACAAGCATAGAAACGGATCAGAATTTATTCCCCCTAATTAACAAGTTACTCAGATGAAATAGTCCATTAGGGGATTACAGAACTCTTGTATGAAACAAAAAATTTGAAAGGGAACAGTTTTTAAAAAACAAAATAATGACAAAAACCGGAAATAACTTCTAAGGAGGCTGAGTTGCACAGCATGCAGATTTAATACTCTAAAATACGCTTGTCCGACCCGGAAAATAAAATTTAAACCAGTCAGTGACACAAGGAACCCACTACATACACTCCTGGAAATTGAAATAAGAACACCGTGAATTCATTGTCCCAGGAAGGGGAAACTTTATTGACACATTCCTGGAGTCAGATACATCACATGATCACACTGACAAAAACACAGGCACATAGACACAGGCAACAGAGCATGCACAATGTCGGCACTAGTACAGTGTATATCCACCTTTCGCAGCAATGCAGGCTGCTATTCTCCCATGGAGACGATCGTAGAGATGCTGGATGTAGTCCTGTGGAACGGCTTGCCATGCCATTTCCACCTGGCGCCTCAGTTGGACCAGCGTTCGTGCTGGACGTGCAGACCGCGTGAGACGACGCTTCATCCAGTCCCAAACATGCCCAATGGGGGACAGATCCGGAGATCTTGCTGGCCAGGGTAGTTGACTTACACCTTCTAGAGCACGTTGGGTGGCACGGGATACATGCGGACGTGCATTGTCCTGTTGGAACAGCAAGTTCCCTTGCCGGTCTAGGAATGGTAGAACGATGGGTTCGATGACGGTTTGGATGTACCGTGCACTATTCAGTGTCCCCTCGACGATCACCAGTGGTGTACGGCCAGTGTAGGAGATCGCTCCCCACACCATGATGCCGGGTATTGGCCCTGTGTGCCTCGGTCGTATACAGTCCTGATTGTGGCGCTCACCTGCACGGCGCCAAACACGCATACGACCATCATTGGCACCAAGGCAGAAGCGACTCTCATCGCTGAAGACGACACGTCTCCATTCGTCCCTCCATTCACGCCTGTAGCGACACCACTGGAGGCGGGCTGCACGATGTTGGGGCGTGAGCGGAAGACGGCCTAACGGTGTGCGGGACCGTAGCCCAGCTTCATGGAGACGGTTGCGAATGGTCCTCTCCGATACCCCAGGAGCAACAGTGTCCCTAATTTGCTGGGAAGTGGCGGTGCGGTCCCCTACGGCACTGCGTAGGATCCTAGGGTCTTGGCGTGCATCCGTGCGTCGCTGCGGTCCGGTCCCAGGTCGACGGGCACGTGCACCATCCGCCGACCACTGGCGACAACATCGATGTACTGTGGAGACCTCACGCCCCACGTGTTGAGCAATTCGGCGGTACGTCCACCCGGCCTCCCGCATGCCCACTATACGCCCTCGCTCAAAGTCCGTCAACTGCACATACGGTTCACGTCCACGCTGTCGCGGCATGCTACCAGTGTTAAAGACTGCGATGGAGCTCCGTATGCCACGGCAAACTGGCTGACACTGACGGCGGCGGTGCACAAATGCTGCGCAGCTAGCGCCATTCGACGGCCAACACCGCGGTTCCTGGTGTGTCCGCTGTGCCGTGCGTGTGATCATTGCTTGTACAGCCCTCTCGCAGTGTCCGGAGCAAGTATGGTGGGTCAGACACACCGGTGTCAATGTGTTCTTTTTTCCATTTCCAGGAGTGTATCATCGTCGGTTAAAGCCACTGAAAAGACTGAATGCACTGGTCACACAGAAAACAGCCTTGCGCCAAGGTCATAATATGCGACACAACGAACTTAAACAAAGGGAAAATTCCGAAACGTTCTCATATGTAATAAGTGTCGGACAAGCGGCTGGAGAACACAGCTTGACGTTGGTATAAGAGCCATCGCCAGTGGTAGAACGCCTTCGCTGCTATCGATTCGCGGCATTTCCCATAAGTATAGAGCGTACTCTCATAAATTTTGAGCTCAGGAAAGTGTGGTTTTGATTAAAGCATTTTCAATAGGAATTGTAAACTATTGCACTGCTCATTACAGTTTCCTTCTCCCTCAAATTCCTGTCAAGAGATCAGGAGGTTCTCATCCTCTTCACCAGTCACGCATAAAATATGGTAATAATCATCTCACTAAGCTTCACTTCAGTCTGTTTCTTCTGCTTCCCTGAGCTGGATCTGAGAAGCTAACCGCCTCGTGCTAGCAACCATTTTGTGAGTTATTTGTTTGATCGAAGTCAGAGACTGAATTAATCAGAACCAAGCAGTAGTTACTATATTTATGTCTTTTACGTGAGGAGACACATTTTGAATAGGGGTTTTGTGCAGTTGCTAATTGTCTTTAAATGTTAATGTGGTATGTGAATGAAGCTTTTATTTAAATGATTTGACAGGCACGATTGATGATATTTCATGTTTGTGCTGAAGAGCAAATTTATTTTTAGAATCTTAATTATGTCTCAAGTGGAAATTATAATTCTTTTTCAACCTCTCATATTATTATTTCAACCTCTCATATTATTATTTCTTGCCGATTTTAGCACTGGATTTATGTTTTGCATAAATAGCTTCAGTTTTTGTTGTCAGGCAATATTAGTTACTGAGAACCAGAAACAGCCGTTACAAGTAAGCAAACCGAGGTTTAGACAGAATGTTTCCTTGCAGAAAAGAGTGCATGATGTCCATTCATCCGCTTTATTTTGCTGCTGTCATAAGATATACAATTTAGTAAAATATCCCTTTCCGAATTTTCCAAAACTTAAGCCTTAAGTTCATCACTAAACGCCTACAGAAACCTCCGAGGCTACATATATCAGAAATGCAGGAGAAGATGATTTTGTGGATTTAAAGATGTGATACGCTTCTCGCTTTCAATTACAGCTCATTTCTTAACCGTTTCATATGTTCTTACTTTTGACCAAACAGCTATGCTCAGTTATATCCGTAGTGAATAAAATATAGTATCATGAATAATAAGCGTGCCATAAATTGACGAGTTAGCATCTACGTCACTTTTGGTTTTATTTTTTTTAACACTTTCTCAGAATATCGTGCCTAGTAAGATAACCAGTGCTATGCAAGGAGAATGTAATTCGGTATACAGGATGTTACAAAAAGGTACGGCCATACTTTCAGGAAACATTCCTCACACACAAAGAAAGAAAATATGTTATGTGGACATGTGTCCCGAAACGCTTACTTTCCATGTTAGAGCTCATTTTATTACTTCTCTTCAAATCACATTAATCATGGAATGGAAACACACAGCAACAGAACGTACCATCGTAACTTCAAACACTTTGTTACAGGAAATGTTCAAAATGTCCTCCGTTAGCGAGGATACATGCATCCACCTTCCGTCGCATGGAATCCCTGATGCGCTGATGCAGCCCTGGAGAATGGCGTATTGTATCACAGCCGTCCACAATACGAGCACGAAGAATCCCTTCATTTGGTACCGGGGTTGAGTAGACAAGAGCTTTCAAATGCCCCCATAAATGAAAGTCAAGAGGGTTGAGGTCAGGAGAGCGTCGACGCCATGGAATTGGTCCGCCTCTACCAATCCATCGGTCACTGAATCTCTTGTTGAGAAGCGTACGAACACTTCGACTGAGATGTGCAGGAGCTCCATCGTGCATGAACCACATGTTGTGTCGTACTTGTAAAGGCGCATGTTCTAGCAGCACAGGTAGAGTATCCCGTATGAAATCATGGCGGTGAATCGAGGAAGTACAGTACATACTGACGAAACTAAAATGAGCTCTAACATGGAAATTATGTGTTTCCGGACACATGTTCACGCAACATCTTTTATTTGTGTGTGAGGAATGTTTCCTGAAAGTTTGGCCGTACATTTTGTAACACCCTGTATATTTCTATCCAAGTCTTTCTTTAGATGAGATCAAAGTCTGCGACGTTCAGATCCACTAAAAATGTTCCTCGAAACTGAAAGAATGTAAAACACATGCACGTTAATTTCATTCTGCCTCATGCTAGTTCACATTCTGAAGTCGAAGGGCTCGCCGTTGCGGCCGAGCGGTTCTAGGCTCTTCATTCCCGAACCGCGCTGCTGCTACGGTCGCAGGTTCGAATCCTGCTTCGGGCGTGGATGTGTGTGATATCCTTTGGTTAGTTAGGTTTAAGTACTTCTAAGTCTAGGGGACTGATGACCTCAGATGTTAAGCCCCATAGTGCTTAGAGCCTCCTGAACCATTTGAAGTCGAGGGTAAGCATGAGTAAACTTAAGACGCTTATACCTGTTGCTCTCTATATATTGTGTAGCACAAGACAGTGTGAATAGTACAATCATCTGATCTGTTACTGCTTCGTACTGATCTAGTACCCGCAGACAGGTTTTTTATAATATAGGGTACATGAATATGAAGCATTAATTACAATCTATATCTGTAGAGTTAACAATAGGATTGTTTTCTCACGACTTGCCACAAGCAGATAGAAGAGGTACGGAAGCCGCATAGCTGTTTTGCCGGTTTTGGGTTGTGCATAAGTGCGTAGCGTTTTTACGTAAGTCTAATAAACACAACAAACACACATAACAAGGACATCAGTCTTCAATAATATATTTTCCTTTGCTATTTACAACTGTCTGCCAACGCTGGTGTAAATTTTCGATTCCACGACCATAAAAAACACGTGGTTTTGAGGCGAAAACCTGGTCAAGCTATGTTCGAAGAGGAAGTCCCATTAAGGTTGTTCGATAGTGAACGTAGAAGGTGAAAATCTGAGACCGCAAGATCAGGCGAATATGGTGGGGGCACAATGAACTCCCAATTCAAGTCCTTTATAGAGCTTTTCGTGTCTAGCGAGACACGAGCGGGCGTTATTGCGGAGCAGCATCACTTCACGCAGTCTTCCTGGTCGTTGTTCTTGAGTTACCTCTCCAACATGTCTCAGTTGTTAACGATAAATGACAGCAATGATGATTAAACCTCGGGGAAGCCATTCGTTGTAAACCACACCGTCAGTGCTCAACCAGATGCAAAAAAGTATCTTTTAGGGCTGCCAGCAACTCTTTGTACGTAGAGTTGCTGCTTAGTTTGTGTTCAACCACCGTTTTCTTTTCCTTACGTTAGCATAACGATACGATTTCTCGTCACCAGTGACAATACAGGACAGGAATCGTCGGTGTTGTTCATGAGCCAATTGACAGCGGGCAAGCAGGGAAGAACGTATCACCACCAGCTGACTTTTGTGGTTTTGGCTTAGTGCATGAGGTACCTATATACCCCATTTTTGAACCTTCCCCATTGCATGCGTATGCCGCACGTTGGCGGAATGATAACAGCGGTTCATCACGTTTGCCAGTTCTCGAGCCCACTGACGTGATTACTGTTGATTAATGCGTTTAAACAACTTTCATCAAACCCCGAAGTTCTTCCTGAACGTGGAGAGTCAGTAATATCAGAAAGATTCTCCATAAAACTAGAAAATCAATATCTTGCTTCCCCCGTCGGAGGTTCGAGTCCTCCATCGGGCATGGGTGTGTGTTTTCGTCCTTACCGTAAGTTAGTTTAAGTTAGATTAAATAGTGTGTAAGCTTAGGTACCGCTGACGTCAACAGTTTGGTCCCACAAGACCTTACCACAAATTTCCAAAGAATTTCGTTATCTTGCCGTGCTCTGTTCAATGTTGTTATCTCCATGCACGACGCAACTGTTTCTCGCTGCCTCCACTGCTGTTACCCCTCTGTTGAACTCAAACAGAAGAATATGTCGGAAATATTCCGACTTCTCAACTTGGCACTTCATTTCCTACCGTTCACATCTCCATTCACTATTTCCAAATCGCAAAATGACAATCTCTAGAGGCGAATAGCAACACAGAACTAAAAATAACTAATGACATTCGATACTTAAACACGTAGCAACCGGAATAGCAACATGCAAACTAAAAACGCTTTGGACTTACGAACCAACAAAATTATGTTTTTTTCGTTAGCTATCCGATAAACGAAAACAAATATAATAAAGCAACATTATTCTTTACTGATCGAGATTGAACAATGGCTTAAGAGCGGTGTACCACGCTCCAGAATTCTGTAATGGTCGTTCGGCAATGAAAATATATGTCTTGTGTGTGCTTTCTTCAGCTATAAGATGCGTTGTAACGATATTCCACCACAGCCGCTTTTTTAAATATGTTTTTTATTTATTGCTACCAGTTTCGAGCTCGAATCATTTCAGAATAGCATTAACGATTTTATTGCGTATGTAAAAAATTTTATTACAACTTATATTACACATTTATTTGTACATACTGGGTGCTCCATTGATAGTGACAGGGCCAAATATCTCACTAAATAAGCATCAAACGAAAAAACTACAAAGAACGAAACTCGTCTAGCTTGAAGGGGGAGACCAAATGGCGCTATGGTTGGCCCGCTAGATGGCGCTGCCATAGGTCAAACGGATATCAACTGCGTTTTTTTTTAAATAGGAACCCACATTTTTTATTACATATTCTTGTAGTACGTAAAGAAATATGAATGTTTTAGTTGGACCACTTTTTTCGCTTTGTGATAGATGGCACTGTAATAGTCACAAACGTATAAGTACGTGGTATCACCTAACAATCCGCCAGTGCGGACGGTATTTGCTTCGTTATACATTACCCGTGATAAAATGGACCGTTTACCAATTGCGGAAAAGGTCGATATCGTATTGATGTATGGCTGTTCTGAGAAAAATGCCCAACGGTCGTGTGATATTTATGCTGGTCGGTATCCTGGACAACATCATCCAAGTGTCCCGACCGTTCGCCGGATAGTTAAGTTATATAAGGTAACAGGGAGTGTTCATCCATATATAAAACGTCAACCAGACCAGCAACAAATGAAGATGTCCAAGTAGGTGTTTTAGCTGCTGTTGCGGCTAATCCGCACATCAGTAGCAGACAAACTGCGCGAGAATCGGGAATCTCAAAAATGTCGGTGTTGGGAATGCTACATCAACATCGATTGCAGCCGTACCATATTTCTATGAACCAGGAATTGCATGGCGACGACTTTGAACGTAGTGTACAGTTCTGCCACTGGGCACAAGAGAAATTACAGGACGATGACAGATTTTTGGCACGCCTTCTATTTAGCGACGAAGCGTCATTCGCCAACAGCGGTAACGTAAACCGGCATAATATGCACAACTTGACAACGGAAAATCCACGATGGCTGCGACAAGTGGAACATCAGTGACCTTGGCGGGTTAATGTATGGTGCTGCATTATGGGAGGATGGATAATTGGCCCCCGTTTTATCGATGGCAATCTAAATGGTGCAATGTATGCTGATTCCCTACGTAATGTTCTACCGATGTTATTACTACATGTTTCACTGCATGACAGAATGACGATGTACTTCCAACATGATGGATGTCCGGCACCTAGCTCGGGTGCGGTTGAAGCGGTATTGAATAGCATACTTCATGACAGATGGATTGGTTGTCGAAGCACCATAGGCCGGCCGGATTGGCCGTGCGATTCTAGGCGCTACAGTCTGGAACCGAGCGACCGCATGACAAGTGGATTGGTCGTCGAAGCACCTTACCATGCCCCGCACGTTCACCGGATCTAACGTCCCCGGATTTCTTTCTGTGGGGAAAGTTGAAGGATATTTGTTATCGTGATCCACCGACAACGCCTGACAACATGCGTCAGCGCATTGTCAATGCATGTGCGAACATTACGGAAGGCGAACTACTCGCTGTTGAGAGGGATGTCGCTACACGTTTTGCCAAATGTATTGAGGCTGCCGGGCATCATTTTCAGCATATATTGCATTAATGTGGTATTTACAGGTAATCACGCTGTAACAGCAAGCGTTCTCAGAAATGATAAGTTCACAAAGGTACATGTATCATATTGGAACAACTGAAATAATATGTTCAAACGTATCTACGTTCTGTATTTTAATTTAAAACAACCTATCTGTTACCAAACGTTTGTCTAAAATTGTGAGCCATATGTTTGTGACTATTACAGCCCCAACTATCACAAAGCGAAAAAAGTGGTCCAACTAAAACATTCATGTTTCTTTACGTACTGCACGAATGTGTAATAAAAAATGGGGGTTCCTATTTAAAAAACGCAGTTGATATCCGCTTGACCTATGGCAGCGCCATCTAGCGGTCCAACCATAGCGCATTCTGGTTTCCCCCTTCAAGCTAGACAAGTTTCGTTCTAGGTAGTTTTTTTGCTTGACGCTTATTTCGTGAGATATATGGCCCGGTCACGATAAATGAACCAACCTATATATATATATATATATATATATATATATATATATATATATATATATATATATATATATATATATATATATATATATATATATACGTGCTGATAACAGCTTGATTATTTTTAAGTACCGCTTGAGCCATGAATGAAACAGGTAGCAACAAAAAAAATTATATACAAAAAAAGCAACTCTGGAGGACTGGAATGCATGTGATAGAAGGTATAAGCGTTCCCTGGCACTCAAGCTTCTCACATTGTTCTGTTTGGAGCGGCTGAGTATTCAACGGGGGCGTGAATAAAATGGCAGATACCGTTCCCTCTTTAGCTGCTGTCCGCATCCCTGAAGAGGCGTCATGTTCCTGCCACCGACCGCTTCATTCTTGATGGAGTTCTATTTAGATACACCTCGAAGCACTGAACGGAATGTTTTATTCCTAGTACCCTTCCATCTTGCCGTTTCCCATTTTCATGGCTCACCCAGCGGTCCATGGCACTTTGCTGATGGCCAATGTTTGGGGTGATAGCCCACGGACATATTTAACACAACGTATAAATTCCGAAAGTTACTTAACGCTTTCAAGATACGGTGGGAAACAGCTGTTAAGTAGCTAGCATTCGACTCCTACATGCATGGTGGGAGAGATTAGAAATTTATTCCTGTTATTATTGTTACAGCCCACATCAGGCATAAACCACTTGTTCCTTCTTAGTTGAAAAGGCATGTTTTCTAGTAAGTCTTGAAGATCGTTCTGAATAAAGTTCCTGTGGGCTGTGCCTGTGAGACGGGCCGGGACGTTCGTGATCCATCGTTCACCAAGGGCTCCAGCCCACAATTAATACAGGTTACAATGGATACAATGAGACGAAGTACTCTTTGAATAAGTACGTTGAAGTTGTTGGTCTTTACGTTGAAAAACGTTAAACGAAACTTTCATTAATAACTGGAAAAAGAAGGATTTTTACATAAATGTGTATATGAACTTCTTTTCTTATTTTAGTGTAATGAATCCGTGCCGAAAATTTCTAACAGTAATATTGAATCACCCTGTATACTCCCGAAATTTGACGAAGTAAAGGCTTACTGGCATTTCCTAGCTGACCTAACTATTCACTATGCAATCAGCTCTTGGTAAATCGTTTCACATCTTTCCGTACGACATGGAAATATAAGCATTAACGGTGACTAATACACCAGAGATTTACGTTTTGAAAAATGAAAAGTTATAAATTGAAGAGGTTACTTCTTAAAAGAATTACACGCACCTATGACATTGACATTGCTTGTTCACTGCACACAAGGTCTATGCATTGAACATAATAAGTTTTTTACACCAGAACGTAATTACGATTTTCAGTAACAAAGGTTTAGCGTTTGAGAAACTGATCGTAGCTCTGTTTTGGAGACCAGATTACGTGCGATTTCAATCAGAATAAAGGATATTCACACACATGCTGCACCAAACAGATAGATAACTCTTTGGATAACGAATTTATTTTGTACAGTACTGGCCATTAAAATTGCTACACCAAGAAGAAATGTAGATGATAAACGGGTATTAATTGGACAAATATATTATACTATAACTGACATGTGATTACATTTTCAGGCAATTTGGGTGCATAGATCCCGAGAAATCAGTACCCAGAACAACCACCTCTGGCAGTAATAACGGCCTTGATACACCTGGGCATTGAGTCAAACAGAATTGGGATGGCGTGTACAGGAACAGCTGCCCATGCAGCTTCAACACGATACCACAGTTCGTCAAGAGCAGTGACTGGCGTAATGTGACGAGCCAGTTGCTCGGCCACCATTGACCAGACGTTTTCAGTTGGTGAGAGATCTGGAGAATGTGATGGCCAGGGCAGCTGTCGAATATTTTCTGTATCCAGAAAGGACCGGTCGTGCATTATCCTGCTGAAATGTAGGGTTTCGCAGGGATCGAATGAAGGTTAGAGCCACGGCTCGTAACACATCTGAAATGTAACGTCCACTGTTCAAAGTGCCGGCAATGCGAACAAGAGGTGACCGAGACGTGTAACCAATGGCACACCATACCATCACGCCGTGTGATACGCCAGTATGGCGATGACGAATACACGCTTCCAATGTGCGTTCACCGCGATGTCGCCAAGCACGGATGCGACCATCATGATGCTGTAAACAGAACCTGGATTCATCCGAAGTAATGCTGTTGGGATCCAGCACGGCGTTTCGTATTACCCTCCCGAACCCACCGATTCCATATTCTGATAACAGTCATTGGATCTCGACCAACGTGAGCAGAAATGTCGTGATACGATAAACCGCAATCGCGATAGGCTACAATCCGAAATTTATCAAACTCGGAAACGTGATGGTACGCATTTCTCCTCCTTACACGAGGCATCACAACAACGTTTCACCAGGCAACGCCGGTCAACTGCTGCTTGTGTATGAGAAATCGGTAGGAAACTTTCCTCATGTCAGAAAGTTGTAGGTGTCGCCACCGGCGCCATCCTTGTGTGAATGCTCTGAAAAGCTAATCATTTGCATATCACAGCATCTTGTTCCTGTCGGTTAAATTTCGCGTCTGTAGTACGTCATCTTCGTTGTGTAGCAATTTTAGTGGCCAGTAGTGTAGATATTTCATGATCTTCGGTATAATCCGACCACGTGACTTATGGATGTAACCTGTTTCGGAAAGTGCCGAATCTTATAACTGATAAACAATTTTCTGTTGGTGGGGATCTCCAGAGTGTGGAAACGTTCCCTTTGTTTCACTAGCAGGAAGTGTTTGAGTTGACTTCACCTTACCGCATACGCCTCAAGAATATTAGATAATTAGTTTAAAGAACGTACCACACATAGATTCTTATCCTCAAACCTGCCTACTTTTAACGTGAAATTTGTTGTAACACAGGTTATAGTACACTACTAACGCGCACTAAATTCATCGAAAATCCTAAATTTTTGAATGCCAAAATGATGAAATTATTGCAAGAATGAGAAAATTATGTTGTACAATACTTCTTGGTGGATTAAAACTGTATGCCGAAAGTAGGACTTTTGCTTTGGGAGGCTATGCTCGTAGCGACTGTTTGATGGGTCACGAAGTTTCATAAAAGTTTGTACTCCACTGCAGAATGAAAGTTTCATTTTATGCGTTCCATACTTGTGTAATGATTTTACTATTTATCTGACGAAAACTGTTTTGAATTTCCACCCGTATTCAGAAAGTATATACCAGCAGCTGCGCAATTTTATTGAAATAGTAAGAAAGCTTTATTTAGTAGATTCTTTAGTCAGTCTGTGTGTCGTGCAAGTATAGCACAGTTAGTATTGAACTGCCTGCAAAAGACATGGTAGCGGGTTCGTGGGCCGCAGTGGACTGCAGGACTGTAATGCAGAACTGAGCCTAATTGCAGAATCCCTGTCACCACTTTCCGGAAGTATTGTAAAGGTTTGATAGTCTCTTCTTGTCCCGGTGAACCCACACTAAAAGGGGCCTAACTTACAAATCCCACTATAAGTCTATTGTAGGAGTAAATGATTCTCCACCACACACCCAACAATTACTAAATAAAAACAAGACAAAAACTTCACTGCACTCAATTGAAATTGAATGTCACTTATTCACACATACGCTCTCGTCACGTAAAAGAAAAAACCAAGAACTGCTGGCCACAAATATTCTGCGCATATTCAGCACCAACACTTACGGTCACTGCACCTCTGCTGACTGATCACCAACGCACTTTTACATCAAATCATTCAGTATTAATTCTGGGGAACAGTATTATACGTTGGAGCACTTTTCAGAATTTCGCCTATAGTCAACCATTTAATAGTTTAACACATTTTCTTATTCCATTTCTAAATGCTAGTATTCAGTTTTCTTGTGCTGCAGTCTTTCACTGAAATTACAACAATTTCTCTTGAAAATTAAGATTTTTCCCAGAAATGTTCCGTTTTACTACATGGTCATGTATCTAGGAAAGTATATTTCATTGATGTTTAAAACTGTTGCAATCCAGACAATAGTTTTTCTGTTTCATTATTACCCTACTGCTTGCTAAGTGAAATCAAATTAAGTACAAGTATTATCGAAAACGAATTAGAAGTTGAATATATATAGAAATTTACGTTTCAAAGACTGTTAAACTTGTGAAGATATTACCGAAACTCATTTCATATGCAAATATTGCATATCCCATGGCAGTAGCTCTGTTCCGTTTCAGGGTGCAAGATGGATCAAGACCGACGAAGTACTGCTCATCTGTCCACACGATACACAACTTGATTTAGAAATTTATAGAATTTTACTCAGCATAAAATTCTGTAACTGAAGATTAACGGCGTGTTGTAAATAGCTTAAGTGTGTTCTACAGCTCTTAGACGTGTATAACTCTAAATAGTTGCTACTGCTAAACAAAACATAACCTTACATTTCACAACAACTAAAACTGTATAGAAAACGCCGGAAACTGCTTGTGTTTGCCACTAGTGCGCGTTCCTTCATGTGTTTCTACAGTCGATCACTAAATTGAAGAACCGACCAAGAAAAAATTAAGAAACACCTATTTTGGCATAAGTGCATATCTTTCGACAAAAGGAATTAAGATCTCAAATCTTAATAAAAGTCGATCATCGCAAATGACACTGACTAACACCTTCCAGAAAAGTGTTACAGTGGTTTTCTGTTGCTCCCAAGATGTTAGTGATTAATTTGGTTCTTGACTCTTTGCAGACATAACCAGTTAACGGAATGTCATCAGAATGTGAAAGCAACAGCCACAAAATCTGGAAAGCTCACAAAAAGCCTGTCACGAATTTGGACAAAGTTGTGGAGCCTTACGTAAAAATTGAGCCATTTCAGTACATTGTTGACTTGTGAAGCGGACAAGATAAGCCCTCTTTATACGGTGGGCTGTTTGTCGATGAAACTGGAATAGGTTTATTCTAGCCCTAGGTGGTGATTGGGATTCTTACAGAGTCTGAAGGAAACGTCATGTCACTGTAACATTCCGCCCACCAACATAGACTCTTGCTCTTCTCGTTTCGGCTGTATTCTGTACACTGTATCTCCAGGGGACATTCTATGGATTATTCTTCCACGGAAATCTTGATCTTGAGGAGATACTTTTGAGATAATATTAATTAAGAAATCATTGTAAATACGTTTAGCTCAATATCTTTTTAATCGTGATGGTAGGTTTCAGCGGGATAAAGCATGGGACATTGTGATTTCATTAATTTCTTCAGAAAGAAGAATTTTATGAGCAATGAAGCGTCTAGTGACATTTAATTGTGTTTATTTTGACATCACTCTTCAGCTCCGCGAGTGCGCATTCCGACAGAGAGCGCACTTGTAGCTTGCAGCATGCATCGGCGCGACCCAGATGTATCAGCATTCGAAGAAGACGCATAACGCGACGAGGTCGCTCTTGTATCGGCTGCTTTTGTGCATGCATCTTCGCACCTCTTTTTGTATAAAAGTAGTGATGTGAACTAGCGATCTTATAGCCACAGTCACGGTTTATTCGCACCAATGACGACCTCATAAACCGTGACTGTGGCTATAATCTTAGCAAGGCTTGGGAACCAGCGATTGGGTTAATCAAGAGTAAATCGAGCAAACGTATAGTTGTGACGACCACGGCGGACAGAGCCATCACACCGACTTCATCTCAGACGCCGTCGCAATCTGTTTCACCGCGCGACCTTGGCGCGGGGCGCGGACGGCGGAGGGAGCGCGCCGCGGGCGGAGGGTATTTAAATCGGCCGCCGCCGCGACCGAACCCAGTTCCCTCTGAGCAGCCATAGCGTACGGATCTCCGTGCCGGCACGTTCACAGGAGCTCAGTCCGTCAGTTTACCTGATGATGGCGAAATGTATGATCGCCGACATATTGTGCCCGTTGGACACTATAGACCGGCAGCACACCCGTGGATATTTTGATTAATTACGATTGAATTGGTGCATAGACACATAAAGGACACAAACTGTGAATTCAAACCATGATACAAATGTTTATGTTGATAAAATACAAAAAAATTACAGAAAAACTGTATGAATCAGAACAGAGTGCCAAACAGACTAAGAAATAATGAAAGACGCACGAATTCCTGTGAAACAGCTCAACAATCAATCGGAACGTTTGTGATTATCTGAACACTGAAAACAGATCCCCTTAAAACAGATAATTAAATTGTAACAACACATGCAGATAAGTGTGTGAGGCACGTCGAGCATATAACAAGCTGATACCACAAGTCAGAAATGAACTTCTTTCTCGAGTCATTCTGTCACGATTTCCGTTGTTTGGCGAACTCACTGCAGTCGCTGCCTTACTTTGGTTGCGACTGCCATGACTGTTGACGGGTCGCCATGCGTCGTACTGTAGTGGCTGTTAAGTGTGGCTGTTCTGCTCCGTATTGGTGTGATTATAGGCATGGACATCAACATCTTCATGGACTGCCGATCGTGGATGCGAAAAACCTCTAATTCCAGAGTGAGTTTAATGTTAAACTTTGAAGACTCGGCAGAAGTTCTCAGTTAGGCAAACGATTCCAGACCCAGAGTTCCAAGAGACAATTCCGACAAAAGTGTGCCTCGGATGAGAATGATTTTCTGACATCTCCGATAGACTTCATTCAGACCTCGGAAAGACTCGGCGCAATTCGTCTAGCCAATCCCTGCAAGCGCCTAAATGCCTCTCCAATGAGGGATCTGAGGATCAATTCACCAATTCCCAGTGACACGTTAATACTTTATCCACCAAAAAGCTTCTTCTTTTCAGGAACGAGAAGGCAACTTCCCATGGTCCGGCCTACTTGGTGTGAGTTTCGCCCTGCGTTTCCATAGAAAGGCACAGTTAAGAAAATTTACAGAAGCATGTGTGGCCACATGTTTAGCTTACCTGAGAACCTCTGAAGACGAAACACAGAGGGATATCGCTAGTGGTCGGCTGAAGACTCCACCGAAAGTTTACCAACAGCCGGAAATACCATCCCTATCGCTACTGGTCTCCCGTTCTGCCACTGAATGCGCTGAACGCTCCATCGAGGGTCGTTGCATCCTGTTGTCGTCCATGTTCTATTAGGTTTAGCGCCGAAAGGCGCCGCCCGCTGTTTGCATGGTCTACCTGCGGATTATTGAGAGCGTACCAAAGCTTCCCTATACCCCACAGCCCCATAGCCAAATACATTAAAGATAATAGCCACTGTACGATATGTTAAATTTAGTACGTCCTAACCACTCACGTAATTATTGCGCAATGTAAGTAATACGTCAGCATATAAAAAGCGAATAAGAAGGAAGTGAGGAGAATCTCTAATGCAATTCAAGTATGGAAATAAAATAAAAATGTGAAGAGGAAGGCCTGAAACAGGTCGCGAGCTCACAAGTGTGACTGTCATTTTCTCTAAATGGTTAAGTTTTGGCACCTAAGCCGGAATAAGCCTGAAATTTCTACTGTATCAGAGAGTAACGTGTGGTCTCCTTGTTAGATACACTATCCTCAAGGTACAACTCTCTCCTCTGGTAATTCTGGCCTGGAGTAAATACACAGGAATCGGTATGGAATAAACGCTGGCGTGTACATTGTTGGAATCAAATCTTCTTTTGGAGCTGCAACAGTATTTATATAAACTACATAATGTCTGCTCAATATTCCTCGCCTCCACCCCTTACACCTCTCCGTCCATGTACTGCTTTCCATGGTGTGTACATCTGGGTGAAGATTCGAATGTTCGTAACATATAACATATCTTCCAAAAGCAATTAATAAATGAAAGGAGGCTACGAAAAAAATATCACAAATTGAAATAGGATGTATTAGACACTACAACAGAATTCAACTCCATAAATGAAAGGCTTTCTTCATAACCTTTAAGTAACAAACGAAATGTATGCTACTACAAACACACATTCATCAGCAAAAGAAATGAAAAGAAATAACAAACAGAAAGCTCTGTAATCAGCTCCATACTTGACCGAATTACGTAAAGAAATACAGTAATGTTACTTGCAGGTTTCGTCCAACGAATCCAATTTGTGGTGACATTACTTGACCATGTGGTTATAAATAAACACTCAGGAATGTATATAGCCATTGCTGCGGTCGCTACCGGTGCCATTTTGGATTCAGATCATTATACCTCCATAATCAACTTTAAATTTACACACATAATTATAAAAGCGAATCAGTTGCAACCTAAGAAATCTGACACACACAGGCTACCTAAAGACAGTAATTTTTAAAACACTACCAGAAAAATATCCCAGAAAAGTGGGAACAACTCCAGAAACACAAAATGCAAACAGTTGAAGATATAATTCTTCTCAAAAAGAAATATAAACACTCCTGATGAAATAATGAACCTGATGAACTACTCCTCAAAAGAAAGAGAACCTGGAGCCTCTGGAATGCAAATAAAATAGACAAAATCGAAAAGCCACGGAAACAACATGAAAATATCTTAAAAGTGGCTGCTACCCCTTGTCTCGTGCAAAATATTAAAATCCTAGATCAACTGCAAGGAACTTCAAGCGGTCAGTAATTGAATCCTGGATTATTGAAACATGACCATTAATACGGCATAATTGTTGACTGCATTGACTCAGAACCTTCTATTATGTATAGAGCGAAGAGACTGGGTACCTCAGTACGTGACATAAAGATCAATTGACATAAACAGTATCACAGTTTGAACAAAAGAACATAAGAGACTTCCACAGAACGTTCAATAGCGGGTTAAGAAAATGTTCACTACCAACTTTATAATTTAAAGATTAAAAGACAACAATGCTGAAAACCGTAAAACAATTCCGGAATTTTTCGCTAAAATTACACAACTGGGACCCTCCACAGGAAGATTTCAATTTTGGCAATACAACATCAGGAGAACCAGAATCAGTGCCGCCAACATGAGAACAAATTAGATTAATCATAAGACAACATAAAAATAACAAAGCAGAAGTGGAAGTAATTACAGAAACGCTGTACTGACTATATAATAAGATGTCTAACTAAAATAATGTAACAGATCAAGGGAAACGAAATACCTGAGAGTTAGATGGACACCTACTTCAACACATTCCCTGAAGTCTTTTTTTTCCGGTTTGGACTTGAGTCTGACACAAATTCCATCTCGGAAGAGATTTATGAGAATTGACTTTTGGAGCACAGCATTGTGTGGTAATGAAACATTGACTGTGGGAGAACAGAAGCAGAAGAGAGTCGAATCATTTGAGTTGTGGTGATACAGAAGGATTTTTAAAATTAGGTGGACTGCTAAGTAAGGAATGAGGAGGTTCTCCGTAGAATGGGGGAGGAAAGGAATATATGGGAAACACTGACAAGAAGAAGGGACAGGATTATAGGACATGTGTTAAGACATCCAAGAATAACCTCCTTTATGCTGGAGGGAGCTGTAGAGGGTAAAATCTGTGGAAAAAGACAGTAAATAACTGAGGACGTACGTTGCAAATGCTTCTCTGAGACGAAAAGATTGGCACGGAATAGGGTTTTGTGGCAGACCACATCATATCTGTCAGAAGACTGATGTATCAGAAAAAAAAGAAAAGAATAACTTAAATGGAATCTTTCTCTTGCCAGTGACCTACAGCATACTGTCGAAGGCACCTTTAAGCACAGATGAGAAAAAATAAGATCAGCAGTTAGGGGTCTATCATAGAGGATCCAGGAAGAGCAGATCGTGTTTAGAAAAAGTCATAAAATTAAAACATAACTTAGAAATTAGGAAAATCTGAATTTTGAATAAGTGGTGACGTTTATAGTTTTAAAAAGACTTCCAATTTTGTTGATAGATGTACATTACTCACCATTTTAAAATAGTCTGTACTAGATGACAAAAGAACATTCATGATTGAAGCAACTTTATCCACCACCACATCAAAAGTAAAAGTTATGGGAGTACCGTTAGAAAATTCTCAAATAAAATAAGGTATAAGACAAAGGGATGACATGCGGCCCTTAATTGTTAACTGTACATTAGAAAAAGTTAGAGAGTGGAGGAAAGTCGTAAATAGGGTTTAGTGCATGGAAGAAAGAAATTAAGATCACTGTAGAGTGTCTGACATTTGCTGGTGACTTAGAACTTATTACAAACTCACTTGAAAGTACACAAGAACGAATTACAGAACTACAACGTCAAGCGTCAAACGTGGATTACAACTATCATTTGAAAAAAAAGTTCGTGACAAACATCAGCAATGCCCCTTAAAAACTTTAAATAACAATAAAATATATAAAGCTGACTATTTAATACATGGAGAACGGATATCAAACAACATGAAGGAAAAGCCCCCGAAGCAGCTAGGTTACATAAAGTGGAGAGGCCCTTTAAATAGTAAGAAAACTATATACTAAATATCTTTATCCAGGAAAACAAAACGGAAAAGCTATTAAACAATGGTTAGACCAAAAATAGTCTGTACAATCGTAACCATGAAACGGACTACGAAGGAAGAGCTTGAAAAACTAGAAAAAAATTCTAAGAAGAATAATAAGAAAAATAGTAGGACCCTAAAGCAGCAGTAAATCAGCCAACAAATTAAAATCTAATAAAGAAGGATATTGGAAAGTAAAGTTAACAGATGTAATGGGAAGCACGGGACCAAAATTGCATAGACACATATGTAATATGAATAACAACAGAAAAGCTAAACATATCTCTGACATACTAAAGAACCGAAGAACCAAACCCACGTGGCTAAGGGACATAGGGAGAGATATCGAAAATGTGGAGTTGTTATGGACTCAAATAGAAACAGAACACTTTTTGAAGAAATAATGGAAGGGCAGGCTCTCGGAACATGTAAACATAAAGAACTGGAGAAAAGTGGACAAAGAAGAGAACGAACAACATTGTCGAAAAATGAAGGAAGTGTGTTTGCAAAAGAAACTGAAGTTTAAAACAAAGACGCTGAAAGACTGTTGATTTATAATACTATCTAAAAGAGCGATTCGAAGAAAAGAACTTTCTCCCACTTGTAGTCCTTATCCCATCACTCAGCAAACATTTTACACATGCTATCCTAGTTCCATTTTGAATTTATACCGTGATGACAATAAAGTAGCGAATGTGGCAGTGAGTACAAACGTTACAACTTGTCACTTACTATCAGTCGGATGTATTTTCGCGGTAATCATCAGTGCTTCATATTGATCCTTCAGGCCGAATTATGTAGAAAAGTGAAACATAAATCTATCTGTTACACTTCAAGAACAACATTCTGATGCTGTTGCCGTCTTCAGCCTGAAGACTGGTTTGATACACCTATCCGTGCTAAGCTGCCCTGTGCAAGTCTCTTCATCTATCATAAATACTGCAACCTATATTCAGTTTAAACTGATTTCTCTACAGTTCGTGCAGCCGACCCAGACATCTCTCCATTACTAAATGTACAAATCCTTGACGCCCAGATGTCTGTCCTATCAATCGATTCAATCGTTTGTTACGTTGTACTCCACTTTTGTTCTCTCTGATTCCATTTTGTAACTCTTTTTTTTAGTAATCTCAATTTCATATCTAATCTTCCTCTCTGAACGGTTCATAAACCAAATTTCGCTTTCGTACAAGACTACACACCAAACGTAATCAGAAAAATTGACTAACAATTAATTTTATTACGATGGTGACATACTTATCTTTTAGAGAAACGATATTTTTGCTATTTCGTTTGTATTTTATGTGTTCTGCCCTTACAGATAGCGTTATTATTCTACCCAAAAAGCCAGTATCACGTACGACTAATTTATTCACAAACACGAGACATTATGCTACTATCCTCAACATCCACATTTTAATTTTTATTCTTATTTATCTCATAACCTCAGCGACACCATGTACACTCACTATCCATTCTGTTAAACTGATCCTCCTGCCATATGTTTTACTTTTAGTGATGTTCATCTTATAGACATTTTTCTAGTTTCAGTTGTGTATGGGGAAAAAATCTGTACAATGACACTTACAGATGCAGAAGTACAACTTCAAACAGCAGGATTTACTATGATAGCCGGTTTTAGCCAACTACGTTGCCATAATCGGGTCTGCAAATGATATATCAATGTCTTCAAGCACACTGGAATCCAATGGAAATGGGTGGAATACAGTTTAACATAGACATGTAGGATATCGTAGAACATGACATACTTTCTGCAATACGTTTCACTGAAGCTTGACCAAATAAATTTTGTATCCATCATATTACAGAACGATATTTCATGAACATGAGAACAGTAGTATATCTGCAAGTCAAGTATGTAATACGGTTACATAAAACAACCTACATATTGCGCTGATTATAGAAACTCGTGTTCGTACATTAGTAGAATTTTCTTAAAGGTGGTTTTATATAAACAAATTTTCCTGTTGTTACTGTCAGTACCTATTTCACACTTAGACCTCGAGCACTATGCTAGTATGTAAATCTCGAGCTATAAGTTGATACCTAAATATACTCTGATTTGTGTATAGCAAGCTACATATTCTGCCTGCACTTTATAACACGCATATTTTTGTGGTATGTGTTTCTGTAATAAGGACATACCGCATGACTTGCTTCACCACTTGTGTATGAAACGATACATTGAAGACATGGTGCTTCCTGTTATGTTTTAAGGTGGTTTTAAGTTTTATATGACATTAATTTATAATTATTTAAACAAAATTGTAACGTACTCTGTTTTGGATTATTTATTTATCGTATGTCTGCAGTGGAACATTCCTGGGTCGTTGATTTGTCTTTATACGTTACATGACACGCCGTATATTGAACTACTACCGGATGTGCCATTGGTTGCTGGTTGTAACATCTACGATGTTTACTTGAGAATGACCGTCTTCATTCTGCTAATGTACGGCATGGGCTTGTATAATCAGTGCAATATGTACGTTGTTTTATGTAACAGTTATTTTATTCTTGACTGGCTGATATACTAATGTTCTCATTTTCATGAAATATCTTTTCCTATGTTACGATATAAGATGCATGGCATAGTCAATGAGCCGGCCGGGGTGGCCGAGAGGTTCTAGGCGCTACAGTCTGGAACCGCGCGACCGCTACGGTCTCAGGTTCTAATCCTGCCTCGGGCATGGATGTGTATGATGTACTTAGGTTAGTTAGGTTTAAGTAATTCTAAGTTCTAGGAGGCTGATGACCTCAGAAGTCCCATAGTGCTCAGAGCTATTATAAGCATAGTCCATCTATATTTCAAATTGTATTCCACCGAATTACATCTACTGCCAGTGTGCGGGAACATGTTTTTCTATGTTTTATAGATCTGATAATGGCAAGGAGTGTGCTGAAATCGGTTGTCGCAGTAGATGCCGTACAATAGTGATCTTGGCTGTTTGAAGTTGTATTTCTGTTTCTGCATTAATCTCGATCGCACAATGAACAAGTATGGTATAGGATTTAACCATTACCAATAAACGGTGCTTGTATGCAGGACAGGACGATGTTGCTACTCGCTTGCGACAGATCCAATTGTTCACAGAGGAAAAGAAGCTCGTTTGTGAAGGCTGCAGTAGGAATCGCCGATATTTCACCGGCTGCCGTCCAATTACCAGAGCCGCTTTGTGCAGTTAGACCATATATTTTTCGATGTCTGTGCAGCCTGGCTGCCACTTGTGTTATGTGCGACGCAGCGGCAATGGTGCAGTGTGATGGTAGCACACAAAACAGCCGAGGGCGGGAGGGAGAGAGGGAACGAGCTTTGTCAACCGATCTAATTCAATTTCCCGCATGTCAAGGCAAGTGATTGGTACAGCGGTGCGCCACCGCGAGAATCCTTCTCGTGTGGACGGCCGTTGCTCCTCATCGGTTTCGCCTGCCCCTCAGGAGCGAACAACAACAACAACAGGCAATTCTCTCTGGAAGACGCGGCCTCCCTCTAGCCCACTCCGCTCTTCCTCTGTGCTCTGTGGTGCCGGAAGCGCTGGCGCGGCCTGCAGATAAAATGTCCTGTCACTCCCAACTCCCGGCGCCAATTAATTTTACGTCTCGTCGGCACTACCATAAGAGGTCGTACGGATTTAATTCTTTCACGGTCGGCTTTTTCCGTCTTTGATTTCAGCCGTAGGTGCAGGATTCCATGCTATTAGTAACTTTTAGGTCTCCCTCTCTCTTTCATCACTGATCCTCTCTCTCTCCGTGTGTGTGTGTGTGTGTGAGTGTGTGTGTGTGTGGAAAGCGTTTACTTTTACAAAGCAATACTTTTTCAACTTTTCATCGTAATCCCTTTGAACATTTATGTTGCTCCACCGGGCTACAAGCTTTTCTATTCCGGCTGCAAAGAACTCTTCATCTCGATGTTTGAATCAATTTCCCACGAACTTTTCCACGTCCTCGTTGTCCTGGAACCTCTTCCCACGTAATCCCTCCTTCAGTGCAACAAAGGGATATCACAAGTTGCTTAATCCGGACTGTAAGGGGGATGAGGCAGTAGTTCCCAGCCAATTTTGTCAATGGTTTCACGGGTTAGTTGAGAAATATGAGGGCGTGCGTTGTCTTGCTGGAGAATCACATCCCTCCTCTGAGATCCACGGCGTCTCTCTCTCATGCGTGTCTTGTTTAAATGCAAATCCGATTAGTATTGGCTGTTCACTGTACGCTGCTCTTCGAGATAATCACAAAAAACTGGATCTTCAGCATCCCAAAACACGTCAACTTGACCTTTCTTGCTGATCCTTGAGTTAGGAATTTTTTCTTGACAGGTGATTGGTGTGCTTCCACTCCATACATTGTCTTTTTGATTCTGCTCATAATAGTGAACCCAAGTTTCATCACAAGTTAAAATTTTCTTGAGAAAGTGCTCACCTTCTCTTTCATAACGTTCCTTTAGCTCAGTGCACACTCTCAACCATGTTTCTTTGTGTAGGTACGTTAACTCCTTTGGAACCCGTCTTGCCCATGATCTGCGGTACTTCAGCTTGTTACAGATAATGTTACGAACTGTACCAGTAGTATCTTGCACCCTACTATCATTTCCACAGTCACACGTCGGTCGGCACAAACAATGTCATAAATTCGACTTTCAAGTAAGGGAGCTGAAACTGCTACTGGTCGGCCAGAACGGTGTTCGTCAGTTACTGAATCGCGATCTTTTTGAACTGCTCTGCCCATTTGTAAAAATGTTCACGTTTCATATAACCTTCACCATAAACGTAAGACATTCTACAGTATATATTCACTGGTTTCTCGTCCTTCAACAAGTCAAAAACGAATAACAGAACAATGATCGACTAATGTGGACATTTCAAGTGGACTCGCCATCTTGAAATGTATTTTTGAGGTTATAAACAAAACAACGTTGATACATCAGCTGCCGAGGGCTCATCCCAGTGATCCCAACTTAAAGCTGTAAAAGTACCAAACTTGCCCTACTAACAGTTCTTTCCCCAGACCAGTTTGTCTAATTATTGACTGACCCCCCCCCCCTCTCTCTCACTCTCTCTCTCCCTCCCTCTCTCTCTCTCTCTCTCTCTCTCTCCCTCTCTCTCTCTCTCTCTCTCTCTCTCTCTCTCTCTCTCTCTCTCTCTATATATATATATATATATATATATATATATATATATGGATTTTATGGCATCTTTGTATACTATTGTAAACCTACATTAAAGTAAACGCAACTCCTAGTATACTAGATGCGAGGCGGAACTTCGAAGAAAACCTCAGTCGCCTCTGTCAGGAGAAACTGAATGCTGTCATACCCAAAAACCATGTCCATGTCTGTGATTCTAGAAATGTCCTCTTAGATATGAAAACCAGTAGTAGCCACTTCTTCTTGTTCACTATTAGTATAAAGAATTGTATGATATCTCTAGCCTTTGGCAGTGTCAATCACACTTACAAAATTTTTAGTAAGGAACATTCCATCATCGATTTTATAAAAGTTGTTTAATCCGTCAAGAGCTATATAATCACTTCGAGATGGATGTTACTGCCGGATTTATATCTGGAAGTGGGAGTACGTTCAACTGTACCTAGGTGAATACGTCGTTATTTATCCGTCTAGAATTATGATACCATCATTTCTGTGGAGCCGCATGGCCAAGTCATACAAGTGTATAAAAAAAAAGGAAAATCTACTCGCGTCGGTTTTAGATTTTTCGTTATATCCTTTACAGATGGCCAGTGGTGCGAATTTTTCAAAAACGGAAGTCAACAAAGAGCGGACTGACCCACCTGTGGCGAGCTAACAAGCCGTGGTTGTCACGCAGCACGAGTACATTTGCCTCAGCATTAAGCCACAGTTTTATTCAGTACATCCATATTCCATTGCTTAGGTAACCATTCAACGTCACAAGCATAAACTTTTTCTGTCTGCAACTTCTGTGAACATGATCGCCCAGCCGTTGGTCGTTTTGTATACTGTCAGGCGTATACTTTTCAAACGTAGCATATTGTGCGACAGTGGAACTGAAAAGACCACTTGAAGACAAGGGATGAATACAAAATGCAGTAGTCCTTTCAGCACTTGTCAGGAGTAGTATTATTCCCATAAAATGAGTAGGGGTCAGTATCTCCTACCATTATTTTGTAGGAAAGAAGGCGAGAAGCTTTGCAGATATATTGGCTTTTGTTGCAGCTACGAGACGTTGTAAGAGGTCCGAGCAGATGTTATTTCGATGTATTGCTCATGCGCTGCCTGCGATATGCAAGGTATAAGAGAATCGCTGACCAGAGAGCAGTGTTGACTGAGTAGGAACTGTGCAGCTGTAGCAGTAAGTTGTTGCTAGTGGCTAGTCTGCAGTCTGCTCTGGTCTGGTATAGTGTATCGTGTTGGCAGGGCCGGTCGCGGTGCAGCGATGCCGGAGCCCGAGTATTATTGTATAAGGTAAAAAGCAGCCTCGCGCATATCTAGTAATGTTATCTGAACTCCCATGTAAATGTTTTAAAAATGTCCTAATAATAATCTTTCTCATATAAAGTAATTTTTAACAAGCATTCATTTCAATTTAAAGAATTTACTAATTTCTCCAATCCATGATCATTCCGATTGTTGCAAAAGAAAAATCAGTTGCTTCCTTTCATAAATGACAAATCTATTGGCCAGCATTGCACAGGGCTGTGCTAAAAAAAAATTATTGTAAGAGCAGATATATATGCGTTATCCGGCGACTCACATTGAGGTAAGAATTTTTCTCTTTTTATTCAAAATAATCTATCAGGGCCATGACGCAGCACTGCTGACGTCCAAAATTTACCAGGTTAAATTCACAGTCAATTATTGAAAAGTTATAAGTGAGCGACAATTTAATTGAGAAGTTTAGGAATTTTTCTGTTTTGAGGTTACACTAAAATGGTAACGAGATTTTGTGGGGAGGTAAAAATGAGAAAGAATTTTGTAGGGAGGTTACAAATGTGAAGGAAAGAATTTTGTGGGGAGGTTACTCTTGGCGACAACCGGCCAGGATCGTATTTTCTTTGTGAATTTCTGAAAAGTAGTCGTATATCTGCTCTTATTTACTTAAATATAGTTTGCATCTGGCGCAACGCATTTACTAATTTGTCACTCTTTCTTTCACAGATCATCGGCAATTTATTGCTCTTTGTTGAAACTGTTTGTTCTATTTTTGCTTCGTCTTTGTTTCATTTTTGTGCTTAATTTTGATTTGTGAAAAAAGCCGCGAAAAACTGTTGACAGTACATCGCGATGTGCAATGAGTGAAATAGCCGACTCAAATAATTTGAGCGATAATACTAGCGACACTCAGTGTAATAGCGACAATCCTCTAATTACAGATAATCAGTGCGTGTCGATCACTAGTTATGATTTTAATGCTAATGATGAGCAAACAAATTCAATTGTGTCCTCTGTTAATTTAACGACAATTAATGACGCGGCACTTTCCGTTACAATGAACGCTGCCCAGTTTAACACATCTGATTTTCAAAATTTACACAGTGAACAGATAAATATTGCTATCGAAGGTGAACAATATACACAAACCACGTCCAATCTATTTGATTCCGATGTAGTGACCAACAGTGCACATCCGATTGGCGAACCGTTTTGTGAATCAGAAAATGACCAAATGGTTGCCGGTACACAAAACGTGACATATGCAGATACACCATCACACAGCACAGAGAATACAGCAGCTAATTTTGGCATGGATGGATTTATGACATTATTGCTACAACTTAATGAAAATCTCAAACAGCAAATTAATGAAAAATACGACAACCTTAACGAATCGAACAAACAACTTAATGAAAAACTAGACAGCAATTCCAAACAACTTAATGAAAAATTAGACAACAATTCTAAACAGTTGAATGAAAAACAACAAAACAAGTTCAAACAGCTTAGTGAACAGATTACAGCCGTTGCCGTGCAATGTCACGATACTAAAGAACAATTACGTGAGGAAATTATGGCTTGTGCTACGAACAGTAGTGAAGAAATTAGATCTGTGGCACAAGAATTAAGTAATACACATGCAACCACAACTAAGTTACTTAGAGATGAAATTAGTGCAGTCACTAAACAATGTACTGAAAGCGCAACACTGTTACGCGACAGGTTTAAATTAATGTCAGCAGAACTTTCACGCACGCTGGATGCGAAAGTAGACGCGAAATTTAACCAACAGAACAGTCAAATTGATGAACGTTTAATCACCACCTACAAAACAGTGAAACGCGTTACAGTAAATTTATACTGGAACAGAATAAAGTAAAGCAACAAGTCATGGAAACAATTACTGGACAGAGACAGGAAGATAAGCTTAAATTGTTTACGAAAGCAAAAACATACGTAGACAACAATATTGCTGCAGTATCAAACGAAATCAAGCAGTTGAACACCGAACTGCATAATGAAATCTCCGATCTTAAAACAAAAACTGACACACACACATTAGACTTTCAGACAATGACCAACAGACTTGAAAAGTTGGAACTAATACAGGATCCCGATGCCATCAAAGCAGACGTTAAAAATTGAGCAAAACCACACGTAAAATACAAAAACAAATTAATGCTTTTGATACTAAAAACGATGATCAGGTAAAAGCACTGACTGAAAAATACGATGAATTGGCCAGTGGTATTGACGTTATCGAAAATAATAATGACACCAAACCAGACGATACGTCACCAGTTTCTCTTAATCAAACACCCGAATTCCAAAATTTACAGCAGACGATCAGTGAGATAGGTTCGTCCAATAATACATTACGTAGAAAATTGTCAACTTTACAGCAAGAAGTGACAGAGATGAAAAATATTTCAGCCTTTAACACATCACAGCATACGCCACTTTCCGAATATTTGTCAGACTCACACAGCCAGTATAATTAGGTAATTTACAGAGAGTACATGACTTAGATTCCGAACAGTCACAGACAAACAGACTAGCATACAATGCTGAACCTGTTCAGACATACAGAGACGATAATTTTGATTACAAGCACTTTCTATCCGCGAGAAAATTTAAGGTATTTAATAATGACAAAAAACAGATTCACCCTTTTGACTGAATACAACAATTTGCTTTTGAAGTTTCACCGGCATTGCCTGTAACGCAGAAGCTAAAATTTATTTGCAGCGCATAAGTGACCTCAGGGGATTCATTACACTTCGATGAATATGTGCTGTAGCGTGCACAGTGCCCCGAGCCGTAGTAGTGCTATTTCATCTTTAGTTTTCTGCACTGCTGCCTTCTCTTTTACTATCCTTTATATCTATCAAAACAGCTCTTCAACTATCGACCTATCTAGGATTAGAAACGTGTAAAGAAAACCCGATATGACAAGTTTTACCGAAAGTGACAGTTTTCATTAGACACTCGCAAAATGACAACCACCAGAACTTTAATAACTGACAAAATTTTAGTCATCAGTATGTACAAAATTTTCAGCAATCGCAGACACAGTTTGGCAACAATAGAGGGTTTTCCCCGCAACAGCATCAAAGCCAGCCGGTTAGCAGACCTAACCAACAATGTAGTCTGCAAGGTCAACCAAGCTTTAATGTTTCGCCGCCTACACGTATAGCATCGGCTCCGCCAAATAGTAACGCACAACAACAAGGAAATCACTACGTACAGAAAACACATAATATTAACTCGTACCGCAACGCGCCATATAGTAAAGACTATCATGACAGGCGTAAAAGTAATGAGCACAATTTTCAGCGTACGTTTAATAATAGTCGGTCTTACCAGCAGCAAAATCAACCACAACAACAGATTATCATGAATGAACCAGACACTCGGTATCATCCCGAACGTAATACGTCAGGAAGAAATAACAGAACAGTACAAATAGTTGGAATGTCACAGCATCCTCCCGAAAATAATAGCACGTCAGAAAGAATTTGACTAGATACAGTACAGGTTGCATCTTCCAGCAACTCAAGCCATACTTTTGACTCCAGAATCTTGTTAACGAAAACGTTATTGGTTTTGACGACATCCGATACACACTTTTGCATGAAAGACAGAATCACAACGTACGTAGACGACACTCTTATTGCAGAAGCTAACTGGTCTGAACACAATCTGATTCTTGAACAACTGCTGCAAACTTTTTGTGCACAAGGACTCACAGTTAAACTTAGCAAATCGCACTTTGGCAAAACTTCCATAAAATTTCTTGGACATGTAATTTCAGCAGAAGGCATTGCGCCTGACCCGGAAAAACTTGAAGCTTTACGTGACATTACTGTACCTACGACGAAGAAACAATTACGCAGCTTTCTGGGATTAATTAACTTTTTTCGTAAATTTATTCATTACTCTGCTTTAGACACCCCTAGATTATGTAAATTGACAGGTAAAAACACTATTTGGTCCTGGGATAGCCAAGCGCAGTCTGAGTTTGTTAATTTGAAACATACCTTGTTGAATGCAGCTCTTTTACCACACCCAGATCTTACTAGAAATTTTTCCATTGCCACCGACAGTTCTAACACCGCTTTAGGCGTACACATTTTTCAGGAAATTGAAGAAGACGATACTACAGTAATTAAAAACATCGCCTTTGCGAGTCGCATTCTGTCACCTGCTGAACGCAATTATTCTGGTACAGAACTTGAAACATTATTTGTTGTATGGGCGTTTACGAGATTTAGGCATTTTCTTTATGGAAGACATACGACCGTTTACACAGATCATAGAACTATCTAGTTTTTACATTCCGCTAAATTTACACACGACAGATTAAGTAGATGGAAATTTAATTTACAGGAATTTAATTTTACAGTTGTTCATATTCCCGGTACGCAAAATATTGTAGCAGACGCACTGTCCCGTTCTATCAGCAACAATCAGCAAGACATCGCAACCAACTTCTGCCAAGTAAATTTTAGCGTCATGTATATTCAACAAGTTGCATTTGAAAATTTCATATCGGCATCATTACGAGACATAGCAAAAGAGCAGAGTAAAGACAACGTATGGATAGAAATTAAACACCTTTGGCAATATAGGAATAATGTTACCATTAGAAACCATTACACTGTACGCAATAACATTGTTTCGATGCTCTCACCCTGACAGCAACAACTGGTTACTATGCATTCCTGACGAACTTGTTAACAAATTAATTTGGTATACTCATTTCAGTTACGCACATTACGGAGGCAGAAAATGTTTTCTTATACTGAGACAGAACTGTTATTTTGCCGACACGGAGAAACGTATTCGACGAGTTTTAGCGTCATGTAAAATCTGCCAGAAAGCTAAGTCAGACACGACTTCACACATTCCTCCGTTACATCCCATTGTACCCGTTAAATTGAGACACATGGCCGCTGTAGACATTTTTGGTCCGATTCCCAGATCTAATGGAGGTTTTTGCTACATCTTTGTCGCTGTTGAACTCACTTCGAAATTTGTTACCTTCACTCCGTTACGCAAAGCTACTGCTAAATCTGTTTCGAAAGCATTTGTAAAACATTTTCTATTTCATGTAGGACATGTATTGAAAGTAATTTCCGACAATGGACCACAGTTTCTATCTGCTATATGGACACGTATGTCACGAGCAAGAAACACTTATCCCATTTATTTATCCAAGTATAACGCTTCTTCGAACCTTTATGAACGTCTAATGAAACAAATTGCTAAACTGTGTAGAATATACTGCCATAAAAGACATATTGATTGGGACACACACATACTCTCATTCCAGGATGTAATTAATTCAATACCAAATGAATCTACTATGCTATCTCCGACTGTTATATTGTAAAATGTTGAACCACCTAACAAAATTAAAGATTTAGTAACCTTTCCTACATCGTGTCGACTACGCCACTATGAAATAATTGGCATTGCACTCAACAACATCAAACGTGCCGCAGAGCGCCGGAGAAGACAGCAAAAACAGGTTTGTATACGCCGTGACTTTCACATTGAACACAAGATATTAGTACGTACACACTATTTATCCAACAGAGGAAAGAGTAGATGCAGTAAATTTGAGCTTCTATACGCAGGTCCATATCGAATTCGCAGCATTCCTCACCCCAATGTAGTACACGTCGAAACTTGGAGAACCAGAAGAAGCAAGGGCAATCACCATGTCTCCAATATTACACCCTTTATTGAATGAACATACTTTATGATTTATCACACTGTAATGCCATTTCCTGATTTTTTATATGACCACTTATGCAATTATATTTATATGAACACTTACTGATGATTATCATATTTTTTCCTGGCAAGTGCCCAGCAAGGTAAGGTTAGCAGGTCGCTTTTCTTGTCGTTACACATGAGACTGTGCACATTTTTCCAGATAAACTTACATATTTTATGACCAATTTTGCAATTCTATCTATGTGATTACTTACTGATGATTATCATATTTTTTCCTAGCAAGTGCCCGACAAGGTAAGGTTAGCAGGTCGCTTTTCTTGTCGTTATATATCAGACCGTGCACATTTTCCATTTTTCGTGTATGTATGATTGTTTTCCTGTTTTGTTTGTATGCACTACGAAATCTTTAAGATATAACAAACACCAGTTGACTTTGACATTTATCCTTATGATATCTCAACATCGTGACTATTTTACTTTTTTTTTGTTACTACATTATGATACTCTGTGTACATTTTTTTTTTTTTGCACTTGAAAACTGTCTATGTTTTTGACATAATACTTTTTCTGTCATGCTATGCTGTATGCCTAATTATATCACTAGAAACAAGTTTTTATTTAATGAGTATATAATTTAAATGCAAGATATTAATTCTTATTCATCAATTTTCAGAAAGCAATAACGTGTAAAAGAAATAACTTAAACAAACCACAGTGGATTACTATGAAATGGGAATTTCACCTTCGGAATGAACGAAAGAAAATGCAATATCTTGTCACGAAGAGTAAATGGATCAGAATTAACAAACATTAACAAGAATATACTATACACATCGTATGACAGCAGTCTTAACTAATCATTTTTCTTTCAGAATACGAGGCGATAGATGCAGGCTGTCAGACAGAACTACACATCTTAGTTTTAGTGATGAAATATGCTAGAAATAAGAAACTCTATACTATGAATAGTTGTATGAAATAAATGGTAATATGAATAATGAAGTGTCTTTTTTACAGATGATAATGAGTGGTGATGAATAGTTATATGAAGAATATGCTAATATGAATAATGAAGTTTTTCTTTGCAGGTGATGATAGTAATGAAGTTATGGTAATATGAATAATGAAATTTTTCCTTGCAGATGAGAATGAAGATGTTTATATATTTACTATTAGTTAAGAGATGCTATGTAGTTATTTAAGTATTTGTTGCAGTTCGTTTTGACAGTATATCTTATGTCGCATGGTATAACGACTGAATGTTTTGGAAAGGACAGCTAGAGTACATACATATTGAGTACACGTTTCATTACCTGTTAATTCGAAGTTCACTACTTTTCAGCATAATATGCGTTTCTTCGTTCAGCTGAATAATCCATTTTGTATTTTTTCAGGAGAAGCTATTCATGACATTTATGTGCTATAAGCTGTTAGCCATTAAACTTGTTCTAGTACTTGCATTTTATTTTACCCATTTGCGTGTATCATTCATGAATGTGATCACATATACTCTACTTGTTTCATAACCTTGCTACAGCTGACTCATGACAAATGACGTTGTTAATCCTCATTTCCAGCAATAAGTCAAAAGCTAATATTTTCATACCCCAGCAATTAATTATAGATCTCAACGCAATGCATTGCTAGCCCGAAAAGAAAAATGTATTACCAGTCCCAAATAATGCTACCAGTTTAAGAGATATTTCTAGTTCTAAATATAATGCAAATTTCTCAAATGTATTAATCCATTATATCTATGTATTATTGGACCACAGACCTTGAGTAATAGTTACAGTGTGTTACATTTTAAATATGTCCTATGTCACTTGAATGGTAAGTTCTGAGTAATACTGAATAATGTTTTGTAATAATGCATATATGCTATGCCAATAATTTCTGTAAATAATATTTTTGTTGTACTCTATATATGCTATTGCAATAATTAACTCTCATTTTGAATGATGACTTCTGAATAATACTGAATAATGTTTTATAAAACTATATGAATACTTTGTAACTGGCCAATGAGTGTCAATAATTACCGCAATCACATGAGTTATGAAAAGTGTTTTGTAATATTCAATACTTGCTATATGTTTAGTAACTGGCCAATGAATGCCACTGTTTCTTATGTTTTAAATTTGTCTTATGTCACTTACATGATATCACATATGAATACCAGTAGCTTGATGCTACACTCATTAGCTCCTGTTTTGAATGATGACTTCTGAATAATGCATAAGAAATGGTTTGTAACTGGCCAGTGAGTGCCAATGATTACCACAACCAGATGAGTTATGAATAGTGTTTTGTAATATTCAATACTTGCTACATGTTTAGTAACTGGCCAATGAATGCCAATGATTACTATAATTAGATGAATTATGTAAATGCTATGCCATTAATCAACTCTTGCTTTGAATGATCACTTCTGAATAATGCATAAAAATGGTTTGTATCTGGCCAATGAGTGCCAATATTTACTTTAATCAGATGAATTATGAATAATGTTATGTAATGCTCCATACATAGTACAGAAATGTTTAGTAACTAAGAAATGAGTGCCAACAATTACTCAAATCGGTTGATAGACTAGTGTAATTCTCAATGATGACTAGCATTAGACTTAATGTCCTTCACCTTCTGACCTAATTACCAGAAATTACTGCTATATCCGTTTGTCCTGTCCATCCTTATGATCATGGAGCACTTTATTTGGATTTTGCACTAATTCTACGTGGTGAAAGAGTATGCATTCTACAAGAGTGTGGTGTTGACACATCATGCTGTCCACCACCTTGAACGATGGAGATGTTATTATGGTCCCACTGTTTGGTGTACCTAATGTACTACCAAATTAATACATTGAATATTAATATAACATTTCAGTGTCTTGGGTACACTGATTAATACTTCAGGGAAGAGAAGTTCAGATTGTCTCACTTGGTGTTGTGCTTCTCTAGAAAGATATGGACTTTCAGTGCAGCTACGTGCAACCTACTGTGCTACAACCATGATGCAATCCTTCCCTTTCCTTTCCTAGTTCTTGTAAAATGGTAAAAATATATACAGTGCGTGTGCACTTTATATCATTTGTTAATATGTTTTGTACTCATTGCGTATCCTAGTTCTTGTAACATGGTAAAAATATATACAGTGCGTGTGGACTTTATGTCATTTGTTAATATGTTTTGTACTCATTGCGTATACATTTTGTGATTTCTTGATATGTTCTGAACTCAGTGCATGTGCACTCTATTTTATTTCATGTTCTGCACTTATATATATGTATATACTCTGTGACTGTAAACTTAGTTAATTAAGTAAATTATAGAAACATTTGTTGCTCATGGCAAGTCCAATTGACTCAGCGATGATCGCTCGCAAATTTTTGCCACCCCCCCCCCCCCCCAGTGGAGGGTTATGTAAGAGGTCCGAGCAGATGTAATTTCGATGTATTGCTCATGCGCTGCCTGCGATATGCAAGGTATAAGAGAATCGCTGACCAGAGAGCAGTGTTGACTGAGTAGGAACTGTGCAGCTGTAGCAGTAAGTTGTTGCTAGTGGCTAGTCTGCAGTCTGCTCTGGTCTGGTATAGTGTATCGTGTTGGCTGGGCTGGTCACGGTGCGGCGATGCCGGAGCCTGAGTATTATTGTATAAGGTAAAAAGCAGCCTCGTGCATATCTAGTAATGTTATCTGAACTCCCATGTAAATGTTTTAAAAAGTCCTAATAATTATCTTTCTCATATGAAGTAATTTTTAACAAGCATTCATTTCAATTTAAAGAATTTACTAATTTCTCCAATCCATGATCATTCCGATTGTTGCAAAAGAAAAATCAGATGCTTCCTTTCATAAATGACAAATCTATCGGCCAGCATTGCACAGGGCTGTGCTAAAAAAAAATTATTGTAAGAGCAGATATATATGCGTTATCCGGCGACTTCACTGAGGTAAGAATTTTTCTCTTTTTTATTCAGAATGGTCTTTCAGGGCCATGACGCAGCACTGCTGACGTCCAAAATTTACCAGGTTAAATTCACAGTCAATTATTGAAAAGTTATAAGTGAGCGACAATTTAATTGAGAGGTTTAGGAATTTTTCTGTTTTGAGGTTACACTAAAATGGTAACGAAATTTTGTGGGGAGGTAAAAATGAGAAAGAATTTTGTAGAGAGGTTACAAATGTGAAGGAAAGAATTTTGTGGGGAGGTTACAACGTCCGTAGCAGTTTTGCCTCGGACTTACAAGAGGCTAGTTTTGTTCAAACACAGCAGTTAAAATATTATCTGATATCCCACAGTATTACCTTGAATGGAGAACCCCTCAAAGTGGTAGAAAGTTTCACTTATTTAGGGAGTGAAATATCTAGGGATGGAAGAATAACTAACGAAATTAATAGGAGGTTACAGAAGGGAGGCAATTTCTACCAAACAATAAAACATCTGATTTGGAATAATGAAGTTCCAGTAAGAGCAAAACTCCTGATGTATAAGAATTATTACTTCCCTATTGTCACCTATGGTGGAGAAACATGGACAATGAAAGAAAGGGACTGGAGCAGACTGCAAGCAGGGGAAAAGAAATTTCTCAGAGCAGTAAAGGGAAAAACAAGAATGGACAGAGTAAGGAATGTACAGATTAGAAAGGACCTCAAACAAGAAAGTATGAGAGAAGAAATTGAAAGAAAGAGATTAAGATGGTATGGGCATGTTAAGAGGATGCATGGGCAGAGACTCCCCAAAATTATGGAAGAACTAAAGATGGATGGGAAACGACCTAGAGGGCGCCCAAGAACACGGTGGAAAATGGGAGTGAGAATATCTGTTGAAAGGAGAGGTGTGACCTGGCAGCAAGTGGAGGAAGAAAAGTGGTGGGAGGACCGAGCCAAATGGAGAGGACTCATCAGCACCCAAACCCGGCAGTAGCTGGAGCGGGATTCGGATATAGATAGATCCCACAGTAGCGTAAGCTCTATGTAATAGTTGTTCCAAATTCGTATACGACAGCAGAAGAGGGTGGACCATTAAAAAATTTTTCAAAATTCCAAAATTATATTTGAAAATTTTCACTGTTGGTTACAAAATAAACTTGTGTTTCAAGACCTAATCGCAGATTTTTCCGCGAAAATTGTAATAGTGTACTGAAACAAGTTATTCATGTTTACAACCTGAACAGTTTCATTATGTACAAATTTCGATTATCAGAAATGACATGATGACACAGTAAAGGTTAGGAATGTATTCTAGCTGACGAAGAGATGCTTAATAGAAATATAAAGTGAAACATTTCTAAGGTGCAATAACAACTGTCCCTACATTGTTACCCGAAAAAATTTGTGGGTTCTACACAAATAGCAACAGAGCCACATAAACCAGCTATCTTAGAAAAGTAGAAGTACCTGCGAGGCCATATGATTCGGTTATAGTTATATAAGAAAAGGGTTTAGACAACCACAAGGGTCAGCGAATGATGGAAAGCTTGTTTCACTTAACGAGCTACGCCAGAGAAGGGCATGACTTCCTGAAATGATTCGTCATTGGTGATGGGCCCTGAGGGTACCAATAAAAGCCCCAATCAGGCCTCTATGTAGTGGAAACAAGCTGGTCCCCAATACGAAACAAATTCAGAGTGTTTCAGTCTGCTATGAAAGTCCCCATGACGGTGTTCTGGGATATGCATGGTGTGTTATTGGTGGACTTTGCTGAAGACGGGACCGCGGTGAATGGTGCAGCCTATATTAAAACCGTGGTTGAATTGCCTCATACCCTTCGTGACAAACACCATAACATCAATGCTGACGGTGTCAAACTTCTTCATGACAATGCTCGCCCTCACGTAGTCTCTCTTGTTCGCCAAATTTGGGTGGGAGTTGCTCCAGTTTCCATCATACGGTTTGGACCTAGTACCGTCGGACTTTCATCTGTTTGGTCCCATGAAAAAATTCCTGGCCGGCCAACACTTTGCGACAAATGTGGAAGTGAAATCAGCAATCTACAGATAGCTGTACTCCAAAGGAACGGACTTCTACTAACAGAGCATGGGAAACTGGTACGACGATGAGAGAAATGTGTTGAGAACGTTGGTGGCTATGTAGAAAATTAGGTTATGTAAGTTCATTGGTGACTTTTTTTATTTCGTTGCCTATTAAGTTTTTCGGCGATAAAATTGTTGTGCGTTACTTCCCGCTCTTACAAGAAAAATCGTGAAACTCATGTATGGGACGTTGAATTACCTGTTAGTAAGTGAGTGTAATATTGTGCTTGAAGCCACCTTAACGGTGAAATTTTAGTAATACTATTTCTGAAAGGATGTAGAAATGGTCATATAGTTATTTAACGACACATCCACCTTCTGCCGTGGGAAAAACCGTGTTACTCTGTGAACATATTTCCCCCGCTAGAATAGTGCAACAGAAGGCCAGTCGGAACAAGGAGACTTCTTATTCACCAATTTGTTTGTGAACTGCATCTTTAAGAGTATAGCCGAATAGAAACTCGTTGACCTTACATAATACGTAATATTTTGTCAGGAAGCGAAAATTCTAGCTTCATAGTAAATTTGAGCAGCCAGTTTGGCATCAACGTGACCAAACATAAAAAGGAAAATAATTTTTTGGCGTCGGGAGCATGAGTAATCCATCATAAGAAACAATGCCTAGTACGTGATCATCTCCAGTACACTAACTGCAGAACGTGTTTGATGACCATAAATCAGGCTGCTCCTTTAAGAATTCTTTTACTTCTATTTTCCGTTACTCATTCTACTTAAACGTGGTCTAATTTATCTCACTGAGTCTGGGAGGCAGAGCTGTATCGTAGGGGTAATAAAGGACCCACTGATACGTCATCTTTTGTTGTAAAGCAAGTGACACATTTTCCCTTAAATTCAGACATGATATCATCTGAAGTGAGGAAGACTTGCAGAACTTGTTGAATGGACAGAACAGCCTAATGAGCACAACCAACGGATTGAGAATATACCGACGAACGAAGACGGTAGTGAGAAGTAAAAGAAGTGAGATTAGCGATAAACGTGCCATCACAATTCGCGATCACGGGGTAGACAAAGTGAAGTAATTCTGCTACCTTACAAGCCAAATAACACATTAAGGACGAAGCAAGGAGGACATAAAAAAGCGTGCTGGGACGGGGAAAGAGGGCAATGATGGCCAGAAGAAGTGTACGAATATAAAACCTCGGCCCCAATTTAAGGAATATATTTCTCAGAACATACGTTTGGAGTACAACATTGTGTGGACGTGAATCACGGATTGGGAAAACAGAATACACAAACTTTAATTCCTGTTTAAGGATGTCACCTAGTATCGAAACTACGATTACTATTAATGCTACTGCTAGTAGAAAGAGAGAAACAGACGGTATCAAATAGAGTGTATATGTAAAGTCGTACGCCATCCCGCTTGCCTGCCTCACAGAACTGAGGTTCCGTATGTGAACCTCTCCAATCAATGACTGAGCTCACCTGAGCAGCTGGGACTGATATCGCAGATGCGTGCCACGCAGTTCGAGATTTCCGCCTCGAAACCCTGTGATGAAAGAAACTTAGACCAGGAAGATTTGCTCGGCAAGGTGATGAAGGTTAATGGGATACACACAGTTTATTAAGATGATAATATGCGTGGTACTGTAAATTTAGAACTTCTTCTCTGTGTCTCATGAAGCTAGGAGAGGTTCCAGTATGAGACTCGTCTGATGGGCTGACACATTATACTCGCCCCTCATACAGTGACTAAGTTACGCTATGTGCCGACACTGGTTTCAGCTTCTCCCTTCTCTCTCAATGTAATCAGTCATTGAAAAGCATTTTTATACCACAGCATTAGTCTTCAGTCAACTAAGTAAACTGGTTTGCTTATGAAACTTGGCACACAACCCTCCGAAATTCCATCTTCTTCAAGGACTTCTAGAGATCATGTCGCAGGCGCACACAATTTTTAAAAAATTCTGTTCTTAAGGTCTGCTTCCTTGCTTTGCAAAACTGTGTTTTTTATTTTAACAAAAGTAAAATAGCTAATGCTTGATCAGCAGTGAAACAGGAAGTGTATTCTGCGGTCCTCGTTTACGTAAAACATGACAGAATTTCTATTTTAGCAGAGACACCCATGTATTTCCACATTTGGTTTTAATATTTTTCTGCTAGTAAATGGCGGTGATAAGACAAACTAATTAACAATTAATATCGTCCTGTGTTACTTGAATTTTATTTTAATGAATGACAGTATATCAACAAACTTTGTTTTGAACCAGACTAAAACATTAGACAGTGTTACCAGATACTCCAAGTTTTCCTAAACTTTCAAGTAATAGTATGACGATAAAAGTACTTGGTATGAAATGTAGTTCTTCACAAAATACACTATTTCAAGGTACATTCTGAATTCGTGTAGAGATCCTTGCAGCAGTGAAGAATAGAAATAGATAATAATTGTTTTAGAGCATGCGGCAATCTATGAAAATAATTATTTCAGAATGTGGAATCAAAAGATTCGTAGATACTCTAAAAGGGGATTAACGCTGAACAGTAAACGCCTACATGTAGTAGATCCGTCAACCCGTGCAACACTTACGTCAAAAGGGTTGCATAGCGAGGCAGGCTTCAAAGCGACCGACCAAACTAATTTTACGAAAGATAATCTGTAGATCTATACTGCAATTTCACCACATTTCTCCACAACTATAGTTTACAAAATATAATATGCAATGCTGGCCTGACTACTGTAGACATTTAAGTACTAGTGTAATGCACTTTGAGTATTTAACTGATTCTCTCTTGCAGTCCGTGCTCAACATAACGTTGTTTAAGATATTAAATTATTAAAAGGTTTTATTGTGATACCCTACTCCTACTTTAATTAATCACTTTCTTGATAATTTATCGATCCGTAACCTTCTCGCTATTTGCTATTACATGTCCTTAACCTCTATTTAGGGTATGACTAATTTCACTACATTTCTTTGTGCTTCTTTTGTTACGTTAGGTTGTAATTACGTCTGTACTGATTATTTACAGTGTTTTATTATTTTATTTGCATCTTCATGACAATTTATGGATCTTCATGTTGTCGTTATTTGCAGTTTCATGTCCTAAACTTCTATTCACAATACGATTGTTTCTGCTGCACTTTTTCGTGCCTATATTCTTACAGTAGGTTATAATTAAGTTCTTTACCGGTTATTTACTGTGAAGTATTATTTTATTTACATTTTGACATTATTTATTAGCGTGGGAGTTGTTGCAAGTGTTTTATTTCATTTTTCAGTTTATCAGTTCCAATTTATATTGTTATAGAATTCCACCCAAAATTGTCATTTTCTATTTAGAAATAATCTAAAAGCAGGACAAATTTTGTAAATTATTGTACTATTTCACGTAATTCTTTAGAAACAGCCTTATATGTTATGCCATCATTGTTGAATTGCCTGTACCTTTATTTGCCTCGTAGGCAGATAATATTTTACTGTCATCGGAATTCGGATAACCGTTTATTCAACCATATCTTACAAAACGTATTTTATACGTAAATTGTACAACGAGAAATTTGATGTGAACGTTTTACATGTCAGAGACTAAATATTAGTAAAGTACATAAGATAAACAATATCCTTTAATGCCCTATAAGTTGCATACATACAGCCGTCTCGGAAAGGCGGCTACACAGGTACCTCACACTGTAGGTAAAATAATTCATTCGTTATAAATTGCAAAATCATCTGTGGCTGTAGATGTGTAACTGTCCGATAGGAGTATGGCAAAACTGGACCTGACTGATTGTTTCAAATAGGCATTTTTAACTCTCTATTACAACAGCAAAAATTATGACACTCTTAAAGAATCTTTTGGTTACCTACAACGCAGTTAATAGCAGATTTCCGACCACAATATTTATTTTGAATTGGAACTAGCTGTGAGGCGCAGTATTTGAGAATTTCCGAAATAAGTTACAGCGCTAGAAATTTTTGAAAGAATAACTGATTGTAATGCTATAGATTGTTATTCTGCAGTCTGCAGCAGAATCACAATACCCGCTACAAAAGCACTACATCTTTTAAGTAAGTTTTTACTGGTACACATGTAATTCGGTCTCAGAAACTCGCACTGGGATGCGACAAAAGACATAATTTTGCCATAAATTCTTCGAATAAATCTAGTTCAAGAAACACTATCAGAGACCTCAGTAATGTTTATCAATCTTCCGAGACGCCATGAACTTTAGTAAATGAATATTACTGCTCAATGTATTCCTGTACCATGAGAGGAAGGGCACCATCACAAAATACTATGCTGCTTTATCACTTTATTTTTGACACCACAGATTTTGTAATTAGATTTCAGATTCTATAATCTCTTGCGTCATGGATTAACCATTTATGTCTTTGTGTACCTGCAAAATATCATATTCCTTAAAATAAATCTATTAAGTAATCGCTGCATCAATTTTATTCCACAGTTGATTTGGAATTATCCTCGCTTCAGTTTGCAATTAAGGGGAGGGATGTTCATGGAATTGACTGAAAATGTCAATTTTCATTATATTTTTTAGTAGTAGAACTGAAGAAAATAACGTTTCCAAAGTTTCAATGAAGAAATCTCATCCACAGTAGCAGAAAAATAAATAAGTATGTGATACGACCTTACCGCCACGCCCACTTTTTGCAGCAACCCTTCGATACTAGCTCAGTGAACTGCGATTCTGTATATTACTTTCAAACAAATTTGCACCGGATACTTCTAGAAGGCCGTGGTGTGTACTCTTCAGTTTTATAGATCATCTGTGGCTCTAGTCTGCATTTAAGAAACATTAACAAAACAGCTGCTTCGCTAATGAAGAATCAATTCTTATTTTGCTTTGTGCTACTCACGGACGTGGCAAAGTTATCGGACATAATACATCCAGTGTAAATGACATGGAAAGGCAGTACGGGCTGTATATTTCCACATGATCAACATACGAATATCTCATTCATCATCTGTGCCACATTAGCTAGTGTAAATATCCAATTATAGTCTCGTAGTCTATCCTGAACTTCTAAAGCGGTTAGTTCATGGCATCTGGGAGAATCCAAATATGTCTCTAAATTCATTCACATGGAAACGTTGCCCTAGGTACCATGTTTTCATCTCCTACAGTTATCATATTTGTAACGCAAGATGCCGATCTTTAATGATGGTACTATAGGGAGGATGAAGGTATTAGTGACAATGGGCTTTAAGATAGGAAATTTTACTCTAACAATCTTTAGAAAAGCATGCAAGGTTCGTGGCAGTTTCCATTAAAGTTAAAATCTTCTGGGTTGTTAGGCCGCGTCATATTTCCTCTAAAATAATCGACCTTTCGACCCCTCTGCTGGGATCCTCTTCAAGACCTTCCGATGCCCCAGTTGTGTAAGAACACTCGTGTGACGCGGCCTAACAACCCAGAATATTTTAACTTTAGTATTTAGGGGAAAGATGATATACAGCACCACTCTCTAACTGAAATATCGGTTAAAGTCCCTGGAAAGGTAAGATGGCAGAAAACAAGAAAGCAAAACAGAAACCTTGAGGGGAAACAAGACCTTGAGTACAAACCTGGGGCAGTCTAAAGACGTGGCATAAGAAGAAACGTCACGCTGAACTTTAAATCAAAAATCCTGAAAATTATGTTTCTTTAAAATTGTAAGACGTATGCGTTGCCGGCGATGGGCGAGGCATGGCAGAGTCTCTGACCAGAGACTCTGCCATGCCTCGCCCATCGCCGGCAACGCATACGTCTTACAAAATTTATGTACATTTGTCTCGGAATCTACGAGTAAGAAGGCTAGAACTATGAAATTTTGTACATTCCTTTTTATAAACCTAATAAAAGTTATCTCAAATGTACATTTTCAAATTCTAAGTGAAAGCTGAGATATGGGACGCAGTGCTTAGAATTTTGGATGAATTTTATATTATATTTATAAAATCATAATTTTTAAAAAATATTAAAATTTTCCTGTTCCATATATTCCCTATTGTGTTATCTTCAAAGAACCTTACGACAGACTATTGCTGATTGAAAAGAGGTTAAACAGAGAAAATCTTGTTGAAGTCTGTTGAGTAGTTTCTGAGAAAAAGGTGCATTTTTTTTAAACAAAATGTTTAAATTCCATAGAAAGTTATACGTGTAATCGAAAGAAATTAATACTAAAAATGTTAATATCATGTAAAGCATGGTACACTATTTCATTGCCGTACTGTCGAAATTGTGGATGTGATTCATTTTTTACACAGTGTGTGTTTTTCACGAACGTCCCCCTTAGTGCATGTTATTCTTTTCTGACTAAATTGTCCTAACAGGAATCCGAAAAGGATTGCACAGAATGGTTCACACCCGTGATCGGGCTATTGGCGATCGGGCTATTGGCCTGACGGTGATTAGAATCCAGCCTTTGTCGCAGCGGCACTAAGAGGGGGAGGGTTTGCGGGCCTATACCCCGGGCCGCCTTTTACCCACGGAAAAGATCCACGGTAATTTGATAGCAGACTGAGTAGGCCTCGATCCCTGCCTCTATCCAGCACTGAAACAGGAACATTCACGCTGCAGGATAGTCGATACTATCTCGGCAACAGAAAGACCCAACAAAGGTTATGCCAACTACGCTGCAGAAGCTTTACCAGGAAGCCCTTACAAATCCTCCATATAGTCCCAGTCTCTGCCCACGCGATTTCCAAATTTTTGGAGTGCTGTAGAAAGGCATTTACCGACATCAGTTTACTTTGGTTAATGAGATGCAAACAGGAGTACAATTGTTGTACTCTAGGCGACAGCAAACATTTCCCATGAAGGTGTTGACAGTCTTGTCTCACTACGTGGTAAATTTATTAGCTGTTACGGCGATTACTTTTGAAATAATGAACACTTTACATACCTTTTTCCCATCTGTCTCCATCTCCATTTCATTTGACTGTCTTTAATACATCAGTCGTTATTGCCAGAGTCCTGTCAAACATGACAATGTGGATGTGCCAGTGGGACTAACATCTCAGACATGTTGCCACCAGTTGCGGTGTATGCAGTATGGTGTAGTGGTTAACGTCGCTAGCTTACAGATACGGGTTGCCAGTTCAAACTCGTCCACCAGCAATTATTTCTTATTTCGTACTTAATATTTCTGGAAGGTTCTTTAAACATATTATGTTTGTAGTCTTTGTATATGTGGAATACTCGATGGTTGTATCAACATTAATTTTCTGGAATATTCGACGGTTGTGTAAATAACTCCACACTCCGTTCACGAGGTCTTTTGTGGTCTGGCTAACATTCGTGTGTGTAATAAACATGCTTTTATTGAGTGTTGTATATTATTCATGATCCTTTTTTCGGGTTTGGACTTGTATCTCGTTACGACGTACCATTGTTTGATGGAGACGCCGGGTACTTCAAAACGCCTTCATCACCGTAACTCCAATTAGGCACCGTCATCTATATTGGTGGCAACGAGTCGAGGAAATGCAACGGGAAAGAGTCGCATTGAAGCTGCATGTTCGACTACAGAACGTCTGCATCTCTCCCATTCTCCAGATCATAACGGAAGAGATTCATCATTTTATCGCAGCCAGTACTTTTGCATCTACTCTGCAAGGAATAGTGACCATAAACGTCTGCCCACGTCTAAATACATAGAGAAAACAAATAATGCAGAGAACATACGTAAAACACGCCAAGAATCATGGGAACGCTTTATTAGCCATTTAGAATATGTTTTACGTGGCAGACAGCCTATCGCCTATTGAGCGAGGAAACCACTCAGCAGACAGGAAAATGATCATATACGTGTTAATGATGTAGGAGAGTACGGATGTAAAGCTCATTATAACAGACGGTGGTATAGTGATATTTTAATTCATGCGTTATCTGAACTGAATGACGCAATGGGGCCTGGATGATACTGATATGAGAGAACTGACGGAAGCTCTAACAGCTACAAAAATAGGAAAGTCTCTGGTTAGATGGTATTAATATGGAATAGTGGCATTACTGAAGTTTATTCCTAGATCTAAGGTTTCGTTACGCATTTAATCGGGATTGGAGAATAATATGAACAGGACTAAGAGCTAAAGTTGCATCTATTTTTAAAAATGGCTATAAAAATTAATGTAGTAACTCTCGAAATATAACACTCCTGGATTCAGTCTATAAATCCTGAATGCCAGACTTAAAAATATCATGGAAAAGCTAATATCTGAAGAACAGTCAGGATTTAGACAAGGACGATCGACTATCGATAATGTTTTTAGACTATGTAAGTTTTAGGAAAGAGAAGAGAATTCTGTAGGAACCTCATCTTGCTTTCGTAGATTTTGAGAAGGCACTCGAGTATGTGAATCGAGAAACACTATGGACTATCGTCGCTGAACGAGGTTATCTATTTCATCTCATAAATGCTGTTAAGAGTCTATACACGAGCACACAAATTCTTATCAGGGACACTATATTTCTCCGGTAGACTTCAATATTGGCTCGAGGATATAAATACCAAAATATAGTTCTAAATTCTGCATTCTCTACGCTATTTAAATTTTCTAAGTGATCAAAGTCATTAGAATATGTGATACGTACTACATTGCAAGCCATTTCATTGGGTAAACGTTCAATGTCACCTGCTTCGCTACCAGTGTCTTTTAAAACCGACTCTAAGTCTTAGACGATGGCCATGACGATCTGCATATCGCGTGCGATAGCAACACATCGCTGAGATGCACTGAATCGTCGTATGTTGCTGCAAGTAGGGCTCTGCTGATCCCATACTCACTCGTACCGCTCACAAGTTCACTGATACGTACTACCATGCTCAACATCATCCGAACAACCTGCATATGCTTGGAGCCCACATAACATAATTGTCTTACAGGTCCTCTGATTGCTTTCGGTACAGTCTTTTGACAATCCAAAAAGGTTAACACAAGTGGCCACTAGAGAACAATGCTCTGCATGGCAACAACTTCTAGTGCAAACAAGTACAACGATACCACAAATATCAGGAAATTCATTATTAGAGATGTCACAGTACTTAAAGCAGTCCTGTCACAGGACGTGAAAACGTATGTGAATGAGGAGCTGAAGACGCCACAGCGTGGAATTCCTGGTTCCACTACCCTGCGAAGAGCGAAATTGAGAATCGGGCATGCCAGATTTTTTCCTCGTGCCAGTTACATGTGGCACCGGTTTTACATCACAAGCAGTACTTAGGAGCCGCCACATTGTTTGGAGATGTAATCCGTATCTGTTGGCATTTTTTGCTATAGAATACGTGGTATGAGTATAAGCTGTTTGAAAGCAACAATACATTGATGATCTCTCGAATATGCACCGATTTATTTATTTATTATAAATACTGTATTTGTTGTAATTCTTTTTCCATAGACGAGGGACTGGAATGTTTTCTCCGTAGCTAGATGTCTTGACGCGACGGCCGGTCTTCGTTAGAAAGTGAACAAAGCCTACACAAGTTACACACTGGACTTTTTTGTTATTGTGGAACATTCTCTAAAGTATTTGTGTCTATTTCTTGGTTTTATGTACAGTCTCATGTCTGTATGTTGCTGGTAAATATCTCTTTCAGCTATGGTGAGCAGCTTCAAAAAAAATCTCCTTCCATCGGAATGAAATTACGAAACGAATCACTTAGGTTGAAACATATAGGATATTTCACAATTCATGTTACACACTTCTACAGGTTTTAGAGGGAACTCACTAGATCAAGTTTTACATTGGTACTCATCTCCGGAAGGGTCATACAACGACGCTACAGAGCGTCCAAGTTATAGACGCCGGTGTCTGTAAATGTATGTATATAGAGGATGATTTAGTGATGATGTTTCAAGGATGACGGAAAAAGATAAATGTATCAGTTTGAGATAAGGGTCCCTGTACCGGAAAAGAATAAGTCCTAAATTATAAACAAAAATCATTCTGATACCTTTGACAGTGAAATGCGTGTACCAATGCTGTTGTTGCTAAGATTGTAGCGTAGGCAACTTTCAGAGGTGGTAGTATGGACACAAACAATAAAAATGTGCAGTAAACATGGACTCTAAAATGCATACCTTAACAGCTATGAACACTTGTTCAATAGAGGAGACGTGTTTCACAGAAGCACAGATGAACAGGTTCTCATAGCTTCCAGGTATGCATTTTATAGCCCATGTTTATTAGATATTTGTTCATGTTTTGCTCCATACTACTACCTCTAAAAGTCACATACGCTACATTCTTAGCAACAGCAGTAACGATAAGTATACTCCAATGTTAGAGGTAGCAGAGCTATTTTGCTTTAAACTGCAACCCTCTGTCGCTAGAGGGCTCTGAACTGTATCACGTAACATGGCGGTGTGTTACATAAGTACGTCTGTGCTTGAGAGACAGGGAGCTGTAATCGAATTTCTAACTGCAGAAAACGTTAGTCCACACGTGAAGCACCCTCTCCTTCACGATCACAGTGCTAGACCACACACGAGCACTGTGTCATTTGCAACAAACCGATGCCTTGCGCTCACTGCCATCGATGATCCATACCGTTCCTCCTTGGTTCCATACGATTTTCATCTGTTTCCAGAACTTGAATAACTCCTTCGAGGATTTGACTTTTATAATAATGAAGCGGTGCAAGCAGAGGTCATATTATCGTTCCGTCAACAAAGTCACACATTCTACAGTAACTGAATCAAGAAACTCTTCTCTCGTTGGGAGAAATGTGTCGTCACCATGGTGACTATATTGAGAAGTAAATATGTAGACATGAACAATAAAGACATAGAATGTTGATAGGTTTGTTTTATTTAAAAAGCATAAAGATTTTTCGCATAAAAATATGATGATATATCAGTAGGACCTCCTCCGCTCAATTTAAAAACTAAACTGATGTGGGTTTTCAATTGAGTTAACAAATAACTCCAGCTAGTATGTACCCCAGACCGTTGTACAGAATCATATGGTGTTTTTCTTCGAGGAACTCTACCAGGCAACGAGTCCAGTATCCTCTTCTGTGACACTCGCTAACAGAATGAACGCGGATATTTTACGTCCATTTACGTGAACTATGTGAGCTGTGTGCCAGACGCAACCAAGAGTTGCCACCTGGAGAGCGCTGCGGTCGCCATTCACGATGAGGAGCATGGCCCAACACGATTCATAACAGTCGTGCGCTAAATGACCAATCCTTCTACAAATATCACACGTAGCTGGAGCGGAAAGGAAGACAATTATTCAGACGAGTGCAGGGTAGTATCACCAGCATCAGAAAATAGTAAAACGCAGTAGAAATTTTTATGAACAGGAAGGTAAGACAGAGGATGAGGTACTGTGGGCAGGTATAGATGCCTACGTCGCAAGCTAAAGATTAAAAGACAGAGGAAGTATATGAGGATATTGAATGGGCAATACAGTGCGTAAGTGAAGATGGAAACCTAGTAGTGATAGGGGATTGAGTAGACGAAAGCCTTACGGGGTAATGAGAGAGGAGAAAGACTAATTGAGAAACCTCGCTCAAGGGCCCTTTCACCATGGAAACAGACATCGAAATATGTCCCACGCTTCGATTAATATTGGGCACGGTTAAGAATATTCACACCTTCTGGCTACCAGTCCTACACCATCTATCTCCAGCTTAAAAGCGAAGACAATGATCACGTCTTAAAGAATTTAGAAAAATTCTAAACATTTTTTTCGCTGATAACGTAAATACACTCCTGGAAATTGAAATAAGAACACCGTGAATTAATTGTCCCAGGAAGGGGAAACTTTATTGACACATTCCTGGGGTCAGATACATCACATGATCACACTGACAGAGCCACAGGCACATAGACACAGGCAACAGAGCATGCACAATGTCGGCACTAGTACAGTGTATATCCACCTTTCGCAGCAATGCAGGCTGCTATTCTCCCATGGAGACGATCGTAGAGATGCTGGATGTAGTCCTGTGGAACGGCTTGCCATGCCATTTCCACCTGGCGGCTCAGTTGGACCAGCGTTCTTGCTGGACGTGCAGACCGCGTGAGACGACGCTTCATCCAGTCCCAAACATGCTCAATGGGGGACAGATCCGGAGATCTTGCTGGCCAGGCTAGTTGACTTACACCTTCTAGAGCACGTTGGGTGGCACGGGATACATGCGGACGTGCATTGTCCTGTTGGAACAGCAAGTTCCCTTGCCGGTCTAGGAATGGTAGAACGATGGGTTCCATGACGGTTTGGATGTACCGTGCACTATTCAGTGTCCCCTCGACGATCACCAGTGGTGTACGGCCAGTGTAGGAAATCGCTCCCCACACCATGATGCCGGGTGTTGGCCCTGTGTGCCTCGGTCGTATGCAGTCCTGACTGTGGCGCTCACCTGCATGGCGCCAAACACGCATACGACCATCATTGGCACCAAGGCAGAAGCGACTCTCATCGCTGAAGACGACACGTCTCCATTCGTCCCTCCATTCACGCCTGTCGCGACACCACTGGAGGCGGGCTGCACGATGTTGGGGCGTGAGCGGAAGACGGCCTAACGGTGTGCGGGATCGTAGCCCAGCTTCATGGAGACGGTTGCGAATGGTCCTCGCCGATACTCCAGGAGCAACAGTGTCCCTAATTTGCTGGGAAGTGGCGGTGCGGTCCCCTACGGCACTGCGTAGGATCCTACGGTCTTGGCGTGCATCCGTGCGTCGCTGCGGTCCGGTCCCAGGTCGACGGGCACGTGCACCTTCCGCCGACCACTGGCGACAACATCGATGTACTGTGGAGACCTCACGCCCCACGTGTTGAGCAATTCGGCGGTACGTCCACCCGGCCTCCCGCATGCCCATATACGCCCTCGCTCGAAGTCCGTCAACTGCACATACGCTTCACGTCCACGCTGTCGCGGCATGCTACCAGTGTTAAAGACTGCGATGGAGCTCCGTATGCCACGGCAAACTGGCTGACACTGACGGCGGAGGTGCACAAATGCTGCGCAGCTAGCGCCATTCGACGGCCAACACCGCGGTTCCTGGTGTGTCCGCTGTGCCGTGCGTGTGATCATTGCTTGTACAGCCCTCTCGCAGTGTCCGGAGCAAGTATGGTGGGTCTGACACACCGGTGTCAATGTGTTCTTTTTTCCATTTCCAGGAGTGTATTATAGTCTTTCGCTCTAAAGTAGTATCATTTGGAGAAGTAGTACGTTTAGAAAAAAACTACTTAGATATAATACGATACTGAAAGAAAGCCTGGGGCCAACCCGAGTGGCCGAGCGGTTCTAGACGCTACAGTCTGGAGCTGCGCGACCGCTTCGGGCGCAAGTTCGAATCCTACCTCCGGCGTGGATGTGTGTGATGTTGTTAGGTTGGTTACGTTTAAGTAGTTCTAAGTTCTAGCTGACTGATGACCTCAGAATTAAGTCCCATAGTGCTCAGAGCCATTTGAACCATTTTTTTAAAGCCTGAGAGGATCCTGTGATTGGGGTCGTCAAGAATCTTCGCTGCATATCTCAACAATTATTTTAAATGAAAATGAATTTTTAATACAATACAACATTCACCATGAATTTTAACAATTAAATGGCAGTTGAATACCCTCACCTGTAAACACACATAACTATTGCTTGCTTCTACGTACAGGTCGCGAAAAGACTGTAAAGGTAAAATTTAGTTTCGATCTCAGAGGGAGGTTTACCAGAAGTCGTTCTTCCCGAGTACCATTCGCGAAAGGAGCAGGGAAAGGGGAAATGGGAGTGGTTCACAAAGTACCCTCTGGCATACACCAAACAAGAAAGAGAGTTAATAATGCATTGTCATCTACTTCTGAGCTACTTTTAAAATTCCAAGTCTCTACCTCATTGGAAAGTTTAAAACGAACTGTAAAATCTGTATCTAACAGACAAGAAAGTGCCTTACTTTTCCTGGTCCCCCACCACTGTATCCTGAGCCGCGCCGGCCCGCCGCTTGATCTAATATTTGTTCGACTTTCGTCTGATCCCGTTTACATAACCAGTAGCAGTTTGCACAACATGCATACATGTCTGAAGGAGCTTTGCATTGTAATTAGGAATCACACAGGCGCTGCGATGACGTATCTTACCTATATTACGGAATATCACTGCCTGTATAGTTAAGAAATACGACGCAATATTCCTTCAGACAAGCTTACATGTCAGAAGTAACACATGGGCAACGACATGTGGGAGATGGGAGTCTGTGTCTGGCCGAGATTTCTTGTTCTGGTTGTCGAAGCGGTTTAGTGAGCCATTCGCGTGAAGTGGGAAATTCTAGTGCAAATTCCGGTCCGGTAAAAATTTCCATTGTCTTCGCCCCAATATACAATCGAATGAAGTTCATATTCGGAAATGCGAAAACATTTTCTAATGCTATTTTCCGAAAGCTGACATTTCGAGGCCGTCGCTGGGCACAAAGCACGGGCTACTTCTAGAAAAGAAAAAAACAGTACTTAACCACTCTCAATAATGCTGTTTGTTTGCACATAGCGCCATTACCGGCTTAGAACCGACAGTCTTATCTTCAAAAAATGTTTCAAATGGCGCTGAGCACTATAGGACTCAACTTCTAAGGTCATCAGTCCCCTGGAACTTAGAACTACTTAAACCTAACTAACCTAAGGACAGCACACACATCCATGCCCGAGGCAGGATTCGAACCTGCGACCGTAGTGGTCACGCGGTTCCAGACTGCAGCGCCAGGAACCGCTCAGCCACCCCGGCCGGCTCCTATCTTCAGAGTAGAATTATTGGTGGCTCCAGAATGAAATTTTCACTCTGCAGCGGAGTGTGCGCTGATATGAAACTTGCTTTCTTCCAGGAATGGATAGTTCTGCAAGGTATGCAGGAGAGCTTCTGCGAAGTTTGTGAAGGTAGGAGACGAGGTACTGGCGGAATTAAAGCTGTGAGAACGGGGCGTGAGTCGTGCTTGTGTGTCTGAGTTGGTAGAGCACTTGCCCGCGAAAGGCAGAAGTCCCGAGTTCGAGTCTCGATCCGGCACACAGTTTTAATCTGCCAGCCAGTTACTTGGTGGCTGTTCCCCTCTACCGCCCCGTGCAAAGAACTTTCGGTACAATGGAATGGGGGAGGGGGGCGTGAGGGGGCACCCAGAAAGTAATGGTAACAATGACAAAAGTAATATAAACGCAGGCAGCGGTGTAAAGAAGAACTCGTCGGTTCTATACCGGTAGTGGCGCCAGTTTGTGCACATGAATAGAGTTATTAAGAGCAGCTGCTGCTGTTATTTTAAAGAATCAGATAGTAGTCAACTGAACTGCAGAGTAATCATTCAGACGTGAATGAAGGAGTGGGAAACACTATTATCCGATATAAAGAGAGGGGATGTTGCGTCAAACTGTCGAAAGGTAGGTCACTTGGACAAAAAAAAGGTAAATTCTCTTCAATTCGTTTCTATAGTCGGCACTTTAGAAAAATCTCCTCCCGTCCGTGGAGCAGCATTCTCACAGCTACTGGCCGGTGTTTTCAGCGCCAGAGTTTGGACACGTCGCGAAGCGAGGCGAGGTCAGACGTAAGTGGACCGTCCCGACGCCGACGCCGACGCCGGTCCTTATCGCGCTGGGCGCCGCACGGACAGCTGCCGCCGCCGCGGCGTCTGCATCGGACAGCCAGCAAGCAGGTGGGGAGGGGGCGCATTCGTCCGGCAGCGCCAGCGCCAGCGCCAGCGCCCTTATCGCGGGCTGGCCCACTTCTGCACGCCGCGTCCCCACTCGTCCGCTCTCGTCCCGTCCGTCCCACCGCCGGGCTCCTCCCAATCCTTTCCAGGCCATGCAGGAAACGATTCCGATAGCCGAACCGGACGCCCCGGTCAAAAGCGAGTTTTCGAACTGCTGTCTCTTCGAACATTCGCAAACAGAAAGCGTTCTTAATGAAGCCGACAGCCTATATAAAAAAAATTATTTCAGAACAAAATTGAATCGTCATCTACATCTACATACATACTCCGCAATCCACCATACGGTGCGTGGCGGAGGGTACCTCGTACCACAGCTAACATCTTCTCTCCCTGTTCCACTCCCAAACAGAATGAGGGAAAAATGACTGCCTATATGCCTCTGTACGAGCCCTAATCTCTCTTATCTTATCTTTGTGGTCTTTCCGCGAAATATAAGTTGGCTGCAGTAAAATTGTACTGCCGTCAGGCTCAAATGCTGGTTCTCTAAATTTCCTCAGTAGCGATTCACGAAAAGAACGCCTCCTTTCCTCCAGAGACTCCCACCCGTGTTCCTAAAGCATTTCCGTAACACTCGCGTGATGATCAAACCTACCAGTAACAAATCTAACAGCCCGCCTCTGAATTTCTTCTATGTCCTCCCTCAATCCGACCTGATAGGGATCCCGAACGCTCAACCAGTACTCAAGAATAGGTCGTTAGTGTTTTATAGGTGGTCTCCTTTACAGATGAACCACATCTTCCCAAAATTTTACCAATTAACCGAAGACGACTATCCGCCTTCCCCACAACTGCCATTACATGCTTGTCCCACTTCATATCGCTCTGCAGTGTTACGCTCAAACATTTAATCGACGTGACTGTGTCAAGCGCTACACTATTAATGGAGTATTCAAACATTAGGGCAGTCTTTTTCCTATTCATCTGCATTAATTTACATTTATCTATATTTAGAGTTAGCTGCTATTCTTTACACCAATCACAAATCATGTCCAAGTCATCTTCTATCCTCCTACAGTCACTCAACAACGACACATTCCCGTACACCACAGCATCATCAGCAAACAGCCGCACATTGCTATCCACCCTATCCAAAAGATCATTTATGAAGATAGAAAACAACAGAGGACCTACCACACTTCCCTGGGGCACTCGAGATGATACCCTCACCTCCGACGAACACTCACCATCGAGGACAACGTACTGGGTTCTATTACATAAGAAGTCTTCGAGCCACTCACATATTTGGGAACCAATCCCATACGCTAGTACCTTAGTTAGGAGTCTGCAGTGGGGCACCGAGTCAAACGATTTCCGGAAGTCAAGGAATATGGCATCCCTCTGATACCCTTCATCCATGGTTCGCAAGAGATTATGTGAAAAAAGGGTGAGTTGCGTTTCGCAGGAGCGATGCTTTCTAAAGCAGTGCTGATGCATGGACAGCAACTTCTCTGTCTCAAGGAAATTCATTATATATATGTTTGAGAATCCTGCAACAAACCGATGTTAAGGATATTGGTCTGTAATTTTGAGGATCCGTCCTTCTACCCTTCTTATATACGGGCCTCACCTGCGCTTGTTTCCAGTCGCTCGGGGCTTTACGTGGGCAAGAGATTCGCGATAAATCCAAGCTATTTAAGAAACCGATGCAGTAGAGTACTCTCTGTAAAACCGAATTGGAATCCCATCAGAACCTGGCGATTTATTTATTTTCAACCCATTCAGCTGCTTCACAACCCCAGGGATTTCTATCACTGTGTCCTCCATACGGGAATCTGTACGAGACTCAAACGGTGATATGTTTGTGCGATACTCCTGCGTGAAAGATTTCTCAAATGCTAAATTTAAAATTTCAGCTTTAGTTTTGCTGTCTTCCTTTGCTAGGCCAGACTGATCTGCAAATGTATTTTTATTTCGTTTTACCAGTCTCTAGAAAATAATTTGTCATTTTCAGAAGCGTGGTATTGGCTGAGCAGATGCTAATATCTTCTTCGCAGAAGCATAATGCCGTGATGTGTCCAAAAATGTAGATATTGTATGAGATTACTGTGAACACAGATTGACAGAATGATAATTTAAAATAACTGAGACACCTCTATGCACATAGATATGACTCAATTCCTGTAAATTATCAGTCTGACGGTATGCGTTAAGAACGATCACACAAAATACGCTCATTTCGCGACATATCATGGCATTAAGCTTCTGTGAACAAGGTATTGACATCTGATAAACAACTACGGCGGTTCTGAAGATGACCAATTAATTTGTGGAAACTGATAAAGCTAAATAGAAATATATATGTAACTGACAACAGAATTTTATTCTGAAATATATACTACAATTGCGGAAATGTAACAGCTGTGAATAAAATAATAAGGAATTTATTTATGAATCGTATGAAATTATTACAAATTACACAAATGAACGCAAACTATGAATAACATTGAAACTTACTGGCAGATTAAAACTGTGTGCCGGACCGAGACTCAAACTCGGGACCGTTGCCTTACGGGAGCAAGTGCTCTACCATCTGAGCTACCCAAGCATGAATCACGCCTCGTCCTCACAGCTTCCATTCCGCCAGTACCTCGTCTCCTACCTTCCAAACTTCACGGAAGCTGTCCTGCGAACCTTGCAGAACTAGCACACCTGGAAGAAAGGTAGACCCCTTGCCCACGATAGGCAAAGGTCCCGAGTTCGAATCTCGGTCCGGCACACAGTTTTAATCTGCCAGTAAGTTTCATATCAGCGCACACTCCGCTGTAGAGTGAAAATTTCATTCTAGAAACAGCCCCCAGGCTGTGGCTAAGCCATGTCTCCGCAATATCCTTTCTTCCAGGAGTGCTAGTTCTGCTAATGTTCGCAGGAGAGCTTCCGTGAAGCTTCGGAGGTAGGATACGAGGTACTGGCGGAATTAAAGCTGTGAGGACGGGGTGTGAGTCGTGCTTGGGGAGCTCAGATGGTAGAGCGCTTCTCCGCGATAGGCAAAGGTCCCGAGTTTGAGTCTCGGTCCGGCACATAGTTTTAATCTGACAGAATGTTTCATATCAGCGCACGCTCCGCTGTAGAGTGAAAATTTCATTCTAAGAATAACACTGATAAACAAACATCTAGGTTACAAATATGTTGATGTCATTGCAGAATTTTCGAAAATCAGTTTCTCATATTGGCAGAAATGATGCTTTGAAAATTCTAAAATAACAGACAAACAGTCAAATAGCTGAAAAATTTTTATTATAGAATTTAGAGGCCACAAACGGCCTTTCTGCGCCAACTCGATAATCCCTGTAGTGTCTGTGTATAGTTAGAAGCATTTCTAAACAATAACACGTTACCGTAACGCCAGCAGGTGTCAGTACGTGTACGAAAAAGAGGATTCATTTGCTTAGAATCTTGTTTTTTTTGTGCAATATTGAGTTTCGAAAGTTTATTTCTGATCTTATAGTATACAGTTCTGTCCTTCAACTGACAATGAGTGGTAAGGAGGTGTACTTGGGCAGAAAAATCTAAGAAAACGTCGTATCCACTTGAAGTCGAAGCAGTACACCATCAACTTGGTCATAGCTTTTTTTTCATTAGGATACGAAGCTGTTGCTGTTGGAAACTGCTCATACTATTGGTTTAGTATTTTACTTAATGTGGCAGTCCCTCCTCCCTTTCTTTTTTAACGTCGTAAGCTATAATGGCAATAGCGCTTGACACCTCTCTCCTGATTTGGCCACGGTTGACTGTATTTTGGCGACACGGTGCTTAGATGCAAACAGATCGTTTCTAGTTATTTCTTACTTCGTCCGGTCATCGCCCTTTTCGGTTCTGTTTATTGTGTTTGGTGTTGCCAGTCAAATCATGTACGAGGAAAAGCATGTAAGCAGCATTGCGTGTCTTAAAACTTGTGCTTAAAGGACTTGTCTTTGCCGAACATTCTGGCCGCGCGTTGTTAACCGTGGCCGATGTTGTGCGGGATAGAGTTGCTTGATTCTGAAATTTTTTATATTTTTTTAAAGAGGCTGAAAAGAAAAGGCCTCAGCATCAAATATTAAACTTGTTTTTCTACTCATTGATTTCTAACTTAGCAACAGCGCTGGAGATATGAAAGCAGCGCGTGGTCCTGATATTCCGTTTTTGTAATTTTTTAAATTTTAAAATTCAAGCTGTGGCATGGTTGTCCAATTGTTGAGTCAGACCAGTGGGGCAAGTCTGTAGCGTTCTTCTCAAACATTATAGAAAATTTTGTATGACTTATTAGCGCTCGTTACTGTTCTCTAAAGCTGTGCCCTTGTTAAAATATATACTCTCTTTTGTTTACATGATAATAACATGTGGTAATAATTTGAAATTAAGGGTTTCCATTTTTATGGCCTTGTTTATAAAAAGGTATAATTTTATAAAAGCCCCTGTTTCATTTTATACCTGTTGCTGGTATCCGAACTGTTATTTCCTTTTTAACATTTTTTGTACTTACTGTTTAATGTATTCGTTGCTGATCTCAGAAATTGTTTCTCTTATTGTATATACAGTGTTTTTAAATGGTAATAAAATTTGTCAAATGATGAATGGTGAGTATGTACAAAACCTGACTCAGTCCTTTCCCATATTTGATTTTGGTTAAGCCGCACTCTGATAGGTCCGATTTCACCAACACAGAATAGATATGAGGCTGAGAGATGTTCGGGGGGAGTCGGTCTTTCTGCTAAGAAACTGGAAGGTAGTGAACAGGAGTTTCATGCGAATTACGGATTGAGTTATAGGATTAAAATTATTTTACCGTTTTCTGTGTTATTTCTCAACACGTTAAATGTAAAACGTGCAATGCACACATCATGTTGCAAGAACAAAGTCATTGACGCTTAGCATTCACACTAATTATTGCTTGTACAAACTATCCAGAAGTTGTTAGACCAAGTAGTATGTTTATACAGTACGCGTATGAAGTCAACCATAGAATCGTCCTATCAATGCGCCTGGTTGGAGTACGGCTAAACGTAATTGTAAAGTTTTGTGCGTTCTCAGATCTGACGCGACAGATATTTAGTTGCTCTGATGAACTAGTCGATATGGTTTCGATAGAGACCGAAACTTTACAACAGCCCAGTCGTGGGATAGCAGATTAATGATAAGGGTTTTCTAAAGGTAGAATTTCTTCATTTGTCCATGTCTGTACCACATTTCAAAACATCAGACGCGTTTCCCTCTGAATATGATTTTTCAAAACGGCATGCACTATTACTCCAATTGAATTTGAAAATTTTTTCCATGACTCTGAAATAACATTTGAAAGTGAACCATTAAGGGATTTTCGATTAGTTAATTTAAAATATTTTTATGAACAAATGACTGTTCTTTTCTGGTCAGAATTCCGAAGATTTTATTCACCCCCTCGCCAATTACACAATATTCGATATTTCTAAAATCCACCACGTGGCCCACTAGATCATGTAGGTTACATAGATTTTCTTCTTATTTCCGGATTCAGATTCGCACTGGTCAAAGTGCGTGAAGCAGATCACCTCAGATTCAATATGTCTCGAGAGAATTGATGTAGTGTCGTCATTTTGTAATATTTTATGACAATTTTTTTAATAATATACTTAAATGTATGCTTAATAAATACCGCAAGTATTATTTGTCTACCACATTTCTTCCCTCCCAAAACAGTCAAGAACATGCTTTTTTAAGACCATTGCAGTGGCGTTACCTCTTAACTGAAATGTTGTTGTGGTCCTCAGTCCAAAGTCTTGTTTGATGCAGCTCTCCATGCTACTCTATCCTGTGAAGGCCTCTTCATCTCCAAGTAACTACTGCAACCTACATCCATTTGAATCTGCTTACTGTATTCATCTCTTGGTCTCCCTCTACAATTTTTACCCTCCAGGCTCCAATATTAAATTGGTGATCCCCTGATGCCCTGATGTCGTACCAACCGATCCATTCTTCTAGTCAGGTTGTCCCACTAATTACTCTTCTCCCCAATTATATTCTGTACCTCCTCGTTATTTACGTTATCTACCCTTTTAATCTTCAGCATTCTTATGTAGCACGACACATCAAAAGGTTGTATTCTCTTCTTGTCTAAAATGTTTATCGTTCAAGTTTCACTTCCATACATGGATACCCTCCATGCAAATACTTTCAGAAAAGACTTCCTGACACTTCTCGATGTTAACAAATCTCTCTTCTTCACAAAACGCTTTCTTTGGCATCGCCAGTCTACATTTATATCTTCTTTACTTTGAGCATCATTTATTTTGATGATCAAATAGCAAAACTCATCTACTATTTTAAGTGCCTCAGTTCCTAATCTAGTCCCTCAGCATAACCTGATTTAGTTCGACTACATTCTATTATCTTCGTTTTCCTTCTGTTGATGTTCATCTTTTATCCTCCTTCTAAGACACTGTCCATACCGTTCAACAGTTCTTCCAAGTCCTTTGCTGTCTCTGGCAGAATTTCAACGTCATCGGGAAACCTCAAGGTTTTCATTTCTTCTCCCTTTATTTCCCACTCCAAATTTTTCTTTTGTTTTCTTTACTGCTTGCTCAATATACAGACCGAATAACATTGGGAATAGTCTACAACCCTGACTCTCCGTTCTCAGCCACTACTCCCCTTCCGTGCCCGTTCGGCTCTTATTACGGTCATCTGGTTTCTGTACGAATTGTAAATAGCCTTTCGCTCCCTGTATTTTGCCCCTTCCACCTTCACAATTTGAAAGAGAGTATTTCAGCCGATATTGTCAAAAGGTTTCTCTAAGTCTACAAATGCTGCAAACATGAGCTTGCCTCTCCTTAATCTATCTTCTAAGATAAGTCGTAGCGTCAATATTTCCTTACGTGTTCCTGGTCTTCCCCGGAGTCGGCTTCTACCAGTTTTCCCTTTCGTCTATAAGAAATTCGTGTTAGTATTTTGCTACCGTGACTTTTTGAACTGGTAGTTCGATAATTTTCACACCTGTCAGCACTTTCTTTCTTTGGAATTTGAATTATTATGTTCTTCTTGAAGTCTGAGAGTATTTCGCCGGTCTCATACATGTTGTTCACCAGATGGAAGAAATTTGCCATGGCTGGCTGTCCCAAGGCTGTCAGTAGTTCTAACGGAATGTTTTCTACTCACGGGACCTTGTTTCGACTTAGATCATTCAGTGCTCTGTCAAATTCTTCAGGTAGTATCATGTTTCCCATCTCATCTTCATTTACGTCCTCTTCCATTTCCATGATATTACCCTCAAGCACATCACCCTTTTATAGACCCCCTGTACACTCCTTCCAGTTTTGTGCTTTCCGTGCTTTGTTTAGTACTGGTTTTCTATCTGATCTCTTGATACAGGTGTTTCTCGTTTGTCCATAAGTGAATTCTGGGAGGCTTCAAACTGTCCTTTTTAACCTCTACACGCTTCACAAACTACATTTCTGCTGCACAGTCGCACTTCGGAGATGTGTTTAGTCTCTACTTACATAGCGAGTCCTAATATTTGTCTCGATTGATTCTAATTCTTTTCACTTTAGCCCATAATTCTCTTAGGTGGTCAACGGCAGTCGGGGTTTTTCCGAGTTTTTGGGAGATCACATTCTTGTTTGTCTATTCGGCACAAATTTTGAAGTTTCAAACTAACTTCCTGATGAGCTGGAGGCTTGTAATTTTAAACGTAGCTCAGTCCCGGACGACAATGCTATATTAACTAGCTTTCTTATCTGATGTGTGGCGGAGGGTACTTTGCTTAGCACTTTCATTCCTCGACGAAGTGGAGACTTGAAACTTTCAACTCAGAACTAAATGACAATGCGACATTAACTCTGTCTGGAGTGCGGCGGAAGGTACTTTGTATACCGCTGTAATTTCTTACTTGTCCTGCTCCTATCGCGAACGGTTCATGGGAAGAAGTATTGCTGGTAAGTTTCCGTGTGAGCGCGAATCTTCCAATTTATAGCTTGACTTTATTTATTTATTTATTTATTTGCCAAATACACGTAGGAGTGTGAAATACATTGGCTTAGTCATTTGAAGAGAAACTGAAATAAACCTGAAATTACCACGTTTCTCTGTTACATATCTCATCAAAATGTCAGAAATCGACTGCAACATTTCACAAATTGAAGATTAAAAAGCAAAAGATAATTATTCAAATGAAAATGAATCCATATTATACCACGTTTTCAGATCGAACTAAAAAGTAAAAATTATTTCTTCTAGCTCCATACAGATTCCTAACCCCAAACAAACGTCCTGAAAATTTGACTGAGAATTTTCAAAGTCAATGAAAAGTATTCGAAAGATTTATAACGACAACCGTGGGGCGCATCCAATACGTTTTCACGTATTTATCGTTCATCTCTTTACTACTTTGTGTTTCATGCACTCCACGTTATTCCTTTTAAGTCCTACAATTAATTTTACAGTCGTTAAAAGAAAACATCCACAAGTTTCAGGACTAGTTATATGGCGTCAGTAATCAGTATAGGGCTTATATGTAAATAATTACTTAGAGATGCATTGGAATTTCTTGAGATCCACAGCTACAGCAGATTCCCAGACTTTCTTCCAGTATTGTATAACATCAGAGTTGTTGTTTTCAAAGCATATAGCTTCCGAGAGAGAAGACGTTTAGCATCAGAGAGCTAATGAAGTGAAGTTGTTGAAACTTTCCTGGCAGATTAAAACTGTGTGCCGGACGGAGATTAGAGTCTCGGTCCGGCACACAGTTTTAATCTGCCAGGAAGTTTCATATCAGCGCACACTCCGCTGCAGAGTGAAAATCTCATTCTGGAAACATCACCAAAGCTGCGGCTAAGCCATGTCTCCGCAGTATCCTTTCTTTCAGGAGTGCTAGTTCTGCAAGGTTCGTAGGAGAGTTTCTGTAAAGTTTGGAAGGTAGGAGACGATGTACTGGCAGAAGTAAAGCTGTGATGAAGGGGCGTGAGTCATGCTTGGGTAGCTCAGTTGGTAGAGCACTTGCCCGCGAAAGGCAAAGGTCCCGAGTTCGAGTGTCGGTCCGACACACAGTTTTAATCTGCCAGGAAAGTTTCTTGCCAGCGCACACTACGCAGCAGAGTGAAAATCTCACAATGAAGATGTTGATCGTAAAAAAATTTCTAGATTCTCTATGCAGTGCCTGTTGCCTGCCTAGCTGTGGTGGAAGTACGTTTATGGTTGGTTGCCAGAAAGTGGGAGTGCTCTCAATCGCGCGCGAAATTATTCGCATTGTTAGACATAGATCGATGTCTATTTTCTTTGTTTGGGTGATGCTAGATAGGGCAGCAGCGTTCTGCTACTGAATAAACCAGAGCTCAAGTCGTTGTTCGTAACATAGATGCCAAAGAACCATCTGTGGTGCAATATAGCTTCGAATGACGCTATTCTTTGTTCGAAATTTAGCAGCTGGCTTCTGGTGTTCCTTAAAGTTCTGTCGAAAGTAACTCTTAGAGACTTAGGAGTTTTACTGGGAGATCATGTGATATTGTTGAAACAAACTGATGTTCTATGTTTGCAAGTTTATTGCTCAGCTGAAGGCATGAAACCTGTAAGCCGAATTAAGGTATAATATATGATAGCATTTATATTTATGAAAAATTATTTTCTTCCGAAACCGAAATTAGGAAATAGTAAATCCAGCAAGGTGTCCACTAAAGGATCATAGCTGGAGTCAGTGGTAACGATCTCCACACTTGCTTAGAAATAGCATTGCACAGTTATCTACTCAGTTAACGAGCAAACGGAAATGGGAGCAGGTGCTGCCGTTTGCCAATTATTGTCGACACTCGAATGAGCGATCATAATTATCCGTTGTACAGTGAATTACATTTCATGTATGTCTTGATTCAAGGAATGCAATTATAAAATAAGAATAGCTGATTACAATCACAGTTATTCTCACTGGTCCAGTCCTAAAGCAAAAACTGTAAATCATTTTATGCCTACAGTCAGTCGACTTATTTATTTCGCTATACGTTATAAAATATCGATGAAGAATTCACAGTGCACACGTCGAACAAGATACTTACAAAATAGCTCAGTTTTCAAACTCTGCCTTCTGCGAAACTCTTTTTTTCTCATAGATATTAGTTATGGCACTTTTATGTCATATCAGTGTGTCTCCTTTTATTTCTGAAAACAATATTTTACAAAACTAGTGATCGATTTTCTACATGAGGTCTAACTGCAGCAACAACTCTTTATTAAGTTGACGTTGCTCGCCTGAAACTACTGTACTTTTAAAGCGAACATACAATTTTCCCTATTTTTATGCGATTTCTACTTGGACAGGTTGCCATATGCGAAGCAGCCGGAAAAAGAATAATCATTTTTGTCTATTTTTTCTACACCAGACACACTACTGAACTTTCCAGTCTCTCAAGTGGAAGTGAGTCAGCTCTGTTAAGCTATTTTCCTTCAGCAGACTATCTCAGGAAGGTTCTTTCTGTTTTACGAATTATGATGAGGCAGAATTGATAAAGCAGGAAATTACACAACCCTGTACCATTTAGCGTCGTCCTTTCTGCATCCGCCCTGAATCCTTGGTATGTGCTTCTCTCGGTTGTTCTGTACTTAACTCACCTGTCTCCACAGCACTTACTAGACAGATGCTCCACTACCATCTTTACGTACTTTAAGACAAAAGATTTAGGGGAATGGTTTACTAATTACATTTTAAAATCCTTAATAAAGCAAGGAGGTATGCGTAGTGCATTTAAAAGAAAATTTGCTTTACCGGGAAGTAAGCATATGTACAAAGTGAGAACGACAACGAAGGAAAACATTTACACGTACACCACTAGTAACAATCTTAATCCGTTGTTCACTAAACACTCGATAAATTTCGAACATGGTTCTTCCAATGCTTGCTACCAAGGTGCTCGTGCTAAAGACTTTCTCTTGTATCGTAGAAGAGAATAAGACTTGCAGACGAGCAAGTATGACATCAAGTTATTAATATTCTATGACCTGCATTGTATGATGTAATGTCTTAGAATGATCTCTAGTAATTTTTCGACAACATCTGTGTTATGGGAGGGGCTGTGTAACAGTTAACACTTTCTGCTGTTTTCACTGGCATGCGCGCAGTGATGCATCGCCCTTGTTGCTGACTAATGATAATAGCGTGAATCTAGCAGAAAGTTTCTTGAATTGTGGGAATGAGCGACTCGTGACATCCAGCTATTTAAGAATGCACTTATCTACTTTCTCGCTTTCTGTGACTAAATGACAACTCATTTCCACAGTCCATCATCCACGAAGGCTAATCTACTTACATTTGCACCTGGTATTACTTTTTTCAGATGTCTAAGGCGATATCACAGTACTCCACGTCCATCTCTCTTTCAGGTTTCTCTATGTAGCTGACAAGTATTTCCATAAACGGGAGATGATGAGCAGTAACATCAAACATGCCTTCGTATCCAGGAGCTAAATATTATTTTTGCTTTCTCAGATGTCCACAATTTCGAAAGAAAATATCGAAGGACTATGGTTTACCAACCGTTAGATCAGTTGCATTCTTTCGTCAGCGATGAGTTTATCATAAAAAGTCTGCGGGCAGGCAGTACTGTAGCAAATGTACAGTACCTGGTTGTGAGTTAGATTAGTAGTGCTGGTCCTCTTCACACGATTTTAGGCAGTACCTTCACTAACACAAATTGTCTTCACTGTGATCCCGCCGCTAGAGTTCGCAATTAGAGTATGTAGAGTGGTCTATGCCAGCAAGGTAGCTCAGCGTGCCCTTTGTAATAAAAATAAAATAAAAAAAAACTAGAGAAAGGATCAACGACGAACTTGAACGGGTGTCATGGGACGTCCGCCCACAACAGCTGCAATGAGCAATAACGAACAGAATGAGATCAACCAAAAAAAAGGGGGGGTTGGTGTCTTTCAGTCCCGGGGTCGAAACCAGTCACTGAACCAATTTTGATTAATAATCAGCATTGGCCGACGAGGACTTCCGGCATAAGAAGTCACCATCATTCTGCCAAAGGCCTTGTCAAAGAGGGCGGAGGAGCGGACAGAGGTTCAGGGCACTCTCTTGCCATTCGTGTGAGAAGCTGCCCCTGAAGGCAGAAGAATTAGCAGTGATATACGGTATTGGATGCAGAAGGCAGTGAAAAAAACCACTACATTAAAAACACATAAGGGGTATCCACAGCACATGTGGACTGTAACTGAACAAGTATCATGATGACCTCTCCATTGGCAAAAGACTTCTGAATGGTCCACCATTCGTGTCTCTGGGAGAAAACAGCAAGGGAAAGGTGACCATGAGAAAAATATTGAATAATCAACGGAACGATAACGTTCTAAGAGTCGCGGGGTGGAATGTCAGAAGTCTGAATATGGTAGGGGAATTAGAAAATCTGAAAAGGGAAACGCAAAGTCTCAATCTAGTTATAGTAGGGGCCAATGAAGCGAAATGGAAAGAAGATAAGGATTTCTGGTCAGATGAGTATAGTGTAATATCAGCAGCTGCAGAAAATGGTATAACCGGAATAGGATTCGTTGTGAATGGGAAGATAGGGCAAAAAGTTTGCTACAGCGAAAAGTTCAGTGACTGGTCTGTTCCTGTCAGCATCGAGAGCAAATAAACACCGACAACGATAGTTCAGGTATAAATGCTGACGTCGCAGGTTGAAGATGAAGAGATAGAGAAAGTATATGAGGATATTGAGAAAAATACAGAACGTTAAGGGAGATGAAAATCTAATAGTCATGGGGGAGTGGAATGCTACTGTAGGGGAAGCAGTAGTAGAAAAGGTTACAGGAGAATATGGGCTTGGTACAAGGAATGAGCGAGGAGAAATAATTACTGAGTTCTGTAATAAATTTCAGCTAGTAATAGCGAATACCCTGTTCTAGGTTTTTTTTTAAATAGAAGTGGAGTTCCTCCACACCCACACCAGCATGATGGCCAATTAAAAAGGTCTACTGCCATCTCTGCATAAGGGTTAGTTTTCACTAGAGTGAGGTGTCACAGGATGTGGGTACTGCGATGTTTGCGTACGTTTGGTTAAGGTTAACGATTACTACGCGCTCATCAGGAGATAGATTGGGTTGCAGTAGAACGAAGGGTAGCAGTTTGAAGGGCAGAGAGAAAAAAGTGCCAAGGCAAGATCCAAGGGCCAAATACTTCTGCGATAGTTAGGTCGGGTGGTAAGAGCAGTAGAGGATGTCTTGCTGCCTGCGATAGGTGATGCAAGGGTATGCTTTGTTAGTAGTAAGTATCATGCATGTCGATACCTTTGACTATGTGCGGTGCTGTTGCTCGGCGGCTGCAACTGGGTGCCGGTGTTGAGCTTTCGATCAGCGTCAGCAACCTGCAACAGTTAGGGTTGTCATCGTTTTGGCGTCCGATAGGTCATATAACGGATTCACAGTGTAGGGTGATACTGGCCGTTTGTTTGTGCGTCAGCGTGCAAGCTCGTCTGTTTCCCTGCTGGGGCCTGTTGGTCGGCTATAATAGCAGCTGGTAATTTCCAGCCAACGTTGCTGATATGCAGGGGCTGGCCGATGTTTGTCATTTGTTCGTATATGTTAGCTTCCCATAGTTTGTTATGCCCTAGCTAGTAGTGTCTTTGGCCGCTTATGCTTCCACCTATGGTTGTGTGTTCAAGAATCGCAAGAGGAGGATATATACATAGATAAGACTGTGTTATACAAGAACATTTCATTTAGATTACATCATCGTCTGACAGAGATTACGAAATTGTAAGACGCACAGAGGAGCAGATATAGACTCAGATCACAGTGTAGTAGTGATGAAGAGTAGGTTGAATTTAAAGAGATTAGACACGAAGAGCTAACACGCAAAGAAGTGGGATACAAAAAGTAGTAAGGGATGAGCAGACGCATTTGAAGTTACCTAAAGCTATAGATACAACAATAAAAAATAGCAGAGTAGGCAGTACAGTTGAAGACGAATGGACACCCCTAAAAAGGGCAACAATGGAAGTAGGAATGAAAAACGTAGGCACATAGGAGGTAACTGCGAAGAAACCATGGGTAACTTCAGTTGATCGATGGAAGAAGGAAGTACAAAAATGTTCAAGGAAACTCAGGAATACATAAATAAAAGTGGTTGATCAAAATGAAAAGTGCAGGGGTGCTAAGAGGAAATGGCAGCATGAAAAACGTGAGGACATCGAAAAAGAAATGATTGTCGGAAGGACTGACTCAGCACACAGTAAAGTCAAAACAACCTTCGATGAAATTTAAAGCAAGGGTGGTAGCATTAAGAGTGCAACGGGTATCCCGCTGCTAAATGCAGTGAATAGAGCGGATATGCGACAAGGGTACATGGAAGGCCCCTATGAAGGGGAAGATTTGTCTAATGTGATGTAAGAATAAAAATGAGTCGATTTAAAAGAGATAGAGGATCCAGTATTTGAATCAGAATTTAAGAGAGCTTTCGAGGATTTAAGATCAAATAAGGCAGAAGCAACAGATAACATTCCATCAGAATTTCTAAACTGATTGGGGGAAGTGGCACCAAAACGACTATTTACGTGGGTGTGTATAATGAGTCTGGCGTCATGCCATTTGAGTTTCGGAAAAGTGTCATCCACACAATTCTGAACACTGGAGCTGACAAGTACGAGAATTATCACACATTCTGCTTAACAGCTCATCCATCCAAATTGTTGCCTAGAATAATATACAGAAGAATGGAAAAGAAAATTGAGGATGTACTAGATGACGATCAGTTTGGCTTTAGAAAAGGTACAGGCACCAGAGAGGAAATTCTGAAGTTATGGTTAATAATGGGAGCAATACCAAAGAATAATCAAGAGACGTTCATAGGATTCGTCGACCTGGAAAAAGCTTTCAACAATGTAAAATGGTGCAAGATGTTCGAAATCCTGAGAATCATAGGGCTAAACTGTAAGGAGAGATGGGTAATATACAATATGTACTAGAGCCAAGAGGGAATAATAAGAGTGGACGACCAAGAACGAAGGGCTCGGATTAAAAAGGGTGTAAGACTGAGATATAGTCTTTTGCCGCTAATGTTCAAACTGTACATCGAGGAAGCAATGATGGAAATAATATAAAGGTTCAAGAGTGGAATTAAAATTCAAGGTGAAAATATATCAGTGATACGATTCGCATACCACCCTGCTATCCTGAGTGAAAGTGAAGAAGAATTACATGATACGCTGAATTGAACGAACAATCTAATGAATACAGAATATGGATTGCGAGTAAATCGAAGACAGATGAAAGTAATGAGAAGTAGCAGGAATAAGAACAGCGAGAAACTTAACATAAGCATTGATGATCAATAAGTAGATGAAGTTAAGGAATTCTGCTACCTAGGCTGCAAAACAACCAGTGGCGGACGGAGCAAGGGGGACATTAAAAGCTGACCTTCACTGGCAAAAAGGGCATTCCTAGCCAAGAGAAGTCTGATAGTATCAAACATAGGGCTTAATTTGAGGTAGAAATTTCTGAAAATGTACGTTTGGAGTGCAATATTGTATGATAGTGGAACCTGGACTGTGGGAAAACCGGAACAGAAGAGAATTGATGCATTCGAGATGTAGTGCTACAGATGAATGTTGAAAATTAATTGGACTGCTAAGGTATGGAATGAGGAGGTTCTGCGCAGAATCGGTGCGGAAAGGAACATGAGGAAAACACCGACAAGGAGAAGGGACAGGATGATAGGACAAGATTTGAAAGCTGCACTCCGAGACAAAAAAAATGAATTATAAGTTTTTTGATCCGACGTGTATTTTTCGAGATATTTCAAAGTCTTCAGTTAAAATTAACAACCTGTGAAACCAGATGAAAGGTTAATTTTTTCAAAGGGGACATCTGACATTGCTAAAACTGGCCACTGACTAGGCCCCCTGCCCCTAATCATGGATTGTCAACATTCTATTTTCTAATGGAAACCAAGCTTTTTGTTGCAGATTAGAAATCTGCCCCAAAAAGACCTAGAGTTTATGTGAAAGTGCTCTTTTTTTCCATTTCGGGTAAATGACACTATAATTGGTTCGAGAATCATTGCTGTTGGACGAAAGATCACACCTAAAGCAGTCTCCATGGTGGAAAAGATTCACGGGGTCTCATCGAAATCGAGCATACTGACGGTCTGCTGACTCACCGAATTCAACACTGAAGGGGAAGTTAAATGCTGCTTTTTTGCAAAACTAGATGTATGAATGTAAAAGTTTTAATGTACAAGCCAAATTTACAAAAGTAAACTAAATGTTTGGCAATAATATTAACTGTTTAGAACGTAAAAGGTTTAAATTTTATAGCAAATGTAAAGTAAAATCAAATGAGTCTGTTACGAATTGCAAAAACCGGAAAAATTGAATTTTGTCAATTACAACATCATCAAACAAGAATGGAAAAATAATGCACACATCAAAAAAACGTTTACCATTACCTCAGTTCCGAGAGTTTCGAGACCTCTACAGAAAACTGGAACAGAGATAAATGAACATCATTTCCATCATTTTTATTGCTCATGAAAACCACAGATTTGCATGATGGACTACCAAACAGCGAGACCTTCATAGGTGGTGGTCCAGATTGCTGTACACACCGGTACCTATAATACCCAGTAGCACGTCCACTTGTACTGATGCATGCCTGTATTCATCGTGGCATACTATACACGAATTCATCAAGGCACGGTTGGTCCAGATTGTTCCACTTTTCAATTGGGATTCGACGTAGATCCCTCAGAGTGGTTGGTGGGTTACGTCGTCCAGAAACAGCCCTTTCAATCTATCCCAGGCATGTTCGATATGGTTCATGTCTGGGGAGCTTGGTGGCATCTCTAGTCGAGCGAAGTCTGTATCCTGAAGGAAGTCATTCTACAGATATGCACGTCGTCCATGAAGACGAATGCCTCGCCAATATGCTGCTGACATGGTTGCACTATCGGTTGTAGAATGGCTTTCACGTATCGTACAGCCGTTATGGCGCCTTCCATGACCACCAGTGGCGTACATCGGCCACTCAAAATGCCATCCCAAAACAGCAGGAATCTTGCTGCACTCGCTGGTCAGTGTGTGTAAGGCTTTCAGACTGACTGGGTTGCCTCCAAACAGGTTTCCGACGATTGTCTGGTTCAAGGCATATGCGACACTCATCGGTGAAGAGAACGTAATGGCAGTTCTGAGCGGGCCATTCGACATGTTGTTGGGCCCATCTGTACCGCGCTGCATGGTGTCATGGTCGCAAAGATGGACCTCGCCGTGGACGTCGGGAATGAAGTTGCGAATCGTGCATCATATTGCGCACAGTTTGAGTCGTAACACTACGCCATGTGGCTGTATGAAAAACATTATTCAACGTGGCGGCGTTGCTGTTACGGTTCCTCCGAGTCATAATTCGTAGGTTACCGTCATCCACAATTGGGTGGCCTGAGCGAGGCATGATATCGACAGTTCCTCTGTACCTCTTCCATGTCCGTTCGACATTGCTTTGGTTCACTTCAAAACGCCTGGACACTTCCGTTGATGAGAGCCCTTCCTGGCACGAAGTAACTATGCGGAAGCGACCGGACCGCGGTATTGACCGTCTAGGCATGGCTGAATTACAGACAACACGAGCCGTGTACCTCGTTCCTGATGGAATGACTGTAACTGATGGTCTGTCGGACCCCCTCCGTCTAATAGATGCTGCTCATGCATGGTTGTTTACATCTTTGAGTGGGTTTAGTGTCATGTCTGAACGTTTAAGGTGACTGTGTCTGTGATACAATGTCCACAGTCAACGTCTATCTTAAGGAGTTCTGGGAAGTGGGGTGATGAAAAACTTTTTTTGATGTGTAAATCGTGAAATTTTCTTGCGCAGAATTTGAGGCTGCAATAAAAATTGTATGATTCCCATTTTGAAATAAATAGTTGTTTCTCGCATTGGGAAGTGGTTAAGGGCAGGGGACACAAACATGTCTCCCTTGAAAATATTAACTTTGTAGGATGTATCAGTGCTTTGACGAACGTCTAGCTTTGATGAATCACGTCGTAGGGAACTTTCGTTAAAGGCAAAATGTTCGCTGACGCTTCTGGGCGATGCTATTCATCTTTCGTAACAAAGCAGGTGAGGACACAGCGTTGTCTGGGTATATATTTATTCCAGTCTTCTATCAGCCCATCTTCTTCTTTCCTCTCTCCCTGTCCACCAGCTCCACCCTCTCTGTTCACCTCCCCCCCCCCCCCACCCTTCCTTGTCCATCACCTCCAGTTCCTTGTCTGTCAATCTGATCCACTCTGCTCCTGACTATCTGCTTCCTCCTCCCGTTTCCAGTATCTTCCTCCCTCCTTTCTGTGCGTCCCCTCTTTCCCCTGTCTCTTTATCCTTCTCCTCCTTCCCTTTCCCCTGTTCATCTCCTCCTTTTTCGTCGCATTCTTTCTGTATCCATTTCCTTTCCCCTGTCTCATCCATCACCTCCACATCCCTTTCTCTGTCAATTTCCTTCTACCTCTCTCTCCATCTCCTTCTCCCCAGCTCGCTGCATCTCTCCCCTCCCCTTATTTAACTCCTCCTCTTGCCTCCTCACCCCTGCCTCTGCCCTTTTCCCCATCCTCTGGTCTGCCCATCTCTTCCTTCTCCTCCTTTCTGTGTCTGCTTCCCACTCCCTGTCTATCCATTTTCTCGCCCTCCTTTCTTTCTCCACGATAGGCCATTTAGGCCCTGCTTTGCCCTTATACGCACCGCACCTGTCAGATATATTTCTCACATATTATATTTCAGGCGTATTTGTACCCTCACATTACCTGCTTTTTTCGGCCTGCAGTTTCATTTTGACACATCTCAAATATCCTCTGAAAGGAGGAGTAAGGGGAGGGACAGTGTTGTCACAAATTGATGTCTCCCGTGAAAATACTAAATTTATAGTATGTTTCAACGTGTATGCGACAAACGGATGGATCTTGTCATAAGGAATCGATTTTGTTAGTGGCCAAATGTACCGTGATACTTCTGGATGACGCTAGTTGTAATTTTTCTCGTACATTCAGAGGTATATGTGAATACCACCTGCAAAATGTCATGAACACAGTTAGTAGTAACGGAATAATAAATTAAAATGTTATGCTTCATTTGGAAGTTTTACTGCACAAACAACGAAAATGTAGTAAGTGACAAAATCTTTTCCTTTCGTTGTTTAGTGGGGGTCGTCAGCGATAAAAAGTTTATAAAGGTTTGAAGTTATTTAGAAAGTTTATTGCAAGTCTCTAACTGATCTCATTCTCAAATACTACACTCCTGGAAATTGAAGTAAGAACACCGTGAATTCATTGTCCCAGGAAGGGGAAACTTTATTGACACATTCCTGGGGTCAGATACATCACATGATCACACTGACAGAACCACAGGCACATAGACACAGGCAACAGAGCATGCACAATGTCGGCACTAGTACAGTGTATATCCACCTTTCGCAGCAATGCAGGCTGCTATTCTCCCATGGAGACGATCGTAGAGATGCTGGATGTAGTCCTGTGGAACGGCTTGCCATGCCATTTCCACCTGGCGCCTCAGTTGGACCAGCGTTCGTGCTGGACGTGCAGATCGCGTGAGACGACGCTTCATCCAGTCCCAAACATGCTCAATGGGGGACAGATCCGGAGATCTTGCTGGCCAGGGTAGTTGACTTACACCTTCTAGAGCACGTTGGGTGGCACGGGATACATGCGGACGTGCATTGTCCTGTTGGAACAGCAAGGTCCCTTGCCGGTCTAGGAATGGTAGAACGATGGGTTCGATGACGGTTTGGATGTACCGTGCACTATTCAGTGTCCCCTCGACGATCACCAGTGGTGTACGGCCAGTGTAGGAGATCGCTCCCCACACCATGATGCCGGGTGTTGGCCCTGTGTCCCTCGGTCGTATGCAGACCTGTTTGTGGCGCTCACCTGCACGGCGCCAAACACGCATACGACCATCATTGGCACCAAGGCAGAAGCGACTCTCATCGCTGAAGACGACACGTCTCCATTCGTCCCTCCATTCACGCCTGTCGCGACACCACTGGAGGCGGGCTGCACGATGTTGGGGCGTGAGCGGAAGACGGCCTAACGGTGTGCGGGACCGTAGCCCAGCTTCATGGAGACGGTTGCGAATGGTCCTCGCCGATACCCCAGGAGCAACAGTGTCCCTAATTTGCTGGGAAGTGGCGGTGCGGTCCCCTACGGCACTGCGTAGGATCCTACGGTCTTGGCGTGCATCCGTGCGTCACTGCGGTCCGGTCCCAGGTCGACGGGCACGTGCACCTTCCGCCGACCACTGGCGACAACATCGATGTACTGTGGAGACCTCACGCCCCACGTGTTGAGCAATTCGGCGGTACGTCCACCCGGCCTCCCGCATGCCCACTATACGCCCTCGCTCAAAGTCCGTCAACTGCACATACGGTTCACGTCCACGCTGTCGCGGCATGCTACCAGTGTTAAAGACTGCGATGGAGCTCCGTATGCCACGGCAAACTGGCTGACACTGACGGCGGCGGTGCACAAATGCTGCGCAGCTAGCGCCATTCGACGGCCAACACCGCGGTTCCTGGTGTGTCCGCTGTGCCGTGCGTGTGATCATTGCTTGTACAGCCCTCTCGCAGTGTCCGGAGCATGTATGGTGGGTCTGACACACCGGTGTCAATGTGTTCTTTTTTCCATTTCCAGGAGTGTAGAAGATTAAATTAATTGGTATTCTCTCGTGGTGGGCTATATTGGTTTTCACTGCCACCACTTAGATAGGTGTATGATTCTTAACCCCAAGGTGATTCTTTGGTTGAAACCGATACAGTGGTTTAGTAAGTGATGTGGAACGTCCGTACGTACATACAAATGTTCACACTTCATACGTCGCGATCACAGAGTGGACACTTCTATTGTTGCAAGATGATCGGTTGCAGTAGTCTTATGCTACCATCATCTGGTCTTCCGTAACAAATTATAAAGTTACATTACGCACAAAAGGCACTAACCACATATAGTTTAGGTAATTCATTATTGTAATTGGAGTGGTTTATGCTTTTGCAGGTTTCGCATACATGTGTGTTGCCTACAACCCAGCCTACTGCGCCATGTGAAAGTAGGTCAGTCGAGCTTCTAAAACATCTTTCTCTGCCTAGAGGCACTCATTTTTAATATTTTTTTGAAAGTAACTGCCGGTTTGCTGGTGAAGTTACTGTGAAGATGCAGCACACCTGGTCTGTAGCGGCTTCTATTTCGGTGAACTCTCATCGTCGCAGGGCTGGAAAATACATTAAGAAACTCCTTGTGGGAAGTGCCAGCGAACATTTTGTCTCTAAGCGAACATTTTGTCTCTAACAAAATTTGTCTCTCATGGTGTGATGTACCATCAGTAGATATTTGCCGCAAAGACTTCCCTATGTATTCAGTTGACTCATCACTTACCTGTAAATATAGAGTCATCAAACAATAATTCCTGAAATGAGATTTGTGCATGACGTTTCTTATTATTTCAGTGTAGGAAGATATTTTTGAGCTCTTCATACGTGAAAATTATATTGAGGTAAATTGGAATCTTTTAAACAACAAGAAACGAAGTATTACCCATAGTTGTTATCTGGTAACATTAAAGGAATGAAATGAACAGTCTCGTAATGCACTTCTTTCACTTTTGTTTCCATACTATATAGCTTGCTTTATTTTCTGAAGTTTACTAAGGGTATTTTACATTACTGTTCGTCGGAAAATAAAGATGTTAGATGTTAAGTCATATGAGTTATGAGATTTCAAGCTGTCCTGTTTGAATTCGTCATAACATAAGAAATTTACGTGCATTGATGGTTAAAATATTGTACAACGTACACCTGTAAGTTGCAGTCATCCTGCGAAATGAAGAATCTCACCATTTGTCCACAATAAACATTACCTACGGTGACCAATAACAAATCTTCTTTAAAATATGAATGTAGTTTATCGAAGAAGGGTTGATCCTCTTTTTTTTAGAAGCAAAGAAATCTCCTTAATGTCAGATTCGGAACATCATTACGAAATTCCTTTTACAGACGTCAGTGACGCGCTCTTATTGACAGACTGTCCCCGCAGCGACGCAGTTCAATCTCCCACGTTCTCACCTGCTTCAGCTTTGAAGGGAAGCCGGTGGAAAAGGCTGTCGAATAGAGCGGGCGGTATCCGCTTTTGCTTCGCCGTACAGGGCAGAAAAACAGCTTACGAGCCATAAGCCAGTCCGGTGGAGCGCCCTGCCAAAAGAGGTTCAGTTGCTCACTCCCTCGTTCGATCGGCCGGTGAGGGGCCGAAAAAAAAAAGAAAAAAGAGGGAGATACGCTGGAAGCTTTGGGGACGCGGGCATTAATTGGAAAAGGAAGGCCTGAAAGGACAAAAAGTCCTTGCAGAGGGACACGGAAACAGCACACCGAGAACGGAAGATGGATAGGACGTGTGATTGGAAGAGCCTGAAGGAAGTGTAGGGCCACAGTTTACTGGCCCTTGACGAAACGCATCGTAATTCGAGCTATTACTGGTTATAGTTAAATGTGTGTGAAGCATCATCCTCACTAATAAGTAAATAAAAACAAAATAAATAAATAAATAATTGAAACGGAAATTCATGAAATAAAATCTAGTTGTGGAAGTGTGGATATTCACGAATGGAATGACTTTGTTGCATTTCGATAGAAAAATGAATGAGCGAAGAAATGAATTCAAATTAGTAATGAAACTGGAAAAGGAGTAGCTAAGAATTCCAAGTTTTTTGATCAAGTTATCTTTCTAATAGACAGTAAAAAAGAGCTAAATGACCTATCAAAAACAATAAGCTCGTTCTTTAAAACAGAATTTGTGCTAGAATTAAAAATAACGTGGGCACATGGCACCAAAAGTTGCAGTAACAACTACGACGTACGCTTGAAAACGAAAGTACAGAAAAGAAAAACAGATGTTGTTCTCAGCTGAGCACAAGTGGCGAAAGCTAGCACATTTTATTTTCTACATCTACATCTACATCTACATCCATACTCCGCAAGCCACCTGACGGCGTGTGGCGGAGGGTACCTTGAGTACCTCTATCTATTCCAGTCTCGTATTGTTCGTGGAAAGAAGGATTGTCGGCATGCTTCTGTGTGGGCTCTAATCTCTCTAATTTTATCCTCATGGTCTCTTCGCGAGATATACGTAGGAGAAAGCAATATACTGCTTGACTCTTCGGTGAAGGTATGTTCTCGAAACTTTAACAAAATCCTGTACCGAGCTACTGAGCGTCTCTCCTGCAGAGTCTTCCGCTGGAGTTTATCTATCATCTCCGTAACGCTTTCGCGATTACTAAATGATCCTGTAACGAAGCGTGCTGCTCTCCGTTGGATCTTCTCTATCTATTTTATCAACCCTAGCTGGTACGGATCCCACACTACTGAGCAGTATTCAAGCAGTAGGTGAACAAGCGTACTGTAATCTACTTCCTTTGTATTCGGATTGCATTTTCTTAGGATTCTTCCAATGAATCTCAGTCTGGCATCTGCTTTACCGACGATCAACTTTATATGATCATTCCATTTTAAATCACTCCCAATGCGTACTCCCAGATAATTTATGGAATTAACTGCCTCCAGTTGCTGACCTGCTATTTTGTAGCTAAATGATAAGGGATCTATCTTTCTATGTATTCGCAGCACATTACACTTGTCTACATTGAGATTCAATTGCCATTCCCTGCACCATGCGTCAATTCGCTGCAGATCCTCCTGCATTTCAGTACAATTTTCCATTGTTACAACCTCTCGATACACCACAGCATCATCTGCTAAAAGCCTCAGTGAACGTCCGATGTCATCCACAAGGTCATTTTTGTATATTGTGAATAGCAACGCTCCAATGAGACTGCCCTGCGGCACACCTGAAATCACTCTTACTTCGGAAGACTTCTCCCCATTGAGAATGACATGCTGCGTTCTGTTATCTAGAAACTCTTCAATCCAATCACAAAATTGGTCTGATAGTCCATATGCTCTTACTTTGTTTATTAAACGACTGTGGAAAACTATATCGAACGCCTTGCGGTAGTCAAGAAACACGGCATCTACCTGTGAACCCGTGTCTATGGCCCTCTGAGTCTTGTGGGCGAATAGCGCGAGCTGGGTTTCACACGACCGTCTTTTTAGAAAGCCATATATGTTCCAAAATTCTACAACTGATCGACGTTAGAGATATAGGTCTATAGTTCTGCACATCTGTTCGACGTCCCTTCTTGAAAACGGGGATGACCTGTGCCCTTTTCCAATCCTTTGGAACGCTACGCTCTTCTAGAGACCTACGGTACACCGCTGCAAGAAGGGGGGCAAGTTCCTTCGCGTACTCTGTGTAAAATCGAACTTATATCCCATCAGGTCCAGCTGCCTTTCCTCTTTTGAGCGATTTTAATTGTTTCTCTATCCCTCTGTCGTCTATTTCGATGTCTACCATTTTGTCATCTGTGCGACAATCTAGAGAAGAAACTACAGTGCAGTCTTCCTCTATGAAACAGCTTTGGAAATAGACATTTAGTATTTCGGCCTTTAGTCTGTCACCCTCTGTTTCAGTACCATTTTGGTCACAGAGTGTCTGGACATTTTGATTTGATCCATCTACCGTTTTGACATAAGACCAAAATTTCTTAGGATTTTCTGCCAAGTCAGTACACAGAACTTTACTTTCGAATTCATTGAACGCCTCTCGCATAGCCCTCCTCAGACTACTTTTCGCTTCGCGTAATTTTTGTTTGTCTGCAAGACTTTGGCTATGTTTATGTTTGCTGTGAAGTTCCCTTTGCTTCCGCAGCAGTTTTCTAACTCGGTTGTTGTACCACGGTAGCTCTTTTCCATCTCTTACGAACTTGCTTGGCACATACTCATCTAACAAATATTGTACGATGGTTTTGAACTTCGTCCACTGATCCGCAACACTATCTGTACTTGAGACAAAACACTTGTGTTGAGCCGTCAGGTACTCTGTAATCTGCTTTTTGTCACTTTTGCTAAACAGAAGTTTTACTTTTGACATGAGCATAGCTGCTCCAGATTTTGACTACTGCTGTTTAGCAGTGTAATTTTACGATTTAGGAACATTAAAATGAAGTCAGTCCTAGTAGGCGTCGAAACCTTGGTCAGTGAGCCTACCATTTATGTGCAACCATGTTGGAACTATTATACAGTTGCTAAATATCAGCCATGTTCAAGATTGTGATATAGAACTTATCGATACCAAGAAGATTAAAATGACGCTGAGAGTTAATATACAGAATACATAATGAAGAATTTCGTTAGCAAGTTCTTATGAGGTGAAAAAAGAGTTTGGTAATCTACACAAAAACCCAAACCTACGTAATTTGTGAATAGAGGGATCTTTATAGGAAGCTAGATTGTAAGAAATGACGAAGACTGTAACTCCTAAATAACACTATTGTTACGTGCACGTTGATAGTCTCCGTAGCCCACCAGTACAAATATTCCAAGAACATTATATTACATGAGATTCCAGTTTTTCCAAGTCAGACAGTTCCAGTTGGTCAAGAATTATTTAGTGCCCTAATAGAGAGAGAGAATTAATAACAAAACTTTAGCAACATGTACGTATTAGGTGCGGTTTTCAAACTGTTGTATTGGAAACTATACTGAATGTATAGGCAATGACACGGAGGGGTAGCTGTACTAGTAAGAGAAAATATTTTTTACGGCATCTTGAAATTAAATACCCACACGTCAGCAATATCCACAAGACACTCAGAATCCGACCTCAATATTCGGGCTGTCTCCAGGCATCCTACTATGCTCCTATCAGGTGCCGATTTTACATCTCTGTCACAACAATTAGACCGTCCATTGCATGTGGTGGTGGACCAAAACACCCATCAAACATCATGGGATGCGAGTACGATGATTGTAGTGGTGAGCTTTCAATGACAATCCTAAAAGACAAAAAACCTAGTGCTGCTGAATGTCGGGACCCCCATTAGTAAAACCCCACAGTTACAGACAAATCAACAGTAAACCTCAGATTTGCATGGTGTTATGTAGCTGTACTAACCCGCTACAAAGTAAAAATAGACCCTTCGGATTCCGGTCACCTAACAATTGTTCTGACGTTATGTGGCGCAGATGAAGACCCTCGCTGGATCTAACCTGCACGGCGATGGAAAATTAGGAGTAAATAGGGTGACCAATTAAAATTAATCTCCCAGTAAGATCTAATTTATGACTATTCCAAACTAACACAGTGCATTACTGAGGCAAACATAGAGGCAATTACTCGACAGAATCAGTTTTACAATGGAAACAGAACAAGTCCTGTAAGAAAACTACATCGGCCTGCAAAAATATACGCGGCAACCAAGGGGTTTTTGAAAAATAAGAAGAGGACGAGCTGGATAAACCTCAGCAACTCTAGAAATATCGACACTACAGTGTCAAGAGTGTGGAAGAAGGTGAATAGCTTCAAGAAATCCTCACTACCTCGCCAGTACAATTCGCTGACTATGTTATGGAACAAATGTTACAAAAGTCGACAACTCTGGCCATCCAGTACCCACTAAACACAGAGGATAGAAATTCCAATGATCGTTATTCTCTTGTACAGACATTCTTAACGGTCAAGCTGCCGAGGGTTTTCTCCTCTGGTAAAAATGCTGCCTCCAGCCAAGATAACATCCACTATAGTGTATCATTTCTGCCATACGAAGGACAGCAGAACCTACTCCTAATTTAGAGTAAAATGTGTTCTGAATATTAGAACATCGAACCTCTAAAGATATGATGGATTATACCTGTGTTGAAAGCAGGGAACAATCCTGGTTAAGTAGCATCATACCAACAACATTTCTACGCTGTCCGTACTGCGTGTTGGAAGGAATGGCCAAATTCCGGTTGGTGATGTGGTTTGAACACCGTAATCAGGTGGAATTTTGTAAAGGGAAAGGTGTCGAAGTTCTCATGCATCCGGTTAGTGACAAACAATTAATTTTAAGCTGAAATGAGTATCTAATAGTTCTGTTTCTGGACCTAAGCATTACCTACTGTTACTTGACAGTTTATGGTCACACTGTCACACAACATCATTTATAACATAATACACATATTCCAGTACCTAGTGTAGTCAGTCCTTTGACGCTGATTGGAAACAGCAAACAATATTCACTGCTGCCAATGATTGCTGATTAATTCTTTTTCCTACGTTTTTTACGGTGAGGGAACCCCCTTATTTTCTGCAGTCTTGGGGCCTTCTTTAGCTGGTTCTTGACAGGAAAGTTAACTTAGAAGAATCAGAGTGTCACAAACTTGTTTGCCACTGAAAGCAGCCCCAAAGCAGGTGTAGAACAAGGAAGCCACAGTGTCCAGTGTCAACACACCAGGCACATCGGAAGGCAACCTGTGTTCCGTAAACATGTATGTGCGAGGTGCTAGAAGGAATCATTTTTGTTGAGATAAGGTCAGGAAGCCAAATAAAAAACTCAGCTTGAGTCTGTGAGACTGGCCATTGGTCATTGAACCGTGGCGCCATTGCTTTAGTAGACTGTTCTGTCTGGTGCCACTGGCTCAGGTGTAGTATCAACTATCCTTCTTGCGGCTCCAATGCCCATACCTATGAGGAAGAGTTGGTGTCTGTGGGCTGTGTCCTTAGAAGCTCTTTGCTTGCCGATATACACTCCTGGAAATTGAAATAAGAACACCGTGAATTCATTGTCCCAGGAAGAGGGAACTTTATTGACACATTCCTGGGGTCAGATACATCACATGATCACACTGACAGAACCACAGGCACATAGACACAGGCAACAAAGCATGCACAATGTCGGCACTAGTACAGTGTATATCCACCTTTCGCAGCAATGCAGGCTGCTATTCTCCCATGGAGACGATCGTAGAGATGCTGGATGTAGTCCTGTGGAACGGCTTGCCATGCCATTTCCACCTGGCGCCTCAGTTGGACCAGCGTTCGTGCTGGACGTGCAGACCGCGTGAGACGACGCTTCATCCAGTCCCAAACATGCTCAATGGGGGACAGATCCGGAGATCTTGCTGGCCAGGGTAGTTGACTTACACCTTCTGGAGCACGTTGGGTGGAACGGGATACATGTGGACGTGCATTGTCCTGTTGGAATAGCAAGTTTCCTTGCCGGTCTAGGAATGGTAGAACGATGGGTTCGATGACGGTTTGGATGTACCGTGCACTATTCAGTGTCCCCTCGACGATCACCAGTGGTGTAAGGCCAGTGTAGGAGATCGCTCCCCACACCATGATGCCGGGTGTTGGCCCTGTGTGCCTCGGTCGTATGCAGTCCTGATTGTGGCGCTCACCTGCACGGCGCCAAACACGCATACGACCATCATTGGCACCAAGGCAGAAGCGACTCTCATCGCTGAAGACGACAAGTCTCCATTCGTCCCTCCATTCACGCCTGTCGCGACACCACTGGAGGCGGGCTGCACGATGTTGGGGCGTGAGCGGAAGACGGCCTAACGGTGTGCGGACCGTAGCCCAGCTTCATGGAGACGGTTGCGAATGGTCCTCGCCGATACCCCAGGAGCAACAGTGTCCCTAATTTGCTGGGAAGTGGCGGTGCGGTCCCCTACGGCACTGCGTAGGATCCTACGGTCTTGGCGTGCATCCGTGCGTCGCTGCGGTCCGGTCCCAGGTCGACGGGCACGTGCACCTTCCGCCGACCACTGGCGACAACATCGATGTACTGTGGAGACCTCACGCCCCACGTGTTGAGCAATTCGGCGGTACGTCCACCCGGCCTCCCGCATGCCCACTATACGCCCTCGCTCAAAGTCCGTCAACTGCACATACGGTTCACGTCCACGCTGTCGCGGCATGCTACCAGTGTTAAAGACTGCGATGGAGCTCCGTATGCCACGGCAAACTGGCTGACACTGACGGCGGCGGTGCACAAATGCTGCGCAGCTAGCGCCATTCGACGGCCAGCACCGCGGTTCCTGGTGTGTCCGCTGTGCCGTGCGTGTGATCATTGCTTGTACAGCCCTCTCGCAGTGTCCGGAGCAAGTATGGTGGGTCTGACACACCGGTGTCAATGTGTTCTTTTTTCCATTTCCAGGAGTGTATATACGGGGTTCGCTCGCCCGAAGTGAGGCACGATGTTTGGGTATTGGCACCCAAGCTAAAGTTCATAATTATAAAGTTTCGACCATTTTTTAAATATTTACATGTTTGATTCAGTGAATAAATCATTTTATCTGAGGTCCATAAATCAAACCGTTACAGAGGCGGCGAGTTTCCGCCTGTAGTTAGATGAGTCCCTTCATTAACATAGCTGTGTGAGGTGTGAGATCCACAATTTCAAGCTTAACTTTGCCACATGTAATAATTTTCATTCAATAAGATGTCTTCTATTGTATGACACAGTTTCTCTTAAATTTTCATTATCTTATGGGAGCTTTTCTTCCCTGTAGATCACATGCGTTCAGACTTTTAGCATCTTAGAGGTATGCTAAACAGCTCAAGCAACACTTCACACAGGAATCTGTCGAATCCTGTCCATGATCAAGTTTCGAAGTCCTGTTGTCTTCTAAATCCCGTTTAGGTTCATAAATAGGAATTTGAAGGATTTTCAATGCTTGTAAGCCTCTGAGCTATGCAGTCATCTTTCTGTGCAACAAACCTTTCTATTACTGTCATTTAGTTATTGATCACATTTTCACTGGAAAAATGTAGACAAACAAAGTGAGAAAGGAACTTCAAGAATTTAAATTAACTATAAGTAGCTTGGGCTGTGTTAATTTGTGCCTCTCTAGCCTCAAAGGCTGGTCTGTAGAGTCCGTCGTTGCCCTAAGCTTCGATATTCCTATTTTGCGGAAAGTATTTCAATGTGTTTTTCTTTTGGTAAGAGCTCGTTGTTTCATGGAGTGCCTTGGGTCAGAAATTTGTGTATTCGAGGAAAGTGTCTGAGCCGGCCGGTGTGGCCGTGCGGTTCTAGGCGCTTCAGTTTGGAACCGCGTGACTGCTACGGTCGCAGGTTCGAATCCTGCCTCGGGCATGGATGTGTGTGATGCCCTTAGGTTAGTTAGGTTTAAGTAGTTCTAAGTTCTATGGGACTGATGACAACAGATGTTAAGTCCCATAGTGCCCAGAGCCATTTGAACCATTTTAAAGTGTCTGATTTCCATTACTGTTAACATGGGCTCGTGGACATAGTTTAGAAAAGATGAGTACAACTGATAAGGATAAAATTAATCAGTCTGAACTTAATACGGAAATCAAACAAGACAATTGGAAGACTGCTGAGATTGAGAGAGTCATGGTAGTAATTTGTAAGTGTTGGAAGTGACGCATAGTGAATTTAATAACATGCACATTAACAGGGATGAATCAGAAGCTGAGTTGTGTGATGACAATGTGACAATTTCTCAGACGACGAAAAACGTTGTGGCTATTGCATGCAAGGACATGACAGTGTTACTCTTTCTTCGCTGCCATCTTCTGAGTTTCAATCCTTCTTCACTAAGGTAGCATTAGAAAATAAGATTGAACACCATAGAAAAAAGATCAGTAGCACAGCATAGAAGTGAGGAAGAGTAGGACCAAAATTCATGAGAGCGTTATAAAAAATACTTTCTCAACAAGATGGAATAAAATTTTGTGGCACTTACATTAATCGGTGAACAGCAGAATGACAGGAATGTTACGTGTTCCAATGGAACAGGACAGTTCAAGGAACATAGGGGAAATTTCAAGAAATCAAGTAAACAGTTAATGGGTTACGTACAAGGGTTTGATGGAAGGATGGTAGATGAAGGAAGAAATTAAGAAATCCGAAGACGACGGGAAACAATGAACTGATTAACGGATCAGTATTGATGATAGTAATTTTTAAACCCTGCCTCATAAAGTGAAGGGCACAACCGCCTAGTTTCACAATGGCACTGATTTCATAAAGAATGGTAAGACGAAGTATAAGTTGAAGCAACACTAATCAAGAAGCAAATAGAGAAATTGTCATTACATAATGACACATGGTAGAATAGGTCTGTTCTGGTAAACGTAAGATAAGGAGGAAGTAAGAGTGTTGTTCCAATTTGAAGGAATACAGGCAGACATCAGCCGTCGTAATCGAGAGGGGCTGGCAGAATTGTTTAAGGACAGAGGACGTAATAGTACTTGAGGAAACAGTACAAGGACTGGTGAGCCGTTGATTAGTGAACAAGATAGGTGGAAGGGAAGAATTGCGACAGTTAATGTACATACTCTGCTGTATAAGATCTTGTGCCGCAATCTGCAAATATGGAGCCAGTCATACCGACGGGAATCGCATATTAAGAAGTCCAAGAATAAGAGATTTGAAAACATTATATTTTGGTGTTGAAGTATGCCCTATTCTTGAACACACTGAACCGTCCGCATGACGGACTTCCAAGGTTACGGTCTGCCAGATAAAAAAATCGATTTTATTATCACGTGTCTTCGGGAAGAGGCAGCTACCACGATACTCATGGTCGTGGTGCAGTGCAGAACGTATGAAAAACATGATCAAGAGATTGTCACAAGTTTTTGGGACAGAAGAAGCAAGAGTACGCCAAAGAGGCATTCTGATGCAGGATCACAATTTCGTAGTCCTGCTCAGAAAGGCATGATGAAAATGGAAATGTTCTTGAACGCAGTGTTTGAGCAGAAAGAGCTAATACGTATCTGCCACGCGAAGTTACCGAACAGGATTCAGAAAGATATTAGAGCACCTGGACTAAATACTTCTAGCGTCCAACTCCCACTGAAATTGTCTAAAGTGAACTTAAAATGTATCGTAACTCTTTACCATAAGACTCATACTGACAGGCAAACTTAGGCGCATTTTTACGAAAGTATACGGACACAACATATATCTATACTAATAGCTCCGAAATCAGTGACTTTGTCAGAAGCACGTACTGCACACCATGTTTGCAGAAGTCTGGGCTTTTCATATTACCAGCAGAGGCATCTTGGACCCCAGAACTTAATGCGATTCTACAAGCACTTGTTTTCTGTTCGCGGACGACAATTTCTTTATATTTTCTGCTCAGTGACTCGTTATGGGCTCCAACAGTACTTAAGATCCCCGTTGTGGACAATATTATCGAAGAGTAGGAATCGATGCCTGAAGAAGGCCATTCCGTCATTTTTTCTCAGGTTGATACCACACTACGGGCTCGCTGCCAATGGAGCTGTGGGTGCTTAGCCAAAGAAGTTCCTGTGGCAGTGCATACCACCTGGACTGTACTCACAATCGCAGTTTACCAGTATGTCCTACACAGATTAATCATGGAAGACTGACAACGGGAGGGGGAAAAAACAACAAGACACAAAGGCAAGAAGTACGCAATTCTCCCTTCGTTTCCCGATTCAACGAAATTTCACGTAAGTTCAGTGCTCAGACACCTCGCCAAACTAATAGCTAGGCCCAGATAAAACCATCCACACAGGCTACACATTGTAGACACCATACTGTTCATGTGGAGAAGAAGAGTAATGATCACCTTTTCTTTTAATGCCTCAGACTACAAGCAAGTACTCCTTCATTTTACAAGAACGTGTGAAGCTTTGTTATCCATTGCCAACCGGTTTCTTAGCAGCGTGAGATCACACGACTGTTCACGATACGTATAGATTTAACGTTGCAAAGCGTACCTCGTCTAAGAGCAACATGTCACAGACAATTGGACAGCACAGAAGTGTTGCCTAACATTCAACCTCACAATGATTATTTTCTACCAATGTTTGTATATTTTATGCAAATATGAACTGGGTGTATGGTGTGAACTAAGAGCAGATAAATTCAAATAAAAACTTGGTAACGTCGTATAGAAACCTGGCGGAAGGCGAAGTTTCCACCTCTACGATTCCCTGTTTCTTTAGTTCTTGGTACTCAAATATGTAAAAATGCTACATGATTTTCCTTCTTTACTTACTTTTTTAATTTTTTTTCACTACCGTATGTGATGCTTCCTCGGTGTGCCCTAGCGCTAATTATCTTTTCCAAAATTGAAGCTTTAGGTATGCTGCTATGTACACTACTGGCCATTAAAATTGCTACACCAAGACGAAATGCAGATGATAAACGGGTATTCATTGGACAAATATATTATACTAGAACTGACATGTGATTAATTTTCACGCAATTTGGGTGCATAAATCCTGAGAAATCAGTACCCAGGACAACCAACTCTGGCCGTAATAACGGCCTTGATATGCCTGGGCATTGAGTCAAACAGAGCTTGGATGGCGTGTACACGTACAGCTGCCCATGCAGCTTCAACACGATACCACAGTTCAAGAGTAGTGACTGGCGTATTGTGACGAGCCGGTTGCTCGGCCACCATTGACCAGACGGTTTCAATTGCTGAGAGATCTGGAGAATGTGCTGGCCAGGGCAGCAGTCGAAGATTTTCTGTATCCAGAAAGGCTCGTACAGGACCTGCAACACGCGGTCGTGCATTATCCGGCTGTAATGTAGGGTTTCGCAGGGATCGAATGAAGGGTAGAGCCACCGGTCTTAACACATCTGAAATGTAACGTCCATGCGAACAAGAGGTGACCGAGACGTGTAACCAATGGCACCCCATACCATCACGTGGGGTGATACCCCAGTACGTCGATGACGAATACACGCTTCCAATGTGCGTTCACCGCGATGTCGCCAAACACGGATGCGATCACCGTGATGCTGTAAACAGAACCTCCCATCTCTTTCTCCATTTTCCCATCTCTCTTCTCTGCGTCCATTATTTCCTTCCCCCTTCCCCCTCTCTCTATCCATCTCCTTCTCCCTTTGTCTCTCTCCACCTCGTCCTTGGCCCTGTTTGTCCATCTCCTCCTTCTATGCATTTTCTCCCTATTCCCTCTTTATCCATCTGCACTTCTCCCCCCTCCCCCCTCTATGACTTTGAGCCTTGCTTATGGCTACTGCTAGTGAAGCCACGATTAGGAATTGAAGTCGCTTGAAATGAGTGCGGTAAATCGAGGTGAATCATAGGTATACCGGGTATCAGAGACGACTCGTGATGCTGATCTGTAAGGATATTAGCTTGAACGACAGTATTTCGCATAGTTTTAATCTGCAAATGGGTAGGATTACAAAGTTTTGGGGGATTTAGATTTACCTTGATTAAAATACTAAATATACATATCTTTACATCATACGTACCTATAATATACGGGAACCAACATTTTCAAGTCAGTGGTACATGGATTTCTCTTTCCGACCTTAATGAATGAATCTTCTCTTACTGTACATATAAGTGAGTGTTTTTTTTTTCTTCGTATCACAGCAATCCTTTCCTGTTTATTCAAATAAACTTTTCAATAATCCAATAAGATTAAGCTCCAGTAGGAGATAACTTGTTAAATTTCTAATACTGCTTCAGTGGGTTGGCAATAACACCTAACCAGTTGCAGCATACAGGTTTATCAAACCTTAAGGGACTTTTCCATAGGGCAAGTATTTTAGCTTTTAATTCTTTCCTCTGATTTAATAGTTGTCACTTTAGCTGCAGGGTTCACTAAAATAAAATGTGCAGACTGACTTTTTAGTAGATTTTCGTAGAAAGGTAGCGAGTTGTTTTTATTTTTCTCCTTATTTATAAATCCATTGTGCCTGAGTTTCACCTTGTACCGCGATCTTCCACTACACATGACATTCCCTAAAAGAACTGGCCTGTCCTGCCATTCAGCGGAGATTATTCGCCACACTGTGGTTGTCTCATTGCAGAATAGCGGTACGTATTTTTTTAAGTCCCACACTTCTATAGCTTTTGTTCTTTGACATCATTTTGTCAATCGTTCCTTCTGTGTATCATTTACCTCTAAAGGTTGTATGCTGCGCATACAGTTCCAGATTTGCATTTGCAGCATCGAAGACCCTTTGTGCCATGCTCAGCGTATGGAATATCGAATTATTCTACTGTGTATCACGGTGGGACACAGCGAACTGGTATTTACCGGTGCAGAATAGCCTCCTATAGACTGTCGGTTATAACGTGCTTTCTGATGACCTGTACTGTACACCTCCACGGAGAGAAATTTTCCAGCATATGACAAGAATTTTATAGAAATTTAAGACTTTGTAGATTTCATTCAGGATGTCCAGGAATGGACTCTCTCATTTCAACATTAAATACCTTGAAATGGATCGGCATAAAAATTCAACGGTCAGTATGCATTTTGAGATATCTGTAGCCGTTGTATACGGAAGTTACGAAACAGTATTTACAATAGCAGCTAATTGATGCAGATGTACACAGGACAGCTCGTATCAACATCCAAAAATGAGCTCGGGCTCTGTAAGCAGTATCTGCAGTCACATCACAATATTTTCACAATGTCCACCGCTCGCAGTAGAGAAGTGATACAAACGGACAATGAAATTTGCTATCATAACTCACTGTGTCTCGGCGGATATCAATGCAGATGTCACAGAGATAGAAGATAAATGCTGTTCCAACGTGTTATGGTGATTGCAGTAGATTCTTTCAATGCGCTCCACAAGAAGTAGTCACAAGGACTTAACGCGGCTTAATATTCCGGACAGTCCATGCCAACGTCAGTAAATCTGAGATACTCCGAGACAATGACTCCATTCCCGAAGTGTTAATCAAGAGAGCGAAACACCTGTTCGGCGCGATGTGATCGGTACCCATCCTGCATGAACCACTTGGTTCACTTAGTTTCGAACGCTGGCTGCGTAGCGACAAATTAAGCGGAAATTACAAAGTGTAAGTAGCCTGTCTATGTGTCTGTATGAAGACTGCATTAGTAACTCTCACAGCGCTGCGCGAGAGACTCTGTGGATGGTCGTACTTGCAGCTGGAACTTAACAGTCAGCGGTGATGGCAGTTGGAGGTGAACAGTCAACATTGATGGAAGTTAGATGTAAGTAGTCAGCAGTGATGGAGGTTAGAGGTTAATAATTAGCAGGGTTGGAGGTTTGCAGTATTAGCGCGAGTGGACAGTCTGAATATATATACGTCATTGAGATTTATTACTGATGATTATATTTTTTGAACTGGTTGTCATATATTTAAAGTAAATACATTGTTTTCTCTGCAACAAAATCTTTCCTTTGCTAACCACATGCCTATTAGTAGTTAGATCCCTCAGTAGTTAGAATCTTTTATTTAAGTGGCTGTTTTGACGCTTGCTGTATGGCACTTGTGGTGTAATGAAGATTTTTTTGAGGTGAGTGACTTATGAAATGTATGGGCTATTGTTGGGATTTCTAATAATTCAGCGCCATTCTTTTGTATTAATTATTTGAAGTCAGATTACCACTTTTGAGCAGTCAGATTCCGATGCGCATGTCTATTGTAGACAATAAATGTATAGGACAAGTTTGAGTTGTATTTGTCAGGAACAATTCTGTAGGTCAGAAATGTAATGTAAAGTCAAACAATAAGACAGTAAGTACAGTTTCACTCTTCAGATTAAGAATATTGAGTAAGCACTCAGCAGTTTAAGCAGGTTCACTTGCATTCAATTTCACTCAGCAATATAAGTAAAAATTTTATGAAGAAGTTTCCAAAGTAACTCTCACTAGTCATTAATTCAGGCATGAAAAGAGACCGCTAGTCCACTTACTGCACACCGCAACCGTAATAGCAACTTTAGGAGAATATAATGATATTGCTTACACAAATTGAGATTTTCATGACACTAAAATAGCTGTTTTGGTCATTAACGAATCCATTCAGGCAGACGTATGTTTCATATGTTAACCAGATGCAGCCAACGTCAAATCTTTCGTTATGAATGAATTTGAGAACATTGTTCGCAAAGTAACTCCATTGTCGCACTGAAGATAAGGATATGACGTGGTGACACGGTGCTGAATGGAGGTACGTGTAGAATGTTTCTAAACATTGATCCTCTCACATGTAGACGTATAAATCGTATTTTATATACAATGCATTAATCACTATTATCATTTTACAGAAGTATTAGTGGTATAGCATCAGGAAATATAGATTGTTTTAATCCAGATAATGGGATGCAATGAGAAAAAGAGGCATATCTCGTGAAAAAATTTAATTTTGAGACATAGAAGACCTCAGAAGTTAAGTCCCATAGTGCTCAGAGCCATTTGAGGAACAAAACTACGAAAAATGTATGAAAGATAAAATGTGAAGCATAAAAGATTCATTTTTAAGTGGCCGTGAGCAGTGAACGTAGAACTACTAAAGCCAGTGCAGTTTTCGAGAGGCTGTGTGCCATCGAAGCAGTTCATCACATGTAACTAAAATAAAAATGCATAAATGGATGATTCAGTGAGGAACTGAGAGTTAACAGAAATATGTTAACAAACAGAATGCAAATGAGCGTTTTGGGAATGTCAAATTTATTCCACGAAGAGATACTGGGAATAGGATACGTGTATCGAAGAAAAGAAAAATTTTACGAATATAAACAGCTGTCATTTGTGTGGGAAGTCACGTCCACGTAGCAACTTTCGAAGAAAAGTAAGGCAGTGGAAGAGCAAGTTCTGGTTTGGCGTGTCAAAAAAAAAAAAAAAAGTATCTGAACAATGATATAACCTAGCTTCAAATTTTCACCTGGTTATTGTCCGTTAATAACATGCTAACTAACTATAAGTTTCAGTGTTAGCTGAGTGAAATCGTGAACGACGGACAGAGTCGAAGAACTAAATTCAGGGTTACAGATGCGCAGAAACAAGTAATATGCTAGAACAACAGCTGTAATAAACATCCAATGGGATGGAAGCTTAGCGAATACTAGGGGAAATAGATTACTTAGATCCTAAAAAAAAAACATATTCACATTTCTCACGTTTCTGCGACTTTACAAGACAAGAATGAAGGTCTATGATCAGAAGTACTGAAAAAAAATAAGTTAGAAGAATGAAGTTAATAAGTATTTAAAAGAATGGGTGTTGGTAGCATGTGGCCACAAATCAATGAAGATAAACAACGAGTAACAAAAGTTTCGTCAGGGTTCTGCTACCACAAAGACCTTGTAAAGAATAACTAGACTCACTGATGGCGCTGCAGTCGCGGGATAATTTGAATCTTCGGCTGGACGCCATTATAGTGGTCGTAGTCTGATGTGTTGTGTAGTATTGTTGCTTATGAAGACCCTGATTTAACGTTGCATATTTCTTGGGGCGTACATACAGTATTTGTTACTCGTACTTCTACTGTCTGTACATAACTGTGGCCGGCCATGGTGGCCGAGCGGTTCTAGGCGCTACAGTCTGGAACCGCACGACCGCTACGGTCGCAGGTTCGAATCCTGCCTCGGGCATGGATGTGTGTGATGTCCTTAGGTTAGTTAGGTTTAAGTAGTTCTAAGTTCTAGCGGACTGATGACCTCAGCAGTTAAGTCCCATTGTGCTCAGAGCCATTTGAACCATTTGATTAATTGTACAAATAAATTCTAGAAAGGAACGAATATTTCATTTCACAGGTATGTGGATATTTTAAGTTGTTTTGTATGTCAGTGCACTTGCTTAATAAATGTTTTTGTAACATGTGTGTGCATCAATTTGCAGGTTTCCTTTCTCAAAACCACAGCTGTTACAAAAATGGCTACACACTGTCAGGAGGCAAGATTTCCGACCGACAGAATACCATTTTATATGTTCTGATCATTTTTAAGAAAGCTGGCTGATCGGTAGTGTTTTCATGGTCTAGGTTAGGTTGAAACTTGATAATTTGGTCGTGAGTTACCAAAGCACTATGCCATATACAACGCACTTCTCGTCATAAAATCTAAAGCAACGTAGAGTTAGAAAATATCTAATTAGTGGACAAATCTTCGAGTATTTTGATGCATTTTGCGTACATTTATGGTAAATGAACTACGAAAAATGCTAGGGGTCCAGAACATAACTTTTAGCAACGACAGATTCCATGTAGTACGTAAGATAAATTCATAAACAGTGACTAGTTGCTGTTTGTTCATAAATTAAAAAGTATATTGTAGTAACGTATTTAAATAAGGCATTATGTTTGTGACCTAACTCAAGGGAAGGCATTTTATAACCATAAGTGATGTATAAACATTCAAACTCCGCGCGTCAGTTTACTAATGGCCGCCGTCCAGCTATTCAATTTGTCCGCTCTTCACAGTCGACCACTCGTGCGGTTGTGGGGGCCTGTGCTACCATGAGAAACTGCAAAGAATATACTGAGCAAATTACCATGAGTCAGATTACAATTGGATTAAATACCCTATTAATTAGTGTTATACATTGCTCTGCAAAATACTGGCCGTCGAGGTAACCTATTGCCTACTCTAGGGAATTGAATGAAAACGTGGAAGAATGTGGCGAGATGTCTCGCAGTCGTGCACAGAAAACTGGACATCACAACGAAGCCAGCGAGATACACGGGTCCTAGACGAACTTATAGCGGGACTTTGAATTTCGCCGCGCTACACTCGTTCCCTCAGATAAAAAAAAATATCCCGTCGCAGCGGCATGAGCGCTCGATGGCAGAGAAAATACTAAAATTGTAACTTTTTTTTGTTATTCTATCCGTTTCTTGATTGTCTCTTGATAGCCGAAGCTTAAGGCAGACGTGATCTGATGAAGACGTTAAAAAAAACTTATTAGCTAGTCTTGATCTGATTTTAATGTGTAGACATATTGTGGAAGTTGTTAAGAAATTCGGAGGATGGAAGTAGCAAAGTAAATTAAATTGCATACAGTATCAAGATGATTTTAATTGGTATAAATTAGTGATTCCTGGACGATTGCAAGATTTCGGAGCAGACTTTTCACGCCGAAATGAAGGAGATTTTTGAAGACCTGGACGCCGAAGACCTGGACGCCACACGAAAGAAGACAAGTTAACCTGGTAAAGGATGAACTCTTATCTACGCCACTTCCCCCTGTCGGTTACATTTTCTTATTCTCTGTTTCTTTTCAGTAATTTTTGTAGTGGAAATTGGTTTAACTTTTGCTCAAAAACGCCACAAGGACCACCCCAACTATATCTTTTCTGTAATACGAAGTCCGATCTGCATTTCTTTCTTTCTTTCCCTTTTTTCACGGTCATTAACGATTTAAAAAAAAACCATATTCATTTACGATTTCTTCCCACATTTCCAACGTTTTTTCTTTTTCTTTTCATCTCTCTTTTCTTTTTTTACTAACAACTACAACTGGCTTCTGCGACAGGACGCAATTTTCGGATGTGTCGTTTTTGAGCAAATTTGAAACTTTAATTTGTATTTTTTCCCAACAGAGAATAATAAAAAATCCTGAAGTTTAAAGGGTAACCAAAACACCAACTTTATTGTACCTAAGCAAATGATTATACAACAATATTGTAAAGAATTTTTGTAACTAATTCAATCTGTTTTCTTTTCATGACATATATTGATGCAAAACTGTTATTTTGAGACCTTTTGGTGATTATCCGATGGAGATGTATTAAGAAAATCCATATTTTGACGAATACGGTTTACGCAGAAGTGTTTGACCAGCCGCTGCAGGACAGAAAATTTAATGGTGAGTCACACAATTATGTTTCATTCAAACATTCAATAGCCATTTGCAGAATCCATTTTTCCCTTTCCACGCATCCTGTAGTTTTCTTTTAGATTTTTCCAAAATTATCTATCTCTATTGTAGTTTGTGGTAATTATAGTATTGTTGTAGCATATGAAGATCGTGAATTTGACCGCCAAACAGTCATTTGTTACGAAAAATATTGTCCGCCCTGCTGCATCTTTCTCAACCGCTGTTTGCAATAGAGCAATCATTTACATTGACGAGAAAATATTTCATCCTAAACTTGAGTCAAATCTTTGTTAATCAGACTTATATTATTCCCTTTTTGACTTACGATTATACATCCAATTACAATGGAACGCGGTAAGGTAGAAATAGTTTCGGCAGATGAGTTAAGTGAAGTAGATTCATCTTTCAACCAACAAGAAAGTCCGCGTTTCCCTCCATGGACGAGTTCACAGATCAATGCAATGATATTGCCTCAAACTCGCAACATTTGTGATAATACACAGATGGCGACTTTAAATGACGAAATGTGGAATGGACGCGAGACTAGACCGTCAGCGCCATTATTAACATCAATGTCAGAACCGAATATGAGACAAATTCAGCAATGTGACACAAATCGGACACAGGAAACTGACAAACTGGACCGACTATTAGAGTTATTTGCAGACATGAAACGAGACGTTAGTCAGAAAATTGACATATTAAACCATACTATGACCGAAAATTTTGAACGAACGACAAAACAGATGAATTAAATAACACCACTCAACAGCTCAGCCAGCGATTTGAGACATTGTCCAACCGAGTCACTAAACAGGAAGAAACTTTGGTTACATTCACACATGAAACAAAAAACAATATCACCCGATGTGAGAATCAGTTAACTCAAATAGTTAATGTGCAGCAGGTAGTGAACACCCGTGTGGAAGAGTTAGCTCAGGCCACATTTCAGCTAGCTTTGAAACGTCCCCTTATAACACTTGTACATATGAAACGTCCACTTAGAACAAATTATACAAGACTGTGCTTAACCTGGCACACAATAATTTTAGCGCAACGCAATCTGACTATCAAAGATCCCTGCAAAAGAATGGCCCTGAGTAACATTAAACTATACCTTTCAGAAATCACTTACCTCACAAAAATCTTCGTTACTCGAACTACTGCAATACAGCGAGCGCCACTACTGCCAGCTAAATAAAAGATTCAAACTACTGAAGGCACTAACTACTGATAGGGATAGTTAGCAAATGAAAGATATTAATAGAGAACAAACAATGTATTTACCTTAATATTCATAATTGACATTCAGTCTTACAGATTATCAAAACTCCGCCATCTCTCTCCCCACGTCCACCACTGCTGGCGGCTCACCTCCAACTGCCCAACGCTATCTGCTGTTCACATCCAGCTATAGCAGTTCATGACAACAATGGCAGGCAACAATGCAAACTAGCCACATACTGCACACAGCACAGCCAGTGATTTTCATACAGAGAGCGCTACGTAACGTTGCCCATAAGAAAACATAAACAGCAAACTTACATAGCCCCCATGCTCCCCACAAAAAAATTTTACATAATATTTTTGGGCAGTGGCCAATACATATTTGTTAAATTTTTTTTTTTTTTTTACAATTACAATAACAAAGAAATCAAATGCACACACTTATTTATACAATGTTGGTCAAAAGCTAAAATTTTCTCACAGTCCATAAAGACAGTCCAGATTGTTCATCATAATAGTAATTACAGTTTTTGTTTTTCACAAAGTCTCATTAGTAAAAGAAATTGCACATAGAAGTAGTGGATTTCCATGCAGTCTTGAAGACGTAGGGTTGTCCTTCCAACAGAAAGACAGTGCTGACTCTTGACATGCTGACAGGTAATGGGCCACAACAGAGCAAACCCACAGCAGAGTCATTCGAAGTTCTGACGAATATTGGTAGGTAGGTCATCACTGAGCAGACCCACTGCAGTCCTGGTAGAGAGTATGGTATTGATGGGCCACCAGAGATGCAGACCCACTGTAGTCCTTGTAGAGATGGCCAGCAGCCATCTGTTGTGACTGTGCAGGTGCACAATCACCATTGAAGAGTCTTGCGGATAATAGAGCAAGTCCATAACCACCACTTGTGCACTCACAAAGTTTTTGGAATTGTCCTTAGAACCAGCAATGCTGTTATCCAGTCCCTAGCTGAATTAGTAACACACGTGCAAACACTAACAGTCCCAACTTCTCACATAGTGTCCATATAGTATGACCAACAGAAAAGTGTGCAGTGAAATGAATGCTTACAAGTTAATAATATGATGAACTGGTGTCAATTACAATTTTATGACGTAAGAATACAATTACAAAGGTACAAAATACATCATTAAAAACATAACAATACAGATAACATTTGTAGTACAGGCTTTACAAAACAATAGAAATAAACATATACATCAGTGTTACAAGAATTATGACATAAGTAAATACATAAAAGATCAGAATAACTTTTGAAACATCAACTTCACACATGAACATTAAAACAAAACAGAATAAATAATGTCTCAACATCTTTACAAAGTAAATAACATAGTATTAGAAAAATTCTACAACATAGCTCTCATCAGCTAAACACATAAAGACAGGAAAAACACAAATACACACGGGTACCCAAACATATAGTGGGATAACACAAAAGGAAAGGACAGGGTTTGTTTCATTGCAGTATTTTGTAAACAAAACTTTCTTTGCTTCTTGGAGATCTCCCTTCGTTCATCATCATTCCCAAAAAGTCCTATCTATACCTCCTTCCTGTATTCTATTCATATTTTTTTTCAAAATAATTATTTCTGATTGTACAATACTCATTGGGGCCCAAATCTTTTTCATATAACTTCGCATTGCATTCTTTACCTATTCTCCATAGTCAGTTTCTTATATAGTCTACCCCTCTTAAGCTAACTTAAATCTACTGAGCTCAGATGCTAAACTAAGGGACGAGGCAATGCAGCAAAAAAAAAAAATTAACACCAACATCAATGACAAAAAATAGAAATGGCAAAGCAAGAAGCATAAATTAGCAAAGCAAGTGCAATATTACAACTAATATAAGGCAATGCAGGAAACAAGAAAAACTAGCTTAGAAGAGTAACACAAAATCAAATTCAGTAACACTATGCCTGACAAACAGCAGCAGCAACTTATATCTAAACATGACAAAGCTCAAGCAGAAAAAATATTACACTAAAGACGATAATGCAGACAAGGGAAATGTATATTCACATCTTAATGTCTATGTAATTAAAGTGGTGCACCATAACAACTTATTGTAAAAAAAATATTACCATGTACTTGAAAAGAAAATTATGTGTTACTGTTACTAGTTCCTTCTTATTGTTCTTTCCTTTCCAAGTGCTCCTTTTTTAAAGAATGTGGATCATAAAATAATTATTTAATAGATCTGTTGACAGAAAGTGTTCACATTAGCAAATGCATTTCATTTTATAAAAGCAATGCTGCAACACAGCTGGAAACCAGATATCAAGTGAAATAAGCAACTACGCAAACCAAAGCATAAAAATATCATTCAATAGTCATGTGGCATTTCGTAAGTCAGTAGAAAAATCTCTCGTAGAAAGACGCTTGTCGTAATCAGGTGTGCAGATGTAAAAATATTTCTTGTCATTTTATTACGCATTTCAGTAAATATCATAAATTACGAGCTGCACAGTATGCTTTCAACAAGGAGATGTCAGTAGCGCGGACAATGGCCTTCCCTTTCTCTTTTTTTTTTTTTTTTTTCTACCTGTGCTTCAGACGAGGCACTCACACTAATGGCTTGTTCTCCAGGCGTCTGACACACCTGGGTGCCCATGTCGCATTATGTGCAGGTGGTCACTTAACTTTCTTACGGAAATATTTACGACAGCAGTTTCCGCTACAGTGACAGTCTCATATACAAAATTTCACAGGTCAAGAATTAGCGTTGCAAATGTGTAGAAACAAAATCTTATGAATATAACAGTGTCCAAAAAATTTTCGCCAGCATTGTGATACATCCACGCATTTACACACACATTTCAAAACTCTTAAAGTACGATTCTCGGTTTCCAACATCCTTTTTCAAAAGTCAAGAGTCCCTAACTTCTATTCATTACTCATATACATATAAACACGTAATCACATTCCTCATATATGGTAGCATCATCTTATTGACATAAACATACCTCAACAGCATAATACACATCGTCGTCTTAAAAATTACATCATAACACCTCAGTCAAATTTCAAAAAGTCGTAGCTTTCTGCAATAATTTCAAACCATAAAAAAATATTCTCTGCTTATTTCAATAGTGTCATCTGCCTCAAACGTACGTTAAAAATCATGATCTCATACCAAATACATCATTCAAAGCTCTCATTGTATCACAATGGTTCCAAAAAAAAATATGAAGAGTTCACACAGTACAGACAAAATACAATTTCTTAAGTGTGAAGTAATCCAACTCTGTAATTGCGTAAACATGTGTCACTGACGTAGTAAAAAGGTTTGTCTCTCTCAGTTAAATGATCAGATAGCTGTGTAATTTATGTGTTAGAGAAATATGGTACCGATGTGTAAAGTTGTATAAGCAAATACCATATTAGCTAGGGCTCCTTGTGCTTGCCAAACACATGGTACACAAAGTAGGCGTGCACCCCCCTGAGGTTTATTGTAATTATACCCTCAGGTGTTACAGATTACAGCAATGGAACGAAATGTATCACGAAAAACTTTCTTTGTAATTCAAAACTCTTTAAAAATAAATGTTTTAAGTACAAAATTAATCACTCAAATACGTGTCCTGTAGCGCTAAATGTGCGTCTTGCTGTAAGATAATCTCTGGGAAGTGTCGTAGTTATTGTCCTCCGAAAGCTAAGTTCTGCAGAAGTCAATGTACTTACCTCATGATACACAAAAGTGAAATGCTTTGCGTATAGATAACTTAGTTATTACGCTTATTGCCGTGATGAGGAAAGTACTGTGCTGTAACGTATTGTTGTCCTACGGAAAAGGCTGTCTCCTTGTAGCAATAGCACAAAAGTCACCACTAAAACATGTCTCACTTTATAGAAGAATTCAGAAAAAACTGTGCAGATATAAAACAGATACACCGCAAAAGCAACATTGTAAATTGTCACGCATTAGCAGCGTCGTGATAAAATCGTGTAGCTGTCACATAAACTAACCACTGTGTCATCTGGCATTTCACAGAAAGCACCTCAAATCCAGAATCCACTCTCAAGCAAACTAAAATGTTGCATGAAAATGTCATTAGCAGTGCTGGTATATGTTCTAAGTATGTAAGCCGTATATTCGTTATGTAATCGTGCAACTAACAAGGAGGAATGTATAAATAACAACACTGTGTCGTCTGTTCGCAATAACAATGCATTAGCAATTACTTGTCTAAGTTACCTATGTTCTTGACTGGATGGTTAGTTAGCTTTAAAGCATAGTTGCATGTTAACAGTTTCTCAGTGGGACAAATTGTACAAGTAGCGTGAAGTGAAAATTGCAAAGACTAAGTTAAAAAGCAGATTATCTGTCAATAAATGGTTTTACATGAGAAATGTGGTGTAAACCTTTACTCTTCCTAGTACGCAGAGTTTCAACTTCAACGCAATTATCATGTGGTATACGTCGGATTCTGTAAGGTCCATTGTAAACTAGAAAGAATTTGTGACTCAAGTGTTTCTTCTTGTGTGACAATGAATGAGCTTTAATGAGAACTTTCTGACCAATACATAATTTCTTTGCATTTGCTTTACCGTTTAGTTTTCTCCTTTTGTCTGCTGCAGATTTTATATTTTTAAGAGCCAAATCAATTATATCTTTGTGTCGAAGTTTACGTGTATTCGGGAAATGTACAAGCTCTCTGATTCTGTTCGGTGGTTCTTCATTCTTCAGTACAAGAGTAGGTGGTAAAGCAGTGGAATCATGAGGCATTTCATTCAGCACATTTTGAAAGAAGTGTAAATATCTGTCCCAATGCTGATGCTTTCTGTGACAATAAAGTCTGCAAAGCTTATTGATTTCTTTCATAATCCGTTCAGACGGGTTACAATGTGGTGAATACAATGAAATAAAAACAGGTTTGATTTTATGATTCCGAAGCATGCGTGACCAAACAGCAGATCTGAATTGCGGTCCGTTATCTGAAATGACTTTACTAACGTGTCCAACTTCACGTAAGAAATTTTTAACAAAGGCGTTGGATACAGACCGTCCAGTGGCTTTACGTAACGGAGTGAAAGAAACAAATTTTGAAGTAAGTTCAACAGCGACTAGAACGTACGAAAATCCATTCGATGTTCTGACAAGGGGTCCCAAAAGATCAACAGCAGCAAATTCTTTTAATTTAGAAGGAATAATTGGAAACAATGGAGCACGATGTGAGATAGTAGACGGTTTCGCCTTTTGACAAAGTTTACAAATAGACAAGACTCTTCGAATTCGCTTTTCCATATTGTTAAAATAACAAGTCGTTCGAAGAATATGATAACATTTTCGTGGGCCAAAATGTGCATAGCTGAAATGAATGTACCAAATGAGCTTATTAACAAAATCGTCTGGAATGCAAAGTACCCATAGCTTGTCATCAACAGTGCAGCGTTTGAAGAGTATGTTGTTTCTAACCAGATAATAATGCCGAATCTGAGTGTGTGTCTTTTCATGCCATTTACTTTTGATATCTTTCCAAATCGGATCTTTATCTTGTTCATGAGCAATGTCCTTTAAAGATGTGGTGATGAAGTTTTCAAAGGCGACTTTCTGAATGTAAAGAATACTGAAATTTTTCTCGAGGTTGCCTTCTGTGTTACTTTTCTCAAGCCCAGCCGGTGCGCGTGACAGCGCGTCCGCAACAATGTTCTCCTTGCCGGGAATGTAGACTATTGTGAAGCGGAATTCTTGCAGAAACAATGCCCAACGTTTTAACCTATCATGATTTAATTTTGAAGACATAAGAAATTGTAATGCACGATGATCACTGTATACTTTTACGTGCTTACCAGAAAGAAAGAAACGGAATTTGTTAAATGCCCAAACGATAGCTAAAGCTTCTAATTCAGTAACGGAATAATTTTTTTCAGATTTTGTTAGCACTCGGCTAGCAAAAGCAATGGTTTTCTGAACAGTAGTGTCATTTTCTATGGCTTCTTGAAATAAGTGGGCACCAAGACCGACTTTAGAAGAATCCGTGCTAAGGCAGAAATCTTTTGACAGATCTGGATGAGCTAGTATTGGCGCGTGAAGTAACGCTTCTTTCAAAGAATTGAATTCCAACTGTGCTTGTTCGTCCCAGTTCCAAATAGTATTTTTTCCAGTGAGAGAACAAAGTTTTGGTGTAACTAGAATTTGCATATTCAGAAAACGACGGTAAAAATTTACGAGACCTAGAAAACTGCGGACTTGTCTTTTTGTGGATGGAACTGGAATGGCTGTGATTGCTTCTAACTTTTCAGGATCCGGCTGAATGCCTTCAGAAGAAATAATATGTCCCAAAAACTTCACCTTTGACCTACCGAATTCAGACTTTTCCAAATTAACTGTAATTCCAGACTCTGCAAAAATACGTAACAAACTGTCGAGGATGCGGTTATGTTGTTCCCATGAAGCTTCTGCTATTAGAATATCGTCCACATATAAGGTGATGTGACGTTTTAAGAACTCAGGTAATATGGAATTTAACCCACGAATGAATGCTGCCGAAGAAATGTTCAAACCAAAAGGAAGTTTCCGAAACTGATAACAAACGCCGAAACAAAGGAAAGCTGTGTATTTTCTGCATTCTGGATGAAGTTCGATCTGATAAAAGCTGGATCTGAGATCAATGGAAGACAACACTTTTACACCATTAAAATTTTGAAGAAGTTCTTCCGTCGTCTGCGGCCTGTCTGTTTCAGGAATAATGATAGTATTGATTTGTCTCGAATCTAAGACAAGCCTGATCGATCCATTTTTCTTCTCAACAACATGTAACGGATTGTTGTATGAGCTTACTGCAGGCTCAATAATGCCCTCGTCAAGCATAGATTGTATTTCTGTTCTAACACGGTCCCTATAATGTGCTGGAATTACGTATGGTCTAACACAAAATTTAGTATGCTCACGAACACGAAATTGGTATTGAAATCCCTTGATTGTTCCTGTTTTGCGAGTAAAAACTGTGGAATGTGCTTGTAAAATCTCAAAAAGGTCCTGCCTATCAGTGTCATTACAATTCTCAATTGTTTGAATTTTATTCTGAATTAACTCATTAATTTCAAATATGCCGTCGATGTCATCCCTGTCAGTACTTGCAGAGTGATTGTTAGTGTCTAGTTCCGTAGAAAATTCCGAACTGTTATCTAACAGAAGGTAAAGCCGATTAATTTCCTCATCATGGTTTGAGAGCCAGTCTTCAAATTTCAAAGCTATTGACTTACCTTCTTTCTCTAAACTTATTTCAGCATCGTGAAAGCTTAAGATTGCTTTGTATTCATTCAAAAAGTCTACTCCCAGTATAATTTCCGTCGACAATAATGGAACAATAAGAAAGTTCATAGAGAAGCTCTGGCTTTGGCAAACGAATTCTAAATTGGTTTGTTGGCGTACATCTACACTTTTTCCAAAGACTGCACCTTGTAATTTAATCTTACGTAACGGAAGTGTGGGGCAATCGTTCGATTTGTTGCATTTGCTAAAAGCTATTTCACTAATTACTGAAATGGGACTGCCAGAGTCAAGTACTGCCGTAAATTTTACGTCATTTACAGTAATGTGAATCACAGGATATGCAATGTTGTTATGTTTTACGTCGTGTTCCTGGAGTAAGATGTCCCTAATGTCTTCCATTTTTACGTAATTACTAGCTACGGCAGCTCCGTCGTCAGTTTCATAAGTACGTATTGTGGCTGCCAATGGTGTGAGTCATTGCCTATTGTCTCTTTGTTGGCGCGCGTCGTTATTGGGATTTGGAGACCTAACTTCTACAAATTCACGTTGACCAGAGGGCCCAGCTCTGTTAGAAACCCGCCAGTTCTGATGAAAATCACGTCTGTCGTTTTGTCGGTAGTTTACATAGTTTCTTTCTTGTCTGTCACGTGGTGGAGGATTTCTCCCTGAGTCGTAACTGCATGCTGGACCGTTGCGTCTAAAGTTATTCTGTCTCCCTTGATAATAATTGTTTTGGTTCCCATATTGTCTGTTTCTCTGATTGTCTCTGTGATAGTCATTACTGCGGAGAGGTGATCTTTCCCTGTAATTATTACTACTCTGCCAACGGCTGTCATACGGGTGGTGTCTATTTTGGTCACGATTTGTGTGGTGAGAATAGCCTTGTCGCGTCCAGTTATCGTTTCTGTCGTCACGGAATTGTGACGGATGTGACCTGTAGTGATTGTTTTCCTGTTTTCGCATCCCGCGACTGTCTGTGTCAATTTCTAATTCTTGTAACAGTCCCTGAAAAGCTTCAATGTCGTCTTTGCAACGTCCTGCTAAAATAATATGTCGTAAATTTTCAGGCAGTTTGATTAAGCAAATGCGGATGAGTTCTGAGGGGCTGTATGGGTTTGACAGGTATTGATTCTTGTGCAACATGTCTTCAAAATATTTCACAAGACTGGAAAATTCAGATTGTTCAAAGTGTTTCATCATCATGATGCTATGTTTTACGCGGTCTTGTGTAGCTTGAGACCAATATGCTGAGAGGAAGGCGTGGTAAAATTCTCCTTCACTGTGACAATCGTGAATGACCGATCGCATTCTTACAGCTGGTTCATTCTCCAAGTAGCCACACATAAATTCTAACCTGTGCTCCAATGACCAGTTGGGAGGAAAACAATGAGAGAATTGATGGAGCCACGCTTGTGGATGAATGTCGTTGGCAGAATTCTTAAACGTTTTGAATTTACGTGTAGTAATGAACAGCTTATAATCAAAATCATCGTGTCGGCGAGTAGCATATCGGTCATTGTTACGTTGTGTCGGCGGTTCCATCTCAAAATTCGGTGTACCTTGCCAATTTCTTTCATAATTACCGAAAAGCCCTGTGTTATTATTTTGTGGCTGTTCCGTATTTCTATGTCCCTCTTCCCTTATTGGGGCGCGAGTGTCCTCTGAAATACGTAATTCTTGTATTACCTGTGTCAGCTGATCTTGTACTTCCCGCATTTCTCTTTTGTATTGCGTATTAATTTGATTCTGATTTTGTTTGAATTTTCTTATTTGTTCATACTCTTCTGTGTCAATGAAGGCTACGGGTCTTGTGTCATTCAGATCATCATCTACCTTTGTAGATAAGTTAGTGACCTGATCCGAAAGTTCAGCTACTTTCTCCGATAGTGAACACATTTCCTCAGTGTGTTTTTCTGAACCAAGTTTCAGAGTGTCCATTTGTGTTGAAATCGAATCTACTGTGTTCTTTAAGTTTTCCTGAGTTTTTGCCAGTTGCGTAACCGAATCGGTAGATGCAACTGAATCAATTTTAGCCCACAAGGTCTCATGATTTTCATGAACAATGGTTTGCAGCTCTTTTATGGCTGCTTCGTGAATCTGTAATGCATTTTCATGCCGCGAAAAAATAGGTTGAAAATGCTCACAAATTTGTGTTTTTACATCATTACAGACTCTTTGACATTTCGATTCAATGTTATGTAATTCAGTAGTTAAGTCTTCACGTGTTTGTTCCAGTGTGGTGTCTAACTTTTGAAGATTTTGTTCCACTGTGTCTAACTTTTTAAGATTTTGTTCCATTGTGTCTAACTTTTGCTGTGTTTGTCTCTGGTGTTGTTCCATTGTGTCTAACTTTTTAAGATTTTGTTCCATTGTGTCTAACTTTTGAAGATTTTGTCCCATCTGTCTCTGATTCTGTTCCATTTGTTGCATTAATTGCAATAATAATGTATTAGTGTCTGGAATCTGTTTCTCTATGCTTTTTGGCAGTGCGTTTTCACCGGCAGCATTCACATTTTGACAAGCAGAAAATGTGTCTTGACTCATTTGAGAAAACGGTGAGGACGCAAAACCTGAATCTACAGTATTTGCAAAATTGTGTCCTATCATTTCGGATTCCTGAGGCGAGCTGTTGCCGACCGATCGATCGATAATGCTTCCCTGTTCACTACCTGTTTGACTGTCTACGCCATTGTTTGACGCCCGCTCCATTTCCCTATGCACAGTTACCAAATTACTACTTTGAACATTAGTTAACTCATTACACAGTGGCGCTAACACATTGCTTTCGTCTTCACTGTCGTTTCTCAGTTTACTTTGGAGCCGAGTGTTACGTTTTTCACACGCCATTATTGTGACAATATTTCACACGATAACATAGAAAAACACAATTTGAAGAGCAAAAATAAGAGAACACATTAACATAGCACTGAAAATAATATCTAGTTAATTACAGCTGCGAAATACTTGGTGCAAATCTACATGCATGCCACAACTGTTTTACAGTACAACAATGAAAGACTGCAACTACAAAGGAGATTCTCTCTACAATTACGCACTAGCAATAAACAAAAGCTACACTAATTACACAAACTACAAGAAAAAATCAGAAGATTCCAGTGAGGTATCCTAGGCTAAGGGTCGCCATATGAAACGTCCCCTTATAACACTTGTACATATGAAACGTCCACTTAGAACAAATTATACAAGACTGTGCTTAACCTGGCACACAATAATTTTAGCGCAACGCAATCTGACTATCAAAGATCCCTGCAAAAGAATGGCCCTGAGTAACATTAAACTATACCTTTCAGAAATCACTTACCTCACAAAAATCTTCGTTACTCGAACTACTGCAATACAGCGAGCGCCACTACTGCCAGCTAAATAAAAGATTCAAACTACTGAAGGCACTAACTACTGATAGGGATGGTTAGCAAATGAAAGATATTAATAGAGAACAAACAATGTATTTACCTTAATATTCATAATTGACATTCAGTCTTACAGATTATCAAAACTCCGCCATCTCTCTCCCCACGTCCACCACTGCTGGCGGCTCACCTCCAACTGCCCAACGCTATCTGCTGTTCACATCCAGCTATAGCAGTTCATGACAACAATGGCAGGCAACAATGCAAACTAGCCACATACTGCACACAGCACAGCCAGTGATTTTCATACAGAGAGCGCTACGTAACGTTGCCCATAAGAAAACATAAACAGCAAACTTACAGCTTCACCCAAGAAAAGCTGACTGAAGAAGTGGGAAATATTACCCAACAACTCACAATGGTAGTTCTTGAACAAACCCACCTCAAAGAAAAGATAGAAAATTTAGAAGACCGAGCGGACCTCGCGTCACTAAACAACGACACCAACATGGCCGAGAGAATTGTACATGAATGTAAATTGTGTGACGACTGTCTGGGCAAAAAACTTGAAACAATTACACAGGACATACTTTCAAAAACAAAGACACATATTAAGGACGAGACAAAACACATAGAAGTCGAAGTGACAAAATTACGAGATAATGTTGTGCCGTGTTTGGCGATTGGTGCAAATGCATCGTCAGGGAACGACAAAACAGCTAAAACCATGGCTAATGACACAGACTGAACACCTTTTGTGGAATCAACTATTTCAAGTCGAAATTACAATGTGCCGCTTCTTTTCCACCAAACGAGCAGTATTACGGTACGACACCTAGAGTAGCAAGTGACACAAACCACGTCAATAGTGCTATACCAACCGGCATGGCCGATGACACGTTTGTAAGGCATGGTATTTCCAGACAATTTCCAGGACAAGCACAAAGTCTTTCCTATTGTGTTTATTAGATCATTTGATGGTTTTTTTCCACGTAGTTGTTCAGAAGTCGATAAAATCAGATAGGTCACCAATCTCATGAGAGGATGAGCAGCTAAGTGGGGTGCCGCTATGAAGCGGCGGTGCCTTACGTTTCAAAAGTTCGAACAAGCCTTCTTGGACGAATTCTGGTCCGAGAATGAGCGTCCCCGAGGCCTATTACCCTAAAAAAGAGACATTAAGACAATACTTTGAGAGGTACCTAGACAAGACACTGTACTGGACCAAACCAGCCGACTTGCCAGCGATAATTGACACTTTAAAGAGCCACTTACCCTTTCCATACCGAGACAGATTAATAGGAGTACCGGAGAATGACGTTAAGACTTTCTTAAACTTCGTAGATCAAATGGACGTAGTTTACAAAGGCGATTCACGCCATTCAAACTTTACTCATATTAGTAACCAAAATGAGCACCCACCCCAAAGAAACCGTAGTGACGGTGGTTGGTGGAACCATCCCTCCGCGCCGCGACACAGTACGATGCCTGCGCGCGAAACATATTCAAATGGAAACGTGTATCACGGTAGGAACAACCGCAGAAATTCGTGGGATAATAATAACAACAATAATTAGCACCCATATCAAAATGGTAACTACATGGAAAATGAAAATCACAGACAGTACAACAACAACCGCAATGGGAGACGTGAGAATAACCGTTACAACCCGCGCTACTTTGACGGGAACATGCCATATAACAGACATAATTACCATCAAAACAATAACAATCCCAACAATCACCGACCGAATATGTGGAACACACAACATTCACGCATGACAAACCATAACCCTCCACGGAATCCGCCTCCGTTCCCCAGTACAGTCATGCACTCCCCGCCACGAAGTAACAATAACAATTGCGGCGCGCCATCAGCTGACGCGTGGGCGCCAACCGGCCGGAATGTAAACATAGTGGAGCTGGTCAATGAACCCGGCCAAACACAGCAGACGACGGAAAACAGTCGACGACCGAGCTAAGCGCTCGTGCTTCGGTCGTGAGGTGTTGTAAGAGCGCAACTGCTGAGACGGTTTGTTTCCTCAGGTACGATGTCAAAATGACAGCAGAACAGGAATTAACCGACGAGATAAACATTAAATCAGACAGTTGCATTAAAGAATTCATACAAGCTACGGCATGGGTTAAGTTTAACGATTATGATGTACAAATTTTATTCGATAGTGGTGCTGCTGCAAGTGTGATGTCAACCGCATTCTATAAGGAATTGAAACAAATTATATACATACCTACATTATCTGTACAGAATTGCCACATGGTTAGTGCCACAGGTACTAAATCTAAGAACATACGCATGCAAGCCCTTGTTAACTTCACATTCTCCAATACACAGTTCAAGCGTAATTTTCTGATTGTAGACAAGCTTATCGTACACTGCATCCTAGGGATGGATTTCTTGAATGAACACAAAACAATCATAGATTTAAGTAATGGCATATGTCAATTATCTGTAGGAAAACAACTAATTAATGTAGAACTTAAGAAGACGATTGAACCACGACGAAAACATTACGAAGTAAGTCAATTTCAATTGGTATATCCTACCATAGTTAGTGTATGTAATTTAACACCTGAAGATTCAGACTATCAGGAGACTGAGCAGGATTTATTGTATCAAAAACGTGCCGAATCTGACTATTTAACGAAAGAACAGCAAGAAGAATTGCACAAATTATTATGTGATTATGCACAAGTTTTCAGTGAGAGGCCTGGTGTAATCAGAGGTTATAGCTACAAAATGGATGTTAAGCCACATAAGTCTTATTGTAGGACACATTATAATATTCCATGGGCGAAGAAACCTGCAGTTTTACGTGAAATCGAATCTATGTTGACCTGGGGTGTCATAGAAAAATCACATTCCCCTTATTGCAGTCCTATCCTGGCGGTAGGCAAGCAAGATGGCAATGTCAGATTGGTGCTAGACGCACGTGAAATCAACAAAGTTATTATACCTGTTAACACAAGACCCGTCAACTTGGACGAACAGTTGCTAAAATTTTATAATGTACAATACCTAGCTAATATTGACCTCCGCTTATCGTACTGGCAGGTGTCCCTTCACAATGACAGTCGTAAATACACTGCTTTCCTTTGTGAAGGACGTAGTTATCAGTTTTGTGTGTTGCTGAAAATTGTTCAAGTGGCTCTGAGCACTATGGGACTTAACATCTATGGTCATCAGTCCCCTAGAACTTCGAACTACTTAAACCTAACTAACCTAAGGACAGCACACAACACCCAGTCATCACGAGGCAGAGAAAATCCCTAACCCCGCCGGGAATCGAACACGGGAACCCGGGCGTGGGAAGCGAGAACGCTACCGCACGACCACGAGCTGCGGACTTCTGTGTTGCCATTTGGTTTGCGCGTAAGCGCGGGCGTGTACATCGAGGCGCTTGACGCCGTTCTCGGCCCGTGTTTGTTGTCACGCGTCACGGCGTACGTCGATGATATTGTCGTGGCAACAAATACGTGGAAGGAACATATTGATCTGTTACAGCAAATTTTATTTAAATTTTCACAAGCTGGAGTCACAGTAAATCTTTCGAAGTCCGAAGTAGGAAGGCGTGAAATCAAGTTTTTAGGCCATATTGTCTCGCCGGAAGGCATTCGTCCCGATTCTAAGAAGATTGATGCTATTTGTAATTTCCCTCCTCCACAAAACCGCAAACAGTTGAAAGCATTCTTAGGATTATCTTCTTTCTTTCGGAAGTTTGTTTCAAAACAGCTTCTGAACAGCTCTCACCTGCTAACTCTACTGAAAAAGAACGCAATTTGGAGATGGACAGAGTTTTGCCAAGCTGATTTTCAGGCTATTAAAGATGCATTGGCGAACGCACCCCTCCTCTGCCACCCTGACATGACGTCAGGTTTTTGCCTAGCCACGGATTCGTCATCATACGGCCTTGGAGCTTTTCTATTTCAAATTCAATCCGAATCAAGACGATCTGTCATCAAACCGATAAGTTTTGCGAGCCGCACGCTCACTGAGTGCGAGAGGTCGTACTCGGTGACGGAACGGGAGGCTCTTGCCAGTATTTGGGCATTCCGTAAGTTTCGCTACTTTCTTTGGGGTAAACATACTCGCATATACACAGACCACCAAGCCCTTTCTTTCTTGCTATCATGTAAATTGCTTCATTCACGGCTCACCCGGTGGTGCCTTTCACTCCAAGAATACAGCTTCGAAATTATTTACATTAAAGGTAAATCAAACGTAGTAGCCGATGCCCTGTCCCGTTTGCCCCAAGGCATACAGGATTTTTCGGAACTTTCCGAGCAAACTTCAGACTTTAACATCTTACTTATGTATGATGGTACATACGCCCCATACTATCGCAATATGTGCAAGAACTTTGCTTCACTTCAGGACAGCGACCCCAGGTGGTCAAATATCAAAAAGAAATTACGTACAGATCCTTCTTCACATTTACAAAAATATTACACAATACACAAAAATGTACTTTTTCATAGGCGTACCCCAGACTCGCACCATTGGTGTGTTTGTCTACCCGACGCGCATGTTGACGATTTTATTCTGTTCACACACAAAACTTGGGGACACTACGGAGTCATCAAATGCACTGATAAAATAGTACAGTACTGTTATTTTCCCAATCTGCGTCGGAGAGTGTTGCATATTGTTCGTAAATGTATCATCTGCCAAAAAGCAAATTTTCCAACCGATCATCTTTGAATGAATTGCATCCTATTGTACCAACCCGACCTTTGGAGTTAGTATCGTTGGATATTGCCGGACCTTATCCCTAAGCTCGTGGAGGCGTGAAATACATCGTTGCTGTATTTGATGTCTTCTCAAAATACTTAAAATTGTATGCTATCCGCACTGTCAACGCATCTGCTATTGCTAGACGTTTGACTAACAATTACTTTACAAGGTTGGGCAAACCCCACAGCATTATCACGGATAATGTACCCTCTTTTACGGGAAGAAAACGGAAATCTTTTGTTGCCACACATAACATCAAACATATTCTTACATCAGCATTTCACCCGGAAGAGAACCCCGTAGAAGGAGTTTTAGAGAGTTTGGTCAATTCATGAGAATACATTCACCTCGCAAACACACAAAGGGGATCGAATTTTTAGCACCCTTTGAGCAGATAGTAAACAGTTTGCCTCATGCCTCAACAGGATACCCACCAAAGGAATTATTATTAAACAAACCTGAACAGAACAAGTGGGCTATGCCCATTCCAAAGCTAACTGCATCCACAACACATACACCTTTGGAAGAGAAAGTAAGACAGGCATACACTACGTTGTGCAATAAAGCCAAGATCAGGAAAGAGAATTATGACAAACATGTTACAAATACACAAACCTATCAGGATGATGACCTTGTTCTTTGCGTTCACATCCCAAGTCTACAAAATTAAAACAACTGAACAGAAAATGGCAGCTATTATATTCAGGTCCTTTCAGAATAGCAAGCATACCCCACCCAGGTTGTTACTCCCTAGAATACCCGTTATCTCACAAACCGAGGAGGCTGCATCCCCACAGACATTTGAAACCTTTTTTGCACTAAAACAACATAATATAATGATAACTAAGTTGAACATGAGCAAGTTGCTGTGAAAACGAGATCATAAATATTTGTATTGAATACACGAACATTAAGTTATACAGCCTAAGAAAACAAACATTCATTTATGGAAATTATATACTGCAGTTACACTTGTACACGTAATTATGAAGAGAATGTAAGCCCAGGTGAGTACACTTACTGAATGAGAAATGATATTCATATAGGAAGGAGATCTACACGGGTTACATTTGTTGTTAATTGTAAATTATAAGGTGAATCAACAATTAGTTAGTTATTTCAAGGCACTGTAATGACAGGAGATAATAGCTTTTGAAATCAGTAATGACATAGGTATGTAGCAGAATGAATGAGGATGTAAGGATGAATGATCAGTATGAATGAGTAAATATTTAAGTTAATATAAGAAGGTAAGTTACTGTGAAGTAGTTGATGGATACAAGAGATTATTTCAGGAAAATATTATTGGGGTTTTATGAGAATGGAAGTGTCAAATGGCCCCACGTATGTGATATATTAATGTTTGATGAGGAATATGTTTAATGTATAAGAATATATATATTATGATGAATATGTGAGTAAGGAATGAGTGAGAATGTTTTGGTAATATTGTGCTACATAGAGAAGTGAGTAAACAGTCTACATCTTTAAGATTACGTAAGAATTTCAGTTTGAAAGAAAACATTTGTGATGAGTTAGAACACGTGAGTACAAGACGTTAAATGTGAATCTATTTTCAGTGCTCTTGAAAATGAACGAATGCAATAAAAGCAGAGTGACATAATGATGATTACAGCTGTTGAAAGAAATGTAATAAGAATGTAACTTGGAAACACATTAGCTTTAATTTATTTCAGACGTGTAACTTGGTAACCTTTTGTTAAGTTTTGTTAAGCCACTGTGTGGAAGAAAACATTTATAGCTCGTGTTCAGACAGGAGAACGATATTTTAAGGAACTTAAGTTGAAATATAGTTTTCACACAGCCCTCATGTGAATACATTTGTGTATATGAAAGTGAAATTTAGTGGCACGTTAGCCTTTATTATACTTGCACATGACAGAAAACCCTTAGGAAACAAAAGATAGGAGAGTTATTAAGGCCGTTTTGCGATTCGTACAACATCTCCACTTAAGCGAACAGATGACAAAATTACATCTACATTGAAGAAAACATTTGACTTTTCAGGTAATGCAAGGTAAGTGCAAAGGAGCAGTTATGTATGTTTTATAGAAAGAAATGATATATATACATCACATACATGATGTTTAACCTTCACTAAAGTAGAAGAAAGTTCATGGTTGAACTCTTGAGAGGAAATTTGGTATGTTATTATATAATACACATTATGAGAGAGACAATCTCTGTGAGATATATTTTCCATTTGTATAGACGGTATCCACAAGAAGTGGAGACATCGAGGAAGTACTGAGCAGCTATGTGATTTACTCACGCAAGGATTTGTTAATGTATAATACACTTAGTCATATGGACAGTCAGAACACAAACAGAGAATCTGTCATGATGTTACACTACACAGACGTGACGTAAGGACACTTACATTTACCCATGATTTGGTAAATTGTAAGCACCTCCTTTAACACACCCCTTGAAGGTGATGCAAACGTTATAATGTATTGTGTTCTCTTTTTATGTAGTAGCTGTAGGATTTGGTAGTTTATAGGTAGTGAATAGTTTCTTCCAGTCTATCTTTCTTTCTTTCTCCATTATCCTACCACCTCCTGCAGCCGGGTATTGTTTGTTTATGGAATGTAAGAATATACTGTGTGACAGTAAGCTTTCAGGTATGGATAAAAAGACATGAATATTGATTGCATTATAAGCCTGGTCAACCACTAGCCAGCCAAGATATGGAATCAAAAGAAATAAATGAATAATAAATGAAGGAAAGCCCGTGCTTTAAACATTAAGTCTGACATCCCTTGGCACGCCAAAACCTTATTAAATAAAATAAAAATGACCATAAACCCCAATAAAAGAAAGCAGCCAGTGGGACTCAGTATAATTTTTAGTGTAAATATTTCACATGCATATTCTTGTAAATTTATATATATTTGTGTATGGGAAATACAGAAGCGTCCGATCTTACCCGTCGGCTTTGACCCATGACGTCACAAATACCGCGGAAACGACTATAAACAATTCCAATATGGCGGATATAAAAACATCGCATACGTATTGTAAACACTGAAATACACAAGTTTCACAAAAAGCCTAATGACTGTAACGGGACAAGCGTGGGAAATTAGGGGTTTTTGGGTGCGGAGAAACTAAATATACAGAAATGTAGCCACCGACCGCCATTCAAAACCACGCAAAACAACGAAATAAATCAACATCACAAAACTGACCAAATACCAAAAAACACATTCCTATCCATAATCGGACACTTCCCTTAACCTATATAGCTCAACAGAACCTACCGATCACATCCCCCAATAGAAAACTAAGAAACGAAAGCTTCCCTTACACCTACATACATCGGCACTTATGCAGTTTAGCAGGTACGGAAAAAATTTTTCATTTTTTTTCAAAATTTGATCATCATGTGTCGTTATGCGGTGGGGGGAGTCTGCAGTGCCCCCCCATCCCCCCACAGGCTTCATTAGTGTCAAATCAATATTTTCGAATCATAGGCGGCCGCTGCCGCGGCCGCATTCCAAAAAAAAACTCCCAACCTAACCTCAAGTGGGCTACGCTACAGATCAATATGTTCATCAAATTGCTTCATATTACGTATACATGTTCATTAGTGTCAAATCAATATTTTCGAATCATAGGCGGCCGCTGCCGCGGCCGCATTCCAAAAAAAAAACTCCCAACCTAACCTCAAGTGGGCTACGCTACAGATCAATATGTTCATCAAATTGCTTCATATTACGTATACATGTTCATTAGTGTCAAATCAATATTTTCGAATCATAGGCGGCCGCTGCCGCGGCCGCATTCCAAAAAAAAACTCCCAACCTAACCTCGTATTCAGGGCTACGCTACAGATCAACCGAACCACAACCAAATACACTCAATAACAAACTCACCCGACGTACAGCAATGAGCATTAAATTAACCATTAACTCACTAATAGAAATTCCGCTTCAAATCCAACACCTGAGCAACAGAAAACTGACCCCACCACACGAAACAAACGAAACAAACGAAAACCATGAACACACCACCAGAGAGCACGACAAACAAAAACAAGACATCTACAAACACGCCACAATCGCAAATCAAACTCCGCGCCGTAATGACGTCACACACCACAACACGCTTACGTCACGGGTCAAAGCCGACGGGTAAGATCGGACGCTTCTGTTGACCCTGTGTATGTGTTAAAACTTTGCATATTGTCAAGATATTTTGAAATGTGACCACAAAATGTAAGCTTTCATAATTAACGATGTAAACATGCTGGGACACAGTGAACTTTGTTAAAATGTAAATATTGCAAAAAAGTGTTGCAAACTGTGAAAGTTATGAACGACGAATTTTGTGTTGTTTGTGAAACTTATGGTGCATAAACCAATTAACTGTTTGTAAATCGATATAAACTGCAATTTACTTCGACGATGATGAGGATTTTCTCACTGCAAATGAACGTTTGTTGGCAAGTGTAAACAACGTAGTGAAACACCTACCTTTGCGAACATCGACGCCGTTGTTCCTGGCCGGCCTTCAGATGCTTTGGAGACAATAAACTCAGCACCTGTCGTAGGCAATGTGGAGGCTAAAAACTACATCGACCATATATGCCCCGGGAACAATAGTCATGAAAACGCACAAGGACCTGGAGTGTTGTGTCGTAACAGAAGACATGGACGTTGCTTCAGATCACGCACACGCTCAATCTTATGGTGACACCGGACTTAACACGCCATTTATGCTGGAATAACAACTTGTAATGAACACTATGTGAAAGTGAATACTGTGCAAGACTGTCATAACACAGCGATTTTGAAACTGCCGCACGCGAAATTCAGTAATGCTATTGCGCATGCGCAAAGACTACGTGCTGCCAGAGATGCATTGAGACACCAACGAATGGAAGCGCACAACATTAACTGCGCTGGCGAGCAGCTTGTTTCAAACAAACTGTATGTAAATATATATTAATTGTGTAAAAAGGATCAAAACTGTAACAACTGTATGTAGTATATAGTTTTAGAAAGTAAGTATTGACAAAGATAATCCCCTATGAATGCACGTGGCCTTTCTTAAGAAAATATGTATAATTGACATTTAGGTGTATCTGTTTGCTAGCCTGCCACGCTAAATGTTTTAGCGTGACAGCTGAGGGGGCGATGTAGCGGGACTTTGAATTTCGCCGCGCTACACTCGTTCCCTCAGATAAAAAAAATATCCCGTCGCAGCGGTATGAGCGCTCGACGGCAGAGAAAATATTAAAATTGTAACTTTTTTTTGTTTTTCTATCCTTTTCTTGATTGTCTCTTGATAGCCGAAGCTTAAGGCAGACGTGATCTGATGAAGTTAAAAAAAACTTATTAGCTAGTCTTGACCTGATTTTAAAGTGTAGACATATTGTGGAAGTTGTTAAGAAATTCGGAGGATGGAAGTAGCAAAGTAAATTAAATTGCATACAGTATCAAGATGATTTTAATTGGTATAAATTAGTGATTCCTGGACGATTGCAAGATTTCGGAGCAGACTTTTCACGCCGAAATGAAGGAGATTTGTGAAGACCTGGACGCCGCACGAAAGAAGACAAGTTAACCTGGTAAAGGATGAACTCTTATCTACGCCACTTCCCCCTGTCAGTTACATTTTGTTATGCTCTGTTTCTTTTCAGTAATTTTTGTAGTGGAGATTGGTTTAACTTTTGCTCAAAAACGCCACAAGGATCACCCCAACTATATCTTTTCTGTACTACGAAGTCCGATCTGCATTCTTGCTTTCTTTCCCTTTTTTCACGGCCATTAACGATTTAAAAAAAAAACCATTTTCACTTACGACTTCTTCCCACATTTTCAACCTTTATTCTTTTTCTTTTCTGCTCTCATTACTTTTTTTATTAACCACTACAAACTTGTGACGTCACACTAGTCAGATTGTCCGTCACAGTTCGCGAACCATCGTTACCGTACAGGGCCCATGGGAAACTAATATTTAATTGAAAAGGTACCCACAAAAAGCCATAATTTTGTCGTGTTCTAACGAGAACTTGCATTCATTTAAACATACAGTCAGAAATTATTAAACTGGGCTGAAATACTCAGTCGTTCCCCGACGGAAACTGCTGCAGGCTACAGCGCCAAATGGAGCTAGCACGTCAAGACGAGACAGTTGTTGTTGTTGTGGTCTTCAGTCCTGAGACTGGTTTGATGCAGCTCTCCATGCTACTCTATCCTGTGCAAGCTTCTTCTCCCAGTACCTACTGCAAACTACATCCTTCTGAATCTGATAGTGTATTCATCTCTTGATCTTCCTCTATGATTTTTACGCTCCACGCTGCCCTCCAATACTACATTAGTGATCCCTTGATGCCTCATGACATGTCCTACCAACCGATCTCTTCTTCTAGTCAACTTGGGTCACAAACTCCTCTACTCTCCAATTCTATTCAATACCACATCATTAGTTGTGATCTACCCATCTAATCTTCAGTATTCTTCTGTAGCACCACATTTCGAAAGCTTCTATTCTTTTCTTGTCCAAACTATTTATCTTCCATGTTTCAGTTTCATACATGGCTACACAACATACAAATACTTTCAGAAACGCCTTCCTGGCGCTTAAATCTACACTCGATGTTAACAAATTTCTCTTCTTCAGAAACGTTTTACTTGCCATTGCCAGTCTACATTTTACATCCTCTCTAGTTCGAACATCAACAGTGATTTTACTAGCCAAATAGCAAAACTCCTTTACTACATTAAGCGTCTCATTTCCTAATCTAATTCCTCCACCATCACCCGACTTAATTCGATTACATGCCATTATCTTCGTTTTGCTTTTGTTGATGTTCATCTTATATCCCGCTTACAAGAAACTGTCCATTCCGTTCAACTGCTCTTCCATGTCTTTTGCTATCTCTGAAAAAATTACAATATCATCGGCGAACCTTTTTATTTCTTCTCCATGGATTTTAATACCTACTCCGAATTTTTCTTTTGTTTCTTTACTGCTTGCGCAATATACAGATTGAATAACATCGGGGAGAGGCTACAACCCTGTCTCAATCCCTTCCCAATCACTGCTTACCTTTCATGTTCCTCGACTCTTACAACTGCCATATGGTTTTGGTACAAATTGTAAATAGCCTTTCGCTCCCTGTATTTTACCCCTGCCACCTTCAGAATTTGAAAGAGAGTTTCCAGTCAACATTGCCAAAAGCTTTCTCTAAGTCTACTAATGCTAGAAACGTAGGTTTGCCTTCCCTTAATCTGTCTTCTAAGATAAGTCGTATAGACAGTATTGCCTCACGTGTTCCAATATTACTGCGGAATCCAAACTGATCTTCCCCGAGGTTAAACAGTTTTTCCATTCATCTGTAAAGAATCTGAGTTAGCATTTTGGAGCCGTGACTTATTAAACTGATAGTTCGGTAAATTTCACATCTGTCAACACCTGCTTTCTTTGGGATTGATATTATTATATTCTTCTTGAAATTTTGCTCACTAGATGGTAGAGTTTTGTTAGGCCTGGCTCTCTCAAGGCTGTCAGTAGTTCCAATGGAATGTAGTTTATTCCCGGGGCCTTGTTTCCACTCAGGTCTTTCAGTGCTCTGTCAAACTCTTCACGCAGTATCGTATCTCTCCTTTCATCTTCATCTACATCTTCTTCCATTTCCATAATATTCTCCTCAAGAACATCGCCCTTGTATAGACGCACTATATACTCCTTCCACCTTTCTGCTTTCCCTTCTTTCCTTAGAACTGGGTTTCCATCTGAGCTCTTGATATTCATACAAGTGTATCTCTTTCCTCCAAAGGTCTTTCTAATCTTCCTGTAAGCAGTATCTATCTTACCCCTAGTGAGATAAGCCTCTAGATCCTTACATTTGTCCTCTAGCCATCCCTGCTTAGCCATTTTGCACTTCCTGTCGATCTCATTTTTTAGACGTTTGTATTCCTTTCTGCCTACTTCATTTACTGCATTTTTGTATTTACTCCTTTGATCAATTAAATTCAATATTTCTTCTGTTACCCAAGGATTTCCACTAGCCCTAGTCTTTTTACCTACTTGATCCTCTGCTGCCGTCACTATTTCATCTTTCAAAGCTACCCATTCTTCTTATATTGTATTTCTTGCCCCTACTCTTGTCAATCGTTCCCTAATGCTCTCTGTGAAACTCTCTAAAACCTCTGGTTCTGTCAGTTTTTACAGGTCCAATATTCTTAAATTCCCATTTTTTTGCAGTTTCTTCAGTTTTAATCTACAGTTCATAACCAATAGATTGTGGTCAGATTCACATCTGCCCCTGGAAATGTCTTACAATTTAAAACCTGGGTCCTAAATCTCTGTCTTATCGTTATATAATCTATCTGATACCTTCTAGTATCTCCAGGCTTCTTCCATGTATACAACCTTCTTTCATGATTCTTGAACCAAGTGTTAGCTATGATTAAGTTATGCGCCGTGCAAAATTCTACCAGGCGGCTTCCTCTTGGCCTCTATCTTGGCCACAATAATGCGTTTACTATGCTGTTTGTAGTAGCTTACCCGCACACCTATTTTTTTAATCATTATTAAACCTACTCCTGCATTACCCCTCCTTGATTTTGTATTTCTAACCCTGTATTCACCTTACCAAACCTCTTGTTCCTCTTGCCACCGAACCTCACTAATTCTCACTATATCTAACTTTAACCTATCCATTTCACTCTTTAAATTTTCTAACCTACCTGCACAATTAAGGGATCTGACATTCCACTCTCCGATCCGTAGAACGCCAGTTATCTTTCTCCTGATAACACCGTCCTCTTGAGTAATTCCCGCTCGGAGATCCGAACAGGGGACTATTTTACATCCGGAATATTTTACCCGAGAGGACGCCATCATCATTTAACCATACAGTAAAGCTGCATTCCCTCGGGAAAAATTACGGCAGTAGATTCCTCTTGCTTTCAGCCGTTAGCAGTACCAGCACAGAAAGGCCGTTCTGGTTAGTGTTACAAGGCCAGATCAGTCAATCATCCAGACTGTTGCTCCTGCAACTACTGAAAAGGCTGCTGCACCTCTTCAGGAACCACATGTTTGTCTGGCCTCTCGACAGATACCCCTCCTTTGTGGTTGCACCTACGGTACGGCTATCTGTATCGTTAAGGCACGCAAGCCTCCCCACCAACGGCATGGTCCATGGTTTATGGGCGGGGGGGGGGGGGGGGGAGACAGCTAAAGGAGGGTAAGGACAGTGTGTGTCAGTCAGCAAGCAGACATGGCGCACTTCGGTGGTGTTCTTCGTTACAGCATGGCCTGGAGACTTCAGGAGTACGTCACACAGGTAAGAATCACGGGGAAACAAGATGAAGGACGAAGTATGACGAGTGTAGTCTAAGATGGTACTGCTCGCAGCACTTTTCCATGAGAATGGGGTGCGTACCGAACAACAGGCACTGTTGCCCGAAGGAGAGGGGGTGCTCGACCACAGTCAGCTATAACAGAAGTTGACCGTCACATCCTGCAACAGGAAAGAAGGGACCCACGTCAAACAGCAGTTGCAATTGCGACCACCTTTAACAATATTGCAAGGCACGAAATCTCACACTCCAGAGTCGCATGCCGACTGCATAGGGGTGTGACTCTGCCCGAGGCCAGTACTTTGTGTTTCTTTGATACCCGCAAATCGGCGGCACTGTATGCAGTTGTGCCAAGAGCATAGGGACTTGTCCAATGATGAGTAGGGTCGCATGTTCTCGGATGAGAGCAGATTCAGTCTGAGTAGTAATTCTGTAAGTGCCCTCTAATGGCGAGAGATGAGAACAAGTAATAAACCCAGGAACATTGTCGAACACGATCGTTTTGGTAGTCAAGTTCCTATAGTTTTGGGAGGTATGTTGTTACATGGGATTTCTGACCTCCAAATCTTTGATCACTGTGTACTCACCATTCGCCGCTATTGCGACACTGTGCTCCTTCCCAATGTGTGCCTTTTCAGGTATGCATTTCTATGGATAACAATGAACGTGGAACAGCACAGGTAGAGGAGCTCGTTGAACGAGAGGATATCGGCGAACGGGCTGGCCTGCATGTTCTTCCGACTTAAGTCCCGTCGAGCACGAGTGAGGTGCGTTCAGGAGATGTATTGCTGCACATCACATGCACCAACGACCATCTAATAACTGTCAACTGCGCTGGCAGAGAATCTAAGGCCCTATCGCAGGAAATCCACACCGACCTCCAGCCAGCATGAAAGTCAAGAAACAAAGGTGTTACAGATATTACGTGCCAGAGGGAATTGATTTATATCAAAGGGCTAATTTGAAAATCTGTCAGACGATGATTCGAAGGCGGGTCTCCTGCTTACTAGGCAGATGCGCTGACCTCTACGTCGTCCGGACACAGTGGTCACCACACACGACAGACTACCCTCGCACAACTGTCGTCAGACCCAAAATCTCAAATAATACCACACACTACTGATGTAGTGTTCCTGTTCATTAGCCTCAATACGCACGGCATCTCGCTGATCCCGTAAGAGTTAAAGCTTGGTGTGCATCTGCACCAAATGTGTCAATGGTGGCCATCACCTTAATTATCTGTACATATGTGACCGAAAGAACAGACGCTCACCAGGATGCATCATGCGAGTACTTTGCACAACATACCATGGTTGTCCAGAAAGTAATTTCCGATCGGTCGCGAAATGGTAACCACTGCGGAAATCCGGTGAAACTTGGCACAGATGTGTTGGGCACTGTCTCTAGTATGCCCGTCGATCGTGTCGCGTCGGTCTTTTCAGTTTTGAGTGAACAGTGAGCACGTAAAAATGCATAGGGAATAGCGTCTCCCGTGGGCCTGGTTAGAGATTTCGCCTGTGTCATACAGCCCACATAACACAACTTAAAGCAGTTCCTTCCTTATACCAATAATTCTTGGCCGCACACTGCAGGGGCAATGAAGACGTTCCTGCAGCGTTTCCGATCAGAAGTGTTCGATCACCCACAATACAGTCCGTAATTGGCTCCCCCTGAGTCTCATCTCTGCTCACGAGGGCCACTGGCTGTAAAGACAAAAATTTTCTGCAGACAATGAGCTACAGATCAGTGCAGGTAAGCCGGCCGCGGTGGCCGAGCGGTTCTAGGCGCTTCAGTCCGGAACCGCACGACTGCTACGGTCGCTGGTTCGAATCCTGCCTGGGGCATTGATGTGTGTGATGTCCTTCGGTTAGTTAGTTTTAAGTAGTTCTAATTTCTAGGGGACTCATGACCTCAGAGATTAAGTCCCATAGTGCTCAGAGCCATTTTTCTAGTGCAGATAACAGGACTAAGGCACAGGCGGCTGCTTTCTATGACGAGGATACTGGAAAGTTGATACAACACTACGACAACACTCAAAGTAGGAGCGGCGACTCTGTAGAAAAGTAGGTGAAAGGTGTATCTAACTGTTGCAAATGAAACGTTTCTGGTTTTCATTGTGGTTTCCTTTTTGCGACCGATCGGAAATTACTTCCTGGACAACCCTCGTACATTGGCGTCCGTGATTATCACAAACCCCATTAAGAAGCATTTCCCGCCATTTTTAATACCCAGGGGACCACGATGATAGCGGTGATATTAGTGTGATTACGATCTTTGAATAAAAGTGTTCTTTCTGTTCGTTTCATTGCAAATTTGTTTTAGTTATGTTCTGTGTTGCACTGTAGTAATTCTTTTTATGTATGGTTCAAATTTCATCGAGCTATGTCACTTGGTAGTCACATCATGTAACAATTGATACACAACTCAGTAAAAGTTTAGAATATCATAGAATTTACTCCAACGACTTCTTATAGTACACCAAAGGAGGTTTGTGCAATACCTTATTAACAAAATAAACACAATTCCTTCTGAAAACAAGAACGATGTTGGTTGGTTACAAAAAATCAGTACAAAACAAAGCAAGTTTTCTCCTAACCCTACATTTTGAAAACCAAAACAGTAAAAATCTTTGTCTCACGTTGATGATGAGTCCCTAGTAGTATGTATGTCCTCCCTACACACGGATCAGTTCTTCCAATATGTGAGGCATGCTCTGGATGAGATATCAAGTTTATCTTGCCGTGTGGGGTCCCACTCAACGGCAGCTTCAGTGAGGTCCTGAAGATTGTCAGGTGGATTCGGACGCTGTGCAATGGACACCTTCAACAGGTCCCACGCATACTCATTTGCATTCACGTCTGGGGACTGGCCAATGTATTTGGTTGAAGTTGTATCTTTGAATATACTGAGACACTTCTAGAGTACGGTGCTGTCCTGCATTGCCATCGACTAGGATGAAACTGTAATCGGTTTCGCATCTGTAGTGCCTTCCAATCATTTGTAGTTCTTGTAGAAATCAAAGTGCAGTAGATGTGAATTAGAGGGGTCCACCGTCCCATTGTTAGTGCCGCTCAGAACGTGCACTTCCACCTGCAAACTAATGGACTTCCTGAACGTATCGGCGTTTCTGGTGTCGTGTAGCACTTCTCCCAACCTAATACGTCTAGTGTCTGATCGCAAATCAAACCTGGTCATGTCAGCCAACATGACAATTCTCCATACTGCAATGGTCCAATACTGATGTGCAAGAGCCCAAGACTTCCGATTGCGTCCGTTCCGGTGGTTCAGTGCAAAAGTTCTCATTGGTCTTCTGGAATTAAGCCCCTATGATGCACTGTTCTGTCTGAGATACGAATATCTGTTGCCTTGGGAAAGTCATTTCCAATATATCTGGCTGTTCATCTTGGGCGCCTGCGAGCCGACAGTTGGAGGAAACGTTCCTGGATTGCTGTTTTTCGTACGAGGGCTACCACTGCGAGATCTGTCTGTCGTTCAAATTTTCCTGTCTCTCTCTGTGCTTTCTCCACACCTTAGACAAACCACTTTGCGTTACATGTAACCGATCGGCAACATTTTGCTGTGTACGACGTGCTGAAAGTAAAGCCACTACCCTCACTCAACCAAAGTGTTGTATTCTTCTACGTGCCATGACACCGCAATGCTAAACAGAAACTGAAGGAAAGAGTTCGGTACTTGACTGCACCCGGTGTGATGCAGAGGCTGCGGTATTTTTACATGACTGGGAAACGGCGACAAAGCATGCTAGCAGTAAACACTGTTCAGTAGATATTCTCTAACTACAAATGTATAAAGTGCGTACGTCAATGTGATCTCTAGTATCGTCGACTGAATTTTACGGTAGTATTCCAAACTTCTGTTGAGCCGCGTATTTCCAAAGTTACAGTTGTATAATAATAACATAGAACTTATTTCTGTTTCGAGATGCCGCAGACCGTGCTCCATCTAGTATTTTAGCGTTTTGTCTTTTTTACGTACCGCAGCACGAAATTTCACGATCGTCACAACTTCATTGTTACACATATAGACAGCTCATTTTACTGAACTACAGCATACCTTACCGTAGTAATTAATATCAAAATTGAAATAGATGTGGCCGTGCGGTTCTAGGCGCTTCAGTCTGGAACCGCGTGACCACTAAGATCGCAGATTCGAATCATGCCTCGGGCATGGATGTGAGTGATGTCCTTAGGTTACTTAGGTTTAAGTAGTTCTAAGTTCTAGGGGACTGATGACCATAGATGTTAAGTCCCATAGTGCTCAGAGCCATTTGAACCAAAATTGAAATACGTGAAAATTTTGTATTTGGTATTAGATTGCATAACAAAAGAAAATTATGCAGGAGCACAGCTTTCAATAGAAGGAAACATTGTTCATAATAACATTATATAAACATTCATACAAGTTCAATGTAACAATAGCTGCCTAATTTTTGGCATACGTTCGGATATTTAATAATAATCGCAAAACAACTCATAAAGGTATGAAAATGAAGACTACAAGATAGTAGAAATCACAAGTAAGAAAAGATACGATACGATTATTCCTGGTAAATTTAGATCCATGGAAGATCCATTAGAAATCATTGCAGTAAAGCACCAGTGCCTTGGCTGGCGTATTCATCAGATTAGACCCTCTTAGAGCTAAAGAACAAGCACCAACTGAGTATGAGCGCTGGTTTTAATTTAAGCTGTGGCATGAAACGACCTATTACTGCTTACTGGCCTGAAATTTTTGATGAAATGTTTAAACGTGTGTATCAATTCTTACATGATAGACTGGAAGCTTGTAGCAAAGCTTGTGGTCGTCACTTTGAACAGCATGTTCTTTTTTCCTCTTCACAATCCAAAGCATTTTTGTTCTTTTTTTCTTAAGTTAGCGCTGGCAAATGGAATGAACAACTTCTGGTATTTTCAAACTACAATGATTGGTGGACTACTTGTCCAAAGGCTGGTTACGCACGATGTTATAGTTAAAATTTCAGTAGATTCGTGTATGAATTACGAAGTACCCAAAAGTTAAAATAATTTTCGCGAAAGCTTGAGCACTGTTTTAATTTAACCTATCATACTCTATATGACATCTAATTGTAACGTGATGCTGGCAGATAATTAAAACCGAATATACGTTTATAACGGCGAGCCGCAGGAGCAGCCGAGTATCATATGTAACCTATACGGGACTGCAGGAGCAGACGTCAAGTAGTTCTGTTATGATTAATATACTGCACAAACTTGTTTTCGCTATGTTCCCTTATTCTAGTGTTAATTGCAAAAATCATTTTTTTTTTTTACAAAACGTCTGCCATTTGGCTCTTTCGGTGAGTAAAAAATCAGTATGTCTGGTACAATGCGAACTACGTAAATCTACCGGGTTTATCTGATAATTCTCTGTAAATTATAGAATAATGATAGGAGTAGTTATTTGGATCGATAAGCGAAGGCATGTTTATCTTTCCTACTTTATGTTAAGATACTTCATTTAGTTATGTTCCAGCACTGTTTCGAAATTTCTTGAATTGTACACTATTTTTTTCTTTCATATAACTGGTGCAGTTAAACCAGTTGAGTATAGATCAATTTAAATGCAGTTTGCATCCTTTTAGTTGGGGACCTATGCACGTTGCAAGTTTTAAGTTTGAATGAAACATACTGTACGTAATTGGTGTGTTCACATGGCTGTTCAGGTTCACTTAAGTGAGTTGATCGAACGTGTGCTCATTTGCCGGAATTCGCAAATCTGTGTGGCTTCTGAAAGACCAGCGGACCTGGTGTAACGAAACGACAAGTTTCATCTAGGGTTATAGCCTCAATGACCTAAACACGTATATTTACATAGAAATATTTCCACAAAAAATCCGTTGGTGTTAAATCGGGTGACCGAATGGGCCAATGGTGAGGGCCAGAGCGTCATAATACTCTCATAGGAAATCTGTTGTTCAGTTCTTGCAAAACACCACCAGCGGAAAGGTCCGGGTGGCCATCACGCTGCTTTCGCATACAGCCTCTAATGTACAGACTGACATTTCCAAGCTGAGCAATAAGATAATTAATGTAAAAATATTTATACATCTCACCTGTGACAGTACGTGAGAAATAGTGTGGACTGATGATTTCATCTCCAAGGATTTCACATCCCACTTTTATCGATCATCTCCTTCGACCATCGACAAGATATACCCAAACAGAATTTTCTGTGGCCTAGTAATGCATATAACGACGATGAATTGCAGCGTAGTTTGTGAACTTGGATTCACTGGAGAACACAACACTTTGTACGGCAGCCAATGTACAGTTATTCACTGCCTACTCGCAGGGAGTAAGTCGACGATTTAAAATAATTTCTAAGTTGCTCCTGAGTTAATAACAGGTGCTGCAAGGGTGAAACTTGTAATCCAGCACCATTCGCAACTTACATGTGAGGCTGATACCAGTGACCGCAGCAAATTCTCATAACCTGACTTGAAGATAATTTTGTATAGCAGCTCAAATAAACACTTGCATATCCTCATTTCATGTTGGTATTGTTCTATTACAGTCACACCTACTTAAAGTCGTTGTTCAGAATGCAAGGAAGTGATGACTGTTAAAGCTGTACGACTGGGATGATCACGACTTAAAAAATGGCTACTTCACTTGCTTACAGTCAGCGTTCGCTGAGCATCAACAATATGCCAAAGTACTTGTTGGGTGTCGTGTATGCCTCTTTTGTTACACGTTAGTATCCGTTGCAGGCCGAAACGCGATTAATGGTGCATTTCGACTAGAAGATATGTTCCTAAATCTAACCTGGCTTTAAAAATGGCATCGAGGAAGCTTGTCGGTTCGTGGCTCCAACAATCTCGAATCTCGTCCGCAGCTTGTTCAGAATGCGCGTTGAGTTGCACATTCAGGAAAATGGTGACTCATTTGAACAGCATCTGAAAATTCATTTGAACACAGCCAGTATAGCAATGTGCATGCACCCCCAAAACTTTGAAAGTTTCTAGGTCCTACAAAAACGAAAAAAATTAACTTATATTTTTTTTTAAAAGCTGCTTTAAATACGTAAGCAACGCGATTGAAAAGGAAAAATGATTTTCTGTCAAAAAAGCTTTGCTGCCAATCTCTGGAAAAAGGTAATTTACTTAAATTACCTTTCTTATGTGTACCCAAAGTTACGGAGAAAACACTGTGCATGTACAGACAGCCATGGGTATTTTTTAGGGAAAGTTCTTAAATGGTTTGAATATACACACAACAAACAGCAGTTTTCTAAGTAGACAAGTACTATTGTAAAAAGAATGCGTGAGGCAAAGTATCTCATATGCTTCTGCGAGATTTTTCAAAGAGAAGCGGCAGATTAGCCACATTTATCGCGGAAGTACTGTACGTCATAGATCGGCTAGTAGGTAAAGTACCACCAAAAATTAATTAAGGCTGCTTATAATTTCAAACAAATGCTGCCACTTTAGAGTGAAGGTTTTATAGTCAAAGTAATGCGCACGAGATAAATTGTTTTATGTGCTGAAAAGCTGTAAATGTGGGCATAACATTCAAAAGCAACATGAGTTCGTTATAGCTTCAGACAACGTCTGTCTCTAAAAATGCTTCGTCGTGGTTGTTTTATTAGGTTATGAAGACGCCTGTTTCCTGCAGAACGTAAGTGATTTGTTTTCATACAGAAAATCACAACAAGGACAGAACTCGTTCTTGTATTTGCTACTTGTTTCATTATGTCGAAAGCAGTTTTTGTGGTTTGAGGGTATGGTAAATGTTATTGTAGATCAGGGACGGCCAAGAATTCTGCATGAGTGCGAAGCTCTTGGATACGTGCAGATCTGTCACCTGAGTGCACATTTCCTCCACTGTAACCCTACACTCACTGAGCAGGAATAAGGGGAAGAGAAGGGGAAACTTGAACGCTCTTCACTATATGGCAATGTGGTCACACAGGGAACACAGAACTACTTTGCTTGCGACCTCGGTTTCATATACCTCAACAGCGTACTAACTAAAACTATTTTCAATTTAGTTTGATTATTTTATGCTTGCTGAATGCAGAAAAAAATTTCTACCTGGTACGGATGGACGCAAATAATTCTGCAGATTTTCGCACTCACTCCACACGTAATCACGAGTAATTTTGCTATATAATCGAAAAAAGCCTGCCCCACGCATTTGTTGGCCAAAACAATGAATCACGTTCGTAATCTCATGATGGGAACATGACAACTTTGCACGAGGAAAAAACGTAGAAATCTTGTACAGTTTTTGTGTAAAAGAATTTTCTTAAACGAGAATCGCACTGCAGATAGTTAAGTTTCATTGCACATCACGAGAACGCTGCAAGTGCAACGGCAAAAGTCTCGGAAGATATAAGATTGGCAGTGTCCTCAAGACGTTTAGAAAACAATTCTTGTAATATTTTCCACGCCGTAACAGATTCTTCAAAATTCATATTTTATTTAACACCAGTGATCTCAGAGAAGAGGAGGTGTGTTAGGCCACAAGTTGTCCCTTCTACAATTCAGTTTTTTTTTTTTAAATGCATCCACTAGTTCAGAAATAAATTGTTGCTTACCTAGAAACGTCTTACTGTGAGCAGTGTCCAGTAAAGTATACTTCAATTGCCAGCTCTGCAATCCATTCCAGGTGTTCTAATTTTCGTTCTTGCTTTACTTCATCCTTCAGACAATCTATGACAGCAGTTCATAATTTTAAAACTCGTCCCACACGTGCCCCTTCATTTAATCAACGTACTTTGCAAGAATAGTAACGACTACATATTCTTCACTCAGCTCCATTAAAAACTGTTGCGGCTGGCGGTATAATACGGCATGCAACCTCAGAAAATTTACTATTCGTACCATCAGTTTTATCATATGGCCGACGCCTGCAAATTACTGTTTGACGTACAAAACAATAAATGCCGTATAACTTGTCAGTCGAACGTTGCAATCTCTTGCTCTTTGATAGTCAACTAAATCTTCAGATTCTTTCTGTGTGGTGTTGCAATGCTGTTCCACATCAAAAATTCCGTATCGATTGATTATGTGACTGCATAATATATAATGAAAGTTTTCGTCCTTCTCTTGTGTGATACCTATTTATTTTTAAAGACGTTTGGCGATTCATCACAAGACTGCCTTCTTTTGTCCAAAATGTCACATTACCTGTGAACTTTCTTTACACTACGAACAAATTTCGAAGAATAAACAGCGCTGAAATTTTGGAAATTTGTGGTAAGGTCTGATGGGACCAAACTGCTGAGGTCATCGGTCCCTAAGCTTACGCATTACTTAATCCAACTTAAACTAACTTACGCTAGGGACAACACACACACCCGTGCTCGAGGGAGGACTCAAACCTCCAACAGTGGGACCCACGCGGACCGTGACAAAATGCCCTAGACCGCGCGGCAAACAGCGCTGACACCACGATTTTGCCTAACTGAAGAAAGCAGTGCTGGTCGAAAGATACCGCATTAAATGCCGGAAGAAATGGTGTTGCATGGCACAGTTGAATACAAGATCACGTTGTACCGAGCAGCTACGAGTAAAACCGAGTGATGTCGAGACGTACCTACTAATGCCGAGAAAAGACGTGCTTTGGACCACACTCGTGCTGCACATTATGCACTCATGCGATTTTACACGCCGTGGCCGACCCTGTTGCAAGTGACGCGGCATTTGGGTAACTACCCAAACTATGAATGGTTCCAAGAACAAACTCTGTTATACACCGATATATCACAACCGTAGCATAACGTCTCTCAATTCATTCAGTATGTGTTTTTTCGTTTGTTTGAGAAATGCACCACTCTGAATCAGTATTCAAAGATTCGTCGTACTATCGTTCTGTGTGTGGTTTCCTGTATAGGTAATCTATACTTTACTAAAACCTCAGCTCTTCACTCTTCTTCGTATCTGTAACTGATTTATAGTGATCTTTCGATTTCATATAGGCTCGTAGTATATCTAGCCATGATACGGTCTTCAGACAATACCATTTCTCTTTGTCATCAGTCTGACTTGTTTGATGAGGCCTGCCATGGCAGACTCCTGAACCTCTTCAACCTCGAGAAGCACATGCACACGCCACCTGGAATTAGTTGTTGAATATATTCTATTCCCTGTCTTCACCTAAAGTTTTTACCCTCTACACCCTCCCTAGTACCATGGAAGTTTTCCTTTAATGTGTAAGGACAAGTTCTATTGAAACCAATCAGCATTAGCAATGGTTTGATCTTCAAAGTTAAAACCTGCGGGAGCTGTCTGCTCGTCACCACAGTAAATAGCTTTACATTTTATGCAACATTCCACTAACAATTGGGCCCCTGCACACAACGGTAACAGCATCAAACAGAAACAACACCTTAGTGTATTCGTGAATATATTTAACAAATTAGGGTCACCTAACCTTGGCAGAAGTTGTAAGTCAAAAGAGTTCAAAATAGAGGTCGATTCCACAAATAAGTAAAGCTTTACTCAGATTAAAATACCACATGGATGTTACTCCATGCTAATTTTGGGAAACAAAAACACAGAAAACGAAACTAATAATGTGGGACTTTGATCGACACTGTCAGGAAGACTGTAAACAAAACAAACCGAAGTTCCTCACTTCCGCAACTCTCATTCTCAAACATACTAGAAAAATAACCTAATGAACTCCACATTCAAGATGCACAAACAACCAGATAAATGGGAGATTCTTGGAATACAGATTCTAAAATATGAAACTAACACCTCATGTTAATCCAAAATGCCGCACTTAACATCTTCAACGTACAGCAGTCAGCACGGGATGATAGTCAGGAATCCAATCACAGTTGGCAAGGGACGACTCCGAAGAAACGAATGATCAAAATGTAAAGTTCTCTGTTCTCAGTCCAAACTCTGCTGGATGTGTGGCACCATGCTTGCAGCCATTGTGACTTACGTAAATTGCCTCGAAGCATGAAAAAAGACAAGAGCGCTGAAAAATATTCACTTATAAATGGCTTACATATACGCATAGACTGTGTCTTAGGTTGGCACAGAATATTGGACGGTCTTTTGCTACTGCTTGACAAAGCGTACACGATGTGCAGAAGGGGAGTTAATACACAGGACTGGCAGAACAGAAGTACTGCTGAGATGGTGAGAAATTTCTCAGGTTTTGCGGGAACGGAAAGGCAGGACTTCTGTTGATATCCGTGGTCGATAGAACTTGCCACATCTGAAATGAACACTTGGAGGCCCAGGCACCGTTGGGGTCGTGCGTAAGGGATTTACTCCTAGAATCAGCAACTTCAGAATATGCAGACCGGGCTGTGGGAACCACTCTACGATGCCACTCATCTTGTGCAAATCCTTCTTGCTGCAAACCCACAGTAGACATCGGAAGTCCTGGAATCAACAACTTCGCTTGAGAACCTTCAACCACTATCCAGCTGGCAGTAATGACCACTTAATATAGGAAATAAAATGTAACGGAACTGATACAGCATCGACAAACGGTGTGAGCAGTCGCTATGTAACACCTTGTCTTCAGTGTTTTCTCCATACGCTATGCCTTACCACAGTGAGTCTTCCTGTAATTTCCTCCTACCTTATATTAACAATAGACCTAATTTTCAACAGCCTTTCATAATACCACACACCAAGAACATGTTTTATTTTCTATTCCGGTTTCCGTATGGTCCACGATTCACACCCATACAATGAATGCTGTGTTCCAAATGGTTCACTCTCAACACGTATTCTGTGCACAATGAACTGTTCATTTCCATTCAGTATTCCGGTAATTCTTTCTTACTTTCACTGATAATAGCAATGTCATCGACGAATGTTATCGTATATATTCTTTCACCCTGAATTTTAATTGCGCTCCCGAATGTATCTTTTATTTCCGCTATCGCTTCTTCGATGCACAGATTGAACAGTAGGGAATAAAGGTTGCACCCCTATCTTAAATCCTCTTTAGTCCGTGCGCTTAATTCTTGGCCTTAAATTTTCTTTGTTCCGTCTTAGTTCTTCTCACGGATGTCGGTATGCATGCGACTGCGTGCTTACCTAATATGCTCCAAAACCCCATTCATAAAAACTGAAATTTTCCCGTGCCCATATCTTTGGTTCTATTGGTGATAAAAAGGTAGGTTCAAGTGTTTTGGATATCCCTTGAGCTGGAGTCCATTTATATACACAGCAGAACTAGCTTCATAGTGTCACTATCTTATAGTGGAGTTTCGAACTACTGAATATTACAGACTTTCTCTGCTTAGGCAAATGGAGCAAATCTTTTCATTTTGCATCTATAGTGGTCTACGGTGTGCTTGATGGGACTTGTCGAGGCACTGTTAATTCGTGGGCGGCACCCAGGAAAACCCCACAAAAAGGGTTTTATACCATATTTTCGCTGTCACCAGCAGACCAAAAACCAGCCCAGGATTCCACTACTGCAATGCACAGCAAATGGCTGGCATTTTTACGATATATTCGTAGGATTCCAATCTCGAACAACCTTCATATTTTTTTATATCTTTATCCATTTCTAAGATACAGAGATTCAAAGTTACCCTACTTGTGCACGTAAAATCTACTGTGAGACGGAAACGTAGCTTATAAAGTAGCACAGAGAAATATTCTGTGAAGTGCATCCGTTATCAGCTGGCTACCCCTTTGTTGTATTACTGAACCACATGTAAAATTTTTTGCACGTAAAAACAGGTCTGAGGTGCAGAATTAGTTTTGGGTTATTTTACTTTCACATAAGTAAACTATTTAAGTTGTACTGACCAATGCACTTTTTTTCAAATGAGTTACACGCACCGCTGCAGCAGGGGAAAAAAGGGAACCAGCGGAAAGATGTTCCTATCGGATCACAAAGAATGCGAATATGTTGCAATTTGTTTAAAACGCTGACTGAAAAGTGAGGTACAAGCCGCCTCGTTCTTCCTCAGCACCTTTAAAATATTTTTAAAACATTTTAACATGCGAAAATATTCGCCCTTATTTATGCTAAGAGAGAAGAAGATGATAGCAGGCTCAAAGTGACGGAAAAATAATAAATACTAGAAGATACTAGACAGACTCAAAGCGACTAGTGGGTATGAGTCAGTTTCAGTTTCGGGTATTTTCGGGAGTGATAGGTGAGTTGCATTTTAAAACGATTGCTCCTTTACCAAAATTTTGGGAAAATTTTCAAAAGTTCTGACGAAGATAGGATGAGGTAGATGGCATCCCACCTTTCAATCAAAGCGTCTTAAAGAAAATGAGCATATTTTTATTCTTTTGTGCTTCGATAGTAGCAAATTTCCACTGATTGTATATTACCTGTATTTCTCCGCAGCTCGTGGTCTTGCGGTAGTGTTGTCACTTACCGACCTCGGGGTCCTGGGTTCGATTCCTGATGGGGTCAGGGATTTTCGAGATGACTGGGTGTTGTGTCGTCTTCTTCATCATCATCATCATTCATCCTCATAACGGTCGGAGGAAGGCAATGACAAACCACCTTGCCCAGTACGGCGTTACGGGTCTCCCGCATCGTTCCCCTACGCTCTGTCACGGAGTATGGGACTTTTTTCTCTATAGTATCCAATTATTGTTCTGAGAATTTCGAACGTCTAGCACAATCTTGCTCAGTTGTATGCTTTTTCTAGAACTTCAAATCCTATGAACGTGTTTTCGTTTTGTTTCCTTTATCAAGCGTAATGTCTGAACTGCCTCTTTTGTGCTTTTACCTACCATAAAGCCAGACTGAAGATCCCGGTTGCAAGCAATTTATGGTTGTTCTGAGAAACAGCGCAGTAACGTTTCAACAAAGTCTCATACACAAGATATTTTTATGCATGTAAGTCATTGCTTTCAAATATCTCTAGAGTAACGAAGAAGAGAAATTTGTTAACATCGAGTATAGATTTAAGTGTCAGGAAGTCATTTCTGAAAGTATTTGTATGGAGTGTAGACATGTATGGAAGTGAAACATGGACGGTAAATAGTTTGGACAAGAAGAGAATAGAAGCTTTCGAAATGTGGTGCTACAGAAGAATGCTGAAGATTAGATGGGTAGATCACATAACTAATGAGGAAGTATTGAATAGGATTGGGGAGAAGAGAAGTTTGTGGCACAACTTGACCAGAAGAAGGGACCGGTTGGTAGGACATGTTCTGAGGCATCAAGGGATCACCAATTTAGTATTGGAGGGCAGCGTGGAGGGTAAAAATCGGAGGGGGAGACCAAGAGATGAATACACTAAGCAGATTCAGAAAGATGTAGGTTGCAGTAGGTACTGGGAGATGAAGAAGCTTGCACAGGATAGAGTAGCATGGAGAGCTGCATCAAACCAGTCTCAGGACTGAAGACCACAACAACAACAACAACGACATATTTTTAAAATCGTAAGTTATGTCAGCCATTTTATACTTAAAGGTATCTTAATGGGTACTTAATATTGTTTACTTCGAAACCGAGCGGACTTAGCATGGGTTACATTGACTTACCGCTGTTTAATTGGTGGGCGATTTGGCGAAATGTTATTGTGAAACTTTGCAAAAATACAATTTTATAATGACAGAGTTATTTCAGTTTATGATAATAAGATTTGCATTACCAATTTTTGCAACAGTAAACCATAACAAACTCAAAAATTAAGCTACGATTCATTACAATATAAATTTAATGTTCTTATCGTCAACAATGTTGAGGATGGCCCTTAACTTTTCTGCCATCACACTTTCACGTAAATTCAGTAAAACTCATTAATGGACACAATTTAGCATTGTTTACTTGGTTTAACAATTATGTACATTTGCCTGATTAGCAACAACTTTTGGAGTGCTTATGAGTTTGAGTCTTAGTTGTCCACATCATCTTCAGATTTGTGCAGATGATCCCAGAGAAGCATTTACAGTGCATAAACACTGTACACATTATTACTACCGGCTTGGCTGTGGCGCTTAACAAACTGACAAAGTTAGAAAACTTAGAATCTAAAATCAGAGACAGATTTGCATTTCTCCGTTCACGCGGAGCTGTTAGCTATCATAAATAAGCGCACCACGTACCCTGTTTTACATGCAATCATTCTGATTTTCATCGGCCGTCCCTTAACATTGTTTACAGCAGAGGTCTTCGGTTCACCGTGATCTAACATATCTTTTTCCTTTCTCCGATGTATATTAAGCTGATAGTGTGAAAATTCTCGCAGTTATCTGCGCTTCTGTTTTCCTAATTACGTGGATAATTTGTTGAAACTCTGATAATATCAACTAATTCATAGATTGTACATGCCAACTTGGATAATTGTTTGGTTGCCGCTTCCGCCAATGGTTTTAGAAATTCCGAAGGAATGCTGACTTTTGGAATTCTTCCAAAGCTCATTTAGACTCTCACTCTAAATCTCACTTTCTTCCAACTCCCATTTTTTCTTTCGTCTTCCTTCGTGTTAGCGGACAGTTCGTTGCCATCTTAGAGGCCTTCAGTATATTCTTCCCACCTCTCTGCTGCGTTCAATCTTTGTTTCCCTCTTTTCTTTTTTTTAATTATCGTGAATTTTATGGCTAGTTGAATACGGCCTCCTTGTCAACCTTTTCATCTCGGAGTAGCACTTGCAGGTTACGCCCTCAATTTTTTGCTGGATGCATACCAATCTTTGTCTTCCCTAAGCGTTTGCCCTCTACAGCTCTCTCTAGTAGCATGGGAGTTATTCCTTCATGTCTGTCTTAGAAAATGTCCTATGATCCTGTCTCTCCTTCGTATCAGTGTTTTCGGTATATATCTTTCCCTGTAGATTTTCCAGAGAACCTTCTCTTTCCTTACCTTATCAGTCCACCTAACTTCTAATGTTCTACTGCCGCACCACATTTTATGTGCTTCTATTCCCTTCTGTTCCAGTTTTCCCACGCTCCATGTCTCACTGCTACACAATGCTCCAGCCGTACATTTTCATAAACTTCTTTCTCAAATTAAACCGAGAGCTTCGTTCTTGGTCGAACACTCTTATTACTCTCTCTTGCTTCTTGTACATATTGTATATTATCCTCCGTTTAGTTTACCCCTATTTTTTTAGGATTTCGATTCTTGGCCATATTACGTTATCGAACGCTTTTCCGAGGTCGACAAATCCTATTAACTTGTTTTGATTTTTCTTGAGTCTTGCTTCCATTATCGATCGCAACTTCACTACTACCCCTCTGGTGCTTTTCCATTCCTAAAGCAAAACTGATCGTTAGCCAACGGATCCTAAATTTTGTTTTCCTTTCTTCCGTATATTATCCTTGTCAGCAACTTGGACGCATGAGTTGTCAACCTAATTATGCGGTAATTCTCGCACTTGTCGGCTCTTGCTGTGACCTGATAGTCAAGGAAAGCAGGATTCGGTTACGATAGTGGACGGGGCCGTAATCAGTTACTGTTGATTCCCTTTGCAATTACACACATTTATTTTAACGGTAATTCCAGACTCAGCAATAAATAAAGGTATCACACGTTATTAATGAAAGAATAAACAAATGTGTAATTAACAGTGCTTTCAGTGCGTTTCATTTTACCAAATGAACATAAAATACAGACACTGCAAATAATGTTTTGAAAACAAGAAAATCCTGATCCCAATTACAATTTTAAGGCAAGTACCTATAGTCACGGCTGAAGGACTTCAAAGCCAAGGGCAGGAATTATAAAAAAAAATTAACTAACATATTGTAAAACAGCTATGCAATGTTGTTGTTGTGGTCTTCAGTCCTGAGACTGGTTTGATGCAGCTCTCCATGCTACTCTATCCTGTGCAAGCTTCTTCATCTCCCAGAACCTACTGCAACCTACATCCTTCTGAATCTGCTTAGTGTATTCATCTCTTGGTCTCCCCCTACGATTGTTACCCTCCACGCTGCCCTCCAATACTAAATTGGTGATCCCTTGATGCCTCAGAACATGTCCTACCAACCGATCCCTTCTTCTGGTCAAGTTGTGCCACAAACTTCTCTTCTCCCCAATCCTATTCAATACTTCCTCATTAGTTACGTGATCTACCCATCTAATGTTCAGCATTCTTCTGTAGCACCACATTTCGAGAGCTTCTATTCTTAATTTAAAAAGAGAGGCAACTTATCACCAAACCGGTGAGAAAACGATGGTAAACTTTGTAGCATTACCATTTAAACCTACTGTAGAGCCAAGAGTGACAATTATATAAACAATTTAGAAACATGCAATAAAACAGCAAATACAATAATAAAACACAAGGGCCAGTCAAAGATGGTGCACAAGGAAATCAGAAAACACAAGGGCCAGTCAAAGATGGTGCACAAGGAAATCAGGAATCGACCTCTGAGTATGTCCGGCAAAAAAAAAAAAAAAAAAAAAAACTTTCACGAGAGATGAGATAGGCAGCCAAGAGTTGCATTCACTTCACAAGATGGTAACTCAGACTAGTGGTAGTCTAACGAATGACTGGTCTGAACTCCGTCCTCAGAATACTGTCCTTAGAACGCTCGGAACGAGTAAGGAATTACTACCACCAGAGTAGAAGAATCGCCAACCAACCTACAATCAAGAAAACTGTCAAGACTACACGCTTCATCGGACAGCAGCGGCAAGGTGAGGAAACGTACACTGCCGTTACATACACTAACCCACCAGGGCAGGTAATTGGGGCGTTAGCGGCCACGACGCAGGAAAAATACCGCTGGTTGAACCTAACAAATAGTAACAAACTGAGCGAAATAAATAGTAATTAGAAGACCAGGAAAGCTAATCAGATCCGCCTTCCCCAAGCACTTCACTCGCTGCTCTTCGCCTGGGAAACACTACGAGCAGCAACACGAACCCAAGCCACTAAACAATTGCAAGATCTCACCATGGTGGAGGTTTCCCTACTTGAATCCAAATGCACCGAAGCTAAAGATTGCAGGATCCGGTTTACGACGAGGTCATGCACCCTCGTGACCACCGGCCTTCAATCCGGTAGTCCATGCACGCCCCCAGTGGTCCCAGCGTGTTCTCGCACTGCGCGGACCACGCTCCTCCTGAGTTCCCAACCGAACAGCACACTGACACGACCCGGAAGAACCACGATGTCGCCCCAAAGATAGGACCACAGTTACTACATGTCGATAACCGCCGCTGCGGCCGCTAGCGGACAGGCAACGCTTGCGAAACCAAGTGGCTACAGTCAACACGAGAAGAAGACAAACAACAGCAACCATGTCAAGCAAACGATACCGTATGGCCTCCAACACAGGACGGCTCACTTGCAGTTTTGGGAACTGGTATATCACCAGTGTCAAACATACTACAGTCCAATGTGAACAATCGTTTTGTTGCCACTCCCAGATTGATTTTACAAATTCTGATGGAATGTTATCCACTCCTCCCGCCTTATTGATTTTAAGTCTGTTCTTCCTACGACCAATCGCATTTCCTGTAGATTACATTTCTAAATCACTTACACTGATGTACACTCCTGGAAATGGAAAAAAGAACACATTGACACCGGTGTGTCAGACCCACCATACTTGCTCCGGACACTGCGAGAGGGCTGTACAAGCAATGATCACACGCACGGCACAGCGGACACACCAGGAACCGCGGTGTTGGCCGTCGAATGGCGCTAGCTGCGCAGCATTTGTGCACCGCCGCCGTCAGTGTCAGCCAGTTTGCCGTGGCATACGGAGCTCCATCGCAGTCTTTAACACTGGTAGCATGCCGCGACAGCGTGGACGTGAACCGTATGTGCAGTTGACGGACTTTGAGCGAGGGCGTATAGTGGGCATGCGGGAGGCCGGGTGGACGTACCGCCGAATTGCTCAACACGTGGGGCGTGAGGTCTCCACAGTACATCGATGTTGTCGCCAGTGGTCGGCGGAAGGTGCACGTGCCCGTCGACCTGGGACCGGACCGCAGCGACGCACGGATCCACGCCAAGACCGTAGGATCCTACGCAGTGCCGTAGGGGACCGCACCGCCACTTCCCAGCAAATTAGGGACACTGTTGCTCCTGGGGTATCGGCGAGGACCATTCGCAACCGTCTCCATGAAGCTGGGCTACGGTCCCGCACACCGTTAGGCCGTCTTCCGCTCACGCCCCAACATCGTGCAGCCCGCCTCCAGTGGTGTCGCGACAGGCGTGAATGGAGGGACGAATGGAGACGTGTCGTCTTCAGCGATGAGAGTCGCTTCTGCCTTGGTGCCAATGATAGTCGTATGCGTGTTTGGCGCCGTGCAGATGAGCGCCACAATCAGGACTGCATACGACCGAGGCACACAGGGCCAACACCCGGCATCATCGTGTGGGGAGCGATCTCCTACACTGGCCGTACACCACTGGTGATCGTCGAGGGGACACTGAATAGTGCACGGTACATCCAAACCGTCATCGAACCCATCGTTCTACCATTCCTAGACCGGCAAGGGAACTTGCTGTTCCAACAGGACAATGCACGTCCGCATGTATCCCGTGCCACCCAATGTGCTCTAGAAGGTGTAAGTCAACTACCCTGGCCAGCAAGATCTCCGGATCTGTCCCCCATTGAGCATGTTTGGGACTGGATGAAGCGTCGTCTCACGCGGTCTGCACGTCCAGCACGAACGCTGGTCCAACTGAGGCGCCAGGTGGAAATGGCATGGCAAGCCGTTCCACAGGACTACATCCAGCATCTCTACGATCGTCTCCATGGGAGAATAGCAGCCTGCATTGCTGCGAAAGGTGGATATACACTGTACTAGTGCCGACATTGTGCATGCTCTGTTGCCTGTGTCTATGTGCCTGTGGTTCTGTCAGTGTGATCATGTGACGTATCTGACCCCAGGAATGTGTCAATAAAGTTTCCCCTTAATGGGACAATGAATTCACGGTGTTCTTATTTCAATTTCCAGGAGTGTATTCCTGTATTTTTCTGACCATTTTGGTGCTTCCTCCTTTCTAAGGAAGGAAGTACCTTTAATCTTACAATCGCATGTTATCACGCTCTTACTATTTGCTATTGGCATACTGCTTTTACTCTGATTAATGGCGATCTGTTAGTACTACTGTCCAAATCATTCTATAGTTCCTCACGATCGTCCTGGAGGAGAACAGCATCTTCAGTGAATCAGTATTACGGCTACACTAACGATTAGTTCATCTGTTTGGTAACTTCAAGACTCCTATTAAACTTCCTTAGGACACATCCAGTGTTCCATTTCCATTCGAATCGGCTGTCTTTTAAGGACTAGTCTAAATTTCCTCTCCGTGTTAATCGTTACATTGGTTCTGTTGGGCTGACTTCGGTTTCACGATAATCCTTGGCACCTCTGATAGTCGGTGCATATTTGCTTTGATTCAGGGAGAAGGAAGAGCAAAAGATCGCTTCATTAAACACCCAAAGCGGCATTTCAGTATGCAGATCTTGTTATTTTTCTGTGTATGTTTTGTGTTTCACCCATCTAAATATTCATTATGTGTTTATGTAACTCTTGTAACCATGTTTATCGCGTATCCGAGCGATATTTCTGTATTCCTTTTCATAGTCGTCTCCTCTGCTTCAGATAGGGTGCGGGATTTTGGATGGTAGTGGCAGTTTAGCCAGCTTTTGTATACAATTAAAGTACTTCTGCTGGGACAAAGATACTTAAGTGCCCAATTGTCAGCAGCTGTGCTACAGGTTAACACCGGTAAAGTAGTTATTTTCTCTGACCGCTTCCGGTTCTCCCTGAGGACCTCAGTCCGACAGCGTGAAGCGGCGCTGTACTCTGGGGCTTCAGTAAGTGAGGACGTCTTTTCTGGTCATTTCAAGTAGTGTTAGGAAGTTAGAATATGTAAGACATAGTTGATTTTGAGCCAGTAATTCGTTATTTCAGGCGCACCCATTGCAAAGCGCACTTATAATTCGTTTCACATTTTGTTTCACCCTTTGTCCTGCGATGGGAGAGTGATTAAACCACCATACATCTCATTTCAGTTAGTATGTGTCTCTTATGTATGAATGAATTATATATTTTCTGTACGTTCATGTTAGAATAGTTTTCCTATCCTTCGATTTTATTTCTTTTAGTGAGTTTCATGTTTCTTGTAGAATGCGGGATTATTTTATCGTAAACCTATGTTCTAGTACGCTATAACGAGCCTTCAGCTCTGGTAATTTACCTTCTTTTGCTGTAGCTTTCTTAATAATCTTCTGTGTAATTTTATTTAACACTATTATCTTTGGCGCGTTCTGTTGTTTGGCATTATGATTTTTGTTTGAGTTAGTCAAAGTGCGTTCTCGACATGTGGCGAGCTCTCGACCAAACATAATCATATAGTCAAGTTCTTTGTGCATTCTAAACTCTGAATAGTGTGCAAAAAGAGTTTTTTCAAATGTTTCTATACTTATTGTATTTTCGAAGTTAGGTACTTCTATGCGAGTTATTGGTCACGCAGTTGACCGGTAAAACTAGTCGTTCCCCGGCCCAATGACGTAAGCCTGGTCTATGGAACTATCCTTACAGCCAGCCGGGGTGGCCGAGCGGTTCTAGGCGCTACAGTCTGTATCCGCGCGAACACTACAGTCGCAGGTTCGAATCCTATGCTCTGCGATCGTTGGTAACACACCCCGTCTTGTACACGTCCACCGCGGCGCTCGGGGTCAGAGCACCAAGTGTGAGTGTCCTGTTATTCTTTGCATGTTTCTTTACCCAGGTAGTCGTCCGTAGTACTTCCTGGTGTCACTTTGGTATTGACTCAGGTTTCACAGCACCTAGCCCGACCGGCGGTTTTCAAATGTTTTTAAATGTTGTATGTGTTTTTTATGTGTATTGCTGCGTGTAAAAATTATCTCCCGTCTTTTGCTATTTTCGGTACGACACCTGAAAATGGGCGTATAAGAGCCCAAAACCGGTCGTGTGTTAAATGAAAGAACCCTACAACTTTAGCGGTATTTTCAACCTCTGGTACTCAAATCAGCGTTCTTTCCATTCAACTGAATGCAAATAGTGCTCGAAACTTTTGTTTCTGTTGTCCCTTCATGAGCAGCGTTCGGTTTCATGTATTAGGAGGATAATGATTTCACATGTGAATGCTAGTTTGATTGGAGTCACCATGATTACAGTCTCTATCTTATGAGAATTTTCAACTGGTAGACTTCGTGGAATTCCGACACCAGAAACTTTCACACACTTTGGCATATTTAAACATACCATGAGGCAAGGAAAATTACAGGAGTGTTTCAGCGCTAACAAAGAACTATTTTCTTGCACTATTCGCGGTATTTCCCAAACGATGCGACTCTTCGAAATCGTACGTACCAGTAGTCAGTGAATGCTAAGGAAGTTATATATGTCCCATTATATTTTACAAGAAATTATAAGTCGAACTTATTATAAATGTTTTAAAATACCGTAATTTTAGAAATGAAGTGTGATGCATGGTATTATTTTTCATCTCGTGGATCCGGCTAGTGATTAGGTTTAAATGCATAAGCTTCCGCTGTCATAGTCAGCTTACTTAAAAGTCATATACTTGTTATGTTGTAAAAAATAGATGTTGGTGATGTTTTGGTGACATTTCTATAGCCTTACTTCGTTTAGGTTCACTTTCGTAAACTAGGTTTCGTAACTGTAGTGTCAGTCATTACGCATGCACAGGGCATAGTGGCGAAAGACGTGGCCGAAACTATTTAACTTTGGGTCGTTCTAACTTGCACAACTCAAAGCTATCACCTACGTGTATTTTTAGGGTGAATGACGTTTCAAAGAATGCAAAGTGAAGTTAAGGACAATATTGTTTCTTTCTATGGCACTTAGCTATTGAAGAGGCCTCTAAGACGTTAGTAATGTCTTTTCAAGTACAAAGTGAGTCGCAGGACCACGTTTTTAGACAGTTCTTGATGATATAGACGCTGAAGGACTTTCGATGTTGGAGTTGCTGAGTAACAAATAATGAAGCCTCTAATTAAAATTTATATTTCGAGAAATCAGGACTTCAGCCGCCTACAGGCACTGAAATAAATTAGTGGTGATCGGTGAAAATTTGTGCCAGGCAGGGATTAGATCTCCAAGGACTCGAAGAACAAAGTGTGTCGCAGTTCCATATTTTAGAATGTTCTTCATTAGACACTGAAGGACTGTCGTTGTCAGAGTTGCTGAGTTACAAATAATAAAGCCTCTAAGAAAAATTAAGATTTATATTACGAGAAATAAGGGCTTCAGCCGCCTACAGGCGTTGAAATAAATCAGTGGTGAAGTGTGAAAATTTGTGCCAGACTGTGAGTCGAACACAATCGGTCCGACAGCACAGGTACAGCAGTAGGCTTTATACGACTTTCAATGTTGGAAGAACTTTGTCAGGTGATATTCAGATCTAGTTCTATTGAATGATTGTGATGTCAATCTCCACATAAGAAACAATATCATCAAGTTGCAGTCACTGGTACATAAGCACTCTCTTCTCGATGACTTATTAGTGTACTGCATTACGCCTCATACAAGTCAGAATATGTTATGTGCGTGGTGTAAAATCTGTAGGGATTGCAAAAATCAGTCAACAAGATCTTATCCACCACTACTGTTTCACCTCTCTGTACCCTCGGTGCCATCCATTAACCTAAGTTGCGCACGTTAAAAGTGTACCTGTCAGAAACTTCCACACGCGTTCAGCCCCGTGCTTGCTCTAGTGCCTGAGGATTAGGCAGCCCTTTCGACATCCCTCAGTCGGTGTTTACCTGCATTCAGGCGCGAGCAGCCGCAAGGCAGAATGTGTAACGACACTAACGTGCGTGGGTACCACCAAGGACATTGCAGAACTGAGGGTCTTAGTGTAACACTTTGTCGTTTTATTCACGCGGATCCTAATGTTTCGCCCTCATGTGATCACGCCATTGGAAGGAGCGTGAAAGCGTATGAAACCTTGATTTCGTCAAATGCTTTATAACAATCCCTAGTGATTCCAAGCTGAGAGAAAGAACTTCGGTGGCGCTACACTCCGAAGGCGTCACATCACTTTCAATGGGTTACCTGCCCCACGATGTCAGAATAGGGTTGAAAAGTGCAGGGGGTAGTAACAGGGAAGAACGTTGTCCAGAATGTCATCCCGTTGCACATCGCAGTGCGAACTATCGTTTTAGTCCGCGAAATGTATGGGATTCAACGCCCCAAGCGAAGGGATGGTTTCATTGAGACCCCTTAGGCCACCACCCTTGGCCGTTTCGTGTCGATTCTGAGCGGCGGGGTGTCTGAAGTGTTTCCCTCAGCCACCGATAAGACAGCCGCTTCATTCCATCGCTGGGTTTTGCAGTTCTCACCTCCATCGCAGAGGTGTTAAAAGGAGAAGTGAAAGTTGGGTAGCATCAGGTGCGACGAGCTTTTAATTATGTGACACATGCATGGGTGGGTTGAGCAAACTTTTGGTAAAATTTGGTGCCAATGTGACACCATTAACCCACACTAAGGCTGACATGAATTTCTGAAGTGTTGGATTTTTTGAGTGTGTCGACGCTTTGCTGTTTCAGCCGTCGCCGAGACCGAGGGTGACGTCGCAGGGCGACGTGCCTTTCCAGTATTACAGAGGAAGCTTGTAGGCATCTTTGAGCTAAATTTCAAACGTATACGTCGGAATGGGAGACAATTACGGGGTCTCGAAAAAGTGATCTTTTGATTCTGTTATCTTAGTCAGCCGGAAAGAAGATGGCTATCTAGAGCATTAGTTTTACCCTAAGTCCACCCGTAAGCACGTGTATTTGCATACATCTAGCTGTAGGCGTCATTGATACTCTGGTACACTGGGCCCATGTTGTGCCTCATAGAGACAGCATTGCAAAGCAGTCTGAATTCTGTGTTTAAAAACAATAGATATTGTTCAGATTAATTTAAAACGAGGCGTAAACTCGACCGTTTACAAGGAAACGGGGAGGAGGTGGGGGTTCACCGCATATGTGGCCGAAATTTCGTCTTAATTAGGAGAGTTATAAAAAAGTACCATGTTAAAGTGATCTTCTGGCCGCTTACAAATACCTATACTGTTCTCGGCTCGGCAAAGAAGGAGTCTGGTTTGTGGAAAACTTTTGTCTACAAAATACTATGTCAGTGTAGCAAAGCCTGTATCGGCCAGACCAAAGTTGTTGTAAGATGTATGGAATACGATCGCGATCCGTATTCGCACACCAGTAAGTCAGTCATATCTAAACATCGTTTCTTCGGGAGATTCCGGAGAATATTCTGCCACTGAAAGTTGTGACACGGGGAGATCCTTCGGACATTGATTAGTAACGAGTCTGTGGAAATACGTATGGCGGAAGGTCCTATTAAACTTGATGGTAGCTTTCACTTTGGTAACGCTCGGGAGACGGTGATATTTCTGATATCTTCAGAGCTAAAATTTTAGGAGTAATGACACGTCCAGCGACAGTTATTTTATTATTACTGACAACTGTCCTGCAGTTCGACAGACGGCGTGACTGCTCCACGTGGGCCAGCGAGCAGCACATGGAGCAGTATTCGACAGAGGGCGCTTAACTCGACATAGGATGGTCGTTCAGCAAATACCTAAGCGCGTGCGCCATCGCAAACAGTGTTCGGGATAAAATCAGTGGCGTGCAACAGCACTGTCCCACATGAAACCTCTAAAGATGGAGGAATGACTGTCACACAATGTATCGCGACAAGATGTACACGTCATCTTGCTGCAAGGCCGAAACGTCAGAGAACATATCGATAATACGAATTCAGAGCCCAACTCTAGGAGTGAGTGGAAGGAAGACGATGGTTTTATAGCAGTCGATGACGTGATTCCCACCTTCACTGCTGTGTCCCCCCTACCCTCCACCTCTACACCCTTCATCACCCTTCCCAAGGTGGATTTCGTCAACTCCCCCTCCCAGATGATGCCCTCTCTCCCTCCATTTACCCCTCCTATCAACTCTGATCCTCACCCCACCTCCTTTCCTCTGTCCTTTCCCTGGGCTCCCTCTTCCCCCCCCCCCCGCCCTTCCATCCTGACTTCTCTGCGCCTAACCTATCTCTGCCTCCCTTACCCCCCCCCCGCCGCCAGTCCTTTTGTATTCCTCTCCTCTTCCTTTCCCCACTCCCTGGCGCCTCTGCCCACCCCCCACCCCCAACCCTCATATGGCTTGTGGTCCTCCATCGGCTCCTTTCCCCCCTCCCCCCCACTTTGTTTTTCCTCTCCTTCCCCCCCTTTTCTTTGCCGTCATCTGTTTCAGTTCCCCCCGTCTGCCCACGGCTGTGGTATGTCATAATTGTGCCAACTTTTTGGTGCAGTGTTCAAGTGAATGTTCAGTGTTGTTCGTCTTTCCAAAGTGTTGCGAACGGAAATCAAGCTGTTGCTGGGTTTAAATTTTATATCTCTGGCGAACAGAAACCAGACTGTCGCTGTGTTTTTTTAATTGTCTGCATTATTTTTCTGCTTCATATGTACACTCCTGGAAATTGAAATAATAACACCGTGAATTCATTGTCCCAGGAAGGGGAAACTTTATTGACACATTCCTGGGGTCAGATACATCACATGATCACACTGACAGAACCACAGGCACATAGACACAGGCAACAGAGCATGCACAATGTCGGCACTAGTACAGTGTATGTCCACCTTTCGCAGCAATGCAGGCTGCTATTCTCCCATGGAGACGATCGTAGAGATGCTGGATGTAGTCCAGTGGAACGGCTTGCCATACCATTTCCACCTGGCGCCTCAGTTGGACCAGCGTTCGTGCTCGACGTGCAGACCGCGTGAGACGACGCTTCATCCAGTCCCAAACATGCTCAATGGGGGACAGATCCGGAGATCTTGCTGGCCAGGGTAGTTGACTTACACCTTCTAGAGCACGTTGGGTGGCATGGGATACATGCGGACGTGCATTGTCCTGTTGGAACAGCAAGTTCCCTTGCCGGTCTAGGATTGGTAGAACGATGGGTTCGATGACGGTTTGGATGTACCGTGCACTATTCAGTGTCCCCTCGACGATCACCAGTGGTGTACGGCCAGTGTAGGAGATCGCTCCCCACACCATGATACCGGGTGTTGGCCCTGTGTGCCTCGGTCGTATGCAGTCCTGATTGTGGCGCTCACCTGCACGGCGCCAAACACGCATACGACCATCATTGGCACCAAGGCAGAAGCGACTCTCATCGCTGAAGACGACACGTCTCCATTCGTCCCTCCATTCACGCCTGTCGCGACACCACTGGAGGCGGGCTGCACGATGTTGGGGCGTGAGCGGAAGACGGCCTAACGGTGTGCGGGACCGTAGCCCAGCTTCATGGAGACGGTTGCGAATGGTCCTCGCCGATACCCCAGGAGCAACAGTGTCCCTAATTTGCTGGGAAGTGGCGGTGGGGTCCCCTACGGCACTGCGTAGGATCCTACGGTCTTGGCGTGCATCCGTGCGTCGCTGCGGTCCGGTTTCAGGTCGACGGGCACGTGCACCTTCCGCCGACCACTGGCGACAACATCGATGTACTGTGGAGACCTCACGCCCCACGTGTTGAGCAATTTGGCGGTACGTCCACCCGGCCTCCCGCATGCCCACTATACGCCCTCGCTCAAAGTCCGTCATCTGCACATACGGTTCACGTCCACGCTGTCGCGGCATGCTACCAGTGTTAAAGACTGCGATGGAGCTCCGTATGCCACGGCAAACTGGCTGACACTGACGGCGGCGGTGCACAAATGCTGCGCAGCTAGCGCCATTCGACGGCCAACACCGCGGTTCCTGGTGTGTCCGCTGTGCCGTGCGTGTGATCATTGCTTGTACAGCCCTCTCGCAGTGTCCGGAGCAAGTATGGTGGGTCTGACACACCGGTGTCAATGTGTTCTTTTTTCCATTTCCAGGAGTGTATTTTATTAGCATCATCAACCCTTTGTTTTATGTTTTAAGTTCAACGATTTTCCGCCATTTTACCATTTAAGTCACCGATTTTATTGCCTGCTTTTATTATTTATTATCTTCATCTTTATAAACAAATTCTGTTGGAGGAAGAGCGGCGTAGTAACCTGCTGCCAGCCCGCCCCCTTCGAGGGGAAACGAAACTCAATAAAGAAAAAAGAAAAAGCAGTGATTCCCACCATACGGCCGACCGAATGCACTCTCGTTTCCCGAGCTTTCGGCACTCTTGTGTTGCCTAACGTTTAACTTCAGAGCTTCAGTGCATTGCTCTATGCAGAACTTGAAGCCTGAAATGTGTTCTTGTGTCGTCCCTAGTTGGAGTTATTACATGTAGCGTCATTACAGAAGAGTCTAAGTAATGAATCGGGTGTTTCCCTGCGTCCTCTCTCGCATACTACGAGAGAGTAAGTGCCCTGCCTATTCGTACTCAGATCTTCCTAGTGCTGGTACTGGTTGCACCACCGCTGCTACCTGTCAGACGTGATGCAGTTAGCGTCGTCCCAGCCGGTTTTAACAAACTTTTATTGCTACCCCTAATTACTATTCCTCTGAAAGAGGAAGAGTACTGTAGTGAAACAGGCAAGCATATTTTGATACAAATTACGGTGTATTTTTGCCATTCAAAGTATTTGCCTCGCCTGCAGGTCCTGTTGCAAATAAACGTTTTCTGATTATACGTTGATCCTCTTCAATATTCTTAGCAATCTTTCATAGCAGTTTCCTGGGCAAAAATACTTACAGGTCTGTCACGAGTAGGCCGAACGATTGCGAGGTTATTGGAGTTGTGAGGAGGCCCTTCCCTCCACTTGCCGCCTATAAATATTGTCCTCTGGCCGGCCGCGGGCTCGGCCGCCATCTGCCGATGGCGCCTGCGGCTGCGGCCGCCTCTGGGAGTGGCGGCGGCAGCCACGTATGTGGTATTTACAGGCCTCTCCGGCGCACGCGCCAGATGTGCGCGATATTAAACCTCATGGCGCCGTGTTTCCGTGGCATAAGATGGAAAGGCCCGAGGGAAGGAGAAGATGGCGAGAAGAAAGCGACCGTCGTGGGAGGGACGGGACGGGACACGGCGAGAAAAATTGCGCTCGTCAGCTCATCTTTCAGCAGGCGGCGCGCAAAAAACTCCCGCGACCGCCGCGACGCAGAGGACCTCCGGCCCGTCGGATGCGGGAAGGAGGAGGGGGTGAGGGAGGGGGGGGACAGGGATAGCGATGGGAGGGGAGAGAGGCTGAGTGGCTGAGTACAGTAGGCCCATAAACATGGGCAGCGGCCGACGCATTTGCCGAGCCGGACCCTCCGACACAAATGTCAGCTGCCTATCATCGTCTACTTCTGCATTCATTGCAGTTATTTTTAACTGAGGGCTCTGAGAAGGTGTCCTGTCTTTATCTTCAAAATTTGAAGAGAGTGAGAGAGGGACAATGAACAGTAAGGAGGGGACAATATGTAAACGTGGAACTACAGGTGATTAATGGAAGTCCCTTAAGAAGATCGTTTAACTGTTGTTGTTGTTTTTGGGGAGGGAGACCAGCCAGAGAGGTCATCGGTCTCATCGGATTAGGGAAGGATGGGGAAGGAAGTCGGCCGTTCCCTTTCAGAGGAACCATCCCGGCATTTGCCTGGAGTGATTTAGGGAAATCATGGGAAATCTAAATCAGGATGGCCGGACGCGGGATTGAACCGTCGTCCTCCCGAATGAATCGTTTAACTAATGATGCACTGAAGTGGTTCGGGGTGTCAACTGTATACAAACGAATCAGCTGTTATATCCGGCTTTCAAAACCGTGCACGTGAATTTCATATTCTCTCCCCCTCGCTAAGCGTAAACTATCAGTCTTACACTACAAATTAACAGAACCTTCTTTGTAGGAAATTTATTGTAGTTAAAATTTTACGTTTTCACTGGAAGCCGCTGTTTTGGAGTCATTCAAGAAACACGTATAAAAGTAACCTTCACACGCTATTCCAACCTAAAACCCATACCTTATCAGTCAGGATTTATAGTACAGTGTTCGTGGCACCCACTCCTATATAAAAATTTCCAACTACAGTATCTATTCCACATATTCCAAATTTTTTGGTCTGTATTGAGTGTGCTGTTACCGCCATCGGCATAGTCGGTTATTTCGTTGACTTATACTTGTCCTTGAGGTTAGTGAAAGTGAAATAACTTTTATAAATGTTACGCTTGAACTAATTACGTTGACACTTGCATTCACACTTAGTCTTTACAATCAGTCAGAAGGCTCGACAGATACGTTTGTTTATTTTATGCTGCTAAATCTCACAAACAAATACAAGGTAAAATTAACACAAACGTCAGTTTCACTAGTTGTAAGTGCTTGACTAAGCCAGTGGTGTAATAAGTTCAGTCAATGAAAACCAGGGAAGGTTGAATCTGAGAAATAATTGGTGTAGTTGCCAATTTTTGTACGGCAGTAGGACGGAGTACTGTGTACAGCATACTAGAAATACTGACCGGTGGTTGTTTAGTGTGGGAGTTGGGGTAGGTTTTTCTTGAATAACTCGAATACTCTGCCTCTAGGGAAAATGCTCCCCGCTAATGAATTTAACTAGATTAAATTTCCTATAAAAACATCCGGTTCATTTTCTTTCAGTAAAACTAATAGTTCGCGCGTAGCGAGGGACAGAAAATGAACATCTCGTGCACGGTTTTTGAAGACCAAATGTAACATTGCGGGTTACAGGAAACGACACCGCTAGGAAACGCTGAATCACTCTGTATACATTTGGCATCCCAAATCTCTTCTGCACTTCATTACTTACGAGATCTTCCTATACAACGTTCATTTCAAAAATTGGTTCAAATGGCTCTGAGCACTATGGGACTTAACATCTGAGGTCATTAGTCCCCTAGAACTTAGAACTAATTAACCCTAACTAAACTAGGGACATCACACACATCCATGCCCGACGCAGCATTCGAACCTGCGACCGTAGCGGTCGCGCGGTTCTAGCCTGAAGCACCTAGAACCTCTCGGCCACTCCGGCCAGCCCAACGTTCAGTAATCACATATATCTCCACACTGGTAAACCGCCTGTTCTCTCTTCTTTACTGTTTACTTATCCCTATCTCACTCCCTTTCACTTGAAGAGTGACTATATTACACGAATGATGAGGCCATCGTTCAAAATGAGGCGATACAGAGAGGTCACATTGTCAGAGTCGTCAGTTAAATAACTCTGCGATGAATGCATGGAGTTGTATTTTAAAAATAATACTTCGTTCAGCATTCGTTGTTTCGCGTATGGCCCACTTTCAAACGCATCTATAACAGTGTGGATAAATCGCCCTCATCTCTACATATAAAACTTGTGGGCAGTATGTAACTGCACTCAGCACATTCGTCGAAGTGCTAACACGCATACACACGTGGAGTACCATAAAGGGCAGTGTGTACGCTTATTCTGTACCATTCACCTCCAGACCATGCACATTGACAAAATTACTATCTGCGCACAACGTACAGTTTTTGTATTTAGAGATGAGGGCAATGTATCCACATCTGTAATAGATGCACTTGAAAATAGGCTACGTTCGAACCTACGAGTGCCTGAGTAGACTGAGATTTTTAAACTACAGTGCTGTAGGATTCTGTCTTTCTCAAGTTTACATATCTCACATGTTCCAGTTTTTTGCGTGATGTGCCTATATATGTAGAAATTTGGTCAGTTTTTTAATTTATACACTTGTTTCTAATCTTAAGAGTACATTAGCGTTTGTTTCCCTGGCCTCAGCAGTGGGCAAAGTTTGGCGCCCGCCAGCCTGCGACAATTGGTGTGTAGTATTATAGCTGACATTGTGTCACTGCGTGGGCTCGTGCCTCAGAGCTACTCAGCGCTTGGTAGCAGGCCGCACACTTCTGGCGCGCGTACTGTCTAGCACGATTAGTGGCACATGGTCTTTGCAGAAATTAATAACTGTCACGATCGATGTTTAATGAAAATGAGACGAAACTACTGAAATGGACGTTGTCTTTGATCTGTATTTTACGCCTTCTTTGTTAACTTGCGACCATCACAGACGTTTCCAGAACAGGATCCTACCTTCACCGATCTCTCACCCTGGGCAGCCAAATCATTGGGAGGATCATCACAATTTTGTCAGCGAGTGGATAACAGAAGTGTAGCTTACAAAGGTGAAAGGAGCTTCGTGGTAAAACACGACAGAAAGAATAAATTAGGCTACGGAGCACATCCTGAGGCAGCAACATTGCATACCAGGACAAGGTGATGAGCAGGCTAAGGCGACTAATCCGTCTTTGTTGGTACTATGAACGCTTCACAGAGTGAGGCACTAAAAGCTCATACTGTGAATCAGCTACTGCCAGTTCAGTATGCTTAAGATAACTGTTATATACACTGCTTGACCTGCAGTAACCTTCAGGACATTCAACATGTGCTATTATGAAATTACTGGTGAGGTATCTGGTTATTGGATTTTATACATGCCGAAGTAGAAAATGAGTGTTTCACAGAAACTATTGAATCATGTCTTACTCTCGTTAATCCTATTAAAAATACCAGACACTTTTAACATAGATGACTTCACCAATTTCACTGGAACTGGCCGACAACCCCGACATTTGTTGTGCACAACTTATTAAAAAGCAGCTATACTTCGTAATGCAATTAATGAGAGAAGAGGAACAAAATTCGTTTCAACAAGGTCTCTATAGGCATTGAGGGATAAATTTCTAAAAATGTACGTTTGGAACACAGCATTTTATGGTAGTGAAACATAGACTGTGGTAAAACCGGAACAGAAGTGAATCGAAGCATATTAGATCTAGTGCTACAGACTAATGTTGAAAATTAGGTGGACTGATAAACTCAGGAATGAGATGAAAGGAAAATGTGAAAATCGATGACAAGGATAAGGGACAGGATGATGGGACATCTGTTAAGATTTCCATGATACTAGGGGAGGTGTAGACGTCAAAAACTGTAGAGAGAGACAGATAGTGGAATACATCCAATAACTGAGGACGTAGGTTACAAGTGCTACTTTGAGATGAATAGGTTGTCACAGGAGTGGAATTCGTGGCGAGCCATGGCAGGAGACAGATGACTCAAAAGAAAAATACAACTTGACTAAAGAAAAGAACAGATTCACAGGACACATTGCAAAGCATCAAAGAATGTTTTATTTAGCAATACTGGGAATTAAGGGAGGGATGTGGAGGCCAAGTCCTAACTACAGTAGGTTGTAACGCCAGAAATGCATATCCTCCTGTTTCCATTTATTGTACTATAATTTTTTATCCTTGTTTTGTTACCCCAAGATATGACATTTCTGTGTCTTTACATATTGTAATTGTTTTACTATATATATATATATATATATATATATATATATATATATATATATATATATATATATGCATTTATGTCGATGTATAATTGGTTGTTTTGTAAATATTATTTGTATTTTTACGCTGGGTCTTGCCTAGGGAAAACTATCCTAACGAACGAATACATCGATAGGTCGTGTGGAGAACCAAAGTGTTTAGGATCTTTGGTAGTGTTAGCTCTGCCGCGTGGAGCGCGGGCAGAGCAGAGACAGTCTGGCTGGAGGAAGGCAGTGGAGCAGGTGTGTTGTGTGATGCTCCCCCGAGTTGCCGGGCTTTCGGGGTTTGGCAGCATGTAATTGCGCTCGACTTGCTATGTTAGTTTCTGACATGGGGTCGCGGACGGGAAGCGTTAGCTGGCACACATCAAGAGCCCGTTTCGGCTGGAGACCGTGTCGAGAAGAAGGCGCGCCAACATCCGGCTTCTGCAACAGCGACGGCCGACAATGAGTGACAGTCGCCACCTCCTCGATCGACGACTTCAAACCTTCAATCAACCTACAAGGAAGACTGGTAGCACGTAACGTAAAGGTTTAGAACTGTATGGCAGACCTCAGCTTTTCAAACTGTTCCATTTTCATAACTAAAATTACAGCAACTTAGCATGAACATTTGTTGCTCATTGTCCCAATTGCATTACCAAGCAAGGTCCCTTCATTTTCCGGATTGAACCCGAGTGTCATTGAAATTCAAACGCCAGCATTAAAGTAATATCATTCGATTTCACTGCTTTAACTTCGAAGTTCAGTTAAGGTATTCATAGCTGGCTACAATATTTAGATTACGCAAGCACAAATTAAGAGTGCGGGTTTTGTTACCGTATTGTAGCTTACCTGTGACTGCAGCTCAGCTTGGTACGTACTAAATTTTACTATTGTTAATTGTTCAGAATCATTTAATTCAAGTTCAAAGTTAAATCTCTTATTTCTAAATTGCGTAGATTCAAGTAGCTTTTGAAATGATGGTTGAGGTAGCCCAAGACTAACCGTATTTACTGAATTTCGATGTGCTTCAGAAACAAAGCTTACTATTAATTTCAGTCACTAAATTGACTTTCAATTTTCCAGTTTTATTAATTCTTTTGCTAAATTAAGTCAGAGTGTAGCGAAATTTATTACTTATGACAAACATTCAGTTTTCACACAACACCTGTCAACATTCAGTTGCCACGCGTTTAGTGCTAATTGTATGTGCAATAACCTTTCTTTTTCAGTTACTATAGTAATTGTCCATAGTACTGGCGACCGTAATTTTTTCCAAAATCTCAAATATCTAATTACCGCTAGTTAATTGTTAATGTAACGACCGCACATTTACGTTCTTTATTAACTTTACCCTTTTTCAAAATTAATTTCCAACAGTTTCATTTGCATTTTTCCTTTCATTTAGATGTAACCCTTTCCTCCCTCTTTACCGATAGATTAACTTCGGTGACGATTGCTTTTCCCAAATTTCCATTAGGTACACGCGGTTTAATTTTTCACTGTCATTAAGGTCGGTAAGTGAGGGGGAGGTTACACGTGGCGACCTGGTGACAGGACAATCTTCAGATTTGAGGTTACTCTGGTCACGAATTTTGTATTGTGCAAATCTCGTAACAAAGTACTGGTTACGAACAGGCCGTTACGTCAGCGAGTATAAGTAGTGGGAGTAATCATAATTATATATGAGATTCGGCATTTATATTGAAAATTATTAAAATGAGTGAAGGCAACGATTACCAAAATTTGGTAGACTTGGATACGGAACAATCCGTCGAACATTGGTAAACGCGTACCGCGGAACCCATTGTTCAGGGGCAGGCGGCTAGCATGATAGACGCGACCTCCAAAACGCAACAAAGAGCAGAAATGGAATTCCAAACTTTAGAAAATGTTTCGGAATCGGAAGCGAAAATCAAATCTGTACCCCCTGATGACGAATACGGGGGAACATATATAGAGGAACCAGCTACGGAATTAAACCGGTAGTTTCCGGCAATTTAACTGATTTATTGAATGTTTTGATTAATGAAATCAAGAGTCAATCGGCAGAAATTAAAGCTCAGGCTACCAAGCAAGAAGCGCAGTCTGCCAAGCAAGAAGCTTAGTCTGAAAAAATTGAACGGAAGCTAGACAATCAGAACAAAGCTATTAATGTTGATAACAACAATGTTGGAGTTGTTAACACAAAAGTTGATAAAATCAAAGAAGATATTGTTGTGATTAATACCGAAATCGGTATTCTTAAACAGGAAATGATAGGCGTTCAGGCGGAAATTGCGAGCATAAATACTCGTTTTTATTCCGAAATTAGCAGAATCGAGAAAAGTGTACGAGAAGCAGTTGCTCCGATCATCGAGAAAAAGGTGACGGAACAAATTCAATTAGTGAAAAAAGAGGATCAACAGCAGATGGAAACTTTAAAGGGTTTAGTATCCGAAGTAGATACCAAAGTGAGGACGCAGGCTAATACCTGGGAAGAGAAAAAGATGGAAGTGGAAACGCTTGCGACAACCACTTGCCAAGTAATTACGAGAGTGTCGGAATTAGAAAAGAAACTAGACGAAAAACAGAGCTGTGTGCCAATCTGTGCACATAGTTCGGAATTGTTGATGAAAGAGTAGCGGTTCGACCCCTTGAAAAAAGGCGGTATACACGCGACTGATTTAATAACATATTGTGAAAGAGTTTTACCCTGATCATGGACTAATGAGAGAAAAATTAATGCGGTTATTGATGTGTTGTCTGGTGATGCCAAGCGTTGGGGCTTAAACCTCAATGTTACGAACCTGACTTTTGACGTGTTTAAAAATTTGTTTCTGGCTGAATACTGGTCAGAGCAAAAACAACGAAGTTTCTGGCGCGAATTTGTCGTATCGAGACCTTTCGATGCGAATTCGTCCGGCTCGATGAAGGAGTTTTGTGAGGGCTGGATCCGCAAGTTGAAATATTTGCGTGATCGCCGCACGGAATCCGAAATAGTCTGGGAACTCTACAAGAAGCTTCCAGATGAGACAAAACGCTACGTAGGAAGCAATTACAGGACAATCAATGATTTCCTGGAAAGAGTTGAGGACGAGGACAATTGGCGCAATAATCGCGACAGTGGTAGAGGCCGTGGTAACAACAACGGATACCACAGCAACCACAACAATGATAACTTTGGGAATAATGCATACCGCAATCTTGGCAGCAATAACAATAGTGGTTTGGGCCGTAATGACAATCGGTGCAATGCAAATAATAACAGGAATGACGGAAACCAGTATCATACTAGCGTGATACGGGCTTCGCAGAATAGTAATAACGCCAGAGGGTGTGATCAGCCGCCTCAGCAGCATCCGGGGAGGGGATCTGCTGGGACGAGACAGGGAAACCATTAGCCGCGCCGGCGAGGGGCTGACCGGGCGTGGAGAAATTTTGGCGGCCCAATAACAGGAGAAAACCCAGATGCCGTCGTTATAAAAATTCCGTGTGGAATAATCAACGGCGGGAGAGTGTGCCAGTGTTAGGAGAAAGGAGTGCACCCACGAGTAGCAGATCAGCTGTAGACACGGCAGTAGAAAATACATTCGCTGTCAGTGAGAACAATTTTAAGTAGTGTTCAGGAAATCGATTACAAAGTGGCAGCTGTAACACCCACAGCGGAAATGGAGATTGAGTTTAAGAATGATTCGCAATTGTAGAGAGAAGATCAGATGTCGGATAACACGTTCTTCATCGAGCGAGGGGACGCAGAGAGGGATGAGGTCTGGTTAAGGCAGTTCGGTCGCTTATACGACGAACTAAGAGATTATAGGGGCATGTACGGGAGAAGTGTTTATGGGGAGCACGGGCAGGATTTTCCGCGTCTCGCCCCGCAGGAAAATAGTGTTTGTGAAATGATAGAAAGTTCTGGCACTAACCGGCAGACTTTACCAGAAATAGTTGATGTTAATGGGGAGCACAGGCAAGATTCGTCGTGTTTCGTCCCGCAGGAGTTGGATGTTGAAGTAGTAACGGAAAGTTATGGCGCTAACTGGCAGACCTTACCGAAAGTTATAGTGGTAGAAGTAGCCGACCCATCCGACGCCAACCTCTAGTTTAAACATTGCGAGAGTATTAAGGAGAAGGATTACGAAACTTTTAGTGATAGCCGGACACGATTGGTAGAAAAGCACGTAGATTACAGCGTGTATGAGGTTAGAGCTGACGTTATACGGTCAGACGGTAGCAGTGTGGATTGCGCAGATACAGAGGAAGTAATTTCAGATGCTACTGGGCACATTCCTCCAGGTAGATTGGCAGATGAGATCAATCTGGCCAAAGAGGAATCAACGAAGGTGACAATTAGTGAATTGATAGCAACGCAACACTCACTAGTCGACGAGTTACAGGAAAAGGTTTCGGTATTGGAGGTGAAGCTACAGACTAAGCCTCAGGACAAACGTGTTGAAATTAACACCGTATGTGAATAGAGGCTGAAAAAGCCGCCAGATAAGCCGGATTTAGGATCAAAGCCGAATGGTTTTTTTATGGAATGACCTGAATATAGAAGAGGATTTACTGTGGGAAAATAAAGAAACAGTCGAGGACAAGTGTAGACAGATAGTAGTGTCTGTTAATATGCACGACCTACAACTAAACGTTTTGATTGACACCGGTGCAGAATTGAGTGCTGTGTCTGGGAAAATATTTGAGTTACTGAAAGACAGACCTGGCATCGTAGTTATGCCAGTAACAGGAGTGAAAATTATCGGTGCTACTGGGAAGGCCAGTAAACTGGTCACAAAACAGATTTTTTGTCAACATCGAGATACGTGGGGCACGATTTGAGCAAGAGTTTGTCATCGTGCCAGACTTAACTACGGAAGTAATTATCGGGTTAGATTGGCTATTAAAGTACCATGCAGTGAGTAATTGCGAAAGCAAAACTTTGACATGTACGCCACAAGATAAAACAATAGTAGTTAGTTTTGACAAGGCAGGAGATGGTGTGCATAGGCAATACCAGCTTATACACATTGTTAACTGGCCAGATGCCATTGACGTAGGCATGAATTTGAACCACTGTAATGTGAGGAATCTAGGCATTGACAATAGTGTAGAATGTCAATTGGAAAGTATTGTAGACGGTGTGTCAAACGTAACACATGAACAAAGACGAGTCCTGTATGAAGTTATAATGACGAATAAGACTGTGTTTTCAGACAAACTGAGTATTGGTGTGAAAAAAGATCGTTTGCAAGAAATAATGAAGCTAAAAGCCGATGCTCGCATACATCATCACGACGCAAAAGAGCCTTTTGATAAGTTTGCAATCGGAGACTTAGTACTTGTAAAAGCTCACGAGAAATCGAGCGAGATAGACAATGAAATCTCTAAATTTAAGTTTGTTTATAATAGACCACATAAAGTCATTGGTATACCTCACACAAATGCTTATGGCTTAGAGTATCCAAGCTCTGGAAAGCTAATAAGTATACTGAACATTGTAGACTTGAAATTGTACCAACAAAGGATTGATTAATACCACAGAATGGGTAATTTGTACAGTATGTAAATATAGAGTGTAATATTTAAGGATTTGCTAGAGTGCCATGCTTTTGCCTGACCAAGAGGTCATTAAAGATGTTGTAATTAATAAGTAATTAATTCTGACTTAATGATTTAAGATTAAGTGATTATTAATCAACTGAAAAATCCAAGCTGCTAGTTTAAGTTTTCAGCTGAGTCACAGTAGATTAAGATGTAAATATGATTTTGTAACTAGCTGTAAGATTTCCTGAATGTGTGTTTACTAGTCATTGCCGATGTACTTAGACGCTGTCTTAAGTTTCAGGCTAGTACATGCGTGTGATGATGGACAGTGTTGAGTTATCCACTGTGATAGTGTTTATGGACTCCTTGAGATTACTCGGAAGTGAGTTTTTTCGAAAGAATTAAGTGAAACGGACGTTCTGGAAATGCCGTTACAAGGGCCAGTGAGATCAAGCGTGCCGCACAGGCGGGCGCAACAATACTGGCGAGGCGGAGCCGCTGTTGGCTCTTGTGCCGCTGTCGACTCTTGTGCCGCTGCCGGCATTCTTGTGGGTACGGAAGGCGGAGTTGGTTTTCTTCCCGGACAGCTGATGTGAAAGAATTCTGCTGTCAATATTTATGTTTTTGTCGATCTGCTGTATATTATTTTCTTGTTTAGCATTAAGTGGACTCTCATGACGAGAATATTAATTATGAAAAGGTTATATAAAATGTGTATTCTACGTAATTAATTATTAATTTGCATATTTTGGTGTACCTGCTTTTTATGGCCATGTACTCTGGTTAATTTTGTAAATAGAATTCCATTTCTTGATACTGTTAGGAATTTTGACAATTTTAGAATAGCTAAACCATTTTCTATGTTTTCTATGAATTTTAATATGTTGTCAACCTGTATTATTTTGTGCAAGATGACAGAGTGGAATAAGATTAGGAGTGTCTCCACTCAATTATTATGGTCTAAAAATTGATTTATGCTTAATTAGACGAATGCTAAATTTTGTTGATGTTTTGAGCATATGCATTTTCGCTGTTTCGTTTTTGGGACATTTTCTGAGTCTGTTTAGGTTACACGAACATCCTCAGGCAATGTGGGGCATGTGTAACGCTGGAAATGTGTATCCTCCTATTTCCATCTATTCTACTATAATTTTTTTTACTTGTTTTGTTACCTCAAGATATGACATTTCTGTGTCTTTATATATTCTAATTGTTTTACTATTTGTATATATATATATATATATATATATATATATATATATATATATATATATATATATGCCTATATATATATTTATGCATTTATGTCGATGTATAATTGGTTGTTTTGTAAATATTATTTGTATTTTTACACTGGCTCTTGCCTAAGGAAAACTATGCTATCGAACGAATATATCGATAGATCGTGTGGGGAACCAAAGTGTTTAGGATCTTTGGTAGTGTTAGCTCTGCCGTGTGGAGCGCGGGCAGAGCAGAGACAGTCTGGCTGGAGGAGGGCAGTGGAGCAGGTGTGTTGTGTGATGCTCCCCCGAGTTGCCGGGCTTTCGGGGTTTGGCAGCAAGTAATTGCGCTCGACTTGCTATGTTAGTTTCTGACATGATGTCGCGGATGGGAAGCGTTAGCTGGCACACATCAAGAGCCCGTTTCGGCTGGAGACCGTGATGAGAAGAAGGCGTGCCAACATCCAGCTTCTGCAACAGCGACGGCCGACAATGAGTGACTGTCGCCACCTCCTCGATCGACGACTTCAAACCTTCAATCAACCTACAAGGAAGACTGGTAGCACGTAAAGGTTTAGAACTGTATGGCAGACCTCAGCTTTTCAAACTGTTCCATTTTCATAACTAAAATTACAGCAACTTAGCATGAACATTTGTTGCTCATTGTCCCAATTGCATTACCAAGCAAGGTCCCTTCATTTTCCGGAATGGACCCGAGTGTCATTGAAATTCAAACGCCAGCATTAAAGTAATATCATTCGATTTCACTGCTTTAACTTCGAAGTTCAGTTAAGGTATTCATAGCTGGCTACAATATTTAGATTACGCAAGCACAAATTAAGAGTGCGGGTTTTGTTACCGTATTGTAGCTTACCTGTGACTGCAGCTCAGCTTGGTACGTACTAAATTTTACTATTGTTAATTGTTCAGAATCATTTAATTCAAGTTCAAAGTTAAATCTCTTATTTCTAAATTGCGTAGATTCAAGTAGCTTTTGAAATGATTGTTGAGGTAGCCCAAGACTAACCGTATTTACTGAATTTCGATGTGCTTCAGAAACAAAGCTTACTATTAATTTCAGTCACTAAATTGACTTTCAATTTTCCGGTTTTATTAATTCTTTTGCTAAATTAAGTCAGAGTGTAGCGAAATTTATTACTTATGACAAACATTCAGTTTTCACACAACACCTGTCAACATTCAGTTGCCACGCGTTTAGTGCTAATTGTATGTGCAATAACCTTTCTTTTTCAGTTACTATAGTAATTGTCCATAGTACTGGCGACCGTAATTTTTTCCAAAATCTCAAATATCTAATTACCGCTAGTTAATTGTTAATGTAACGACCGCACATTTACGTTCTTTATTAACTTTACCCTTTTTCAAAATTAATTTCCAACAGTTTCATTTGCATTTTTCCTTTCATTTAGATGTAACCCTTTCCTCCCTCTTTACCGATAGATTAACTTCGGTGACGATTGCTTTTCCCAAATTTCCATTAGGTACACGCGGTTTAATTTTTCACTGTCATTAAGGTCGGTAAGTGAGAGGGAGGTTACAAGGTGAGCTCAAATAAATGATGGTTGATGTTGGGTATGCAGATACGAAAATATGAGTATTTGATCAAGAGCGTAGAGTGCAGTATCGAAATAATCCTGAATCTGATGACTACAACGTGAGCAACAGGAAATCTCTCCGTGATGCACATCGCCTCTCTTGAGACGTTTGCACTGGAGTTTGTTGATTTTCTTTATATCGCTCTCGCGCTGGCTAAACGATCTCACGAAGAAACGCACCGCTCCTCGTTGGATCTTCTGTCCTGTCAGTCCTACCTGGTAGGAATCCCAGGTAGGTGAAGAATACTCAAGAATCGATCGGAGAAACGCCTTATAATCCACTTCCTTTGTAGAAGAGTTACATGTCGTTAACATTCTTTCGGTGAATCTATCATCTGCTTTTCCCACTATGTGTTTTATGTGGTTGTTCCATTTAAGGTCGCTCTGGATAGTTATTCCCAGATATTTTACGGTAGATACCGTAAAATATACGTTTTTCTTTCCAATTACTGTGATTGGCCTTTTTAGATATGTCGATTTTTCTTCAACTGCAGTGCCTACTGAGTTATTCGTTATTGGTAAAGCCTTACAGACCTTCAAGCGTATCTCATCGTACCTTAGTACTTCCGTCTCCACTTCATTTCGAGTTCATTCGTCCTGACTAATGCCTTGAACTTGAGTCTGCTCTACATCACTACCCCATAGCTGAGTCTGTACCTGCTCCTAGGTACGCCTTACAACCCAGCATCTGATTTCGGAAACTCTGTCTGACCATGATGTGATGTAATAGGAATTATGACATACCACCCGGTCTTTTCCAGGTGTACGTCCTCCTCCCGTGATTCTTGAACAGATCATTCGCTAAATAACTGAAATTTATTGCAGAACTCAGTCTTTCTCTTCTCTTTCTCCTTGTCCCAAGCCCATATTAAGTTGTAATTTTTGCTTGTACTCCTTCCCCAAGTATGAGTACCAGATTTTCATGAGTATTAGATATTCATCTCCTTTGCGTACTGTGTTACCCTTTCAATATCCTCATATACTTTCTCCATCTCTTCATCTTCACCTTGCGACGTCGGCATGTATATCTGAACTATCGTTGTCGGTGTTGATTTTCTGTCGGTTCCAATGAAAACAACCCTCATACTCAACTGTTCATAGAAAGTCAGTCTCTGCCCTACCTTCTTATTCATAACGAATTCTACTCCCGTTATACCATTTGCTGTCGCTGTTGATATTACCCTATACTCATCTGGCCAGAAACCTTGTCTATTTTCCATTTCAGTTCTTTCCATTTCACTCCATTGATCCCTACAACATTTATTGAGCATTTGTATCTCCTTTTCAGAATTACTAACTTCCGTACCACGTTCGAGCTCCTGACATTCCATACCCTGACACGTAGAACGTTATCCGTTCATTAGTTATTCAATTTGTTGTAAGTAGGCTGTTTAGGTTTTTATATTGGTAACGCCATGTAGCGCTCTGTATGAAAATCACTGGCTGTGCTGTGTGCCGTCTGTGGCTGGTTGGCATTGTTGTAATATTCGCTATTGTAGTGTTGGGTAGTTGGATGTGAACAGCGCGTAGCGTTGCGCAGTTGGAGGTGAGCCGCCAGCAGTGGTGTATGTGGGGAGAGAGATGGCGGAGTTTTGAGAGCGGATGTTCGGACGTGTGTCCATCAGAGACAGTAAATTTGTAGGACTGGATGTCATGAACTGATATATATTATGACTTTTGAACGCTATTAAGGTAAATACATTGTTTGTTCTCTATCAAAATATTTCATTTGCTAACTATGCCTATCAGTAGTTAGTGCCTTCAGTAGTTAGATCCTTTTATTTAGCTGGCAGTATTGGCGCTCACTGTATTGCAGTAGTTCGACTAACGAAGATTTTTGAGAGGTAAGTGATTCAGGAAAGGTATAGGTTATTGTTAGTCAGGGCCATTCTTTTGTAGAGATTATTGAAAGTCAGATTGCGTTGCGCTAAAAATATTGTGAGCCAGTTTAGTGTTGATCAGAATAGGTGAAGAGGGAAATGTCTGAGTACGTTCAGTTCTGCTTAGCTGTTTGAAAATCAAATAATGTAAGAGGTTTATCAGCACAGTAATTCATACATTTTTCTGAGGGGAGGTTTCACTGTTTGTCATGGTCACCTCAAGTTTGGCCGTCCCTCCCGCAGATCCGAATGGCTGACTATTCGGGGATCGTTTGCCAATGAACAGATCGTCCAGACACTTTTCAATTACAGGCTACATCTTATGTGGATACACGTTACGTGTCTTTAATGCAGTGGTTTCCATTGCTTTCTGCATCCTCATGCCTTTGATCATTGCTCATTCTTTCCACCCGAACGACAAGAGAGTGCCCTGAAGCTTTGACCGCTCATCCGCTTTGACAAGACCATTGGCAAGATGAGGATGACTTTTTATGCTTGAAGTGTTCGGCCGGCAGCGCTGACTATTAATCAAACTTCGTTACTTTAATTTTTATAGAGTGTTCTGGTACCCTCTCGAAGGGTAAGGCCTTGGACTGAAAGTACATTTTCATCGTAAGGAGCCGCGAGGGGTAGCCGCGCGTTCTAGGGCACCTTGTCACGGTCCATGAGGCTTCCCCCGTCGGAGGTTCGAGTCCTCCTTCGGGCATGGGTGTGTGTGTTGTCCATAGCGTAAGTTAGTTTAAGCTGGGTTAAGTAGTGTGTAGGCTTAGGGACCGATAACCTCTGCAGTTTCGTCCCATAAGACCGTACCACAAATTTCCAAATTTTCCTTCGTAAGGTGAACATATTTCACGTAGATTAATAGTTTATGGATTACATAAGAGGATTAAGATAAAAAATAACGTTAAGATGTCTTTAGCGGTGTAAAACTAAGAACGATGAAAAGCAATACAGTGGTGCTTACGCGTCCCATACGCTCGACTAATTCTTTGTAGGGTTCTGGAGGTCCGTGACACCGGATGTCTACGCACAGTCACCCAAGTCTCATGAATTACGGGCTGGTGGTTTGTGGGAGCGGAGCTTGTGCCCGATAGCGTCTCACATGTGTTCTACCAGATTCATATTAGGCTAATTTTGTTGCCTATACGTCATAGTGAGCTCAATGTCTTAATTCTCGAAACCACTTATCACGATTCTGCCCTAGTGACATTGACAATTACGCTGAGGGAAGATGACGTTTCCTTCAGGGTGAAACATCAAGCAAGAATAGCTCTGAGCACTATGGGACTTAACTTCTGAGGTCATCAGTCCCCTAGAACTTAGAGCTACTTAAACCTAACTAACGTAAGGACATCACACACATCCATGCCCGAGGCAGGATTCGAACCTGCGACCGTAGCGGTCGCGCGGTTCCAGACTGTAGCGCCTAGAACCGCTCGGCCACTCCGGCCGGCATCAAGCAAGAATGGATGCAGATGAGCCGCAGTAATGTTCACTTTGTCCTCAGCATTAATGGTGTCTTCGATTACTACCACAGGTCACTTTGAAGCACAGGTGAACGTCACCTAGGCATAATATCGCCCCTACCAGTTGCGTCCCTGGCGCGGTGAATGTTGTGAGCAGCCGTTCGCTAGCATGTCTATCTGTTGTAGCAAGATATGAAATGCATGCAAACAGGCGATACGTTTCCATCGTTCCACGGTCAAATTTCGATGATACATTGCCCTATCCAGTACTAATTGACGATGACGTTGTATCAACATGGGAATACGTCAGAGTCGTTCGGTGCAGAGCCCATTATCAGAAACGTGTGCTGTTGTGTTCCGACAATATTTTACCTGCTCTAGCACTGTATTCTGTCGTTAAACCTGCCACAGAAAGCCGGATATCCTGGTTTACATAGTAGATAAGACTCCGATCTCCACGTTTTGTGACGAGGCGTGGGGGGCTGGCTTCTTGTCCCACCTTAGTGCTTCATTGTCCTACAATCCCTCTGCAAACATGTATCACTACAGCAACGCACGAACAGCCGAGCAGTCCCCAAGATTTTCGTTCCCAAGCCCCGGGTCACAACACAATCCTTTGTCAAAGTCGTTTATGTCAGTGGGTTTTTCCATTTGCGTAAGCGCCGTTCAATCTTTCTTTGGCTGGAGGTCGTAACGTTACCCTCACTAGCGTACATCAGGGAATTTAGCCTTTATCTTAAGCCTCTTACGGGCACGAACCTCCATGAACCCCCATCCGCACTAAGGACAACTTCCTTGTGAGGCCAGGGAACAGTATTCAAGATACCACTCTCATCCCCCCCTCCCCCCTGCCAATCCCACCATTCCTGTTCCTTGGAACGACGATTGTTGGTGAGTTCCATATGAGCTCGGTTTCTCGTTGTTGTCATTTTTTGCGATATCTGAAATTTAACAGTAAACCTCTGGGTCGCACGCCGCCTATCTTGTTGAATCTCCGTGACGCATTCGCGCTCACCAAAACAGTCTGAGAATTAACGTGCTGCTCTTCATTCTATGTAATCCATTAATCATGTTTGATATTTGTTCCATCTACACGAATTCAAGAATAGATCACATCCATTCGTGGTTGGAGTACATTCTGTGTGAACTGTTGCACTGTATATCTGATATGTGCCCTTCCTATAACTATGTGTGTAATACAGCTCCACTTTAAATCACAGCGGACGCACGTTTTATACACTCCTGGAAATGTAAAAAGGAACACATTGACACCGGTGTGTCAGACCCACCATATTTGCTCCGGACACTGCGAGAGGGCTGTACAAGCAATGATCACACGCACGGCACAGCGGACACACCAGGAACCGCGGTGTTGGCCGTCGAATGGCGCTAGCTGCGCAGCATTTGTGCATCGCGGCCGTCAGTGTCAGCCAGTTTGCCGTGGCATACGGAGCTCCATCGCAGTCTTTAACACTGGTAGCATGCCGCGACAGCGTGGACGTGAACCGTATGTGCAGTTGACGGACTTTGAGCGAGGGCGTATAGTGGGCATGCGGGAGGCCGGGTGGACGTATCGCCGAATTGCTCAACACGTGGGACGTGAGGTCTCCACAGTACATCGATGTTGTCGCCAGTGGTCGGCGGAAGGTGCACGTGCCCGTCGACCTGGGACCGGACCGCAGCGATGCACGGATGCACGCCAAGACCGTAGGATCCTACGCAGTGCCGTAGGGGACCGCACCGCCACTTCCCAGCAAATTAGGGACACTTTTGCTCCTGGGGTATCGGCGAGGACCATTCGCAACCGTCTCCATGAAGCTGGGCTACGGTCCCGCACACCGTTAGGCCGTATTCCGCTCACGCCCCAACATCGTGCAGCCCGCCTCCAGTGGTGTCGCGACAGGCGTGAATGGAGAGACGAATGGAGACGTGTCGTCTTCAGCGATGAGAGTCGCTTCTGCCTTGGTGCCAATGATGGTCGTATGCGTGTTTGGCGCCGTGCAGGTGAGCGCCACAATCAGGACTGCATACGACCGAGGCACACAGGGCCAACACCCGGCATCATGGTGTGGGGAGCGATCTCCTACACTGGCCGTACACCACTGGTGATCGTCGAGGGGACACTGAATAGTGCACGGTACATCCAAACCGTCATCGAACCCATCGTTCTACCATTCCTAGACCGGCAAGGGAACTTGCTGTTCCAACAGGACAATGCACGTCCGCATGTATCCCGTGCCACCCAACGCGCTCTACCCTGGCCAGCAAGATCTCCGGATCTGTCCCCCATTGAGCATGTTTCGGACTGGATGAAGCGTCCTCACGCGGTCTGCACGTCCAGCACGAACGCTGGTCCAACTGAGGCGCCAGGTGGAAATGGCATGGCAAGCCGTTCCACAGGACTACATCCAGCATCTCTACGATCGTCTCCATGGGAGAATAGCAGCCTGCATTGCTGCGAAAGGTGGATATACACTGTACTAGTGCCGACATTGTGCATGCTCTGTTGCCTGTGTCTATGTGTCTGTGGTTCTGTCAGTGTGATCATGTGATGTATCTGACCCCAGGAATGTGTCAGTAAAGTTTCCCCTTCCTGGGACAATGAATTCACGGTGTTCTTATTTCAATTTCCAGGAGTGTATATTCTACGGTTGCCACTACTGTTTGACGTTGAGCGCCAATCATTTATCCGCGTTTCAGCTAGCGTAATGCATTACATTTGTGTGTGTTTACCGTCAACAGCCAGTCCGTGCATCAAGCGCCAGCTCCCTATACCATTATTCTGTCATTACGGCTTCCCCAAGTAACACAGAATGATCCGTGTAAAACCTCATATATGGGTTCAAAAGTTTGGTAATAAGGTCTGAAAACTCATAATTTTGTCACTATGGGACAATGGTAAATATCAAACTCCTTCTACATCAGCAACTAGAACATCTCTTACCAGTTTTCTTAGCTAATCAGCTATTATTTTCTTCAGTGACCTGCTGTATTTTCACAGGCACTTGAAACTTGAGTATCTACCTAGAATTCAGACTAACGTCAACAAAAATCGTGCACACTTTTACGCACGAAAATTTAACTGAAACCGATATATATTATATACGGCTACTAATGTACCACTTCCCTTTTAAACGCATAGACTACGCTAACAGATGCACATGCTTATTCAGTCAAATGTATCACAAATTTGTTGCAGAGAACTGACGTAGAAATCAAAATTAACTATGTGTCATAATAAGTAGTGAAATAAGCGTAAGTTAAAATTAGATCTGTGTGTAATGTTAATTGTAACTAAATTAGATTTGGTTGAGTTGATTTGGGGGGAACAGACCAAACAGCGAGGTCATCGGTCTCACCGGATTAGGAAAGGAAATCGGCCGTGCCCTGTCGAAGGAACCATCCCGGCATTTGCCTGAAGCAATTTAGGGAAATCATGGAAAACCTACATCAGGATGGTCGGACGCGGGGTTGAATCGACGCCCTCTCGAATGCGAGTCCAGTGTTGTAAATCAGGCTTGTAACATTCGAAAGTGTATATCACTGACGTGACCCGGTAAACAAGTTTTGATTTATTATGATACTCTCTTTATGACAAAATTAAACCTAAAGTAAATATTCTAGTAATCTAATACGCATTACAGACTGTAACGAACATTCACTTTCTAGCTTCTTCTGAGCAAATGAGGATATTATGAAGTGTGCTATAAAATTCCCTGTACAAACGTCTATGGCTTGTAGAGTGAGCTGAGTAGATAATATTCTCAATTGGAACCCTTGTCCGGAAACGCACTGCTTCCGTGCTGCAACCATTTGAAAATATGTTTGCTAGGTAGGAATGCAAAAGAATAGTCACCGTACGTTGTGGTTATGTCGGATTGGCTGACGTGATTTTACGTCTGTCTTATCTCTCTGACCCGCCTCGAGCTTCATTGACGTGTATGTGAATGTGAGAGCAACATGGTTAAGTACACCTTTGCGGAATACCTTTTGTATGGCGAAACTCACGGTAAATAAAACAACTGCTAGTTACCTTTGTCAAGATTATCCATAGGCACAATATGTGCACCGAACTTAGTGGTAACCACATAGAACCTTACTTGTTGTGTATCAGAATGATAACCATCCTTTGAAAACGACCAAAACGGTTTTACTGTAAACAACAGAGGTTCTGAAAACTGATTAAGTTTGCTTCTTTTCTTTGGTTTTTAATGAGTGGAACTGTAATACAAGTGAAAGAAACAGTGTGTTGGCTCAAATGGCCCTGAGCACTATGGGACTTAACTGTTCAGGTCATCAGTCCCCTAGAACTTAGAACTATTTAAACCTAACTAACCTAAGGACATCACACACATCCATGCCCGAGGCATGAAAACGTCATCTGCTTACAGTGTACTGTGGGTCTGATTTGTAGAAATTCAGCTGATATAACCATTGGTGCTGAGGGAACCGACAACTACACAGTGAACATGGAAAGTATGCAGAGCATATTTCTAATGTTGACACCAAACTGAAGGAAGAACTTACGGAGAAATTTGGATTAATTCGGATGGAAATGTATGAGCAAAACCGTAACAGGTGAGGGTATATTCTCTGCATGGAAATGCCAAAATCCTTCCTCTAATGGAATACAACAAAAACGGTAGGAAGAAAAGAGTTTGAATATGTGAGAAAACAAGACATTAATAAAGTGAAAAGTAATTAGAATATTCATAAATTTAAACACAATCCTCTTCTCTATATTATATAAAAGCTATTTATTGAATGTACTTGAAATTAAGTAAAACAAGTTATTTTCCGCATTAGTAATTCTCTTGTTACAAAATAAATGTTGTCGGAAACTGTCTTTTACATGTGCATCATACTGTCTACCGAAAATAAGAGAATACTATTCAAGGGTGTAGTGAAAATTTTAATTTTTGGTAATTGAAATATTTACGAGTTTTAGTTAGAACTGTGTACTAGTGTGTTCCAATGAAAGTGCATAATATCAAATGAACAACAATTCATGACGTTACATCTTGCCTAAAACGAACATTGATGGTAAGAATGAAGACAGCCCTATCTGAAGCCAAATCATCAGAAGCAGCACAATTTTTCATGGAGGGTGTCCTGTATGTATATTCGACGTTAAAACAAGTGCATCACATTGGTAGCTGGCGATCCAAACAATCATTTCTTTGACTGTACGAACCTATTTTGGTCCCGATCGATGACGAAATAAATAGCCTCGTTTAATACGGTGGCTGTAAACATAACAATGGCCGGTTTTCCGCTAATCAGGGCCCGTCGTTATGATCGCCACCGCCTGTGACGGCACAGACGTACGTCACCGTGTCGCTCGTTACTAATTGAGATGTCGCCTAATTGACAGCTACCCATCGCATTATCGGATGAAATTAAGCGCTGCATTGCGGGTTATTGAAAGTTTCACCAGCAGGGGCATGATAAATCCGACTCCGTCCATGTACGAGGTAGGAATAATTTAGTGCCATCGTAACCTGATCTGCCCAATCTGGCCATCCATTGCATTAAATGGAGTACATACGCTCTCGACAATAGTTGCAAGTTTTCTTCACAGGCTGATCCAAAACATCTGCTATATTACTTGTGTGTTCACACTAATATAGTTACTGCTATGGCATAGTGAAGCCTTTTAATGATTTTGTCACAAGGTTTATTATTTTCTCTTTTGTGTCGAGGTAAATGCATCAGATTTAGTTTTGCTAAATGCAAAACAGACATCGAGACTAGATACCCCAATTGCATGTTTAGATCTCATCATGAATATAATGTCAATGGAGCTACACTACCAGACACGTTTGACAGCGACCATTTTAGCCATGAAATAACAACAGGTTTTTACAGTTATTACTGCCTTTATGTTACATATTCCGATAGTTTAACTGCAAGTGTACCACGGATTCCAAATAATAACCATGGGGCTGTTGTATTCATGCTTGCCTTGTGCCGACGTTGCGAAAATGAACATCTTTGAGAAGACTAAGAAAGAAAAGATTAAGTCAGTGATTTTAGGTGTCAATCTCGTAAGCAATGGTAAACTCTTGAATGTTCTCGAGTTGCGGCTAGGAGATTTGTAAAAAAGGCATTTAGAGCGTATGCAGCTAAACAGTTTAACAGTAACGAGGCAGAAATTTCTCTACAGGAGATGTAAAATAGTGAATAATGGATTAAATTTTAATCAAGAATTGTGCCGATTATTTACACTGACTTTCCGTAAAAAAGTTAGCTGACTTCAGAGAAGCCACACGGAATATTAACATAATATTAGTAAAATGAAAATACGCAGCCAGAGTCCAATATAATGTGGGTAAGACTGACCATAAACTGAAGTAAACTAAATGTATTACAAAAATACAAGTATTTTATCAGGCATTTCATTTGAGTTAAGGCTATTATATAACAGTATCAGAGACGGATATATGAATTTTAAACATTTGCTCACTTAGTAAAAACACGTTTTAACCACAAAGGGTACCACATAATATTTTTAATAGAAAAAAGTACTTGTAATACAAAAAATACTGATTAGCAAACTCGCCAAATCACCAGGGTAATGAATATCCAGAATCCTAAGAAAGATGATGGCAAAGAAAAATAAGCAAATAATCACTGGCGTGGCAACAGAAGGTTGCTTTGCCACAGCACGACAGTTCACGAGAAAATTAATGAATCACTAAGCAGTGAGCTTGTAGTTACTTAATCTGAAATAGTAAATTTGGAAAGCAAAGTGAAATGAAGTTACCGGTTAAATAAATGACTGACTGTAATTGAAACATTGTTATATGAAAAATGATTTTAGCTAATCTCAGTGTAACGTAATGCAAAATTTGGAAAAGGGCAAACAATTTACAATTAATGAAATATTGAATTGAATTTACTTTGAGCAAATGAGCTACCGAAGTCACTTTTAACATGAGACCAATAAGGCACTTACCAAGCCAGCAGAAGTCATTCACTAAGCTAAATACATAATTAATGAAATTGGAACTCTTAATATGTGCTGTATCTTTAGTTATTAGTTTTGCCAAGGAAATTTTACGTTAATTTAAGTGAGTGGAGTTAATACTCAAAACCGTAAATACGTCTAGCCTCTGTTATGCTATACGAGAACGAACAGTTACTGAGGTAACAAAATTTAGACCGAAACTGGTCATTAGCATGCAAACAAAACTGGCAGTAAATAGTTAATCAATTTTGATATTTTTACGACTCTCGGTGATTCCATGGAAAGGAAGGGGACTCTGCTTGGTACAAATGTCTGAGGACAATGACAACACAGGTTATCTACAAGTTTTAAATACTGCAGGTTATTACTTAAGAAAATTATTAAAGTTTGGAAAGAAATGTCACTGGGTAATGCCAGTAGTTATGCTCTGTATGTTAACAGCCTTACGATTTTGTAGCTGTGCGGACGACGGAGAAGCCGGCCGTAGTGGCCGTGCGGTTCTAGGCGCTACAGTCTGGAGCCGAGCGACCGCTACGGTCGCAGGTTCGAATCCTGCCTCGGGCATGAATGTGTGTGATGTACTTAGGTTAGTTAGGTTTAATTAGTTCTAAGTTCTAGGCGACTGATGACCTCAGAAGTTAAGTCGCATATTACTCAGAGACATTTGGACGACGGAGAATATAGCCGACGACAATGCTGAACTGCTGTTTGTTTGCGAACCACGAGTCATTTCCAGAGCCACATATAAATATGAGACAGGCAATAGTTAGAATTACAGCTCCCTACGCCTGTCCATTTCAACCGTGCTCTCAATTCTCTCTGGTTAAAGATGTACCTACACTGGCGCGGTTGTAGCTCAAAAATGGTTCAAATGGCTCTGAGCACTATGGGACTTGACTTCTGAGATTTTCAGTCCCCTAGACCTTAGAACTACTTAAACCTAACTAACCTAAGGACATCACACAAATCCATGCCAGAGGCAGGATTCGAACCTGCGACCGTAGCGGTCGCGCGGTTCCAGACTGTAGCGTGCTTTCGAGTCATGACGCCGTATTCGCACCTCTGCTTTATGTTTAATTGCCTCTCGTAAACGTTTTTTCACCACACTCTCAATACTTACTTGCAGAGGAAAATCAGTTATTTCTTCCATCAAACTCTTAGACTTATGGTCTAATTGGATTTCCTCGAGAGTGAATCCTGTAGATTCGTGCATCAAAGCATTCATAATCTTTTCAAAATCATATATATATACACCCCACGCCCTGTGATTGTGGTGAGAATACATTCGGTAAAGTGGTTCCGGTTAACGCACGTATCGTTTCGCTGGATTTCCGGCCGGCTAGTAGGCCGAGATGGTATCGCTTCAAACCCATTGCTTTCCATACCTTCATTCCATAATGTAGAAGCAAACTGTGCGCCGTTATCGGATAAAATCGCTTTTGGTTTGCCGATGTGCACAAAATAATCGTTTGCGAGTTTGTTACTACCCGCTTTAGTTCTTGCCTTTCTTATTGGATATAACTTAAGTGGACCACACTGTGGTCCACGTCGAAAAAAATCGATTTTCGGTTTTCATCATCGATAGATTAAGGTTTTATTTAAGTACTCTGAAAAGGATTTTGCTGAAAAAAAATTTTTTTTCGAGCATTTAAAGAGCATTTTCCTGCCATGTGTCTTTATGTGCCACACCCACTTTCCTTTTTCCCACTTTTCTGCATATAGTTTAGGTTTTTATGTCCTCTACATTGCACGTTAGGGATTTTTTTCACTCCCAAGTATGTTGGCTATCCTTGGAATGCAACGGTCGGTATTCTTTTGAACCCAAATGAATGTTTCAGCAGCATAATTTGGAACTGCCTTCCTAAAACTGTATTTGTAGGCATGCATACAATGAAACTAGGAGTTTATGATGCTGTTATTACATTCAGTTGTGGTAATATTGGAATGTGTTGGGTACTGAAAAAGCTGGGGATTAATCCTGGTGAAAATATGATCACTGGGCTGCCACATTGCGACAAAATGAGGATAGCCGCTGCAGACCGATCGGCATCTAATATGGCCAAGAAAGCAAGACAAACCTCCAGGAACGTGAAAAAGAAGCTGGAAGCCCTGCTAGAGGCCAAAGAAGGAACTGTTTTAAGTCAGTTTCCCGTAAACTAAAATTTTCAGTACATATGCCTCATTATATCAGAGACTATCATAGATAAATGAGCGAAATTTTCAGAGACTCAGCATAACATAAAAAGCCACCTCTGGTACTACATTCATTAATTTTCCCCCATTAGAAAGTTCACAAAAAACATTTTCTGCAGAAAAAACTTAATACGAGTATTTTTTATTAATAAATTTAAAAAAGTATGTATTAAAAACTGTAAAATGGTTAAAGTAGATTTTAGTACAATTGACTCTATTAGCATCATGTAACATACAGTAGAAATATTAAGGTCCTGCATAAAATAGTGTTTTTAGAAATGGGTCAAATACTGCCTAAATTAACATGGGTTAAATAGGCAGGGTGTGGTACCCTTAATGAACTTCGAAAAGGCTTCCAGCACTATTAACATGTAGGCGAGATTACCTGAGGTTTTTGGCGGGGGGCCATATAGGACAGTACACACTAATTCTAGTACATCGTCAGGTCTTATGCACTGCATAGGCCAACGATATGCGTAGTTGGCCACTTGCACACCCCGACACTTATCGCAAGTCTTTATCCTGTCTATTATCCTATTCAACATGTTGTTAAAATTCTCAGATTCTGCCATTTTCTCTGTACATTTCTTTCGTCTGCAATGACCATATGTTAAATGATAATAGTCAACTAATTCGTTGATGTAACTGGCAGAGCAACTACAGGATATTGTTCTGCATACTGTAATACGTTCTCAACTTTTCTCCGTCTTTATTCTTTTAGTCATACTTGGTCTACACTGTTTTCAAGCATTCGTCCTTGCTTTGATGTCGACGCATTTTTTTACAAATACTCTCAACCTTCTTTCCTTCTTCTCCGTCTTGAAAGAAGTACAATTTCTTTATACCTTCGGATTCGTCATCCATTATACGCCCTTCGGTTTCAGGTAAACGCGACAGTACATTTACTAGGCAGTTGTCCGTACCTTTTACGTAACATATGCCATAATTAAACTAATGTACGTAAAGAGATCATCTTGACAATTTTTCGTGCAGTAAAAGACAATCTTTTAGGTATGTGAGCGCCTAATGGTCCATGAGACTTATCAGTTTTCGGTTCCATAAGTAATCTTTAAATTTCTTAAAACCCCACACGATTGCGAGACTTTCATTTTCAGAAACTATGTAGTTTTGCGCATTTATCTTCAGCGTCCGACTTGCAAACGCAACCGTCCGGCGTTCCTTGTCTTCTTCTTCCATCTCCTGAAACAGTTCCACACCTAAACCGTAATTTTAGGATTCCGCTATCGGGTGGAGAAATGTAGGGTCCCCCTGAATAGGTCAGGCGTGCACTACACGTAGGAAGCGGCTACAAGGATAGCAAGGATAGCAAGGGTAGCGGAATACGTGTGGAGTGCGACAATCTAGAGAAGGAACTACAGTGCAGTCTTCCTCTGGGAAACAGCTTTGGAAAAAGACATTTAGTATTTCGGCCTTTAGTCTGTCATCTTCTGTTTCAGTACCATTTTGGTCACAGAGTGTCCGGACATTTTGTTTTGATCCACCAACCGCTTTGACATAAGACCAAAATATCTTAGGATTATCTGCAAAGTCAGTACATAGAAGTTTACTTTCGAATTCATTGAACGCCTTCCGCATAGCCCTCCTCACATTAGATTTCGCTTCGCGTAATTTTTGTTTGTCTGCAGGGCTTCTGCTATGTTTATGTTCGCTGGGAAGTTCCGTTTGCTTCCGCAGCAGTTTTCTAACTCGGTTGTTGTACCACGGGGGCTCTTTTCCATCTCTTACGATCTTGCTTGGCACATACTCATCTAACGCATATTGTACAATGGTTTTGAACTTTGTCCACTTCCTCAACACTATCTGTACTTGAGACAAAACCTTTGTGTTGAGCCATCAAGTACTCTTAAATCTGCTTTTTGTCCCTTTTGCTAAACAGAAAAATCTTCCTGCCTTTTTTAATATTTCTATTTACGGCTGAAATCATCGATGCAGTAACAGCTTTACTTCCTGTTCTCCGTTAACTGTTTCAAATAGTTCGAGTCTGTCACCAGAAGGTCTAATATGTTATCGCCACGAGTCGGTTCTCTGTTTAACTGCTCAAGGTAGTTTTCAGATAATGCACTTAAAAAGATGTCACTGGATTCTTTGTCCCTGCCACCCGTTATAAACGTTTGAGTCTCCGGCAAATTAAAATCTCCACCGAGAACTATAACATGGTCGGGAAATCTACTCGAAATATTTTCCAAATTTTCCTTCAGGTGCTCTGCCACAACAGCTGCTGAGCCAGGTGGCCTATAGAGACATTCAATTACCATGTTTGAGCGTAATTTAATCGTGACCTTCACCCAAATTATTTCACATTTCCCAGAGGAAGACTGCACTGTAGTTCCTTCTCTAGATTGTCGCACAAAATGGTAGGTATCGAAATAGACGACAGAGGGATAGAGAAACAATTAAAATCGCTCAAAAGAGGAGAGCCCGCTGGACCTGATGGGATACCAGTTCAATTTTACACAGAGTACGCGAAGGAACTTGCCCCCCTTCTTGCAGCGGTGTACCGTAGGCCTCTAAAAGAGCGTAGCGTTCCAAAGGATTGGAAAAGGGCGCAGAACTATAGACCTATATCTCTATCGTCGATCAGTTGTAGAATTTTGGAACACGTATTATGTTCGAGTACAATGACTCTTCTGGAGACTAGTAATCTACTCTGTAGGAATCAGCATGAGTTTCGAAAGAAACCATCGTGTGAAACCCAACTCGCGCTATTCGTCCACGAGACTCAGAGGGCCATAGACACAGGTTCCCAAGTAGATGCCGTGTTTCTTGACTTCCCCACAGTCGTCCAATGAACAAGGTAAGAGCATATGGACTATCAGACCAATTGTGTGATTGGATTGAAGGGTTCCTAGATAACAGAAGGCAGGATGTCATTCTCAATGGAGAGAAGTCTTTCGAAGTAAGAGCGATTTCAGGTGTGCCGCAGGGGAGTGTCGTAGGACCGTTGCTATTCGCATTATATGTAGCCGGCCGGAGTGGCCGAGCGGTTAAAGGCGCTACAGTCTGGAACCGCACGACCGCTACGGTCGCAGGTTCGAATCCTGCCTCGGGCATGGCTGTGTGATGTCCTTAGGTTAGTTAGGTTTAAGTAGTTCTAAGTTCTAGGGGACTTATGACCATAGCAGTTGAGTCCCATAGTGCTCAGAGCCATTTGAACCACTATATATAAATGACCTTGTGGATAACACAGGAAGTTCACTGAGGATTTTTGCGGATGATGCTGTGGTATATAGAGAGGTTGTAACAATGGAAAATTGTACTGAAATGCAGGAGGATCTGCAACGAATTGACGCGTGGTGCAGGGAATGGCAATTGAATCTCAATGCAGACAAGTGTAATGTGCTGCGAATACATAGAAAGAAAGATCCTTTATCATTTAGCTACAATATAGCAGGTCAGTAACAGGAAGCAGTTAATTCCATAAATTATCTGGGAGTAGGCATTAGGGTTGATTTAAAATGGAATGATCATATAAAGTTGATCGTCGGTAAAGCAGATGCAAGACTGAGATTCATTGGAAGAGTCCTAAGGAAATGGAAACCGAAAACAAAGGAAGTAGATTACAGCACACTTGTTCACCCACTGCTTGAATATTGCTCACCAGTGTGGGATCCGTACCACATAGGGTTGATAGAGTAGATAGAGAAGACCTAGCGGAGAGCAGCGCGCTTCGCTACAGGATCATTTGGTAATCGCGAAAGCGTTACGGAGATGATAGATAAACTTCAGTGGAAGACTTTGCAGGAGAGACGTTCAGTAGCTCGATACGGGCTTTTGTTGAAGTTTCGAGAACATACCTTCACCGAGGAGTCAAGCAGTATATTGCTCCCTCCTACGTATATCTCGCGAAGAGACCATAAGGATAAAATCAGAGAGATTAGAGCCCACACAGAGGCATACCGACAATCTTTCTTTCCACGAACAGTACGAGACTGGAATAGAAGGGAAAACCGATAGAGGTACCCAAAGTACCCTCCGCCACACACCGCCAGGTGGCTTGCGGAGTATGAATGTAGATGTAGATGTAGATGCAGATGTAGATGTGAAATGGTAACGAAAGGTCAGGATGGTACAATATGTTGCTCGGTAGCTACTCGCTTTTCAGACTCTCATTTGCGGCCTGACACTCATTAGTCCGCACAAACTTTGTATTGCCCCTGAACGAACTTGCAATAGAATCCGGTTAATCCTAGGAAACTTTTTAATGGCTTTCCAGTCTTCGGATGTAGACAATTCTTTATAGTCTCTACCTTCTGTCGATCTTTAGTGATTCCCGCTGTTGTAATACGTGACCTAGAAAATTCAATTCTTGCTTCACAAACTCACACTTTTTCAGTTGCACAGTCATTCCACCTTTGCATAACGTATTGAAAACCCCGTCTAAAAGATCGCAATGTTCTTGCCAGATTGTTTTTGCCAACAACAAGTAATCCACTGTAATCCACTTACACTGTAAGCCTGAAACTAAGGGCCGCGCCTAGTACTTTATCGAATTCCCTGATAAAGACAGACACTGATATGTTCAGTCCGAACGGCACTACCTTGTACTGGTAACACTTGACTGCATTTAAAAATGCAGTCTCTTTCCTAGATTCTTCCTCAAGAGCGATCTGCAAGCAGCGAGGCCAAGGCTGGTCATAAATTGTACATTATGAAATCTTTGCGTTATTTCTTCCATACTTTCTGGTCTGTCCGTTTGACGTTGAACCACTTTGTTCAGCGACCGTACATCTCTCACGATTCTGACATTACCATCTTTTTTTCTTTCTGTACTCAATCGGTTATTATAGGGAGTGGTACTCCTCTCTATAACATTCAGTTCCAGCATTCGATCTATTTGTATGGCCTACTTTTTGGACAGTGTTACCTCGTACAATCGTACAAAGAACGATTCGTGGGGCATTACATTTAATTTGCACTGCTATCCAGTAATTAGCCCCGGTTTATTCGAAAACACGTTTTTATTTATCGTACTTACGTTGTACAAGTCTTGTTTCTGTTCAGGTATAGCATGTGGCACACCGTCCACAATACCTTCTAACTCGTCTTCTAAACTACTGTCAATATTTAGATGCCGGACACTGTAGTGTTCCATATTTCTGCCTAAACCAATCTCATCCCGCCCAGTAACAATGTGAACAGACTGGTACTGACTACTTCCATCATCGCCTGTTTCATTAAAACTTAATTTCGATCTTATATTTCGAAACACACATCATGGTTGTATTGTTGCAGTCAATTACTGCGTAGTATTTCAACAACCAATCCAAGCCAGTTATTATCTCGGTGCTCAAATGTTCATGTTCAACTTCTTCCTCTTGAAATTCGAAACATATTTGACGGGTTTGCCACTCTTTCCGGTAGCACCGATTATTTTAATTTCCATTATGAGCCTTTCTAGTACTCCTGGTCTATCTTTTAAAAAATCGAAAATTTTTCCGGACATAGGACATAGCTACGCCACGATATCTATTAAAACGTGCATTTGTAGACCGTGCATAACGACGGGCACTGTTACTTGTCTACACTTTTCTGCGCCCAGTTCTCGGTTTTCCCATAACAAGTTCTCATCCACATCGAGGTCATTCCAGAAAAATCAGTGCGGCTCTGACACCGATGGCGGTTTATCTGGTGGTTTTTTAATTTCCTGTTCCTGGAAGTTCATACTTTCTGTCAGTCTGTTCTGCGGTTGTTGAAGATGTTTTTACCCAAAACGTGTATCATTTTTGTCAGTTTCTTAGATTAAGGAACCTTGTATTACCAACAATTCGCTAAACGTTAAGTCAGGTAAATTTTCATCGGAAAGATGGCTATCATCTTCCAAATTGCTTGGAGAAATGTGATCTGTTTCTGTTTCTAATGCTTCTCTCGAGCTCAAGCAAACCAAACGACTCTCGTCTGACCGTATGACCTCAGCCATAACCTCGCAGATGTCGTAATTTACGTGGCTTTCAATTAGTCGTATCCGACCATCATCGGCAAACTCGTCTTGCCCTCTTTAGAAATTACTCCTCGGTTTTCTTTAGGACCAGCGTCGTTGGGGTTGGCTACTTCTGTTACTGCAAAGCTTTCCCGTTCTCCATAAATGCTAATTTCATGCGGACTGAGAAGTATTGCCCGCTCTGCCCGTTGTCACACCTCCCATACAATCCTCTGTAATTCTTCAGTTCGTCGTATATCCGACAGAACTGACCGAACCACCTCCTTGCATTATGGGTTGCCCTGCGCGATAACGGAAGTTTTATCCGACATTGGCTTATTTAATTCTGTAGGCGAATAACACTTATTGGAGTCTGCGGTACCGTTGCTGCTTTAATAGCTGTCGCCTCTTCCTTAGTAACCGGCACCCCATTTTCGTAGTTATTAGAGACGATGCGTTACTCGCTCTGTCTTCTTGCACGTTCTCCCATCGCCAATTTATCCAGTCGGATCTGTCATAGAGACGTTTTCTAGGCTTTCTTCTGGGCCGCCAATGTCTTATCACGCCCGGTGGGTCCCAAACCGATCCGGCTAATGGTTTCCCTGATTAATTACGACAGGCCCGCTTCTATTCGTCTGTCAAAATTGCTGATTTTGCTCCTGCCCACTAACATTCCGCTAAGGACCACGTACCATATTCACCTGATAGTGGCCTCTGACACTGTTATAGGGGTGTGACTTGTTATTACCATCGTGGTGGTTACCGTTATTGCCGTGGTTAGTGGTATTATGGTTGTTGCTGATGTGGTAATTGATGCTGTTACTATAACTCCCAAAATTTTTACGGTTATTCCGCCAATTGGCTTCATCTTCGAACTTTTCTAAGAATGTAGTAACTGCCCTGTAGCTAGTACCTTTGTACAGTCTTCAAATCTTCTGGAAGCTTCTCTCACACCTCGAAGACAATCTCTAATTCAGTCCCTCGATCACACAAATATTATAATTTGGGGATCATATTTTCGCAAAATTCTTTGGTCGCACCGCACGAGTTTGTGTCGTAGGATTTTGACACTACGAAATCGCGCAGTACCCTCTCCTGCTTATCCTCTGACCAATATTCTTTTGAGAAAGCAATCTTAAGTTCTTGAAAGCTCAAGTTCACCGCATCGAGGTTTAGGCCCACTAGCACGTCGATTTCAGCGCTAAATTTTCCCTTATCCGTCCACGGTTCAGGCAGTACCATTTCGCAATTTTTAGTGAATTCGGTAGCGTGCAACCCACCTGTTTTTTGAGGAGATCGAAATGTTCCCCTTTAGCCAAGATTTCAACAGTATGTGCTTGGCATGACACATAGTGTAACTTTTGGTCTACTCTCTTTTGTAATTCGGTTACTTTTGTAACTACTTGGCAGGTGGTCGTCCCTAACACTTCCACTTCCCTCTTTTTCTCATCACTCGTACTCAGTTGCTTCTTCTCTCCATGATGTACATCTGATGCTAAAGTTTGCGAATTCGTAACCTTTTCCCTATCATCTTCTCGCGCTAATTCTACTTTGCAGTTACCGGACTTTATTTTCAATAATGGGATGAAAAGGGTGTTCCAGTTTCTGTTCGATCCTCTCTAACAACTCCAATATTTTTGTTAACAGTCTTGATTTCTTTATCCTGATTATCTATCCATTTTACTTAACAGTTTATCACTGTTAATTGATTGGACTGAGCATTAATAGACTCGGACTGAGCGTTAATTTTAGCATTAATTGCTTCGGAGTGTGCATTAGTTGTACTGATCAACAAGCTCAATAAACCGCTTAGCTTTCCAGAAATTACTGGTTTGGACTCTAATTATGGTTCTTTCTTAATGGTTTCCTCATATCCATCGTCAGTGGATTCGGTTTTGAATTGTATTCCGAATTACGTTGCATCTGCAAATACCATTTTTGTCAGTTCGTGTGTTTCAGCGGTAGAGTCTTTGATTCTAGCCGCTGGTTTCTCAACAATGGGTTCCACTGCCTGCATTCCCCTTTGTTCTACTTATTGTTCGCCGTTCAGTACAATCAAAATATCAGTTTCATTTATGTTCATCATGTTGCCTGCTTTAATGATTAATGCGACTTTAGAAATTTAGTGGCTTATTAATACCACTTACTATTACCGTGCGTGTTCGATTTTGTTCGTAGCGAAAGGCTTTAATTCGCTACGAAACTGCATAATGAAAAATTCGTGCCAAGAACAGTACCAAATTGTTACTGTCCTGTCACTAGCGTCACCGCGTGTAACTTTCCCCTTGCTAATAGGCCTACTACATATGCCTAATAAAATTTTACATCGAGTAAGACTATCGTTACCGAAGTAAAATAATACCGTTTAGTAGAAGGAAAGTGTTCAATGGACCCTTCTGAAGGAAGACTCTATTCTAAACTTCATCTAAACACTGATAATAATTTAGAAATGAGTGGAATATAGTGCAGTCGCTCAGGAACTACACAGGGAGGAAAAGGATACCGCGTAATATTTTTACTACAAAAAATATTGATAATACAAAATACTGATTAGCAAACAAGGGATAATGAAACAGACGCCGGCCCACCAGGACAATGAGTATCCAGAAGCTTAGGCAGAATAATGCAAAAAAATTAAGCAAATAATCAAAGGCTCGATGTTGTAGCTATGCGGACGATGGAGAATGTAGCCGAACGCAATGTTGAACTGATGCTGTTCCTGTTGTTTACCAACCACGAGACGTTTCCAGAGCCACAGATAATTATAAGACAGGCAAAAGTTAAAATTGATGCTTCCTCCGCCTGTCCACTCCGACCATGTTCTCGGTACACGCAGCTGACGAAGTAAGTGCGCCAACACTGGCGCCATCATAGCTGCACACCGCGTCTTTCATGACTCAAGCTTCTCTGCTTCCTCTCTGTTCGCAGCGCAACAGAGACTCTCCATACGCAAAGATAAACAACGCCACAGCTACTGACACATCGCCGTCGCAATCGATACATTAAATGAAGTTCCCTTGGCTATTAACCAGCAATTTACAATATTTACATTACAGTTACATCCAACGATATACAGTCAGAAATTAGTACATTATTACATCCGTTACACATTAACTATAGTCTCTGTAATAAAGCTTACAATTTCAGAATTAGCAGTACAGTACAAGTGAGCAACGGATATTAAACTGCGAAAAGTTTTGGATGGTGCACAAGATATTTTTGTCCACACTTTTGGTGTTAAAAAACTGCCAGGTTTTTGAGTACATCCGAATAAATAAAAACACAGCATTGATTCTAAGTTTCTTGAGATGACGTATCATTTGACAGAGTGTGGTAAATAGGATTAATTGGTGGTGATGGTAAGTTCCTGTGGGACCAAGCTGCTGAGGTTATTGGTCCCTAGGCTTACACACTACTTAATCTAACTTACGCTAAGGACAACACACACACACACACACACACACACACACACACACACACACACACGCACGCACACACGCCCCCATGCCCAAGGCAGGAATCGTATCTTCGACGGGAGGAGCCGCGCGAACTGTGGCAGGGCGCCTCAAACCGCGTGGCTATACCGCTCGGCAGACTAATAGGTACATAGGACTAATCTACAAACCAACACATCAGCCGACCTCATCAAGTTAATATTTATCCATCTGTTATGACACACAGACAGTTTTATATGACTATTCCAAACAGCCAACTCCTTGTTGTTTATGTCAAGAAATCAACTCGTCACACCGTCCTTGGGTGACTGCTGGACGATACAGGGTTACATGGGGCAGAATTTCTAGTTTGAAATGCTAGCTTGCTCTAAAAGAATAAAAATATAAGTTAATGCAACAAGGAGGAAAAACAAACCTACACTGTACTAATACAGTATTAGTGATGTGCTGCTTGACACATTCACTCTGATTAAATACCTGGGGCGACCTTGCAAATGGAACGGAATGAGTAAGTGAGGTCGGCTGTAACAGAGGCGAACGGTCGACTTCAGTTTACTGGGAGAATTCTAGGAAAGCGGGTAGCTCATCTAAAAGGAGACCGCGATCAGCTTGTGTGACCCACTCTTGAGTACTGCTCGAATGTTTGGGATCCTCAGCTGGTCGAATTAAAGGAAGACCACAGGCAATTCAAAGGCGTGATGCTCGATTTATTACCAGTAGGTCCCATCAACCGAAATATTTCATGAACTCAAATTACATTTCCTGGTGGGAAAAAAGACGTTCATTTCGCGAAATAAGATTGAGAGAATTTAGAGCTCCCGTATCTGCGGCAGGCTGCAGAACACCCCTGCTGCCACAACATAAATCTCGTCTAAGTCGGTCGAAGACAACACTAATCAGGGCACATACGGAAACACAAAAACAATGGTTTTTCCCTTGCTCCATTTCCAGGAAAGGAAATGTTTAGCAGTGGTGCAAGATACCCTCCGCCACGCAATACATGGTGCATTGGAAATTATGTGTCTATATGTAGTAATGAAATTCCTGAAAAAAAAATTCGGAACCATCTTTCGTTGTTTGCTGAGGAGATAGCTGTCAAGCAGTTGCAACACAAATACATCGTTCACAAATTTCACAGTCTATGAACTGACATACTCACGGAAGAATTCGATAAACGCCAGTAAAATTGAATCACCCTATTCACCAGAAAAAAGGGCAAATAAAGAAACGGAAACGGTTACAGATGTAGCACCTCAGCCATGAATCATGGCATAACACATTTACGGCACGTAAAATTCACAGTTAACACTAAAAAAGCGCATGGAACACATCTGCACCAAAGGAAAGACAACATTATATAGAATGAATCCACGGAGTAAAGGAACTGCAGTCAACATGTACATTAAGAACCATCACAGCACGTTTCCTTCTAGTCATTACATGTATGGATCCGCAATATGGTCTTACTCCAAACATGAACTTCTATAAAGTTCAAGTCAGTGAAAAGACACTCAAGAACGAAGGAAACTGGTACACCTGCCTAATATCGTGTAGGACCCCAGAGAGCACGCAGAAGTGCCGCAACAAGACGTGCCATGGACTCGACTAATGTGTGAAGAAATGCTGGAGGGAACTGACACCATGAATCCTGCATGGCTGTCCATACATGTGTAAGAGTACCAGGGGATGGAGATCTCCTCTGAACAACAAGCTGCAAGGCATCCAAAATATGCGGAATAATGTTGATGTATTGGGAGTCTGGTGGCCAGCGGAAGTTTTTAAACTCAGAAGAGTGTTCCTGGAGCCACTCTGTAGCAATTTTGAACGTCTGGGGTGTCGCATTTTCCTACTGGAATTGCTCAAGTCCGTCGGAAGGCACAGTGGACATGAATGAATGCAGGTGATCAGACAGAATGCTTACATACCTGTCACCTGTCAGAGACGTACCTAGACGTATCAGGGGTCCCTTATCACACCAAGTGTTCACGCCCCACACCGTTGCAGAGCCTCCACGAGCTTCAACAATCCCCTGTTGACATGCAGGGTCCCTGGATTCATGATGTTGCCTTCATACCAGTACATGTCAATCCGCTCAATACAATTTGAAACGATACTCGTGCGACCAGGCAACGTGTTTTCAGTCATCAACAGTCCAATGTCGGAGTTGACGGGCCCAGGCGAGGCTTAAAGCTTTGTTTCGTGCAGTCATCAAGGTACACAAAGGGGCTTTAATCTCCCAAAACCCATATCGATTATGTTTCGTTGAATGTTTCGCACGCTGACGATTGTTGATGGTCCAGCGCTGAAATCTGCAGCAACGTGTGGAAGGGTTGCACTCATGTCACGTTGAACGATTCTCTTAAGTCGTCCTTGGTCTCGTTCTTGCAGGATCTTTTTCCGGTCGCCACGATGTTTTACCGGATTCCTGAAATTCACAGTACACTCGTCGTACGGAAAAATTCCCACTTCATCGATACCTCGGAGATGCTGTGTTCCATCGCTCGTGCGATGACTATAGCACCCCGTTCAAAGACACTTACATCTTGATAACCTGCCATTGAAGTAGCAGTAACCGATCTAACAACTGCGCCAGACACTTCTTGTCATATACAGGTACTGCTGACCGCAGCGCCGTCTTCTGCATGTGTACATAACTCCGCATTTGAATACGCATGCATATACCAGTTTCTTTGGCGGTTCAGTTTATATTCTCACTTGTTGCTACTGGTGCTGTGAGTTATTTAAGAAACTCAGTGATATTCACAAAACTCGAAAATTAAAGAATTTCAGCAATCAAACAGCAGCAAGACCAATAGTACACCAAGAGGTAAACTTTGCTCTATCAAACAAGCCATAGGTGACAAATCACGGAACCATAGATACAAATTTCCTCGACCGACTCCAAATCATTTCAGCCTTATACATCATCATAAAAATGAACTCTCAAGAGAATGTCAGACTATCATTACTTAAACCAACCACAAAGAAATATTTAGATCTTCTGTGGTTTTTTAAGTCGCCTATGAGAACGAATTCTCTTAAAAAAGATACGATCATTTTTTTTTCCGTTATTGCCCAATCTGAGCTTGTGATTCGTCTCTGTTGATGTCGTTATCTACTTTATATCAAAACCTTTCTTATCCCAACATGGAAGCTCAATGTTCCGCTGCAGTTATTAGAAAACCATGACTATATCAATATAATTCTTTGTTTCCGTCTTCAGATCTACCTTTACATCATTACATAATCTTTTCCTTCAGTACAGTACGTGGTGTTACACTATTTACGTCCATCTTGATATCGTGTACTTTACTATAAGTCAGCATGTCAATTTCAAAAATTAATGAACTTAAAATTGACTTGCCGACTCCTAGTATAGCTTACGCCACTAACATGACGACGATGTTTGGTTTGTGAGGCACTCAACAGCGTACGTACAAAGCCCCAATTTTTACACAGTCCAATTTTTTCACATTACGATATAGCCACTGACACGAATGATGATTATGATGAAATGATAAAGACAACACAAACACCCATACCCCGGGCAGAGGAAATCCCCAACCTGGCCGGGAATCGAACCCGGTACCCCACGATCCAGAGGCAGCAACGTTAGCCACTAGAACACAATCTGCGGACTACGATACTAACATGGACATAACATTGTGTAACACCATTTACTGTACTCAAGGAGAAGATTATGTAATGATAATATAGATCCGAAGCTGGCAACAGAAAATTACCGAAACCGGCAATCTATATCAGTTAATGACTTCAGGTATCTTAGTAGCTAAAAATAAATTCTGTGTTACTAATACCACAGATCACCCCACGCTGATGATGTTAGAAGCGTAATAGGGCCTGAACTGGGGAAAATAGTTTTCATACTGATTGTTTTAACGTTGGTCCTGAACCCTAATTACGGAAAGAAAACACGGTGCTCTACATCGGAAGGTACTCAAGAGAAAGCCCGAGAGTTAGAATTTACGTTCCAACTCGCGTGGATGACAAATGCTACCGGGTGAGCTAGGGAGCGAGATATTAATTGAAATGAGGCATATCCATAATGGAGGAGCTGGCGGGCAGACGGAAAAAGGACGAAGACGAATAAATCGGGCAAGTGCCAAAGGCAGGCTCAACTTTTAACTTCTGTAAAATATCGTAGTTATGTGTGTTCGCGCGCGCGGGCAGCCCGCTAAGTTTGCCGCCTGATGACCCGACTTGCGCAAAGTTGTCTGTCCCCCGACCCGACCCGACCCCGGAGCGCCCTCCGCTGGCACACTTAAGATATTGAAAGTTCAGCGAGTAATATTTTGCACGGTCGGGAGCGGTCGCCCCGTACAGCTGTGGCACGGACGAATCCTCTCCAAAGGGGTGCCCTGCTATTATGATTCGGAATTTACTTGGCGGTGTAATAAAATCTCCCTACATTCAATATCTGGCGGGGGCGTCTCTGGAGGTGAAAGTCCACTTTTTCACCACGGATGGCTTATCTGGAAACGCGACAACCCGCTCGCGGGGAGGACCCAGCTTTCGGCGGAGGGAGATTCACGAAAGCGGATTTGGCGATTCGTTTATCTCGTCCATTCCGGCTAGGCTCGAGGGCTGTGAGACGGCTCCGCGCTGCTTGGAAACTGCACAAGTTTTACAACATTGAAAAGTAACGGCTGCTTCCTCCTTGAGGGAAGAGTGGATACGAGTGTTGTCAATCTTACACAAGCGCTCTTTAACAATATATGAAACGTTCATTTACGTTTTGTTATAAATTTGTGAACCGTACAGAGATGAGTAAAATGGAGCGAAGTGTCTAGAGCACTAAATTTTTCAGATTTAAGTTCAGAGCATCCTATAGCAACCTCTCGAGTGGGAAATATGATCAGACGCGAAAGTATCGATCTGAAAAAATTAAGGACAACTCGAATGCTAAGAATTCTGACATGTTTAGAGAGATTACAGTGATTTGTAGCATTCGCCAATTTTTACATGGTATTTGTAGAAGAAGGAGGTTTTGAACGTCACACGTGTTACCAGTTAAATGTTTACAAGGTTGTACCAACACCCCGTTATCCGAAGCACGTACATAGAAAAAGAAATGCGACACTTAAAGTTGAAGAGATCTGTTTCCGAACGAGGTACTTTGTAATCAAGAAAAAAGAAAATATTTTCAGCAAATGGTATAGTTTTCGATATTTCTACATCTACATATATTTCGCAAGAAACTTTGCAGCGCATGGCGGAGCATACCTAGTACCACTGCTACTCATTTTCTGTCCTGTTATATCTATAAAGAGGGCGACGGAAAAACGAATGACAGTATGTGTCCATACGAACCCCAGTTAGCCGGCCGGGGTGGCCGAGCGGTTCTAGGCGCTACATTCTGGAACCGCGCGACTGCTAAGGTCGCAGGTTCGCATCCTGCCTCGGGCATGGAAGTGTGTTATGTCCTTAGGTTAGTTAGGTTTAAGTAGTTCTAAGTTCTAGGGGACTGATGACCTCAGAAGTTAAGTCCCATAGTGCTCAGAGCCATTTGAACCATTTGAATCCTTTGATTTCAGTGTATAACTATTCACTATATTACTCCACACAGACTACTATTATTCTGTAAACGTAGGCTTGCGCGGCCGTTGTCAGTCAGTAATATTCTTCTGCGTTTGAGGCCGCATCGTCAACTGTAAAATTCCTACGTTTTGGTGGTTATGCAAGATGCCTTCCTCAGCGTGTACTGTTAACTGCTGAGTGAGCGCTTGTTTGGTTACTTTTGTATCATGGAGGAGTGCTGTCATTGGATGGAGGAGGAACTATACTCCTGGAAATTGAAATAAGAACACCGTGAATTCATTGTCCCAGGAAGGGGAAACTTTATTGACACATTCCTGGGGTCAGATACATCACATGATCACACTGACAGAACCACAGGCACATAGACACAGGCAACAGACCATGCACAATGTCGGCACTAGTACAGTGTATATCCACCTTTCGCAGCAATGCAGGCTGCTATTCTCCCATGGAGACGATCGTAGAGATGCTGGATGTAGTCCTGTGGAACGGCTTGCCATGCCATTTCCACCTGGCGCCTCAGTTGGACCAGCGTTCGTGCTGGACGTGCAGACCGCGTGAGACGACGCTTCATCCAGTCCCAAACATGCTCAATGGGGGACAGATCCGGAGATCTTGCTGGCCAGGGTAGTTGACTTACACCTTCTAGAGCACGTTGGGTGGCACGGGATACATGCGGACGTGCATTGTCCTGTTGGAACAGCAAGTTCCCTTGCCGGTCTAGGAATGGTAGAACGATGGGTTCGATGACGGTTTGGATGTACCGTGCACTATTCAGTGTCCCCTCGACGATCACCAGTGGTGTACGGCCAGTGTAGGAGATCGCTCCCCACACCATGATGCCGGGTGTTGGCCCTGTGTGCCTCGGTCGTATGCAGTCCTGATTGTGGCACTCAGCTGCACGGCGCCAAACACGCATACGACCATCATTGGCACCAAGGCAGAAGCGACTCTCATCGCTGAAGACGATACGTCTCCATTCGTCCCTCCATTCACGCCTGTCGCGACACCACTGGAGGCGGGCTGCACGATGTTGGGGCGTGAGCGGAAGACGGCCTAACAGTGTGCGGGACCGTAGCCCAGCTTCATGGAGACGGTTGCGAATGGTCCTCGCCGATACCCCAGGAGCAACAGTGTCCCTAATTTGCTGGGAAGTGGCGGTGCGGTCCCCTACGGCACTGCGTAGGATCCTACGGTCTTGGCGTGCATCCGTGCGTCGCTGCGGTCCGGTCCCAGGTCGACGGGCACGTGCACCTTCCGCCGACCACTGGCGACAACATCGATGTACTGTGGAGACCTCACGCCCCGCAATTCGGCGGTACGTCCACCCGGCCTCCCGCATGCCCACTATACGCCCTCACTCAAAGTCCGTCAACTGCACATACGGTTCACGTCCACGCTGTCGCGGCATGCTACCAGTGTTAAAGACTGCGATGGAGCTCCGTATGCCACGGCAAACTGGCTGACACTGACGGCGGCGGTGCACAAATGCTGCGCAGCTAGCGCCATTCGACGGCCAACATCGCGGTTCCTGGTGTGTCCGCTGTGCCGTGCGTGTGATCATTGCTTGTACAGCCCTCTCGCAGTGTCCGGAGCAAGTATGGTGGGTCTGACACACCGGTGTCAATGTGTCCTTTTTTCATTTCCAGGAGTGTAAATCAGGTGTTCTTTCATTGGTCCTTGCATTGTGTGTTCCAAACAAGTGCTCACTCAGCAGCTAGCAGTACACCCTGAGGAAGGCGTCTTGCAATAGTCGCCGAAACTTCGAAATTTTATACTTGATAATGGTGCTTCAAACCCAAAATAATACTATTATTCTGTCTAACGTTAAATTATCGATTCCACTGAAAGTGTTTCTAGAGCTATAACGTTTCCTTTCTCTTAGAGTGAAATTTCCACCATGTTTTAGGAAAGTTTTCCTGATACCACGCCGATAGCTCTACAGTCTACGTCAAAGTTGTCCTATGCCAGCAGTCATCACGTCACCCCCACCGGACTCATCAGACGGAATATTGGAATGTTCTGGGACAACGTGACGCTGGACGTCCGATCCCACGTGCTCATTTGGACCAATAAAAACTATTTTCTATTACTTATTCCTGTCTTACCGTAGACTTTTGAGTACTCGCATCGTTCAAAAGACCACATCTTGGTCTTTATCTTGTCGTACATCCTAATGACGTACTCCACCTGCAGCAGTCATTGCAAGTCATTAAAATGTGATTCTTAACGAATCGTTTTGACAGTTACGGGCGTTAGTTGGATCACGGGCTCCAGGGGTCGATTCCCGGCAGGGTCGGGGATTTTCTCCGCCCGGGAATGGATGTTTTGGTTCTCCTCATCTTTTCATTATCATTCAGGAAAAACGGTGAGACTAGACAGTGTAACGATTGGGAAGTTGTACGGTCCTGTTAACCGCGCCGTTGCCCCACAAATCAAACATCATAATCATCATCGTCATCATCATTATCACAGACTTTACTTTCTAGGTTATATTATTTTCTAGTTTATTATACCAATCTGAGGCAAAATTGAAAAGACGTGGTTATCGGCTTGGCCTCATTCAGATGCACGAAATTCATCGTGACTATTCCTCATATTGGCAAGACGATATTGGGAGTCTTGTCATCGTATCGGATCAAGGCAGTTCTCTTTCCACCGGTTCCCATAGTAAACGCTAAATCCTGCAGGGATAAGTGTCGTTTGGCATTCGAAACTGGCGAACGATCTAGACGTAAACGGGACTGTGCAACTGTGACACTACACAGAATCATCTGTTTTGAAGACCCTTCAGCATCCTTCTTTCCACTGGAATCTACTCTCAAGAAAACGGATACTATACACCTTATCCAATGAAGTCGTGTATTCCCAGCCTAATTCTACGCTGATAAGGAGTCACTGTAAGCGTGGAGAATAGTGGGACATAGATAATAGTTTAGGATTCCTTTAATGTTCAATAAATAGCACGTGGGCTCAAAACATTATAATCTAATCTAAATTCTACGTAAGTGTACGAGAGGTACTCATCCTGCCTCGGATATGCTAATACGTAATTCTCGCATCAGCAGTGTATGGCAGTCTTGAACAGAGGAAAGTCAGCTATCTACACCTAGACAGAAGATTGTATGTGGATGTCGCCCTGTGTATGAGGATTCGATCAGTGCATCTGACAAGTCGATCAGGGACTGTACGTGGGACACAGTCACGCCTTCAAGCACAAAGATGCAGCTAGCGTATTTCCATAAAGGAGACCGCTGAACACAGAAACTACAGCTTATATAGATCCATACAAAACACCGACGATTAAATGTATCTCGATGTAACACAGAAGTTCGAGGATTAAAGCCAGAAGTAAGCTTATGTAGGCAGAATGTAGTTTATTAAACCGTTCAATATGTTATCTAGTAGCATCTGCATCGTTTATTATGTCACACCATTTCTATAAGCCTTAATATGACATCTTTTATTTGTTCCTGATGATCTTATTTTAATATGTACATTTCTATAGGTGCAGGCATGGGAGAGAAAACAAATTTGTCTAAGATAACGACGTTCAATGAACAAGACAGCACTTACACAACTTCAGAGAAAGGGAAAAAACGCCATCATCAATACGGTATGAAACTATTTCACAGTAAGCACTCTAATTATGGCATGAGTATTATATTTTGTTATATTTCTTATACCATGTTAGGCAGTAATAATTTATAAGTTTTAGCGCAATTATAATTTTGGTTATTTCTCAATGTTTCCTTTGTGAATTTCTGCACAGCCTCTCGAGAATATTCCTAGACCTGTATGCATTAAAGTATGGATGTCACTCTGATTATCACTCCCCATTTCTTCATTAATTTGTTCGTACATTTCATAAGTGATTTGCGGTTCACCATGAATTAACTCCTACATATCATCTACTATCTTACAAGATTCCAGTGGGAATACACTCTCAACGGAAGACGTTATATTTTATGTGAATCTAGTTGAAGTATAAGTTGTAAAATAAATCTTACAGCAACATTTCACAATCTTTAGCTGCATTACGTAACCAGTTTTCTCGATTATTAGTGGCGGTAATCTCTGCCACCTCTGTTACCCAAACAGTTTTGACTAGTTTCTGTACCATGGTTTCCCAGACCGAAGTTTTTGCTACTTTCCTCATACACGATCAGCAGGTCACAGCTATGGCTGCTTGCTACTGTCATGATATTATATCTGTATTAAATATTTGATAGTCATAATCAACGTCGTATCTTATTGGACTTGCTGTTAATGCCAACATATCTTTTGATGTTCACTTTTAGAAACGTTTTGATTTATTTATACTGTCTTTTACTCCATGTAACGAATATTCGGAAAGATGTCTTGCGCTCATTTGTGTATCTTTCATCCATAGCTTCAACTTTTTCATCACATTTTCTTAATATATCTTTCTTCTACGTTTTATTTCCGTGCTTTGTTAGTAGATAAGCCAACAGAATTTGATGGATGTGAGACGAATAAGCTGGAGTAAATTAAACTGAACGGACAAGAGCTAGAATTGACTATAATATCAGTTATGATAAAAAACATAGATAAAAATGGCCGGAATCATATAAGATTACAAATAGCAGACTGACACTTTTAAAGTTAAAGATATTAGGAAAATTTATGAAATTAGTTGGTGTATAGGCTTCAGAGGAGAGCAAAAGCTAGTATGCACATGCAACCTGCGAATGCATGCAGAAGATGACTAGCGGAATACCTAAGGCAGAGTATTTAATGATTGCTGTGGAGGTCAAGTGTAGGCAAATCCACAATTAATGGAACAGTGGGACCATGTGGAGAACAAACTAAAAGGTATAAATGAGATCAATTAAGAGATTATTCTGTCATCAATCAGTTACAAATAATTGTTTGCCCTCATAAAGACATTCGTAAATGCTAGCGATAATAATCTCTAATAAACTATTTTATTACAAATGGGAAAGCCAATCTACGAATACAATACACCAGAGCATGTGATACTAGTGTTGATCAGTCTCTAGTAATATCGAAACTGAGAATCCCAGTGTGTGGCAGTGGAACCACTATCAAGAGCAAACGTAAGAAGAATTTTGTTGATTACATTTCCAACAAGATCCAAGCATTAGATGGCTATACAGGAAACGTTTAGGTGAAATATTAGAAGACGTCCAAGAAAATCCGGGTGCTAACCAAATGGCATCAAATGACGAGCTATAGTCGCAGAGGAAAGAATGGTGGAAGTGCATCGCACTATCAAAAGGGTAGTTTTACTCTATAAATAGAGGACTGTTAGGAGATCTATCATTTCCAACAATCATACTAGCTGATATGTAAAACGATCATACCATCCGATATGTATTAAATCCGATACCACAGCAGCCAGTAGGGTATTAACGTGCGGAGTCACTTATTTTATGAAGAGTTAAAATAAATAGCAAGAATAATACATGCAGATGTTGATTAAGTTTTATAGAAATGGATGAAATATAAAACAACAGGTCACTCTCAATCTGGAACAAAAAACAAGCAGACACCATAAACAAAGCAATATGAAGCATTTGCAGTCAAGGAAACCAGAAGACCGTCTCAATGCGGAGATATTTAGATATGCTTTAGAAACATTTAAAGCTATTAGATTTTGTAAATACTTTTTGGAAACACAGCAATGTACCATAAATTTCGAGACTGCATTTGCTATCCCATACAAAGCAAAATATGTGACAATTATTATTATTGCTTATTATTATTGCTAGATACTAACAACCCGTCTAAAGACGTTTTCAGATGCCTTCCTTATAGAGGACCCGAATGAGGTTCAGATGAGAAGGTGATTTTTAATCTGCCACATTAACGGAGAACAAAAATAATACAATCATCTCACATATAAAGTCTTTATCCATTATGAGAAAGACATTCATAATGGTAACAAAATCAAATTATGGGGAACTTCAGGAAAGAATAGGACACCTCGGCATATAATAATTATAATTCAGCTTATGTACGTTCAGAACAAAGTCAAAATACTAAAAGGAAGTCCGTTTCCAATTATCATCTCTCTATCACAGAGTGAGTGAGGAATACATACACTGATGACATCATAAAAACGTGGAAGAATATAGTAGTCCTCCCTTATAATATAAATAATAGAGCTATGAATACATTCCTGTTCAAAGATAATAAGATAATATTAGAGGACACGGAAGGTAAATACTAAAGACTAATTTAGTACTTACACAGTGTAGCAAAGTATTGTAATACTACAATTTCTAAAAGTTAAACAAAGATAGTAGCACTCCCTGCTGACATGTAGTTAAGAGTAAAAATAATAATTGTCGATAAACCATTAGAACAAATAAATACTTTTAAACATCTCGGATGCGAGATGTCATATAATACACCCTATGAATTACAATTCAAAATGCAAACATTTCAAACAGTTAGTGGGGCTATAAATCGCACTGTCCTTAAAAATGTGAGGAAAGAGACAGTACTAAGATTTTGTAACGTAGTACTACACGAGTTTTAATGTATGCGTCACAGTCTTGGACTCTTACCGCTAGTCAATCGAGGACACTTGAAGAAGCATAGATGGGACTGCTTAAACCACTAGCTGTTTAGACACTCATGTATCAGAAAAAGAGTAGTGAATTTAGATATTAAGCGACAAAAGTATGCTTCATAAAACAGAAGTGTACAGGAAGAAATGACATGATTACATTCAAAGGATGTCAGAGGAACAAATATCTAAAATAATATACAGATATACATTTCCAGGAAAAAGAGATGTTGGGCTACTAAGAAAAGTTGGAAACATCAGTTGCAGTCTAAATGGTAACAGTCCAGGAGCCTAAAAAAACTGGATATAATGCTGATGATGATGTGACCAATATTCTAGCAGGGGAGCCTAAACATATAGTGCCAAAGTAGGGTTTTCAAAGAAAGCAGTTGCTTCGAATGTTATTGTTGTGGTCTTCAGTGTTGAGACTGGTTTTAATGCAGCTCTCCACGCTACTCTATCCTGTGCAAGCTACTTCATCTTCCAGTACCTACTGCGACCTACATTCTTCTGAATCTGTTTAGTGGATTCATCTCTTGGTCTCCCTCTGCGATTTTTACCCTCCACGCTGCCCTCCAGTACTAAATTGATGATCCCTTGATTCCTCAGAACATGTCCTACCAACCGATCCCTTCTCCTAGTCAAGTTGTGCCACAAACTACTCTTCTCCACGAACCTATTCAACACCTCCTCATTAGTTATGTGATCTACCCATCTAATCTTCAGCATTCCTCTGTAGCACCACATTTCAAAAGCTTCTATTCTCTTCTTGTCCAGATTATTTATTGTCCATGTTTCACTTCCATTCCTGACTATACTACATACAAATACTTTCAGAAACGACTTCCTGACACTTAAATCTATACTCGATGTTAACAAATTTCTTTTCTTCAGAAACGTTTTCCTTTCCATTGACTACATTTTATATCCTCTATACTTCGACCATCATTAGTTATTTTGCTCCCCAAATAGCAAAGCTCCTTTACTACTAATTTAATTCCCTCAGCATCATCCGACTTAATTCGACTACATTCCATTATCCTCGTTTTGCTTTTGTTGATGTTCATCTTATAGAGCTGGGCCAGTAATATCTTGATTAAGTTCAAAGAACTTAATTTACAAAAACCCAAAAGGCTACTGTACTCAGGACATAAATATTAAAATTTTGTTGAAAGTTTTACCATACACGAAACTACAGTTTAATGCACCAAAACCTGGACAACAGCGATGTTTCAACACATACACATCTATTTGAATCAACTCTGAACTTGTTATAACTGTGAACAGCCCAACCAACAGGAACGTTCGAGCAATTACTAGAATGCATGAATAAGTTTAGGTAAGTAACCGTCATAAGGGCCTGGGGCCCAATAAATAATCTTCTTAAGTGATCACATGAACCTTTGAAATGAATCGAGTATTATTTTTATACAATTTACCACATCAAATCTTAAAGCAGGCCGGAGCAGTTAATGCTGGAATGACACTTTAAATAATTGACCACAGAGAATTTTAAAACAAGGCAGGGAATACCAAATGATGAAATTAATCAGGCAAGTGAAGCCGGCCGAGACACAAGCAGCAACAGGGAAGTAACCGACTTTGTGACATTTTACGAGTTCATAACCAAGAATGAGTTATGTAGTTTCATCTGCGTGCTTTGATAGTTTATTTTTTGAATTTCTGCCAGTCAATTTAATATTTAATAGCCACAGTTTTCGCATTTATTTTGTGTCGGAAAGTACCCCCATATTGTGAAATATTGCATGTTCCTAATCAGGAATGAATTATTTAGTCTCACAGGTGTGTATTGGTAGTTTAGTTCATCTAATGTATCAGACACACCTCTTCCGTTTTCGTCAAGGAAAAGGCATCCACTGTTAGAGAAGTTGACGATTTACAATTCCCACAAATACTTGAAGGTAACCAAGAAAGCTGCTCATCGTGAATTTCTGATGATACAAGTGAAGGCTCATAGGCCTTAATTTTGTGCTGAAGTAGTGTGATAGCACCAAACTCCCCGCTGTGTCAGGAAAAATAATTCCTCTTATCATTGATATTTCTTGGATTAACTACACTTAGCTACACGGGTAGCGGAGGCTGTGTGGTGTGGACTGGGCGGTTTTTTGGTTAGAAGGCCTCGGGAAAGTACGGGGTGGGCTGCAATCTCAAAGGGTGCATGGCAAATACAGGACGTGCTTGGATCAAGGAACAGTCGGAATTGTAAATTGTTGTAGTGGTGCTGGGAAAGTCCCTGAGCTTCAAGCGCTAATAGAAAGCACAGAAGCTGAAATCGTTATAGGTACAGAAAGCTGGCTAAAGCCTGAAATAAGTTCTGCAGAAATTTTTACGAAGTCTCAGACGGTGTTCAGGAAAGATAGATTAGGCAGAATTGGTGGTGGAGTGTTTGTGTCTGTCAGTAGTGGTTTATCTTGTAGTGAAGTCGAAGTAGACACTATGGTATGGTATGGGTGGAGGTTATACTTAACAGCCGAACTAAGTTAATAATTGGCTCCTTCTGCCGACCCCCAGACTCCGATGATATAGTTGCGGAACAGTCCAGAGAAAATTTGAGCCTCGTAACAAATAAATACCCCACTCATACGGTTATAGTTGGTGGGGACTTCAACCTTCCCTCGATATGTTGGCAAAAATACTTGTTCAAAACCGGTGGTAGGCAGAAAACATTTCCGAGATTGTCCTAAATGCTGTCTCCGAAAATTATTGCGAGCAATTACTCCACGAAACCACGCAAATTGTAAATGGTTGCGAAAACACACTTGACCTCTTAGCCACAAACAATCCAGAGCTGATAGAGAGCATCATGACTGATACAGGGATTAGTGATCACAAGGTCGTTGTAGCTAGGCTCAATACCGTTTCTTCCAGATCCACCAGAAACAAACGCAAAATAATTTTATTTAAAAAAGCGGATAAAGTGTCACTAGAAGCCTTCCTAAGAGACAATCTCCGTTCCTTCCGAACTGACTATGCAAATGTAGACGAGATGTGGCTCGAATTCAAAGATATAGTAGCAACAGCAATTGAGAGATTCATACCTCATAAACTGGTAAGAAATGGAACTGATCCCCCGTGGTACACAAAACAGGTCCGAACTCTGTTGCAGAGGCAACGGAAAAAGCATGCGAAGTTCAGAAGAACGCGAAATACCGAAGATTGGCTAAAATTTACAGACGCGCGAAATTTGGCACGGACTTCAATGCGAGATGGCTTTAATAGGTTGCACAACGAAACATTGTCTCGAAATTTAGTAGAAAATCCGAAGAAATTCTGGTCGTATGTAAAGTACACAAGCGGCAAGACGCAGTCAATACCTTCGCTGCGCAGTGCCGATGGTACTGTTACCGACGACTGTGCCGCTAAAGCGGAGTTACTGAACGCAGTTTTCTGAAATTCCTTCACCAGGGAAGATGAATGGAATATTCCAGAATTTGAAACACGAACAGCCGCTAGCATGAGTTTCTTAGAGGTAGATACCTTAGGGGTTGCGAAGCAACTCAAATCGGTTGATACGGGCAAGTCTTCAGGTCCAGATTGTATAGCGATTAGGTTCCTTTCAGATTAAACTGATACAATAGCTCCCTACTTAGCACTCATATACAACCGCTCGCTCACCGATAGATCTGTACCTACAGATTGGAAAATTGCTCAGGTCGCACCAGTGTTTAAGAAGGGTAGTAAGAGTAATCCATCTGACTACAGACCTATATCATTGACGTCGGCTTGCAGTAGGGTTTTGGAGCATATACTGTATTCAAATATTATGAATCACCTCGAAGGGAACGATCTATTGATACGTAATCAGCATGGTTTCAGAAAACATCGTTCTTGTGCAACGAAGCTAGCTCTTTATTCGCACGAAGTAATGGCCGCTATCGACAGGGGATCTCAAGTTGATTGCGTATTTCTAGATTTCCGGAAAGCTTTTGACACCGTTCCTCACAAGCGACTTCTAATCAAGCTGCGGGCCTATGGGGTATCGTCTCAGTTGTGCGACTGGATTCGTGATTTCCTGTCAGGAAGGTCGCAGTTCGTAGTAATGGACGGCAAATCATCGAGTAAAACTGAAGTGATATCAGTTGTTCCCCAGGGAAGCGTCCTGGGACCTCTGCTGTTCCTGATCTATATAAATGACTTGTGTGACAATCTGAGCAGTTCTCTTAGGTTGTTCGCAGATGATGCTGTAATTTACTGTCTAGTAAGGTCATCCGAAGACCAGTATCAGTTGCAAAGCGATTTAGAAAATATTGCTGTATGGTGTGGCAGTTGGCAGTTGACGCTAAATAACGAAAAGTGTGAGGTGATCCACATGAGTTCCAAAAGAAATCCGTTGGAATTCGATTACTCGATAAATAGTACAATTCTCAAGGCTGTCAATTCAACTAAGTTCCTGGGTGTTAAAATTACGAACAACTTCAGTTGGAAAGACCACATAGATAATACTGTGGGGAAGGCGAGCCAAAGGTTGCGTTTCATTGGCAGGACACTTAGAAGATGCAACAAGTCCACTAAAGAGACAGCTTACACTACACTCGTTCGTCCTCTGTTAGAATATTGCTGCGCGGTGTGGGATCCTTACCAGGTGGGACTGACGGAAGACATCGAAAGGGTGCAAAAAAGGGCAGCTCGTTTTGTATTATCACGTAGTAGGGGAGAGAGTGTGGCAGATATGATACGCGAATTGGGATGGAAGTCATTACAGCAAAGACGTTTTTCGTCGCGGCGAGATCTATTTACGAAATTTCAGTCACCAACTTTCTCTTCCGAATGCGAAAATATTTTGTTGAGCCCAACCTACATAGGTAGGAATGATCATCAAAATAAGAGAAATCAGAGCTCGAACAGAAAGATTTAGGTGTTCGTTTTCCCGCACGCTGTTCGGGAGTGGAATGGTAGAGAGATAGTATGATTGTGGTTCGACGAACCCTCTGACGAACACTTAAATGTGAATTGCAGAGTAGTCATGTAGATGTAGATGTAGATGTACATGACGAATCACTGTGGGTGAGAGCTGTGTTCAGCAATAGCTGAATGTATTTACTTCCACGTCAGTCAGAAAAAGTAAATCCCGCTTGATACCTGCTGACGTCCTTAACATGTCGCTAGTAAAAGGGCCAAACAACCATTTGGTTAATGGTACCTTTGAGAATATGAGTCAAGTGCGGCCATGTGTTCGTGCCATTATTGCTTCACATCTTGTCTTGGCGATTCTGCCGTATCGTTTCTTATTCGATTTAATGGCGTCACTAAGTTGTTGCCTTGCCTGCCTATGAGTGGCAGCAGCAGTGCTTATCGATAAGAGCACTGTCGTACTATCTTTGGAGCGACCGCTAGTATTTCCGGATCGTTGTGTGCCGAAAGTTGAGTGGGGACGGAGCAGCAGTGATGTATAGACAGCCATGACTCCCCCGACCATTGCCAGCACATGTGACTTCAGTGGGGACAACCATAGTTGGTCGTTCGGTCGGTCATCTCATCGTACGACATGTATTTTGTCGCTGACTGCTTCCGGGTTCTCTGTGTGTGTCAGTTTGTGATTCCTCCTAGTTGTTCCACAGTGACTGGTTTTAGTATTGTTTGACTTGTTTGTGGAGGTGTTTTGCGGAACCGTATGTAGCTTGTGTGGTTTTGACTGATCAGTTATTTTGATGCTGTCTGCGAGCTGGATTGAGGTAGTCAGCCGGTTGGGATGGAGCAGCGAGGAAGTCTTCACGGCGCGGGGCTAGGCTGGGACCGCTGGCGCGTGCATGCACTGTTGGATCGTGAGGCGCTAGCTGCGAGAGCGACAAAGTTCGTTGCCCACCCAACCTGGACGCTGAAGTTAAGTGACCAGTTAAACTGTTATGAAGTCTCAGCTATTGTGACATTTCTTCGTTCATTTGCGGGTTGTTGCTTCCTGGGCCGTTGGGCTAGCAGCAATGTAGGATGTGTTGGCGTCGGCGAAATGTTTCAGCCGTCTTCCTATATTGTGATTAATTATTAAATTGACTGTTACTTACCAGTGAAGTGCACCAGGGGTATTTTCCGCCCTGTAGCCGTTAACGCCCCAGTTTTCTGCACTGGTCGTTAGTGTACTTTCCTGGCAGTGTGCCACTCCTCATCGTGTTGATGCTGTCCGGCATGGTGTGTAGCTTTTTTAAGTTGTTTCGTTCATATTTTTCTTAGAGTGGTTATTGTCTCCTTGGCTGTTTTTAGACGCCAGTCTCCGAAGACGTAGTGCTATTCGTATCCTCGTCCTTGGCCGATGTTTTCCATCGTTGTGCCATTCGTCGGATGGAAATGAATTGGTTAAATTGTTGGTCAGTCCTTGGGCCATCCCCAGTTTGGGTTTCCATCCGATTATTTAACTTCAACTCTTGTCTGCCTGTCTCACCTCACCTTAGGTTTGAGCTAACTTCTCAGGCCGACCCTTGGAACATTTCTGAGCGCCATTTATCCTTTTTCTTTAGATTGTGATTTTCATTTTAGTGTGAAGTATTGTGCGAGGCTTTGGCCGTTTATTAATTCAGTTCTTTTTAAATTTTACATAAAGGCCTTCAGCCGCGTTAAATTAAAATTTTGAAGATTGATTTTATTTTAAAAAATATTTTTTCCTTAAAATGTGTTCTATCTGAAATTGTTTGTAATCCAGGCCCTAAGCCGTTAGTTGTTCGATGTGTTATGTGTGGCCTTCAGCCAAGGATTCACGTGAATCTCTTTTAATAAGGCCTTCAGCCATGTGTATTCTTTAAAATTTTTATAGAAAGGAAGGGTTTATTTAAAATTGATTGTCTGACTTGTTGTCTAGGCCTTCAGCTGTTGTTTCAAATTGTTTGTGGCCTTCAGCCGCGCAGTAAGTTAATATTTCTTTAATTAGGCTCTCAGCTGTTCTGTTGTAACTCTAAAATGAAATTTATTTTTTAGAAAAAATTATTTATTAACATGTTTTAATTATAGCTATCCTTCAGATGTGTAGTGTAGGCCTTCAGCCGCTAACTGTTTTCGATTGCCTGCTTTTTTTTAATTTTTACCTTCTATTTCTAATCACTTTTGATTTCTAAGCCAGGCTTTCAGCCTTTCTTGATTTTGGTGCTGTTTTGAGCCTTCAGCCCAGAAAACATCTCAAGATTTCTTTAACTAAGTCTTCAGCCGTATTGTTTAGTTGTGATCCTTTAAAGCAAAGTGTAAATAAGTAGCTCTTAGAAAAATAAAGTTGCGTGTGACTGTGCAACTCAGAGTAACTGTTTACGGCCCCACCCACAATCATAACCTTATCATGTGCCCTCTCTCAGTACCTACCAACCAGGTTTCAGAATACTGGCCAACATAGATTTTCATTAGCTTTGAAAACCATTCATTTTCGTTACAGTGATATTGTGCACCTTTCACTGCGTCATACCTAATTCAATTTCTCAAGTAGAAGTGGACGAGTTAAACATTTGAATTGAAACAGTCGTAGAACGGAAACTGTACATTTTCATACGTTTGTTCCTGTTCAAAATGTTGTGTACTCACTCCCCTCTACAAGCCCTAGAATTTTGTGACGGAAATTTCCTAACAGCCTGTACATCGGCGCGCCGAGCCGTACAGCCGCCAGTAGGGAGAAAATCTCTGCGAGTTGCGACACCTGTCGGAGAGGTTCCCACCAAGCGGACCATATCGATAGCAAAGCAAGTCACAGCAATGCACGGCACATACACTATGTCATCAAAAGTATCCGGACAACTGGCTGATAATGACTTACAAGTTCGTGGCACAATCCATCGGTAATGCTGAAATTCAATATGGTGTTGGCCCACCCTTAGCCTTGACGACCGCTTCCACTCTCGCAGGCACACGTGCAATGAGGAAAGGTATCGATGTCGGTCGGTGAGGCCTGGCACGACGTCGGCTTTCCAAAACATCCTAAAGATGTTCTAGCATAGGATTCAGGTCAAGACTCCGTGCAGACTAGTCCATTACTGGGACGTTATTGTCACGTAATCACTCCGCCACAGGCTGTGCATTATGAACAGGTGCTCGATCATGTTGAAAGATGCAATCACTATCCCTGAATTCCTCGTCAACAGTGGGAAGCAAAACGTGTTTAGAACATTAGTGAAGGCCTGTGCTGTGATAGTACCACGCAAAACAACAAGGGGTGCAAGCCTCCTCCATGAAAACCCGACCACACCATAACACCACCGCCTCCGAATTTTGCTGTTGGCACTACAAACGCTTTCAGATGACGTTCACCGGTCATTCGCCACACCCACACCTTGCCATTGGATCGCCACATTGTGTACCGTGATTCATCACTCCACACAACGTTTATCCACTGTTCAATCGTACAATGTTTACGCTCTTTACACCAAGCATAGCACGAAGCATTTCCCGGCGTGATTTGTGGCTTCTGAACAGCTGCTCGACCATGAAATCCAAGTTTTCTCACCTCCCGCCTAACTGTCAAAGTACTTGCAGTGGATCCTGATGCTGTTTGGAATTCCTGTGCGATGCTCTATATAGATGTCTGCCTATTACACGTTAAGACCCTATTCAACTGTTAGCGATCTCTGTCGGTCAGCACACGAGATCGGCCTGCATTCTTTTGTGCTGTACGTGTTCCTTCACGTTTCCACTTAACTATCACGTCGGAAACAGTGGACCTTGTGATGTTTAAGAGAGTAGAAATCTCGCGTACAGACGTATGACACAAGTGACACGCAATCTTTTGACCACGTTCGGAGTCCATGGGTGCCGCGGACTGCCCCATTCCGCTCTCTCATGATGTGTATTGACTACTAAGGTCGCTGATCTGGGGTACCTGGCAGTAGGTGGGAGCACAATGCACCTGGGATAGAAAACGTATGTTTTGGGGGTGTCCCGATACTTTTGTTTACATAGTGTAGTCGCTTCGCTAAAGGCAGGCTGTGGGCAATGAAATTCAACACTGCCAAATTTAGTACAAAAATGCGTGCTGCCCAGTTTGCTCGTTACTGGCTGAGGGAATAAAACGCATCTCTCAAACGAAAGATTTTATTTACGTCAGCCTCGTTTAGAATGTGTTAGTCTTTGGAAGGTAGAATGTGTGATTCATAAGCGATACTTACTACAGATAGTGACACGATTTACACACATTATTTTATGGAATAGACTTTTCACAGAAAAGAAAGTACTTGAATAAGGTTAGTTAATGTTTATAATCTTGTTGATATTGAGATAAGAGAGAATACCATTTCAGTTGAGCAAGAATGAGGAAGAAAAAGCTGTGACGCTTTGGGAACATGTTGGCCACTGAAGAGTTTAAAGGAGTTCCTTGAGTTTTTAAATTAGGTTGGCTAGTGAGCACTTTGAATTCTGCTCGTAAGACGTCCATTGCAACACCACGCTTTGTAATATACGCGGGGGTTTAGATTACATGCAGATTCAGTGTGAAACATCGTTATTGGTTTAGTTACCCGATGGAGTATTTCAGTGACATGTCATGTAGTGAACACGGCACATGGTGCTTGTTGCTTCCCGCTTACACTACATGTATTTACATCGCACAAATAACAGAAAACTAACTTCACGCATCCTGTCGAAAGGGGATCCATTTACAATGGTTCTGTAATAATAATATCACTGCTTCTGTTTACGGCTGTGACTGCTTGGTACTTCATAACTAATTCCAGCAGCGTCAGTCCCTTTTACATGTCAGGTACAATATATAAATTGAGAGTTTTATGACCCAGTCTGCTACAATTTGGACCAATGCCACGTAAACCATTTCGTTGGTTTCCAAATCCGACAAGCAACATAGGTTTCTAGAGTGAGGAATGACACACTGCAGTGCTTTCACACGGGCTCCTCTTCCATCCTTCCTACACTGATGGCCGCACACATTTTGGACGATAACGCGGTGCTGACATTCTGGCAGCCAGCCTTGCTGAGCGGTCCAACAGCTGAAAACGACCTGAGACGATAGGAGGCACTGTTGATTACGACATATCCTATGCAATGATCGTAGTCTCTGAGCAGCCGCTAAATCTGTGATGTTCAGACCCCTCCTTCGGACAACAGAGCATACAAGTATACTTCGAAGACGGTGGCATGGCATTTGGCTTATCGGTCATGTTCCGAATGACGGGCAAGTTGTAGACACTAAGGATATTTTGCGGACAGCGCGGACAGAGAACCTCTAGGAACATATCAGGGCCGCCTCTCATTTCATAGCACAACGTTTAGATATAGTGGGATCAGTTTTGCTTTAGGAACGGTAAAGGCGCCAGAGAGGCAGTTCTGACACTGTGATTGATAATGGAAACAAGACTGGAGGAAAATGAAGACACGTTCGTAGGATTTGTCGACTTGCAAAAATGCGTTCGGTAACGTAAAATGATGTAAGATGTTCGAAATGTTGTGAAAAATAGGGAAAAGATGGGTAATATACAACCGTGGAAGAAGCGAGGGGGAACAATAAGAATGCAAGACGAAGAAAGAAGTACATGGATTAAAGAGGTTACAAGATAGGAGTGTAGTCTTTCGCACCTGCTGTTCAATCTAAATGTCGAAGAACCAATGACGAAAATAAAAGTTCAAGAGTGGAATTAAGATTTAAGGTGAGAGGATATCAGTGTTACGATACACTAATGTCATTGATATCCTCAGTGAAAGTGAAGAATAATTACAGGATCTGTTGAATGGAATGAACAATCTAATGAGTACAGATTACGGTTTGAGAGTAAATCGATGGAAAACGAAAGTAATGAGAAGTAGCAGAAACGAGGACAGCGAGAAACTGTACATAATGACTGGTGAGCACAAAGTTGATTAAGTTTAGTACTTCTGCTACCTAGGCAGTAAAACAACCCATGAAGGACAGTTCAAGTATAATACGACATAAAAAGCAGACTAGCATTGGCAAAAAGGGCATTCCTGGCCAAAAGAAGCCTACTAGTATCAAACTTTGTTTGAGGAAGAGATTTCATAAAATGACAGTGAGACATGGACTGTGGCAAAACCGGAACGCAAGAGAATATAAGCATTTGAGATGTGGTGGTGCAGATGAATGTTGAAAATAGGTGGACTGATATGGTAAGGAATAAGCAGTTTCTCCGTAGAATTGGCGTGGAACGAACATTGGGGAAAATACTGACAAGAAGAGGGAGGATGGCACATCTGTTAAGTCATCAGGGGAATGACTTTCAAGTTACGAGAGGGAGCTGTAAAATGTAAGAACTGTAGAAGAAGACAGAGATTGGCCTACGTCCAGCAAGTAATAATATGGGTAGCAATCGCTCCTCCGAGATAAAAGGTTGGCACAGAAGAGGAATTTGTGGCTTGTCGCATAAAACCGTTCGGAAGAGTGATGACTCAAAAAAAAAAAGTTAAGTTTTACAAGAAGTAGGCGGGCTTCCAACATACTGAATTCAGTGATAATGCACAGTTTTGTGGTTATATGTTTTCATGAACAGAATATTTGGAATAGATGGCATATGAAATTCGTGGTGTTACTGTTACCACAAACGTTCCATAAATAGAGGAAAAATTATAACAAATATAAATCCGGAAATAGGGTGAAGAACGGAAGCAATAGTGCAGAACACATGCCATATACTAGAGGAAATCACTCCAGGACCTGCTGACTGGCTAGAGCTGAGGTCCGCTATTTTCTGATTAAATGCGCTTTTCGAAAACAGTAAAGTACACATAAAGAGACACAGGTAGAAAGATACAGGAGGAATTTAATGCAACTAAAGATATGCCTGAAATCTTATCTGAGAAGACCTTTCTTGGTAAGTATAAATGGGTTTTAGCTTGGGAAGAGGGGGCATTACAGAACGGCTGTGAAAGTTTTCGGTTTGCGAGACGAAACGAGCTTTCCCATTACTCAGACGAATGGACACCATCATGAAACACTAGTAGAACGGTCCTAAGGGGACAACTTTATGTGAAGCTTCATGAGATACTTTGCTGCTGTTCCTCATCTTAAGTACTTCAGTATCATTTGAGAGAACACACAAGACTTCACTTGTGTTTTTAAGTGAATACGGCGAGTGTGAGTCATAGCTATGAATAAGAATCTTGTAAACTAACTCGTTCCACATAATTTCGATAAAAGAAATGTCCTATTGATTTATGGAACATGTAACAAAACAACGAACCCCGGCAAGGTAACCGCTACGTGACTTGATCAAGAACTCCCTTCCTTAGGGAGCAATATGGACAACGCCAACAGACCGATCATCCCTTAATAACGGCAGGCGGTTGGGTACTATCGTCATTGTCTGTCCACCAAAAATCTGTTCCTCTCTGAGTCTGAGTAACAGTAACTAAAATTTAAAAAAAGAGAGCTACCCTGTGAATTCTCCTTGATATATATGGCACTTATTACTGGTACTATTTTCTAATATTGCAGTGACGGGAAGATATTGTTTCGTATTTATCTTTTAAAGCGTAACTGAAATAAAGTACCTGTGATCCGGAACAAAGCATTTTCATCTAAACAAAATTACTGTTATGCGCGCAATGAACTACCCTGCAGCAGGTGCACCTGATCATTTTCTTTGTTTCAATAATTACAGCAACCATACACTAATAAACATCAAAGCGTGGACCTTTACTCGAATCCTTCATCAACGTTCAATGTTCCTGTTGTATTTTATCACTCTTGCTGTACCGAATGTCACCACATTAATGACTGCTATGCCAACCGCTAGATGGCGTATACTGACGATACAAACGATGGCTTGTAGGTGTCAGTTTGGAGCAACAGTAGTGTGGTAGCAACACATTAACCTTTCGTGTCAACGGCAAAATGTTTTCTCTTACCACTGCCATTTTTTCGAGTTTTCGATGATGATGCGCCGTAAGTGACAGCTGTGTTCAGCATTAGCTGAATGTATTTACTTTCGCGTCAGTCAGAAAAAGTTACCTCCTGCTTGTTAACAGTTGTCGTTCACAACATGTAGCTAGTAAAAGGGCCAGACAACCATTTGCTTAATTGTACCTTTCAGAATACTGGCCATCATAGAGTGTCATTAGCTTTGAAAAACATTCATTATCGGTACAGTGACACGGCTGACCTTTCACTGCTTTCTATTTTTTCTTTTCAGATCGCTTATTTCAATTACACTCCAGCGAAGAATGACAGTAATCTGCGCTTCAGCGTTATATACCAGTCTCTCCCAGATACATGTATGTGACTACTCTATCGTCTCTGTCACTCTCTCTTCGAGAACTTTCTCGTCAAAAATAAAGGAGACTCGCTGGCTATTTTATAAGGTATTCATAACAATTACAATACTTAGAAATGGGGTGCGGATTGTGGAATGTCAGTCACTTTTTGTTTCTGTTTTAAATGTCATTTTTTATTAATAAAATGTATCAGCACGACCGTATTCACCTTGCATTGAGCCAAAAATATCACATAGAAAAGTACACGCTAAGTAGAACAGAAACTATACAGCAGTGTACTGTCAGTTCATCGACCATACTAGTTTCTTTAAGCTTATTATTATTATTTTACTTTTTATCTATGTTGCACAGACAATTTATGTTAGTGGTGATAATTTTCGAATTGGTCCGTTCCTTACCGAACCATCATCTAAGTTAAAAGTAGACCATTAGTCGAAATTTAAAATACTAATATTATTGTATGTAACAGATTCCGTTAATAGGTGACTCAGTGTACAGTAGGTACTTACATTAAGTGCACAAAATACTGAAATTGAACACTGATGAATCACTCAGAACGTACGAACGTTATTTATTTAATCATTCCAGAACAACTATTTTCCCTCTGTTGCCGAATGGTGCAACAGGCCAGAAATAAAATGCACACATAGCAACATCAACTGCTTTTTTATTAACTACGAACAGAAATCATTACGGTTTCAGGAGAAACGCGACCACACTACTTTATTAAAATCTGGGATGTAAATCCTTCAACTGCCTATAACGTTTTCACAATTTCGAAGTCCATAGGCATGTTGATCAGGAAGGCGCCAAGAAAAGTAATTACGTAGAGCCGCAGGCTGTGAATTGTTGGCGGCCAACAGATGAGCAGGTAGGTGCCGTGGATGTCCAGTGAGGCTCTGAGCTTGTGGGCTGTCAAAATGCAAGGTTCGCAGAAGAGTTTCTGTGATGTTTGGAAGATGAGGGACGATACTGGCAGAACTGAAGCTGTGAGGCGGGTCGTGAGTCATGCTTGGGTAGCTCAGATGGTAGAGCACTTGCCCGCGAAAGGCAAAGGTCTCGAGTCCGAGTCCCGGTAGGGCACACAGTTTTAATCGGCCAGGAAGTTTCACATCAGCGCACACTCCGCTGCGCAGTGAAAATCTCAATCAGGAATATACATATCCTACGAAAAAGTGAGCAACACAATCCCGCGAAGCCGTAAACCAAAGTGCAGCGAAACAGGGCCCTCCGGATTGGCTCACGGAAGTCCAGTGTCGTACTGTGATCATGGCAGCAACACATGTCCGAAGCGTAGATTCGAGAGTGGCTGACGGACGTCCAGTGAACGGTGTGGAGCTCGGAGCGCGAATGGCTACTGAGGATGTGTGGTGACCTAAATACTCATCAGCAGAGAGTACTGCTGTGGCGTCACGTGAACATGTGACTATGCGGAAGTGAATTGGCGCTTGCGATTGCACAGCTGTTTACCACGAATAGTGCTCCGAATATCAAAACCGGCTCCGCCTGACGCTGCGGTGGCTGCAGGAGTCTTGGAGAAAAAGAGCCTGGCGAATCTTCTGTTTACAAGCGATATCGGTAAGCAAAGTGACCAGCGGCAGCGGCCGTAGCGTGGCCTGTGGTACGCGTCTGTAAGTGTGGTGGCCGCATACACAGGGGCGCAGCTGCCATACACTACAAGCTCAGTTATGCAATATACGACATTTCAGTGCCTCTGTTGTCCTGAAAAACGACGCAAAGTTCCTTCGGCCATGCCGACGGCGACTGCAGCCGTTATGAAATATATAAAATTTATTCGCAGTTGTGTATAGGAAGGATATGTTTCGTGATACGAACCCAAGTATTTCGTGCAATGTTATCATTTCTATCTACGATTAATTCACTCGAAGCAGAAGATTTTCACCTGTGTTTTATTAGGTTTTCTAAGGAGGCAGCTGATACCCTACTTTTCTTACGAGTTAAATCCTTTTTCTGCCTACATCTTTTTAACATAGTTTTTCAACGTTTTTACTCTATCTCAGCTGCACAGAAGTATTTTTTTCCCATCGGAAACCTGAGGTATACATTTGTGAATGTTCACCCTTTTGATCAAATGCTCCCAACTGTGGGACATCACTGTGAAATATCAGTAAGTCAAAGTAGCACAGCGCAGCAGCTGTCGACCACACGGATAAACGAATGTCTTTGATACCGTATATTCCACTGTATAATTGTGTATTGTAACTGTTATTTTGCATGGTAATTATTGAATGATCATTTTATTTATTACAACAGATTCTCCTTTGTTTCTGACGACATCAGGTGTATAATGAAAATGTTTACCCCATCGGGACTCGAAACCTGATTCCCCTCTTAACGCGAGAGGGCGCTTTACGATTAGGATATCCTAGCACGACTAATACAATTTCGTATTTCTGGACTGCAGTATCGCGTATTGCATATCCGAAAGAACACCGCATCGTATTTCTGAGCAACATAGCTACTGTAATATCGTATTTATCCGCCTATACCGGGCAAATAACTTCAATTAAAATGCCTCCCCTGTACGGGAATATACATAATGCATGTACGAGTGCGGGTTATAGACACATAGATGGCGACATGGTAGGTTGGAACTGGCCGTGACTCGTGCTTGAATAGCCTAATAGCGGGAACTCCGCGTTCGAGACCAGATCTGTCACAAAGTTTCGTTGTTGTCATTGCATTATAACAGTGATGGTTGTACATATTCGCAACTGCGAATACATTTTAGTTATACTATAACCATTTTAATGAACTTTTGTTTTTACGAACATGCATAGAGTGACAGAAATTTCTTTATCTAGTTTAATAATAATATTTTACGTCGCGAATCACGACGTACTTTTTAACGCCGCTTCAGTATTCTAATATAGGTTGCCTCAAAAGATCCGACACAGTTTTAATGTGTTATAGCATCCAAACTAATTAAGATATTTACACCGTGTTTGGACTATGTTTGTTCCTTATCTCAAAACGTTTTTATACCGTTCAAACAGTTTCAACAATTGAGCCTTTAGTGGAGAGCACAGCCGGCCGGGGTGGCCGATCGTTTCTAGGCGCTACAGTTTGAAGGCGCGCGACCGCTACGGTCGCAGTTTCGAATCCTGCCTCGGGCATGTATGTGTGTGCTGTCCTTAGGTTAGTTAGGTTTAAGTAGTTCTAGGGGACTGATGACCTCAGAAGTTATGTCCCATAGTGCTCAGAGCCATTTGAGCCATTTTTTTGGAAAGCACAACACGCTGTCTTTATTCAGGCTCTACTCACACAAGGCGAAATGTTAAAATTGATTTTTAGCTCTTTTTAAGAATCTGCGAAATTTAAATAATAAACTCGGCGCGACGTAGCTTTATCGACTGTGGCAGTGGCAGCGACTATTCTGTTCTTTAAATAATTAATTTGGTTGACAGGCGTTTGGTAGACTTTGACATAATCCATAGAAAGATGTCCATTGGCGTAATGTCAGAAGACCTAGGAGGCCAAGGAATTGGATCATCCTTGCCATTCAAACGATTTGGAAACATTTGGTCTAGAACATTCCGCACAATTTGAGCAAAAATGTGGTGGTACCCATCTTGCTGGAAAACGACTGTGCCTTCGTGGTCAACCAGTTCTGGTAAAACAAACAGCTCTAGCAATTCACGGTAACCGTCAGAATTTACTTTTTTGCTGAGAAAAAGATGGTTCCACAATATGACCATACATCAAATACCACCAAACATTCACTTTCGGGATGTAACATTCCTCTTCCGTCACAGAATGCAGATTGGTTGTACCGCAAAGTCGAACACTATGTTTGTTCACCTTGCACACACCTGGATTGTTGCTTCATCAGAAAATGCTGAGTTGTTTAGAAAATTTTCATCTCCCTTTATACGCTGAAGAACGTCCACAGCGAATTGTCTTCTGGTTTCAATGCATACAGCAACTGCGATCGGTATGGACAGCTCTGTAAATGTTTCCGAGGGACACGGTGCATTGTAGCTCTAGAAATTAGCAGCTCCTGCGACGCCTTCCGAAAATCTGCGGTGCGTGATGGAAAGCCAACCGCATCTTTTGGTTCAAGTCGTCCAGTATGTTGCTTGACATCAATGCTTCCTATCTGCATAAAATTCCTGTACCATCGGCGTATCTGTTGTAAGTAGGCTGTTTAGGTTCTTATATTGGTAACGCCGCCGCCACGTAGCGCTCTCTGTATGAAAATCACTGGCTGTGCTGTGTGCAGTCTGTGGATAGTTTGCATCGTTGTCTGCCATTGTAGTGTTGGGCAGCGGCAACTGGATGTGCACAGCGCGTAGCGTTGCGTAGTTGGAGGTGAGCCGCCAGCAGTGGTGGATGTGGGGAGAGAAATGGCGGAGTTTTGATATTTGTAAGAATGGATGTTATGAACTGCTATATATATAACGACTATTAAGGTAAATACAATGTTTGTTCTCTATTAAAATCTTTCATTTGCTAACTATGCCTACTAGTAGTTAGTGCCTTCAGTAATTTGAATCTTTTATTTAGCTGGCAATAGTGGCGCTCGCTGTATTGCGGTAGTTCGAGTAACGGAGATTTTTGGTGAGGTAAGTGATTTGTGAAAGGTATAGATTAATGTTAGTCAGGGCCATTCTTTTGTAGGGATTTTTGAAAGTCAGATTGCGTTGCGCTAAAAATATTGTGTGTCAGTTTAAGCACAGTCGTGTACAATTGTTCAAAGGGGACGTTTCACTGTGCCCGCGAGGATTTTTGTTTCCTATACCTGTTTGAGAGTTCGTTTCAACCTGCGTTTCCGATTTGGTTTGAATAAACCATTCCAGACACTGAGCGTTTTCTTGAACCGTTGTCATTATGCATGACTCACGACAATCTGAAACACACATAAAGAAAACTTCGTGAGTTTGTCTGTCACATAAGTTAAACTTGGTGTGTATACCTTAACTAGTTTGTTTGCTATAACACGTTGAAGTCGTAGCGTACCATTTGAGAGACCCTTTGTATACTCCAACACTTGTTTTTTACATTTTGTCTGGTGGTGTAATTACAACGAAGTCAATGGTTGGATTATTAACCAAAATTGTCAGTCGAACTAAGACAGAAAAGTTTCTGATCCATTGGTTAACGGACTGTAGGAATTCCGCAAAAAGTTGTAATTCATTTCACCCGAAATACTGTAAGTTTTACATTTTAAAGGTTGCCACCGCGCGACAGGATTTTCACTACGTTCATGGTGGCTGGCATCTCAATACTCGGACGCCACCTTGGACCAGCTTTTGATGCTTACTGTGTCATATTTTCCGTTATTACATTTATAATTTGCCTTCAGAGCTATGCATCAACATGTTCGGTGTTTCTTTGTGTTTATAATTGCAACAAATCTGCAGTACATACGTTGTGTATAAGATATTGGTCTCAATTTTCTTCATCTTATTATGTCAGGACCTGTATTAGCAGTGAAAGGTTAAGGAGAAGCGTAAAAATTGGTATATATGTACCTGAATTAATTCTCACTTCTAGGCAGATTGTAATCACATTTTTATAACTTAATATTGTCAGTATTTGCAAAAACAAGGACATAAAAGAAATATTAAAAGTAATGTTCATAGTTATGACCGTCACAAAAATTCTCAAAATTACTGAACATTTTCATTATTATGAATTACTTGAATGTCGTGAATGAACAACGTTTTCAAGATATTGTTGGGCTTGTACACATGTGTCACGTATGAATTTGTATGTCGTGATACGAACCGAAGTACTTCGTCCAACGACATCATTTCCATCCGTATGAGATGTATACAGCTAACCACAGGCAGGGCAATTAGCTTCAGTTTCTCAGCTGCCCTGTTAACAGTTGACGTACAGCCGACGTTACTAATAGGCCACTTTCATTCGAATCAGAAGATTTTCTCCCGTGTTTTCTTAGTTTTTGTAAGTAGGCTGGCAATATCTTACTTTTCTTGCGAAATAGATCCTTTACGTGCATAGATCTTTTTTACGTAGTCTTCCATTGGTGTTCACGGATTTTAAATTATTTACACACACATATGTCGCCCATTCCCTGCGCTCTCACTGTCTTAGCCTTTTCAGACCCTCTAGCTACAACTGTGTACATTAACTTTACTGTGCCCTAACTGCAACAGAAGCATTTTTTCTCAATGGAATCCGGAAGTACACATCCGTGAAGGTTCAACCTCTTTATCACGCGCAAACGCTGACAACTGTTGGGCATCACTATGAAAATATAAGCAAGTCAGTGCACAGCAGCCAGCAGCTCGTGGCTACTAGAATACATGGTTGTGGTTGGTTCACGGTATTCCGCTGTGTAGTTGAATATTGATATTTTGCACGATAATTATTGAATGATGATTTTTATTTGTTACACTGGAGAATATTTCATAATTAGTTATTTTAGTCCACAAAATGAAAAGTAGAAAGTTTATTTTGAATACGGGCACATATTTTTGTATATATCGTGCTTCTAAAATGATTGAAATGTCACCTAAGATCATTACCGCATAAATAAAAATTTTCCTTCCTCCAGAAAAAATTCAGGTCTTAAAATATTAACAGTCCCATTAATCGCTTCTTTATCCCACTGCTGACCGAAAAATTAAAATAATTTTCATAAATAACAAACGAAATCAATATTAATAACAATTCCAAATTTCTTTCCTGGAATGAAAATGGTAACAGCAATGGGGACGAAATTAGGAATTATGATGCAGTGTTGGTTCCGACATGCATGCATGTCCGAAGGAACATCACATCTTAGTTCAGAATAACACAGGACTGTAATATCATATTCCGTCGACAAGTGATATTGAAGTACTATGTCTCCCCTGTACTGGAATGCTCATAATAGGTCTATGAACACAACGTGTAGACACATCGTTAACGACATACGGAAGTCTGTGTCTGGTCGTCAGTGGCGCTCGGATACCCTAATGGTATGGCGATCGCCCACACTACGCGAGAAATCCGAGTTGGAAATTTTCGTTGCCGTCATTCCATTATGTAGCTGATGGTTGTTCACATTCGCAAGTCCGAATGCATTTCATGCTTGACAGTCGTGTGTGAGCCGGGCGCGGCTCGTGTTCATCCCGTTTATTGTTTGTCATCTTCTCTTTACTGTACTGCCACCTCGTTTTCTTATTCCATTTACTGGCGTCACTAATTTCCTGCCTTACCTGCCCGTGAGTGGCAGTAGCAGCGCTTATCGATAAGAGCACTACAGTATTATCTTTCAAGCGACCGCTAGTATTTCCGGCTCGTCGTGTGTCGGGAGTTCAGTAGGGGACGGAGCGCCAGTGTGGTGTCGACAGGCAATATTCGCCCGACGTCTGGGGACACACGTGCAATGTCCGACGGAAGGAGACTTGAGCGGGGACGACCGTTGCTCATCGGACGAAGTGTATTTTGTCTTCCGATCGCTTCTGCGCCCCTTTAATTGATCATCTTGTGGGACGTGGGCAGTTGCTTCCTTGTGCAGAGATGTCGGGTGGCCAACGGGCAAGTGTTCCCTCTGCAGGTTGGGTCCGAGTCAGTGTCTCGGGTCGTCGTGTGTCCGAGTTGCGAACGGACATCAAGGGAGTCGGGACGCAGCAGCACTGAAGTTCAGTTGGGAACGGAGCGCCAGTGAGGTGTGGACAGCCAGTGCTCGCCGACCGCTGCTAACACACATGAGCGGTCAAAAGGAAGGAAACTGGAGCGGGACGACCGTTGGTTGTCATTCGATTGGTCGTTTAATCGGTCGTGTATTGGGTCTTTTGACCGTTTCTGGGCCTCGTCAGTTGGTCATCTTGCCGCAAGTGGGTCGGTTCCTTCCTGGTACAGAGATGTCGTGGTCATTGGGCAAGAGTTACTTCTGCATGGTTGGGTCCGACCCAGTGTGCCCGGGTCATCATATCTCCGAATTCGAAACGGACATCGAGTTGAGTCGGGTTGGAGCTGCAGTCAGCTTCGGACAGCCAAGAATCTCCCGACCGTTCCCGACACACGTAACGTCAGTGGGAACGACCTGCATTGGTCCGTCGGTCGGTCGTCTCATCGCACGACGTGTATTTGGTAGCCGACCGCTTGTGGAAACACTCTGTGTGTCGATTTAATTCGCCTTTGTTGTTTCACAGTGATTCCCTTTACGATTGTTCGAGTTCTTGTGCAACTGTGTTTACGTGGAGCCGTGAGTAGCTTCTGTGATTTCCACTGAGCAGCTGAAAGCTATCTGCGTACTGGAGTAGTCAGTCGGTCGGTTGAAACAGAGCAGCGAGTGTGTCGGATGGAAGGGAATTGATGGAACTGATTAGGCTGTTGGTTGGTTCTTCAGCCGTCCCTAGGTCGTGTTGCCACCCGATTGTTTAGTGTTACGCTTGGCTGCCTGTCTCACCTAAACTGTTGTTAGTGTTTCCTCCCCAGGCCGACCCTTGGAACACTTCTGAGCACCAATGTTGTTGTTTGTAATTGTCATTTTATTTGGTCGCAGGTACTGTGCCAGGCCTTCAGCCGTGTATTAATGTTGTCTGTTTTATGTTTAGCACACGGCCTTCAGCCGAATTTCATAACAATTTTAAAATTACGCCTTCAGCCGTGTTTCATTTAAAATTCTTGTTGTTCTGTATTTAGGCCTTCAGCCGCGTTTGTTTCAGAATCTGTGGTTTTAATATGTAAACCCATGGCTGTAAGGTTTCTCTTTGATTATCTTGAATTCTTGAAACGGCCTTCAGCCGTATTCTGTAAATGTTTATATTAAGGTTGTCTTTAATTATTCTTGAGTAATTGTTTGGGCTTTCAGCCGGCAAGATACTTCAAGTTTTCTTAAGATTTTTTTCTGTTGTACTGTGTAAAAGCTTATCTTTAAAGCCTCTCTTTTATCATGTAAAGAAAATTTTTTTTATTGGACCTTCAGCCGAAGAATTAACTTGAATTTTCCTTAATTTGTAAATGCTCAGCTTTTAAAGAATTTCCTTGGCTGATACGAAATATTATTTCGGCCTTTAGCCGAGAAGATGTAATTTTGCTTAAGTACGGCCTTCAGCCGTTACCTTAAATCCTGGTGTTTTAGAAGCAGTCATTTAAACTGATTCTGGAGAAGTCACTTGGGCCCTAAGCCGTGAAACTGTGCATTGGTTTGAGGAACAAAGTTGTGTGTGTTCTTGTATAACTAACAGTAATTGACCTTGGCCCCTTTTCACAACCTGATCCGCCCTGTCCAGCGAAAACAGATTCCAAGTGCACACGCCAGAAACTACAACACACGACTGAAATACAACCCAGTATATTAATATAAATCAGTACTGACATTAGGAATAGCAAGCTGTTAATCTGACTTCTTCACTAACTCATCATCGAGTACAAATTGATTCGCTCGTTCATAGAAGTTAAACGTGGTGCACAGAACAAAGTTTCTCAACAAGATAATGTAATGAGGTCATGCACTTCTGGACAGCCATACGTCTCTTAACATTCCTAGGGCGAAGAAATTAGGAACATGGACGTGATTTAGACCACTAACCTTATCTATAATTTTCAAACTCCGTCTGTGCACTGCGTTCGCCTTACCACTTTTGCTTTGCTAATACACTTATGAAAATCCATTTCAACACCAAGAAGGAGTTGTGCGACATAAAGCGAAAGTTAGTGGGTGTGTTTCTGCTTCCGAAAGATAATGTCTGTTACAATTTCGTGCCAGTGCCATAAGAGAGGCGCTAGAAGCGCCACTATGAAAATGCAGATCAGGTATCCTCTAAATACACGCTATAAAGCTCGTTAACGTTGAGATTGGACGTGGTGAGTAGGTGTTACTCAAGAATGCCCCCAAAGCGGCAGTGACGTCATTACCAACATCTCATTGAATTTGAAAGACGTCTTCTAACAGAGTTACGAGAAGCTCGATGTTTATTCTGCGATATTGCAGAAGGATATGGCAGGAATGTAGCCACTGTAGCAGCGATAATCACAAGAATGTAAGGACGCTAGAACACCAGACACCAGACGGTCACGTGGCGCTACTGAGGGGAAGTCAATCGTGTTCGGCTTATAGTTTTCGCGCTTCGTTCTGTCTCTGTAGTAGCAATCTTAGCAGCAGTTGACACCACAGAGACACAATGAACTTTTACAAATAGATTACTCAAGGACAGCTCCGAGTTAACGCCCCGTAGCCCTTTGCGAAATCAGTGGTGTCAAACGAAAGCTCATTGGAGGGCAGGGTGGAGGTCTGACGTGATTTCGATGGAGGCTGGTTCTGCTTCGGTGCGAGTGATGGCTGTGGGTTGATTAGGAGGAGGTAAATTAAGGGACTGCAGCGAACCTGTCTGCGTATTAGGCACACTGTACCTACACCTGGAGTTACGCTCTGAGGTTCGATTTCGTATGATAGCTGGAGCACTCTCCAGATTGTCCCATGCATCCTGATTTCAATTTTGTACGCCAGTCTGGTGATTCGATCTGTTGTGCTGCCATTCATGAACAGCATTCGAGGAGGTCTCTTCCAACTGGGTAAGGCTCGCCTACTCACTGCTGCTGTAACCGAGCATTCTCTACAGTGTGTCGAGAAATTGCCTTGACTTGATAGATCACCAAATCTCCCTCAATCGCGCACATACTGGACATCGTCGGACGACAATTACAGCGTCATCCACAAACAGCATTAAGCGTCCCCGAATTGACTGACCACGTGCAACAGGCAAGGAACTCTGTCCCACAGATTGAGGTGCAGCATCTGCACAATACAAAGCATGCACGTTTGCATGCTGCCATTCAGCAGCCTGGCGATTACACCTGTTATTACAGTACCAGCATTCCACATTTTAATGGCTTATCTCGCGTTTAAGTTTACTTGTGATCTTGCAATGTAATCTCGTAAATACACTACTGGCCATTAAAATTTGCTACACCACGAAGATGACGTACTACAGACGCGAAATTTAACCGACAGGAAGAAGATGCTCTTATATTCAACTATTTAGCTTTTCAGAGTATTCACACAAGGTTGGCGCCGGTGGCGACACCTACAACGTGCTGACATGAGGAAACTTTCTAAACAATTTCTCATACACAAACAGCAGTCGACCGGCGTTGCCTGGTGAAACGTTGTTGTGATGCCTCGTGTAAGGAGGATAAATGCGTACCACCTCGTTTCCGACTTTGATAAAGGTCAGATTCTAGCCTATCGCGACTGCGGTTTATCGTATGGTGACATTGTTGCTTACGTTGGTCGAGATTCAATGACTGTTAGCAGAATATGGAATCGGTGGGTTCAAGAGGATAATACGGAACGCCGTGCTCAATCCTAACGGCCTCGTATCACTAGCAGTCGAGATGACAGGCATCTTATCCGCATGGCTGTAACGGATCGTGCACCCACGTCTCGATCCCTAAGTCAACAGATGGGGACATTCGCAAGACAAAAACCATCTGCACGAACAGTTCGACGACGTTTGCAGTAGCATGCACTAGTTCGAAGACCATGGCTGCGGTTACCGTTGACGCTGCATCACAGACAGGAGCACCTGCGATGATGTAGTCAACGACGAACCTGGGTGCACGAATGGGAAAACGTCATTTATCCGGGTGACTCCAGGTTCTGTTTACAGCATCATGATGGTCGCATCCGTGTTTGACGACATCACGGTGAACGCACATTGGAAACGTGTATTCGTCATCGCCATACTGGCGTATCACCCGGCGTGATGGTATGGGGTGCCATTGTTTACACGTGTCGGTCACGTGTCGGCCAGAGGTGTTTGTTTTGGGTAGTTATTTCTCAGGCTTTATGCACCCAAATTGCGTGAAAATGTAATCCTATGTCTGTTCTAGTATAATACAGGGCTATTACAAATGATTGAAGCGATTTCATAAATTCACTGCAGCTCCATTCATTGACATATGGTCACGACACACTACAGATACGTAGAAAAACTCATAAAGTTTTGTTCGGCTGAAGCCGCACTTCAGGTTTCTGCCGCCAGAGCGCTCGAGAGCGCAGTGAGACAAAATGGCGACAGGAGCCGAGAAAGCGTATGTCGTGCTTGAAATGCACTCACATCAGTCAGTCATAACAGTACAACGACACTTCAGGACGAAGTTCAACAAAGATCCACCAACTGATAACTCCATTCGGCGATGGTATGCGCAGTTTAAAGCTTCTGGATGCCTCTGTAAGGGGAAATCAACGGGTCGGCCTGCAGTGAGCGAAGAAACGGTTAAACGCGTGCTGGCAAGTTTCACGCGTAGCTCGCGGAAGTCGACGAATAAAGCAAGCAGGGAGCTAAACGTACCACAGCCGACGGTTTGGAAAATCTTACGGAAAAGGTTAAAGTAGAATGCCAGTTCGGCATTTCTTAGACAGGAGATTGGAAAACCGGTGGATCGGTCGTGGTGGAGATCATGATCAGCAATTCATGTCATGGCCTCCACGCTCTCCCGACTTAACCCCAAGCGATTTCTTTCTGTGGGATTATGTGAAAGATTCAGTGTTTAAACCTCCTCTACCAAGAAACGTGCCAGAACTGCGAGCTCGCATCAACGATGCTTTCGAACTCATTGATGGGGACATGCTGCGCCGAGTGTGGGAGGAACTTGATTATCGGCTTGATGTCTGCCGAATCACTAAAGGGGCACATATCGAACATTTGTGAATGCCTAAAAAAAACTTTTTGAGCTTTTGTATGTGTGTGCTAAGCATTGTGAAAATATCTCAAATAATAAAGTTATTGTAGAGCTGTGAAATCACTTCAATCATTTGTAATAACCCTGTATATTTATCCAATGAATACTGGTTTATCATTTGCATTTCTTCTTGGTGTAGAAATTTTAATGGCCAGTAGTGAATGTTTCCTTGATAAATGTATTCCCGAAATTTCACAACTCTACAATAATTATTTCTTGGAGTTTTTTCCGTCAGTGTATTTTCTAACTAACATGTTTACTGTGTGTCTTATCGTTCTTCCTTACACAAGATCAATGTTACATTAATTGTCTAATCGGAGGACGAGCAGGATACCAGATGAAAGCCTCCCAGATTGTTGCAGTGGACAGGGGGTGCTTCACAGGCAACCAGCACAGCCCATCCTGCCAGAGTGAAGTAAGCAGGAGGACAGCGCATTAAGTCGAGTGCCGGGAGAGCCTGAAAGAGTCGGAGGGAGTGCTTGGGACGGCGCGGGCGGCGCCGGCAGCGTCGCGGGGCCCCCTTCTTGCAGGGAGGCGCCGGACATCAATCTTGGCGCGGACAAAGAAAGCCTCGCGAAGGGAAGGTTACATGCAAATACGGGCCGGACGGCCGGGCGTTAACAGTCGCGGCCAGGAGTGCAGAAAACACGCGGTGCCGCGCCGAGCCGCCAGCGGGACAAATTTATAGGTGCTGCGGCGGACCGGGGGCCCGCCGGGGGGGCAAGAAGCGATTCCATAACTCAGCCGGTCGGTTGCAATTGAAGTGCACTGCTGAAACATTCCGGCGCAGGGATCGGTAGATCATCGGCTTGATAGTGTTCCGGAAGTGGTACACGGACCCTACGCGTGATTCATGCCGCACGCGGAAATTTGGCTCCGTTTCTGGGACTCGATATCTGGCCATCGCGACGGTAGTTTCGTATGTATTTGAGTGCAGGCCACTTATTGAAGAGAAATAATTGCTGAGTTGTTATGACTGCTTCGAGCGGATCGTCACACCTCTGAGCGTTACCATTTCGTAGTACAATAAAATTTCTAGTCTCAATGGCAATACATTTTTCTCTCTATATGGGCTGTGACCCTTTCCAGCTATAATAACCATCATGAGACCACAAATAATTTAACCCGCCCAGACGAGGAGTTGGTGCTCGGAGCGACTGTGTACTGCCATAATGTATCTCTTATCTACTACAGCAAGTGACAAATGCCTCATAGTAGTTCACAGCAGCTCCTAGCACCGACTCCTCACGAGGCCTCGGTAAATTATTAAGATCTGATGGTGGTTATTATAACCGAAGCGAGTCACTACCAACAGAAAAAAATAAACTGCAATTTAGCCTGATCCATTTTATTCACATATATACGAGGACTCTATGGGAAGTAACGAACAACCGATCGCGAAATGGAAACCACAGTGAAAATCAAAACTGTTTTATTGGAAAAAATTGCTTCACTTTTCATCTACCTCTCTGAATAATCTCCGCTCCGACTTGTATCGCTGTATCCGGTTTCCAAGAGCATCGTCGTAGCAGGCAGATTCCTGTGCTTCCCGCCAATTCTCTACGTTCGTCTGCAGCTCGTCGACTGTGCCAAAACGTTATCTTCATAGTGAGCGGTTCACATGAGTAAGCATACTGGACTCGCATTCGGAAGGACGACGGTTCAATCCTGCGTCCGGCCATACTGATTTAGGTTTTCGTGATTTCCCTAAATCACTCCAGGCAAATGCCGGGATGGTTCCTTTGAAAGTCCACGGTCGACATCCTAGCCCGTCCCTCCCTAACCCGATGAGATGATGACCTCGCTGTTTAGTCTCCTCCCCCAAACAACCCAACCCAACCTCACATGAGCAGATACGAAAATCAGAGGGAGGCAAGTCCGGGCTGTATGGTGTGTGATCGAAGACGTCCCGCAGAAAACGCTACTAGAACGTCACCATTACTCTTCCAGCGTGCAGCCGAGAACTATCAAGAAAGAAGGAAATTCATGACACTTCAAGTTACGCAGGGTTGCATGAAATATGGCGAAATCTCGCTCCAGGCACTCATATTTGGGGGAGGACACTATTTTGTAGGTCTCTTGACGCACTCACTGTCCCCTCAGAACTGAGAAGAGCAACGTGAAGCTATCTACGGGAACACTAGAGACACTGCCTAATACATCCGTGCAAAGCTTCATAGAATTTTCACTGTGGTTTCCATTTCACGATCGACTATTCCTGACTTTACGAATACCGCACGAAGGAAAATAGTTGATGTTGCGAAATGGTACCAAAATTTCTCACAATTTCGTTACTAATTTATTGTGACATAAACACATCACGCCGAAAAATTGCCAAAACCTAGTCGCAAATGTAAACAATTCAGCTCAGGTTAACTTTTCAAAGGATGAGAGTGCAGGATATCCCGTCAGACCAAAAGGTCTAGAGGTTATGACGAAACAGAGAAACGTTAGATGGTGTTTTTATAGCTACTTTCTTGTAACAATTTGACGTATAAAATATATACACTCCTTACATCGCCAGCGCGGCAGTTATCTGTAGTACTGTGAACAATGAATAAGTTTTCAGCAACCGAGATCACTAAAATCATTTATTCATATAGATGATCAGTTTCGAGAGTTCTCTGTTGCAGTCTTCGGACCTGCACAAGATGACACCGAAAATGCTACAATGCAGCAACTAACATAACAGCACTCATGCAAAAAATTTTTCAGCATGGAGTGACAACTTAACTATGGTACATCATTTCATAGTCTCCTCCTTCACTGCAGTAAGTGGTACTAAACAAAGTATGTCCATGTCGGGGTCTAGAGTTATACTAGAAGCCAGAATGTCAGTTTTAAAATAACAGTTATGTACACACACATTATTACGCCGATTATAAGAGATCACATTCATCACCACTTTACAACTGACAGACCCCAGCGTAAACATTCTTAGTGATACGTAAATGCGTCAGATGGTGCAGAGGTAGCGTAAATCGATACCGTCATCACATTAGATTAAGGTATGGAACAAGGCTCTATTGTTCCATATAATTACATATGCCTAAATTATTATGATAACATATAAGGCAAGTCAGTATTCTACATTCTGTCTATAAAACAATGTCCAACATCCATAAAACGTAATAAATGCATAAACATTTTGTATCATGTTAGAAGTCTTTAAAACATTTCATAGACATTCTTAATAATTTTACCAAATCATAACAAATACGACAACCTAGAAACATTTAAAAGCTTCCTATGTAAAGCTAATAGTATCATATGTAGGTCGATTTTAGTGCATCCCCGAATAGCTCGATATCTACAGGCACAGATATTACATCAAGAGTACATTCACGGTATATGTACCAACAGCGGAGCTATTTAATGTTTGTAGATTTGTTGTCAATTATGACGTTTACATGAACTTATCCAATATAACTTGTTACTCGAGGTCTACATGGAACCTCGTCACCTGAAGCCTACGTGCAATCTGATCATCTGATGTATACGTCGACACTCTTCCAATGTTTAATATAATCAATGTACAGTTATTACACCAGTTATTACACCATGTGGGATTTTAATCGCTTTTAAACTGAGCCCGTTATCTAGTGTTACTAGCTCACTCTTACGTATACCTGTGCTGGAATATTGTGAAAATTATGAGTTCTGTTGTGTTAGTTACTGTATCCTAGCATTTTTGGGTCCCATCTTTTGCAGATCCGAAGCTGGTAGCAGAGTAATGACGAAACCTATCAGATATATGCACAAATGACTTCAGCGATCTCGACAGTTGCAAAATTTATTGTGTGTTCATGATGTATAGAAGTTTTAATTCTCCATTACATGAAAGTCAGTAGACACAGGAACATATGCAACAATAATGTACAAAGAGTATGGCATAGAAGTATACATACCTATAACGAAAGAACTCGACGTTCTATGCTGTTGGGTAAATACGCAGTCGATAGATACAAGGTGTGATCTTCACCATTTCATGAACTGTGCTAAGTCGCATGGCGCGTATCTGCCAGGGACTGGACACACCTATCTCGACATGTTGGAGAATTATGCGTAGTTGCTACGCAACGTTATTTTCCAACAGGATAGCAACCTCCCCCATCATCAGTATCATAAGGGTGTTAGCACGTTTCTCTGATGTACGGTTCCTGAATGTTGGATCGTTAAGGTGTACGGTTCCTGCAAGTTGGATCGTTAAGGGGAAGGGAACTTCACGGCCCCCTTTGGTCTCCCGATCTGACTAGGCTGGGTATCAGTGCATGAGGGTTTATGAAGGTGGATATGAGACAACGAATCTATGCCGTGGTAGAGGACACGACAGCTGTCATACTTATGAACATGTGGCAAAAAGTGGAGCATTGTTTCGATATTTGTCGAGTTGTAAACGGGGTTCACATTGAAGTGTACCAACATGCATAAAAATGTTTGAGATCATGTGTACAATGTTGGACAAACAAGGTTATAATCCTTGTTAGTTACTGAAATAAACAAATGTTTTTCTATACCTGTAGCCCCAACACTGTGTATGGCACAGAAATGCAAGGTAAAAAGATTATTTAAGGCAAAAGTAAATAATCAAATCGTATTCAGAATATTATTAACCAAAATAAGATCTTATTGTCCCTAGACTTTCACCTTAGACGATATTAACTATTTATAACGTTCTAAGTCCTGAAGCAAAGAAAGGGTATATATGTTCAAAGAAATTATTTATTTGGCCATAATTAAACGATATTTTTATACACTATAAGTAAGAACGTTATGGTATCCTTTCGGAGCGACATGACGTGATACGAATACGTAAATATAGTTTTGGGAAGGGCTGATGCTAGATGAAATTTGTTAGTATAGTATGAAGACAGCTATTTCAATCTACATTTCAATCTAAGGTCATACAAATGATATTGTAACACCTCAACACAGTGCCTCATGTACGTCTTGGCTATTTGATTTCATGAGTTAAAACCATTTTGTATCAATATGTATTTATATATTTCTTCATTTGTTAGTGTTCATGAAAATGTTATGTATACTAAAAGAATAAGTAGGAAATAATTATATGAAATCGCTGTAATAAACATGAGGTGTGGATTGGCACACATATGCTGAATGGACATTGTGCTCGAAATAGTGAATAATATGTGGCATGGTAAAATACACGTGAATCACCACATGTGTGAACACAGTACATGGTCGCAAGAAAATTTTGGGACTAATAAAGAATATGTGAACTCAAATTTATTGAAGCTGCTCGCTAGTCAAGAAAAACCTGTTACCAATAACGAAATTCATAATAAGGATTACATCGCACTATAAACAATTCATCGCAAAGCAATATCCAGCTTGTATTTTTACAGCTTTGTAATAAGCATGGCAGTGCTACAGTTTTGGAACATTAAAATGTGTTTAGTCAAAGCACAAACTTTGTAAGTGAAATTTTGTTAATCGAAGTTGTTAACCATTAGCAAGGTCTCACCCTCCTCACCATGACGTATGAGAAAGCCTAGGATGGAAGAAAAGGCTAAAAGAAAAATTACACTTAATATTCAGTCAACTAATTACTCTAGTAAAGAGCAATAGAGGCTACTCTTGTTCATACAGTTTTGCACTACTACCGAAGACAAAAAGTTAAAACTAAAAGTGATTTAAATGCACTTCATATTTCTATTACAAAAGTATTCTGGCTCTGATGTAGTCAGAGTAATTTTATGATTTTATGTTTTGTTCTGTAAATGATATTATGTGCATATGTCTATGTACATTTGTATTAATAAAAAGCTGTTACCACGAATGAAAGTTTTTGCGGCATCGGTTGAAAATTAATCAGTAACAAACAGTAATTACATTTGGTGACGATTATTCAAACAACCACACAGACAGCTTTACCGTTAGTTGTGTAATATAGTATAGTTTCTATGAACTGCTGCTAGTCGTTGTCTGTTATTGGTTCTCATAATTATAATTAACATCATTGCATTCCAAATTGAAGTCTTTCATGTTCCTATTACTCGTGTTTTACATCTAAAAAGGCCCGTATGCATTTTGTTCAGTTGCTGCAGTATCATTCTTATCCATTATATGCGTGATTTCTAACTCATTAGTCATGTACTAAATTTAACTTCAGCTCGTTCTGGAGTTGGCGAGCATTTTTTTATTCTGCAATTTAAATTGATTCAAACAAGTTTTGATATAAAAATTTACAACCAACTTAATTGAATGTTTAACTTATTACCGTTTTTCCACTTAGATTGTAGTTGTACACAGTAAATCCTTGGAATCTTTGATATTATTGCCTATGATCTTGAGAGGCGGTATCTGTGTACTGTAGAGCATCTTAACTATTGTTTGGCTAACTTTGTAGAATTTTATATAAGATTGCATTTCATGGGCTTTTTTTTTTTAAAATGACCCTTTTAGTATATAAAGTTGCCACCCTTCCACCGTAAGACTTTTCTTAGAAGTTAAAATCAAGTTGCACCTACGGTTTCACCTGCGGTGACAATGTTAATATTTTAATTGTTAGTGTTTTGTACCATTTCCATTCCTCCTACGGGGGGGGGGGGTGCATAATTTGTGTGTTTGTGTACATTGTTAAAACTCTTAGTTTAAAGTAATCAGGTGTGTTGCAGATTTGCACCAGTGTAGTCTTTCAGAGGCTGATGTGAGCGGTCATAACTACGGCCGTGTCAAAAGGGAGCGGCAAGGTTCTCTGCCCGAAAGCTCATACAGTCAAACCTTGTTTCTTTCTGCCTCTGAAGAAATTGTAACTTTGATATTGAGAGGGTGCTTTGTGTTTATAATTTTAAATCTTTTTCTTTTAAAAAATGCTTTTAGCCAACATTAAAGTGAATAAAATTCCCATTTGTTAAAAGGAATTTGGTTATGATTTCATCAGTTACTCCCCAGCAACTACTTCCATGCTTACATAGTGTGATTAAATGTGTTAATGTTCTTGATGAATCGCTAGTAAATAAAATAAATTCTTAAGAATATTCTTTGAAAATAAATCACGGGTCAATAGGTACTTATGAAATTTGCTAAAGAAGTGCATAGCTACAATACTATCTGAAAGGATGATCTTCACTATTCTGGGTTAAATCTGAGCTTGGCATAGAAATAAGTGACTTTACGCTGCCACAAAAATCTTTGGTTGTTAACCATATAGTCTGACAGATAGTCAACCGAACAATTAAAAACAAATTTAAAGAATATCTGAATGACAACTCCTTCTAGTCAAGAAATGAAATTTTAGATATGATATCGTAACTGTAAAAAAATGTCTAATGAAAACTTACGTGAAACTGACAGGTTACAATGCATTATAAAATGTCGTATTCATGATCTATGGAGCAAGTATTAATACACTCCTGGAAATTGAAATAAGAACACCGTGAATTCATTGTCCCAGGAAGGGGAAACTTTATTGACACATTCCTGGGGTCAGATACATCACATGATCACACTGACAGAACCACAGGCACATAGACACAGGCAACAGAGCATGCACAATGTCGGCACTAGTACAGTGTATATCCACCTTTCGCAGCAATGCAGGCTGCTATTCTCCCATGGAGACGATCGTAGAGATGCAGGATGTAGTCCTATGGAACGGCTTGCCATGCCATTTCCACCTGGCGCCTCAGTTGGACCAGCGTTCGTGTTGGACGTTCAGACCGTGTGAGACGACGCTTCATCCAGTCCCAAACATGCTCAATGGGGGACAAATCCGGAGATCTTGCTGGCCAGGGTAGTTGACTTACACCTTCTAGAGCACGTTGGGTGGCACGGGATACATGCGGACGTGCATTGTCCTGTTGGAACAGCAAGTTCCCTTGCCGGTCTGGGAATGGTAGAACGATGGGTTCGATGACGGTTTGGATGTACCGTGCACTATTCAGTGTCCCCTCGACGATCACCAGTGGTGTACGGCCAGTGTAGGAGATCGCTCCCCACACCATGATGCCGGGTGTTGGCCCTGTGTGCCTCGGTCGTATGCAGTCCTGATTGTGGCGCTCACCTGCACGGCGCCAAACACGCATACGACCATCATTGGCACCAAGGCAGAAGCGACTCTCATCGCTGAAGACGACACGTCTCCATTCGTCCCACCATTCACGCCTGTCGCGACACCACTGGAGGCGGGCTGCACGATGTTGGGGCGTGAGCGGAAGACGGCCTAACGGTGTGCGGGACCGTAGCCCAGCTTCATGGAGAGGGTTGCGAATGGTCCTCGCCGATACCACAGGAGCAACAGTGTCCCTAATTTGCTGGGAAGTGGCGGTGCGGTCCCCTACGGCACTGCGTAGGATCCTACGGTCTTGGCGTGCATCCGTGCGTCGCTGCGGTCCGGTCCCAGGTCGACGGGCACGTGCACCTTCCGCCGACCTCACGTCCCACGTGTTGAGCAATTCGGCGGTACGTCCACCCGGCCTCCCGCATGCCCACTATACGCCCTCGCTCAAAGTCCGTCAACTGCACATACGTTTCACGTCCACGCTGTCGCGGCATGCTACCAGTGTTAAAGACTGCGATGGAGCTCCGTATGCCACGGCAAACTGGCTGACACTGACGGCGGCGGTGCACAAATGCTGCGCAGCTAGCGCCATTCGACGGCCAACACCGCGGTTCCTGGTGTGTCCGCTGTGCCGTGCGTGTGATCATTGCTTGTACAGCCCTCTCGCAGTGTCCGGAGCAAGTATGGTGGGTCTGACACACCGGTGTCAATGTGTTCTTTTTTCCATTTCCAGGAGTGTATAAAGTAATGTAATGCTGATTTCCGTAAATTAGGAAATTTGACACAAGTTTCTCGAAAAACTCCAGTGTAATGACTTCCAGGGTTTTACCTGCTTGTGTCATTACACCTCCCTCTATTTAGTATAACCCTAATCTAGGGTGCAGCACCATCACGTGGTGAGCTTCTTGACGACCTGTCATGGGCTTGGTGACTTCCTTGCTGCATGTCCATACCAGTCAAGCACTTACTCTGGTCTGTCAACCGCAATGGTCCGTTTTCACTGGGTCTTCGACCGTAGACTTTATCCTTTATGATAGTTCTTTCCATCGGCTCTTGCCTTCTGGCAATGCGACCAAAATATTTCAACTGACTTTGTTTGACGAGAGTCGGCAGTCTTGTTCTGATGCCAAGCTCCCTCAGGATCGATTATTTATTTCGGCATGTTGTCCATGTTACTCAAACTAAACTCTGTAGCACCACATTTCTAAATCATTATCCACGATTCACCGTCTTCATCGTACAACTTTACAATACTGGAGTCTAAAAACTCTTCTGGAAACTAGATTGGGTCCATCAGTACGCAATCATCTGAATGAGTGACACTCAAGGTGGGTGAAGAATGGGAAGTGGCGATGAAAACATCTTATTTAAACCAGAAGCTTCATCAAGTGGTGTGACAAGATAGTAAGGACTAATCATGTGTAATTATAGATGGAAATACTCCCCCTCCCCCCCCCCCCAATCACAAGGATGGACATACAAAAACTTGAATAGTGATAAGGTTGCCACTTCTCCCAATGATTTTAGAAATTCAGGCGGAATGTTATCAATCCCTACTACCTTATTTGAAAAAGAAACTACTAGATTAATGAATGTGACAGTTCAGCTCCATCAATGGCATCAGCAGATTTGACCGAATACCCAACAGCGCCGCTGGGGTGTCGACGTCGGTCACACCTCTCGAGAAGTGCCTCTGAGGCAGCTTCGGCGTTGCTACTGCCTTGTCTGCTGTGTGTGGCAGCCAACAAGCGAAACCGGAGAAACAACTAGGACTGAATGGGACGTCCTGCTGGATGGCAACACGACGCGAGCTGTGAACTGTTAACGGATGTCCATCAAGGATGTGATGTCGGGATAATCCTGCTCTGTTTCTGTGTATATGCAAGACTTCACTTGCTAAATAGTTGTACACTGACATGTTAAGCTGCACTGGATCACTAACGTCTACGTTTAATCACACGAGGTGAATGTACACATTACAAACTGTTGCCACTTATCATAAATTGATGTTGAGAGAGTTATGCTGTCTTGTGTTGCGTGTTGGATAGCCCTCACTGTGCGTTATTTCAAGAGCGTACAGCAGTATCAGCTGCTTATAAGATTCATTTTGATCGCTGTATATTTTAGTGTGCTCTTTATATAATCTGAGGTTCTGTCACACGTTACGTGGGGATCGTTCTGCAGTGGTTTGTGTAATCGTCACCTTGATATTTAAACTACACGAGAGTGTTTTGTACGGTTTTTGTTTTAAGGGAGTGCAGACGTAGGTTAAATCTTTACTTTGATTTTTGCCTTAATCTAATTTGATGGATTTTGAAAGGTTTGCGCAACCTCCTATTATTATTTATTTCTTGTTATTTAAATTATTGCACGTTTTAGGGGTGGTTGTATGTCACAAATTTTCTAAGAGATGCTATTCGTATTGTTTTAAATTACTGTGTATTCCCAGAGTCATTATAAGTCGTTATAAAAATCTAACTAAATCTGTTTGTACTGTACTGATTGTGCATTTCGGGTGTCATTGTAAGTGCTTATTGTAAAACTGTAATGCTGTGATTCACCTCTTGTTTGCGTATTTACTTTTATGCTAGGTTTTTCTGTAATTTAATAATAACTGGTTTGTTGTGGACACGTTTCTCGAACCCAGCGTCAACACTTCCTCTACGTCTTGCACTGAGTCACGTAAGCAATTATCTTCTGGGTGGAAACAGAATATGAAGAACCCTTAATGCATGGTACAGCTAAAAATACCCTTTTGCACGCAACATAATGTAGCTTTTTCGAGTAGTAATATACATGTTGATAGCCTATTGGCGGTGAACTGTCGCATTGTAAGAGGGCCGTTCAATGAGTAATGCCACGTATTTTTTTTTTTATTTTCGATTCCAATTCACCATATTATTCTACACTTTTTTTGCCAAAAAACACTGTTTTCCAACATAATCTCCATTCAACGAGACGGATTTACGACACTGTAGGGAAACAGTCTGTATACCCTCATGGTACCATTTCACTTGTCGACGCCAGAGCCAACACCTTGCTGCATGGGCCGAGCGGTTCTAGGCGCTACAGTCTGGAACTGCGCGATCGCTACGGTCGCAGGTTCGAATCCTGCCTCGGGCATGGATGTGTGTGATGTCCTTAGGTTAGTTAGGTTTAATTAGTTCTAAGTTCTAGGGGACTGATGACCTCAGAAGTTAAGTCCCATAGTGCTCAGAGCCATTTGAATCATTTTGAACCTTGCTGCATCAATAACCTTCCCATACACTTTGCTGCATCAGTAACTTTCCCATCATCCACGTACTGCTTCCAACGGTGTGAATCTTTCATTGGCCCAAACAGATGGAGGTGGAAATGTGCAAGATCTGGGCTGTAGGGTGGATCAGTAAGAACAGCATAATGAAGTTTTGTGAGCTCCTTTCAGGTGCGAAGATTTGTGGAAAGCCTTGCGTTGTCATGAAGAAGGAGAAGTTCGTTTCCGTTTTTGTCGAGACGAACACGCTAAAGTCGTTTCTTCAATTTCCCGAGGGTAGCACAATACACTTCAGAGCTGATAGTTGCACCATGAGGGAGGACGTCAAATAGGATAAACCCTCGTACTCTCAGAAGACCGTTGTTATGACTTTACCGACGGAGGGAGCGGATTCGAACATTTTGTTCGGAAGAGAAGCTGTGTGACGCCACTCCATGGATTGTTTCCAGTTCGAAATGATCATGTTTCATCGCCTGTGACGATGGCAAAAAATTGTCACGATCAGCCTCGTAACACGCTAGCGATTTCGCACAGACGGTCATTCGTTGCTCTTTATCGGCTGCTGTAAGGTGACGAGGAAGGTAGCGGACACTTACTTTGAGCACGCAAATTGGTGAACGAATTTATCAGCACTACCGACAGAGACATCCAATTGAGTAGCGAGGTATTTGATGGTCTTCCGCTGAACACCTCGAATGAGTTGCTCACTTTCCAATACCGAAAGAGTAACAGTGTGTGTAGCCGGGCGACACGCGGAAGACCGGACTGGTTTACGTGACATTTGTGGGATGATGACAGAATCCTCGTCCAATGCCTTTATTCACTGTCAAGTCTCCGTAGATATTCTGTGCGTCTATGGATATCGGCGTTGCTCCGTTACAGACTCCGTTTTGAAGGCTACGTAAAGCGCCACCACCATCGGAACTTCATGAAACTGTAAGAGGTGAAGCCGGAATATTATACGATGTCCCACAACAAATTCCGCACACTTTCAAGGGAAGCTGTCCGACAGAAAAAAGTGTTGCATTACTTACTGAACGCCCATCGTACTTGTTATAGTTATTACAGCTCAAAAGAGTGATATCTCGCCGCATTGTTGAGCTATATCTTGGCGGGTGGTTAAGATCGTAACTCTGTTTACCGTGTGGATAGGTTCATTGAGCGACATCTTAGCCAGAGGCTATGATTATAATTTTAGTTACCGTTGCTTGTCTCGTGGTTAGGTTCATATCTTTAGTTACTGTTGCTTGACATGCCGCATTATGAAAATAGTAAGATTCGTAAAGTGTTGATTATGTATGACTTTCTCAGATTCTAAAAAAGTCGAAATAAGGCCCCGGGAGTAGACAACATTCCATTAGAACTACTGACAGCCTTGGGAGATCCAGGCCTAACAAAACTCTACCCTCTAATGAGGAAGATGTATGAGACAGGCGAAATACCCGCAGAGTTCCAAAAGAATATTATAATTCAAATCCCAAGGAAAGCAGATGTTGACAGATGTGAAAATTACCTATCTGTTAAATAAGCCACCGCTGCTAAATATTAACACAAATTCCTCACAGACGAATGGAAAAACTGGTAGAAGCCGACCTCTCTTTCAAATTCTGAAGGTAGCAGAGTACAATTTGTACAGAAACCAGATGGCATGGAAAGGAAGCAGTGGTTGGAAAGGGAGTGAGATAGGGTTGTAGCCTATCCCCGATGTTATTCAATCTGTATACTGAACAAGCACTAAAGGAAAAAAAGAAAAATTCGGAGTTGGAATTAAAATCCATGGAGAAGAAATAAAAAATTTATGATTCGCCGATGACACTGTAATTCTGTCAGAGACAGCAAAGGACCTGGAAGAGCAGCTGAACGTAATGGACAGTATCTTGAAAGGAAGATATAAGATGAACATCAAGAAAAGCAAAACGAGAATAATGGAATGTAGTCGAATTAAATCGGGCGTTGCTGCGGGTATTAGATTAGGGAATGAGACGCTTAAAGTGGTAAATGAGTTTTGCAATTTGGGGAGCAAAATAACTGATGATGGTCGAAGTAGAGAGGATATAAAATGTAGACTGGCAATTGCAAGAAAAGCGTTTCCGAAGAAGAGAAATTTGTTAACATCGAGTATAGATTTAAGTGTCAGGAAGTCGTTTCTGAAAGTATTTGTATGGAGTATAGTCATGTATGGAAGTGAAACATGGACGATAAATAGTTTGGACAAAAAGAGAATAGAAGCTTTCGAAATGTGGTGCTACAGAAGAATGCTGGAGATTAGATGGGTAGATCACATAACTAATGAGGAGGTATTGAATAGAATTGGGGAGAAGAGGAGTTTGTGGCAGATCTTGACTAGAAGAAGGGACCGGTTGGTAGGACATGTTCTGAGGCATCAAGGGATCACAAATTTAGCATTGTAGAGCAACGTGGAGGGTAAAAATCGTAGAGGTAGACCAAGAGATGAATACGCTAAGCAGATTCAGAAGGATGTACGTTGCAGTAAGTACTGGGAGATGAAGAAGCTTCCACAGAATAGAGTAGCATGGAGAGCTGCATCAAACCAGCCTCTGGACTGAAGACCACAACAACAACATCAGGCGCTTTAAAATGCAACCATCTCAAAGCTAGCAGTACTCTTTTACACTGCAGCATTGTACCACAGTATTTCGTCACTGGCGCGCTTTAAATCCTTTAGTGAGGCATTTTTAAAATACAGGCAGTTAACACGCCTGGTGAACGTTAGCTGCCATCATATATAGAGCCAACAGTGAAATACGGAGGAGGTAGCTTTACCGTATGAATGGAAGGAACGTGTTCTGCGAGGTTTGGGTGTGGTCGTCTTACTTCACAGCATTTTGTCCTGCATACAGTAGAGGAACATTTGGGAGACGATGGTTGATTGTATCGCCATGACACCCCACCCTGCCATAAGGCAGCATCTGTTACACAGCATTTCATAGACAGCAGCATTCCCGAAGGTGACTCCTTAGCCCAGAGGTTCAAAGTGAACCTACTGGAACACTTCCGGAACGCAAAATTTTTGGAAGCATTCTGCAGCTGGAGCAAAACAACGATCGGTATAAAATGCAAAATAAAATCGATGGCGACTGAGACTTATTATTTGATTTTTAGCTTTTTGAATGTGTTAAAACGTCGACCTTGCTTCGGAACTCGGCGTCCAATATCACTACCTTCTAAGGTTTCGACTCGTGAGGAAGAATGGGCTGTCATTCCCACTCAGACATTCAAGACATCTCTGGAAGCGTTCAAACCGCCGTAAAGGCGAAGGTTGGATATACCGCATATAAATGTTCGTATACTTCTGAGCAGAGAGGTTATAAGTAACATGGTCTGCACCACAAATTTATAAGCATTTCAGATATCATTACATATTCAATACAGGTCTTTGCTGGTTTCAGATAAAGCACTTGAAAATATTAGAATAAATGACTGTGATATGAAACTGTCTTCTATTGGAAACCTGATATACTTAGAGATTTAGGTATGTGGCATGTTATTGTTGTTGTTGTGGTCTTCAGTCCTGAGACTGATTTGATGCAGCATTCCATGCTACTCTATCCCGTGCAAGATTCTTCATCTCCCAGTACATACTGCAACGTACATCCTTCTGAATCTGCTTAGTTTATTCATCTATTGGTCTCCCTCTACGATTTTTACCTTCCACGCTGCCCTCCAATACTAAACTGGAGATCCCTTGATGCCTCAGAACATGTCCTACCAACCGATCCCTTCTTCAAGTCAAGTTGTGCCACAAACCTCTCTTCTCCCCAATCCTATTCAATACTTCCTCATTAGTTATGTGATCTACCCATCTAATCTTCATCATTCTTCTGTAGCACCACATTTCGAAAGCTTCTATTCTCTTCTTATCCAAACTATTTAACGTCCATGTTTCACTTCCATACATGGCTACACTCCATACAAATACTTTCAGAAACGACTTCCTGACACTTAAACCTATACTCGATGTTAACAAATTTCTCTTCTTCAGAAATGCTTTCCTTGCCATAGCCAGTCTACATTTTATATCCTCTCTACTTCGACCATCATCAGTAATTTTGCTCCCAAAATAGTAAAACTCCTTTACTACTTTAAGTGTCTTATTTCCTAATCTAATTCCCTCAGCATCACCCGATTTAATTCGACTACATTCCATTATCCTTGTTTTGCTTTTGTTGATGTTCATCTTATATCCTCCTTTCAATACACTATCCATTCCGCTCAACTGCTCTTCCAAGTCCTTTGCTGTTTCTGACAATTACAATGTCATCGGCAAACCTCAAAGTTTTTATTTCTTCTCCATGGATTTTAATACCTTCTCCAAATTTTTCTTTTGTTTCCTTCACTGCTTGTTCAATATAGAAATTGAATAACATCAGGGAGAGGCTACAACCCTGTCTCACTCCCTTCCCAACCACTGCTTCCCTTTCATGTCCCTCGACTCTTATAACTGCCATCTGGTTTCTGTACAAATTGTAAATAGCTTTTCACTCCCTGTATTTTACCCCTGCCACCTTCAGAATTTGAAAGAGAGTATTCCAGTCAACATTGTCAAAAGCTTTCTCTAAGTCTACAAATGCTAGGAACGTCGGTTTGCCTTTCCTTAATCTAGCTTCTAAGATAGGTCGTAGGGTCAGTATTGCCTCACGTGTTCCGATATTTCTACGGAATTCTACGGAACTCCCCGAGGTCGGCTTGTACTAGTTTTTCCATTCGTCTGTAAAGAATTCGCGTTAGTATTTTGCAGCCGTGACTTATTAAACTGATAGTTCGGTAATTTTCACATCTGTCAACACCTTCTGTCTTTGGGATTGGAATTATTATATTCTTCTAGAGGTCTGAGGCTATTTCGCCTGTCTCATACATCTTGCTCACCAGATGGTAGAGTTTTGTCAGGACTGGCTCTCCCAAGGCTATCAGTAGTTCTAATGGAATGTTGTCTATTCCCGGGGCCTTGTTTCCGCTTAGGTCTTTTAGTGCTCTGTCGAACTCTTCACGCAGTATCATATCTCCCATTTCATCTTCATCTACATCCTCTTCCATTTCCATAATATTGTCCTCAAGTACATCACCCTTGCATAGACCCTGTATATACTCCTTCCACCTTTCTACTTTCCCTTCTTTGCTTAGAACTGGGTATCCATCTGAGCTCTTGATGTTAATAGAAGTGTTTCTCTTTTCTCCAAAGGTCTCTTTAATTTTCCTGTAGGCAGTATCTATCCTACCCCTAGTGAGATAAGCCTCTGCATCCTTACATTTGTCCTCTAGCCATCCCTTCTTAGTCATTTTGCACTTTCTGTCGATCTCGTTTTTGAGACGTTTGTATTTCGTTTTGCCTGCTTCATTTACTGCATTTTTATATTTTCTCCTTTCATAATTAAATTCAATATTTCTTCTGTTACCCAAGGATTTCTACTAGTCCTCGTCCTTTTACCTTCTGGATCCTCTGCTGCCTTCACCACTTCATCCCTCAAAGCTACCCAATCTTCTTCAACTGTATTTCTTTCCCCCATTTCTGTCAATTGTTCCCTTATGCTCTCCCTGCAACTCTGTACAACCTCTGGTTTAGTCAGTTTATCCAGGTCCCATCTCCTTAAATTCCCACCTTTTTGCAGTTTCTTCAGTTTTACTCTACAGTTCATAACCGATAGATTGTGGTCAGAGTCCCCATCTGCCCCTGGAATGTCTTACAATTTAAAACCTGGTTCCTAAATCACTGTCTTACCATTATACACTCCTGGAAATTGAAATAAGAACACCGTGAACTCATTGTCCCAGGAAGGGGAAACTTTATTGACATATTCCTGGGGTCAGATACATCACATGATCACACTGACAGAACCACAGGCACATAGACACAGACAACAGAGCATGCACAATGTCGGCACTAGTACAGTGTATATCCACCTTTCGCAGCAATTCAGGCTGCTATTCTCCCATGCAGACGATCGTAGAGTTGCTGGATGTAGTCCTGTGGAACGGCTTGCCATGCCATTTCCACCTGGCGCCTCAGTTGGACCAGCGTTCGTGCTGGACGTGCAGACCGCGTGAGACGACGCTTCATCCAGTCCCAAACATGCTCAATGGGGGACAGATCCGGAGATCTTGCTGGCCAGGGTAGTTGACTTACACCTTCTAGAGCACGTTGGGTGGCACGGGATACATGCGGATGTGCATTGTCCTGTTGGAACAGCAAGTTCCCTTGCCGGTCTAGGAATGGTAGAACGATGGGTTCGATGACGGTTTGGATGTACCGTGCACTATTCAGTGTCCCCTCGACGATCACCAGTGGTGTACGGCCAGTGTAGGAGATCGCTCCCCACACCATGATGCCGGGTGTTGGCCCTGTGTGCCTCGGTCGTATGCAGTCCTGATTGTGGCGCTCACCTGCACGGCGCCAAACACGCATACGACCATCATTGGCACCAAGGCAGAAGCGACTCTCATCGCTGAAGACGACACGTCTCCATTCGTCCCTCCATTCACGCCTGTCGCGACACCACTGGAGGCGGGTTGCACGACGTTGGGGCGTGAGCGGAAGACGGCCTACGGGGTGTGGGACCGTAGCCCAGCTTCATGGAGACGGTTGCGAATGGTCCTCGCCGATACCCCAGGAGCAACAGTGTCCCTAATTTGCTGGGAAGTGGCGGTGCGGTCCCCTACGGCACTGCGTAGGATCCTACGGTCTTGGCGTGCATCCGTGGGTCGCTGCGGTCCGGTCCCAGGTCGACGGGCACGTGCACCTTCCGCCGACCACTGGCGACAACATCGATGTACTGTGGAGACCTCACGCCCCACGTGTTGAGCAATTCGGCGGTACGTCCACCCGGCCTCCCGCATGCCCACTATACGCCCTCGCTCAAAGTCCGTCAACTGCACATACGGTTCACGTCCACGCTGTCGCGGCATGCTACCAGTGTTAAAGACTGCGATGGAGCTCCGTATGCCACGGCAAACTGGCTGACACTGACGGCGGCGGTGCACAAATGCTGCGCAGCTAGCGCCATTCGACGGCCAACACCGCGGTTCCTGGTGTGTCCGCTGTGCCGTGCGTGTGATCATTGCTTGTACAGCCCTCTCGCAATGTCCGGAGCAAGTATGGTGGGTGTGACACACCGGTGTCAATGTGTTCTTTTTTCCATTTCCAGGAGTGTATAATCTATCTGAAACCTGTCAGTATCTCCAGGCTTCTTCTATGTATACAATCTCCTTTTATGATTCTTGAACCAAGTGTTAGCTATGATTAGGTTATGCTCTATGCCAAATTCTGCCAGGCGTTTTCGTCTTTCGTGTCTAACCCCCAATCCATATTCACCTACTACGTTTCCTTCTCTCCCTTTCCCTACTGACGAATTCCAGTCAACCATGACTATTAATGTTACTTAAAATCCGTGGTGATTGCAAATTTTTTTTTATTATTCATATGACCGGTTTCTGTAAAAATAATTATACTAATTTACTATTTCACGGAAGCAAATCTTTTTCATCCTATCTAATCAACATCAAATGTACAAATTTGCAATCAAGACGGATTCTAAGTAACATTATAAAATCACTGATTGCTGTTATCCCATAAGACATTATGTCTGTTTTTGCAGGACTATTAAATTTTCGTCTCCCTTCACTATCTGAATAATTTCTTTTGTCTCATCATACATTTCTTCAATTTCTTCGTCATCTGCTGAGCTAGTAGGCATATAAACTTGTAGTACTGTGGTAGGCGTGGGCTTCGTATCTATCTTGGCCACAATAATGTGTTCACTATGCTGTTTGTAGTAACTTACCCGCACTCCTATTTTCCTATTCATTATTAAACCTACTCCTGCATTACCCCTATTAGATTTTGTGCTTATAACCCTGTAGTCACCTGACCAGAAGTCTTGTTCCTCCTGCCACCGAACTTCAGTAATTCCCACTATATCTAACTTTAACCTATCCATTTCCCTTTATATAATTTTCTAACCTACCTGCCCGATTAAGGGATCTGACATTCCACGCTCCGATCCGTAGAACGCCAGGTTTCTTTCTCCTGATAACGACATCCTCTTGAGTAGTCCCCGCCCGGAGATCCGAATGGGGGACTATTTTACCTCCGGAATGTTTTACTCAAGAGGACGCCATCATCATTTAACCATACAGTAAAGCTGCATGCCCTCGAGAAAAATTACTGCCGTAGTTTCCCCTTGCTTTCAGCCGTTCGCAGTACCAGCACAGCAAGGCCGTTTTGGTTAGTGTTACAAGGCCAAATCAGTGAATCATCCAGACTGTTGCCCCTGCAACTACTGATATGGCTGCTGCCCCTCTTCAGGAACCACACGTTTGTCTGGCCTCTCAACAGATATCCCTCCGTTGTGGTTGTACCTATGGTACGGCTATCTGTATCGCTGAGGCACGCAAGCCTCCCCACCAACGGCAAGGTCCATGGTTCATGGGGGTAGGAGGGGGGGGGGTGCATGTGGCATACACCGCTTAAAGAACTAATTTGCCAGACGATGACATATTGTCGAATGAGAGTTTGTTTTGGCGGTTTTAATGGAGGTGCGTTGCGGACAAGGCATGCAACGGGAGCACCAATGACGCTGAGGGGTCGTTTCTCTTATAAAAAAGTCCATCCCCCAATCGGCCCATTTTCTCTGATCAGCAAATTCCATGCCTATGCTTGTGTTTCTTTATTACTGTTCAGTACCAAAGAAATGAAGTCTTACTCCACATCCACCTGGCATAGTCACAGCTATAACTAGTAATTCCAGTTGCAATTTGTTCCGTCGTAACATCAAGCGCCGGCACGTCGGCCTGGAACGTTACAGCAGAGAGGGCTGTGAGACGACGTCAGCTAATACACTACTGGCCATTAAAATTGCCACACCACGAAGATGTGCAGCAGTCGTGAAATTTAACCAACAGGAAGAAGATGCTGTGATACGCAAATGATTAGCTTTTCAGAGCATTCACACAAGGTTGGCGCCGGCTGCGACACCTACAACTTGCTGACATGAGGAAAGTTTCCAACCGATTTCTCATACACAAACAGCAGTTGACCGGCGTTGCCAGGTGAAACGTTGTTGTGATGCCTCTTGTAAGGAGGATAAATGCGTACCACCTCGTCATTTTTTTCGAATGAATCCAGGCTCTGTTTACAGCATCATGTGGTCACATCCGTGTTTGGCGACATCGTGGCGAACGCACATTGGAAGCGTGTATTCGTCATCGCCGTACTGGCGTATCACCCGGCGTGATGGTATGGGGTGCCATTGGTTACACGTCTCGGTCACCTCTTGTTCGCATTGACGGCACTTTGAACAGTGGATGTTACATTTCAGATGTGTTAAGACCCGTGGCTCTACCCTTCATTAGATCCGTGCGAAACCCGACATGTCAGCAGGATAATGCACGACCGAATGTTGCAGGTCCTGTACGGGCCTTTCTGGATACAGAAAATGTTCGATTGCTGCCCTGGCCAGCACATGCTCCAGATCTCTCACCAGTTGAAAACGTCTGGTCAGTGGTGGTCGAGCAACTGGCTCGTCACAATACGCCAGTCACTACTCTTGATGAACTGTGGTATCGTGATGAAGCTGCATGGGCAACTGTACATGTACACGCCATCCAAGCTCTGTTTGACTCAATGTCCAGGCGTATAAGATCGTTATTACGGCCAGGGGTGGTTGTTCTGGGTACTGATTTCTCAGGATCTATGCACCCAAATTACGTGAAAATGTAATCACATGTCAGTTCTAGTATAATATATTTGTCCAATGAATAGCCGTTTATCATCTGCATTTCTTCTTGGTGTATCCATTTCAATGGCCGGTGGTGTAGTACGCTGACTACGACGACACCAAGCCAGGAGCGGCCTCTACACGAACAGAATATAAGCGCCGCGCCACCTAGCCGCGGTCGGAGCGGACGACGAGCCGTCATACAAACGTTACAGCAGTGACTTACGAACCGTATTGTTTTGCGTGGTTTGAAATTGTGTATACCGAAGGGCATTGATTATTTGCATGTCACCATTCGCTTTGCATGTCACCTTTGTGTACACGGACGTTAAGTATTGTCAATTTAACTTACTGTAATAAACTCCATTAACACGATTTGCTTGAATTGCTGTCTAGCGATCCGAGAAAACCGCTTCCTAGGCACCCTAAATTAGACGAATGGGCAGAATACAATGCAGATTACCTACCTACTGTCTTTTAGATTTGATTTCTAGTATTTCATATCACTAAAAATTAAAAAAATTTAAAATGCTGTAGGACTCTACTTCTTAAGAGGTGTTACTTTGCGTGCAAAGTTTAACACAGTGACATGTGTTAGAAGTTGTGTACACGTTTTGATTCAGCGTAGCTCAAGTCCTGTAAATTACTCACAGGGTGTTCGTCCAGTATATGTGAATGACAACACTTAGCGACACCCAGAAAATTTCACGCGTAATTTCAAACGTTTCCTAACTATTGTTTTTGACCGTTCCCCTAGTCTATGGGTGGATTATATGAAACTGATAAAAGCAACATAATAGGATTATGTGTCCTCAGAAATAAGGGTTTTACATGATTAACATCAACGCCTTAACTCATTTGTAAAGTTCTGTGACGTCTGAAGTTGTCTCATACGTAGGAGTTCAATCGTGTAAGTCTTTGGTAGACAACGTGAGCCCTACCGACAACTATTGGCCATTCCGAGTATCAAGAAAGGTGGTAGGCGGTAGGTTTTGTAAAACATTTTCAGAAGATTTTGACATAAATTATCTTGTAAGCCCACGATGGGAGGAAGGGCAGTACCTATCGTAAATTTTTAGTCTGTTTGTTGCAGATCGATGTTAGCTACTGTGTAGCGCATTATATCAAAGTCATGTTGACTTATCGTAAATGTTATATAACGTGGTACCACTTGAAATTACAGGCAACAAACATCACTATCTGGTATCAGATAACTGATGTTATCTGGCAAGTAATTACTGTTATATGCTTTAATTATCTGTAACTGTAATTTCGCAACAATAACTTTATGAAGTAGGGAAGTAAAAGTTGTTGCAAATATGACCATTATAGTGAAACCGTGTGGGCGGCTAGAAAAAATTTTGTTACTAACAGAGATATGAAGATGGGCGGTAACTAAACAAGGTTGACTACTCCCGGTATAGTCGGTAGATTTCCTGGCGGAAGTTAGTCTCATGGTTCGATTTCCAGTCCGATACAAAGTTTCGTAAAAATTGCTTGTTCCCTCGTGGATACCGCCTATGTAACGGTTTCCCTAACCAATGAAGCTACATGTACCCGTTGCACATACTGTTACAGGGTGGGGTAGGGGAAGGGGGAGATAGCGTCTCCAACGATGTCAGGCGAGTCATAAAGGAATTTACAACCTAGGAATGATGCAGGGATTTATTGAGAAAAGTTGCAGAATCGATAGATATGTCAGATTGTAGAAAACAATCTCAAGTTTCCTATAAAAGGTCGAGTGTCATTCTGGTACGATGTGACTGCCGTTTGTGATGCGGCAAACGTCCCACCGGTAATCATAATCTCCCCACACTCGTAGCAGCAAATCGGACGTTACTTGTGCAACGGCGGTGAAGATTCGAATATTATGGTTGGCTAAATTTTTTGGTAGGAGAGGAACGTACACAGGGTCTTTAATGAAACACCAGAGAAAGAAACCCAATGATGTCAAGTCTGGGGAGCGAAGTGGCCTTGCTATTGGCCCATCACGGCCAATAAATCGACGAGATGAGCGATTATCGACGAATCCTCATAATTCTTTGAAGGAATGAGGTGGTGCACCGTCTTGCTCGTAGTAAACCATCCCATCCCGGTCATTTTTATCGATCTGTAAAATTAAAAAGTTTTCGATCATATTCAGATGCCAAGACAGAGAGCGACCACTTTCCCCGCGAGTGAAACTAGTCACATTTATTGTGCACCGTGCTGACGCTCCTGGTGGTGGTAAGGGGTACTGATGCACTTCGTGAATAAAACTTGAGATTGTTTTCTACAACATGACACATCTACCGAATATGTAAGGTACCTCAATAAATTTCTATATTTTTCCAAAGTTGTAAAGTTCTTTTTGGTATTAGTTAAAAACAGTCTTGGTTGCAATTTTATTTTTTTTATTTTTCAACGACGCGTTTCGCCTTATTTAGGCATCTTCAGGTTATCTTTTCTAGATGGACGGGAGAGGCACCAAGATCTGCATAACGCGTTCCGGTTTACAGGAACCAGTTGAAAAATAAAAGAACTAAAATTGCAACCAAGGCTGTTTTTAACCAATACTGTTAAGCACTGGTTTGCTGTTATGCCACATATGAACTGGAAGAGTTCTTTTTGGCTCATCCTGTATCATCGAGAATATACTCTATCGTTTGTACCTAACTAAATACTGTAAACTTACAGTGAATTTGTCGTCTGTTACGATACCATATAGTGTGTGAGCACTGTGGTAACTTGTTTACTTCACTAATCTGAGTCATCAGAGTGATCCAACAAAAGGATTGTTTGTCGTACTGTCAGTGGTAGTATTAAACCTAAGTAAAGCGGAAATGATGCTGTTGATACGACCAGCTTGCTTCCATCTTTCGGCGATTGCGAATATGGACCGAAGACGGACAAAAGGAGCACCACAACTCCGTCTGGGGAAGGGAAGAGCTTATTGTTTGTGGAGGACAAAAGCCACGGCAGACGTCTTGTAGATGTCGAGGACGCCGTCGTCGGTTTGCGCGCGTTGCGGTGGCACGGCGTGGGTGGCTGGAGGGCGAGCAGACGGGAAAGAGGGGCAAATATGTTTGTGGGTGGTGGTGGGGAGGGGGGGATGAGGATGGGGGTAGGGGCGGGGGGGGGGGGGTTACGCTGAGGGCCGGGCTCTGTTGACGCGGTGTTTGCACTAAGTTGGCCGCGGCAGCGCCGGCCCGGCGGGCGGGCGAGCTTCCGCGCCGCTCGGACTTTGAGCGTGTTTACACGGGGCGCGCGCCAAGCCGGCGGCAGGGTAAATAGTTAAAATATCTGCAGAACGGGACTTGACCGCCTGGCCGCCAGTGCGCACCACCCGAGACCCGCGGACGTTTGTTAACTCGCCAGGAAAAAAAAAGGGTGCAGGGAGGGAGCAGGAAGGGGAGGGGGAGGGTGGGAGGGTATGACGGGTGTGGGCAGCGCCGAACTGCTGCCTTTTGTGTTTTTATTTACCCCAGAAATATGAAGAAAGCCCGGCATCGAGCTGTTGCCTTCTGAGGCTTTTCCGAAGAGCACACGGATGGCAGAAGGCAAACGAAAGAATAAATAGAAGAAGCCGTCCAGTCTTTTCGTGCGTTTCCGTATGTTTGAGTAACTGATAAGCCCCGGTTGCGGAGAGGCCATGTCGCAATAAACGAGACCCATGTTCGCCGATAATATAGCTAACAATAAACAATATTTATAAGGCAGCTTCGTGAGACAGCATGGACAGTTTTAAACCGTGTCATCTATTGGAAATAGAAGAGTAAGTGATGCTGATATCGAAACCGCCTCGCCGATTAACGATAGTGGCAAGTGTGCCATCAGCCTGAATGTGGTTTTTAGGCGGTTTTCCACATCCACGTTGGTAAATACCAGACTGGCTCCCATGTGCCAGCTGAGATACACAATGTACAAACACTCTGAAATTTGACTCTGTTATTACGTTAGGCCCTTTGGGAGGGGTGACCTGGCAGTACCTTTCAGATGCCTTTGGGTGTTGGGACACCATCCTAATGAAAGCATTTTTAAGTGTATGGTAGCTTCCCCGCAAAACTGTAAAACCATAACAGCACCGACCTGACATTATGTGGATAAAGGACATCAGCGTGGAAGGATTTCGTTTGAGTAGGAGGAGCCTGCCTTCCTGAAAGGTCAGTATATATCTCACCTGAAGGACCCACACATTCGTTAATGTTAGAAGAATTGCGCTAACAGCTGGTAAAACAGTATGACCAGCCCTCTTAATGGACGTTTGAGGGACTTCGGATTTAGAGCTCAGATGGATAGTGCGTCTGTCATGCAAGCAGGAGATCCCGGGTTCGCCCGCAGCTCGTGGTCGTGCGGTAGCGGTCTCGCTTCCCACGCCTGGGTTCCCGGGTTCGATTCCCGGCGGGGCCAGGGATTTTCTCTGCCTCGTGATGACTGGGTGTTGTGTGCTGTCCTTAGGTTACTTGGGTTTAAGTAGTTCTTAGTTCTAGGGGACTGATGACCATAGATGTTAAGTCCCATAGTGCTCAGAGCCATTTTGATCCCGGGTTCGAGTGCCGGTCGGAGCACACATTTTCAGCTGTCCCCATCGAGGTAAATCAACAACACCTGTCAGCAGCTGAGGGTTTCAATTAATTATCATTCATTCTAGAGAAGCTGCACGGTTATCAGTGGTATCTCTTCTTTCGAGAACATTTACTATCTTCATATTTCACCATCGAGTTCAGAACAGAGCAGCTTTAAATACACTAATATACTGAGCAAAATTGTTTCTGACGAGGGCAAAGTGGATACCGAAATTTATCATCTGAAGTATGTGTTCTGAAAGAACAGCTGTGGGTTATGTGATATGAAGTCAGCTTTCTTCATGGAAAGGAAACGTGATGAGCCACCGATTTCATTTCTGCGGCGCTACATCCAGCGTAATAGGTAGAGTCCTGGGAAGACGAAGTGTAAGATGTATTTTCCGACCTCGTAAGGAGATGAAGATGCTGCGCCCTCTAAGGACAGTCATGGTATCAGGTTTCCTGGGATTTATAAAATCCCTTGAGACTGCGGAAGCAATTACATTGGTCAGTCCATCATGCCGTTCCGGACCGCCATGTAGAACACCAATGGCATGTTAAAAATTGAAAATTGGAAAAATCTGCGGTTGCTGAGCTCAAGTTCTCAAACATAAACAAAACATTGTTTGGACGAAACAAGAATGATGTCTCAGGCTCCTTCACACTGGGATTCTCTAATTAAGGAGGCTGCATAAGTAGAAATGCACGAGTAGAGCTTCAACTGCGACAGTGGTGAATGGAAACGAGCTCTCGATGCTGAGAAGAGCCAGAGATACTCGTCGAAATTTTGTTTTTCGCTATGACGGGAGCAGTGGCGCCTCTATCGTAGATGTCGACACCATCTGCGACAGCACTACGTAATTACCGGCCTATCACAAGCCGCATATGTGCAAAAGCCACGACTGCAGCAGTTTTCACAGTCAGTTGCCCCTGAGGAAGGCGATGGAGGTAATAGTTGAAAGATCGAGGTTTTACTCTGAACTGACGCCCCAAAAATCCGAGAACGTTTTATACAAAATCATAATTACTTTTCTTTTATTGTTGTTGACTGAATGACCAATGTGCTTTACCTTTGTGTTTCGATTTCTTTAGAGCAATAGCAGTTATGTTACCCAGAGTATCTGTCGTCTTGCTTGTACAGGGATGTTATAGCCAATTTCCTGTTTAGTGAGTGAAAAATGACAAAACGAGGCTAACAATCTCAGTAAACAGAAAAATAATTGTATTTACTTTATCCCTAGTTTATGTGGAAATACGAAGCTGCATGTGTTAATCATAAAGAAATTACTGTAGAGCATAGCGTTAGAAGTTAATTTTCTTTCTGACAATAATGAGTGTGGCCGATCTAGTGCCATCCAGACAAAAGCACTATCTTAGTAAGGCATCAGTCCCTTTCTTAAACTTTTTGTTATAATAAGTTTCCTTTAATTTGCGTCTATGGTCACAATCTTTTCTGTTTAACAGATTACCGGTTTCGGTCTTTAATGACCATCATTAGATCTGCAGCAAAAGCGGGAAAAATATAAATACACCCGCAAACTGTATACAGCTTAAGAACAATACATAGAGCATATTGAAAAGTACTACTGACAAAATTTACATTTGTGCGCTTTAAATGTGAAGAGGCATACCTGTCTCATAAAAACAAAGTCCTAATGCACTGCAGCCATAGTGGCATAGTCAACTGTTAAATGCGGAATCAGTACCAGCATCGTCAAATACATATAAATCACATCACATGCACGAGTCATGTTGTCAGTAAAACTACTGTTTAAAACAAGCTGCCGTACAGTAGCCATAAGATGTTTGTGTAGTAGGTTGACCAGATGTCGCTAATGTCAGCATACACTAGTTTTCAATAATTAATTGAAACAGCGAATATAAAAGGGGGATACAATAGTTAAAGTCTGTAATAAGCTTATAAAGTATAAAAAGTGTTACAGTAATAAAAAGCAATAAAAAGAAGAACACGACAAAAGTAATATTGTTAAAAGACGAAGAGTTAAAAAACAATGGTTGACATATGCTCTAGTGCCAATATTCTAGGCAATGACATAAGTATTAAACACCGTTGATATTGCACCGGGTAATATAAACAACATAAAACAAATCGCTAAAGGAGCCACAAATGAAAGGAAATATAGTTCTGCACATAATCAGCGCCCTCTGTTAGCGCTAACTCTAGAATTCCGCACAGGCGGGAAGTGGTTGGAGGAACGTGACCGGCAGAGGGCCCCTCGTACACTGCGGTACTTCGTTGCAAAGAAAAGAATGATAAAATTCCATAACAGTGGACGATCTACATTATCTTATTAATGCAGTCTTGTTATAATTCACGAAACAAGACGAGTAGGACTGGTGATAATGTTCTACTGTAATGCTATGAAAGGTGCCTGTAAATTTACACTGATTTCCTTTCCGTTAAAAAGTTTTCCCAATTATATTCTTACGCGCACTGCGTAGTCGTCGAAATGGTTCCAATGGCTCTGAGCACTATGCGACTTAACTTCTGAGGTCATCAGTCCCCTAGAACTTAGAACTATTTAAACCTAACTAACCTAAGGACATCACAAACATCCATGCCTGAGGCAGGATTCGAACCTGCGACTGTAGCGGTCGCGTGGTTCCAACCTGTAGCGCCTAGAACCTCTCGGCCACGCCGGCCGGCGTAGTCGTCGAGTTTCTTCAAATTCCTAGGCTAATTGACCGGATGTGTGACATTCATCTACAGAGCCCGATCAGTTACTGTGATTACTTTTTCACCCACAAATTTGACGCCACAATTACTGCTGCAGTGAGACACACAATGAAACCGTGAGAACGCGTGCTGCGATAACCTTTACGTAACGCTCTGGTAAACCTTAATGGACGCAGGTCATTAGCTGGCTTAATGCGTATCCACTGTGCAGTAACTAAAGACGGTATGTGCCGAGGTTCAGATTAGCGACGCCTGTGTCGCGCACGGAATAACGTGGGATGTTGAGGTGGCTGTCGTGCAATATTCAGCACCACAGTTTAGTCATGCACGCCACCTTCACCGGCTGCCCCATTAAGTAACTTCAAAGCTCGGCTTTCAAGGAGCCGCTTATACGCTACTGAGGTATTTAAAGAAGACTTTTGGTGCTACACTGCTGCCCTGACTTCACTGGTTTCAGAATATCTTAAAACTTAAAATTTCTGATAAAGGGGATAAGACTTGCGTTTTTAAGGTTGCTAAATTGAGACGTATTAAAACTAAGGTCCTTCTGAGAGAAGCAAAAAGGGAGTTCTTATAATGGGTGAACCCAATACCATACACAAAATTTCCGAGGTTGGTTACTGTCTTTCTTTCAGGTTTTTCTATTTTAAACTTCATGAGTAGATATTGTCGCGGTATTAAAACTTAAAGAGTCTGGCATCAGCATGGCCGAATGTTGGCAGAATTATGACAAGAGTAAAAATGTCAATCGCAGTGAATGGTTGGTGAACGAATAAGAACGTCGGCATTTCATGCATGTAAAAGTTCTAGGGTGGCCGACAAATTATTCTGTGGTACAAGATGATCGGACGTACTGCCAACTGGGATTCCCACTGACCCATCCCAGCCAACTGTGACATCGGAAATGGAAGGAGTTCTGTTGCGGCATGCCTTGCTCTTAAGAGCAGCGAATGAGAACTGACGATAAATTACTTGAGAAAGCCAAAAAGATGGATTTACATAAGGCCACAAATATGCTTGCAGGTTCACACACTTATGTGTGCATGTCTACTGCTCAGAATGCTTTGTGTCTGACATGCTCCGTGTTGCGGGTACGAAGGTGATAATGTGATGTAATTCTTAATTTTGGTGTGACCTTGTGATTGGTTAGAGACAGACAAGAGCTAGTACTCGCAGGCGGGCCAACACACACACACACACATCCACACACACACACACACACACACACACACACACACACACAAACTTGCAATCGTATCCACTCTAGTGACATCCGGCACATTATTAGTTGCACATGCTTATTCACTGTTCACTGCATTTACTTTCACATTCAGATTTATAGTTTCTCCACTGCCGTGATCGTATCTTGTAGGTTGACGGGGATTTGTCACAGATGTCTTGCAAAACGGCAAATACAAAGTTGTCTGTTATTGTCCGCTACATATTCAATTTAATCTAATTCGTATTGTCTGATTCAGTTACGAAATTCGTTTCTAGGTATAGCAGCAACAATTGACGCGATCGGGAACCCAGCATTATCGATGTTATTTCTGTTGTTGTTGAATCAGTGCAGGTAATCGGGATGTTGGTCATCTTTTAAATATTCATGTAGAGATGCAGGTCGGCTAATATTAGGAAAAATTAAGTGTCAAAATCTTGTACATGGCTGCACGTTCAGAAACCGTTAATAGTTGCAATTGAAAGAAAAGCAGCCCTCGGTCACTATTTTTAACAAATTAACCTGGTTTAAACACTGCTAAGAGTGTCTTCTTCAGAATTTATAGAATATAGACCATTCTTTGTTTTAAATTCTGAAGAAGACAGTCTTAGCAGTGTTGAAACCATGTTAATGTGTTAAAAATAGTGACCGAGGGTTGTTTTTCTTTCAATTGTAAGTGTCCTCCTCAGTTTAGTAGTCGACATTTGTTTCCTATTCTGTACTCACTTATTTTCTTTAGTTTTGCTGCGTCCCCTTTTTGGAGGCAGTGCGCAGTTGACCGTCAACTGAATATAATTAGATAGATCCCCGGAAACGTAACGGCTGCTGTCGTGTCGATAGCTCCTCTGAGATTAAGGACACAGAAAACCAATGATCATAATATCAAAATAAAATGATAAAAAGCATATAGCGTAATTTCCTTCATGTTACATCTAATAAGCCCTCAGTTTAAATTAAAAAACGAGCTCTGTGTGGACATAAGAACCACAGATGTATAGCGACAGAAGTATATCTTCGTATGTAAATCAATCGGAGACCTTTGGAAAAAAGGTAAAGAATAAACTGGAAACATTTGAAATCTCGTGCTATTAAAGGATATTAAAAAGTATGTGAACAGATCAAATACGAAACAGAGAAGTACAAGGGGCGGCCAGTAAGTAACGGAACACGTTATTTACTGAAAGCTGGTTGGTTTTATCCAAGATTCCAATACATCATATTATTCCCCATACTTACAAAACCCTGTTTTTCAACATGTCTCCGTTCAATGCAGCCGCCTTAAGCCACTTTACTAGGAAGGCCCGTACGCCTCATGGTATCTCGAATGAGAGTGTCCTCACGTTCCTACCTCCCAAGATTCACAGCTGTCTGCGGCCAGCGCTCAGGAGATCGGAAATATTTGCGCGACCTTGTCGCGGTAATGACAGAAGTCTTGCCCAACGACTCACCCTGCTTTTGCTCACTGTCAGATCTCCGCAGCCATTCTGCAAGTGCCAATGAATATCTGCGATGCTCTGGTTTTCCGCAATTCAGTGACAGCTCTCTGCTTGAAACGCACGTCCGTTACAGACGCCATTTTGAAGTGCGGCTACCTGTCTGAACTTGATGAAACTATAAGAGCTGAAGCGGGAACATTCCAAATTGTCCCACATCAAACTCTGCGCTTTTTCAACTGGAAATGGCCGAGAAAAAATGTTTTGCATTTGTTATCGTTAGAATTACTTATTCTTAGCATTAATTGTTGTTACAAAAAATAAAAATACCGTCAACAAAATAAGAGGCAGTTCAAAGGGATTTCTCTCACGAATAAATATGGCAATCAAATGAGTATTACAGTGGAATTATTACTTGTACTGGATAAACAAAGCTCGAAACACCGTAAACCGATTATCCAAAGTAATGACTGTGGTATACACACAAAAAATAAAATATTAACATCAGATTAGAAGGAAATTAGGTACGGCATCGAACTTGTCGAAAGACCGATATCTTTAAAAGAATGTAATGTGAAAAACTGTTCTGAATCAATCTTAAAATAGTTTCATTTTTTATTTTTATTACTTTCGGAACCGACCATAATGTCTAACACAACTCAGGTTTAAGCTTCAGAAATTTCCTGAAAGACACTCCACACTTCAACTCAGTTCTCGATGACGCTCACCAGTAATCATAGAGGGGCAAATGCTTTGCGAAACAGCACGAATTTCATCAGCAAAATTGAAGTCAGTCACCAATATTTACACTCGCCTCGAGGAGATGCACAGGAGGCACACGAGAACGTATCAGTGTTTACAGTCATGAGACTAGCGTTTGTATTGAGTTAAATTTAGGTTGTGTTATGTATCCACAACGAGAGGCTCAAACTCTCTCCCGTCTCCGAATTGAGTTCTAGGTATGAAATTTCTCTGCCTAAGGCCCAAACATGACGTAGTTACCACCTAACGTTGTAACCAACACCCTTTGGAAGTCTGTGTTCCAGTGTTCAATTCTCTCAAAAAATTAATTTCTGACTACAGCGAATGGAAGGCGTACTTACTCTACTTGTGATATTAGCTCAGCGATTCCTTGTCACTCTGACATGAATTTGCCACGTCAGAACTGAGCAATATGTACTCACACAGACGACACGCGGTAACAGCTAAAGTTTTTAAGCCATGGAACCTTACCCTCCAAACTCACAACCAGGTGTATAATTAGGTTACCCCTATGTAAAGCGTCTTCTTCCACTGATGCATGAAAACGATCGCCATTTATCATCTGACTGGTAAATCTGGTTTGTCTTAAAAACATCACGAAATCACTGCACCTGGAATTTTGACTCTTAATCCACATGGCCCGCTTTGTGATATATTAAGAAATGGAATTGTGCGTGTAGTGTCTCCAGTTACTAATCTGCTATGACTTTGGTTGAATAAGCAAGCAAGATAAATAGAATGTACTCGTAATACTAAAGGTAGCTGCAGATGTAGGTTGTGTGTTCCCATTTGAAAGACGTTTATTAATAAAATCTCTGATATCCGAATCTGTTGCAGCGCCCACAAATGTATCGATAAATCGTCACTTGTAGACAACTTATTTTTGTTTTTGAAGGGGGTGCGACTTGAGCGAACCACAAGTTCCCGTTTTTCTTTATTCGCCAGAGATGTTTCACTGAAGTTTCAGCATTACAGTGGCTTTTATGTTGTTTTCCTATAAAACAAGAAAGATACTTTTTACTACTGGTACACATATATATTTGAGTTTTTAAAGACATTATTTTCAAATTGTATTTACTTTGCCATTTGAGCAGCAAAATAACTCACGACAATCTAAATAGACAGGATTTAAAAAGCAAATGGGGAACAGCAAGGAAACGGTATCTGAAGAACAAGAATTTTATAACTACGAATACAAATTTTTAGGAAGTTTCTCCTGAAGGTATTGGTCTTGTACTGAAGTGAAACACAGGTGACAGAAAATGCAGGCACGAAGGGAATAGAAGCTTCTGAAATGTGGTGCCACAAAAAAGTGCGGAAGTTAGATGTGTGGACACTATGATGAAATACTGAATTGAATTGGAGGGAAAATAAATTTAGATACAATTTGACTAAAAGATGGTATCGGTTGATAGAAAACATTGTAAGGCATTGGAGAGCCGGATCACTGATAATGGAGGGAAACTTGCGAATAACAATTATGGGTAGTGGGTTGCAGTAGTTCTGCAGAAGCAAAGAGGCTTGCAAAAGACAAATTAGTGTGGAGAGCTGCATCAAGCTGGACTTCAGACTGGAGACGATAAATTTCTGTCGAGTAATATATATATCGTACAGAACAGTGTTGACACAATAACGTGGCGTTAAAACACATAGCACTCTCGACTGTCTACGCAAAGCACTGGTGGAGAATGTGATTTCACACTCGCTTCTCCTCAAATTTACACTTCACTGTGGACTGTATGTCCGCCTGTGCTCTTGTGTACACGTCGTTGGTTTACTTTATTATTAATAAAGAGGGCTTTGTGGAAAAAATCTGAATAATTTGAATACTTCCTGCCCTTACTGTGTAGGAAATAATGGTGAATTATGTACCGGCTCTCGAAATGAGTATTGCTGTTTATATAGCACATATTACATTTAACTTACAATTGCAAATAATATAACAACTGAAAGAACAATTCAAGTTATTCTCTTTGTGTACCTTAGCACATGCACCGTTCCTATGCCTTCTGGTAGAAAGCGCTAGTAGTAATGATGGCGACTAGCGAAAAGAAATTTTTTTGTTTTTTACAGTTTACAGGAACTGAAACTGTTGTTGCAGTACAGTGTGTTCCACATTAAGTTCCATTGAAATACTGCAAACGATAATAGCATCTGTAAAAGATATCATAAATTTGAAGTCACTGTCTGTCTTTCCGAAGGAAAGAGTACAAGACGACCAACAGTGACTGGAGAAAGTGTGGAAGGATATGATAAATAAATCAAGACCTTAAGCTGTCGACAGACGTTGATATACATCAACGGGGACACTTGAAAATGAGTACCCCGACCGCGACTCGAACCGGGGATCGCCGGCCGGAGTGGCCGAGCGGTTAAAGGCGCTACAGTCTGGAACCGCACGACCGCTACGGTCGCAGGTTCGAATCCTGCCTCGGGTATGGATGTGTGTGATGTCCTTAGGTTAGTTAGGTTTAATTAGTTCTAAGTTCTAGGGGACTTATGACCACAGCAGTTGAGTCCCATAGTGCTCAGAGCCATTTTTGAACCGGGGATCTCCTGCTTACATGGCAAACGCTCTATCCATCTGAACCACCGAGGGCACAGGGGATAGTGCGACTGCAGGGATTTATTCCTTGTGCACTCCCCATGATACCCACATTCCCATCTCAATGTCCAACACTACATTCGTAGTGCCCCCGTCCATTACACTCGTCACTCGCGACAGACAATCATATCGAGTCCCGTAAGAGTTCGGGCAATGCGTGTGCATCCAGCACAGAAGAAGGTCAATGGCAGGTAAATGTAAATGTCGTGCGACTAGGGCCTCCCATCGGGTAGACCGTTCGCCGGTTGGAAGTATTTCGATTTGACGCCACTTCGGCGATTTGCGCATCGATGGGGATGAAATGATGATGATCAGGACAACACAACACCCAGTCCCTGCTCAGAGAAAACCTCCGACCCAGCTGGGAATCGAACCCGGGCCCTTAGGATTGACATTCTGTCGCGCTGACCACTCAGCTACTGGGGGGGGGGGGGGGGGGGGGGAACAATTGCTGTTTAGCCTTAACTCTATGAAATTGGTATATGTGCTTTCGGACCTTTTCCGAAAGAACACATACCATCCTCATGAAGTGTAGAACGAGTGAGTGTGTCTTTCACGCGTAGCTCCAAGTAATCAATTCGGAAGGCTAGTCGTGAACTATCTGTTCCAGTGAAATCGTTTGAGTGGAGACTTTTTAGGAGACGACCAACTTCGTCCTTATCGTTTGCAGTTTTTACAAGCTCTGAAGCTTACAGACTGGGGTTTACGTGCCATATTTGCAAACGAAATATTGTTGCACGGCGATGAGGATTTTCTGGATCGCGTTGTCTTCACTGCTGAGACCACAATTTGAACTCAGTGAGAATGGGAACACACATAACGTTCGCATCTGGGAGTCAGCAAAATCCCACGAGATGCCACAGTTGCAGAATGGTGTAAATTAGATTTCTCTTTTTGTGCCGTATCGCGGCGGCCTTCCTCTTTCTGTGAAGCAACTACAACTTGTATTTCCTGTCTGAACGAGCTAGGACTCATATGGAAGAAGCTGAACCACGGAACTTTATCTGACAGCAAGTTGGGGCACAGTATCACTGGCATTACTCAGTACGCCACTGGTTTAACGACGTTGTACCCAATCGCCGGATTAACCGCAAAGGGCCGGATAACAGAGCTTATATCGCACTGTCTTCACGTTCACCCTGTCTCAAGCCATGCACTTCTTACCTCGGGGGATTCGTAAAGGATCATGTGTATGTGCCTCTGCTACCATCCGATTCCGACTTAGGAAACGGAATAGAAACAATTATTGCAATAATTGCTCGAGACACACTGATCAGGGTTTCGGAAGAACTCGCCTGTGGATACGATCTGTGCCTTGTGACGAAACGTTGTTACATTGAAGACTTAAAAAATGTTGGATTCGTTCTTTCAGTTTTTTTTTATAACTTTAAGTTGAATTTAATAATACTACCGTCTTAATACTCCTGTATTCGTTTTGAAACACCCGGTATTACTATTGGTGACTTAAATTTGAATTCTGTTGGTGGCCTACTGAATTTTGCAGCACTAGATGAATCTTTGGCACATCTTTCTGCAATGTCATGTGGTTTACCAACACTAGATGAATCTGTGGAACATCTTTCTACAACCTCATGCGGCTTAAAAACCAGAAAATTATGTGGAAACTAGCTTAGCGCCCGCTACTTTGTTTGCTTGGATTGTATGGCCTGCACAGACTTTTTCGTTTTTCCTTAACCGAATTCTTATGTTTAGAGACTGCAATATCATCCAAATTTTTCACGTTAATTAAGGCCGCAGAAGCAAGGTCTTCTCAGGAAGTCGGAGGCCTTTTTTAATTCTGCCATAGAAATTTTCATCTCCTAACACAATTTCTTTAGAAGTCAATTTTCATAGATTAGCTTTAAAAATGTTTTAGTAGTTCTTTAATAATGATTTATTTTCGAAATGAATTTTCATTCACCTTTTTATCCCCCTTAGTGGTTTAATTTCCAAAAATGCTTAAGTGTGTATTTTTTATTTCTAACCGAGAAAGTAAACACTAATTTCCGTAGTTCAAATTGAAAATTGCCTTAATCGCGACATATTTTCAAAAAAACTTTCAGCCCATAAACCTTCGTTTAGGGAGGGAATTTTCTAAAATCTTTTACTAAATGACACCTACACTGTGAGATTATTCTTTGTTTTTTTGTTTTTTCAGTCTTCAGTCTTCTGACGGGTTTGATGCGGCCCACCACGAATTCCTTTCGTGTGCCAACCTCTTCATCCCAGAGTAGCACTTGCAAAGTAGCACTTGCAACCTACGTCCGCAATAAGTTGTTGGATATATTCCAATTTCTGTCTTCAGTGTTTTCCACATATTCCTTTTCTTTTCTGCGCAGAACAACCTCATTCCTCACCTAATTAGTCCACCTAATTTTCAACATTCGTCCTCAGTACCACATCTCAAATGTTTCGATTCTCTTCTGTTCTGGTTTTCCCACAGTCCATGTACATTCTCAGAAATTTTTTCCTCAAATTAAGATATATGTTTGATACTAACAGGCATCTCTTGGCCAGGAATGCTCTTTTGCCATTGCTGGCCTGCTTTTGATGTCCTCCTTGCTCCGTTTATCACTGGTTATTTCGCTGCCTAGGTAGCAGAATTCCTTAACTTCATCTATTTCGTAACCATCAATCCTGATGGTAAGTTTCTACCTGTCCTCATTTCTGTTACTACTCAATACCTCCGTCTTTATTCTTATGGGGTGGCTGGTTCATAACAAGAAATACGAAATATTGTTCGCTGTCTTCTGCAGACTATTTTTGGGGTCAGCCAGAAAGCGATGGAGAGCATGCGGACCATAGTTTCCAGTCTTTAAGTCCACATTCTCCTTTCGTTCACTGAAAGAAATGTTTCTACTCGCTGTTTACTAAGCGGGATCAGGAACTATGATTATAAATAAAAGTTTCGAGTTCTAACTGATTCAATTACATTTAACAAAATTTCACACGCAAAACGCAGTTATATTTATGATAATAATAATAATAATAAATAATAATAATAACAATAATAATGTCTCAGTCATAAACAAAACTATGAGCATTTCAGAAGCAACCTCTACGGTAAGTTCCCAATAAATTGTCTTTCACCCCGAATTCTAGTAATCTAATTGCTCGCCACAAACTTGGAAAATAATCTCAGCATTTGCCACGCAGTTTTGGTATCATTAAGGGCGGCACACAAACAGTTACTTCCGCGAAGTCTAAGGGATCCAGGACGGTTTACAGTCCTCGCGAGTTCACTTCCTATTTGTACGGAATCATCCGTTTAGTTGCAGTTTGGCTGTGACTTCTGGCGAGGCATCGCCTAAACCAGCGTTTGATTGACGAGGACCCATTGATAGTTGGCTGCGAATGAAGATACCACTGCCTTTCAGGCCGTATTCATATATGGACGCAGCGGACGGCCGAAGGGAACACCTGCCGTCATCCGCTCTATGCCCAAGTGCAGGACCTAGATGCCCACTTTCGAGGACATGTATTATTCAATAGCTCGGCCATGACTGAATTCAGAATCTGGGTAATTTTTGGATGAATCGAGTTAAGTAGGCTATAATCACAGAAGCACTTTTAGCTCGCCTACATATAAACTTCGCCGTCTGGAACGTTTAGAACGAAACTGACCGTAGGACATGACCTCTGAACTACAATGTTAAGAGAACCTTATATCGATTGTTATTTACATCGAAGTTTTGAAACTCGTTATACCTTCATTATTTAACGTGTGTAATGGCATGCTGTAATCAGAATTTTCTAGCATTAGCATAACAGATACTTAATGCACTACGGTTCCAAATTTAGTTTTCAGTAAATTACTTGACAACTATCCGAGGTAGCTTAATGGGGTCACATAGTTATGGTTTTCATATCTGATTAACGCTTCATACCAATTTTCATCTCTGTAAGTCTGCTATTTAGCGCCTCCTATTTTCCTGTAAAAACATGGATCCTGAACAAAATTTTGTTCCGATCAAATTGAAACTTATAACAGTTAATTTTGACATAAATTTGCACATTATGACCGATTTTTGACTTCTATATTATTTATCCCCACTTTTTTTAAGCACGTATTTAGGGAAACATATTCATCTTATCACTCTGAGATTTAACTATGTGAACATTAATATACTGAAGCATATGTTGACAAAAGTTTGAAGTTTGGAAACGCTTCATTAATTTTTAATTTCATTCTTGTGTACTACGTACAGGCGCTTGATGATGACATGGCGCTAGTAGCAGTGAACTGGGGTACGTTGTGGCATTACATGATGCTGTAGTATACAGAGAAGTTGTAGCATTAGAAAATTGCAGCGAAATGCAGGAAGATCTGCAGCGGATAGCACTTGGTACAGGGAGTGGCAATTGACCATTAACACAGACAAATGTAATGTATTGCGAATACATAGAAAGAAGGATCCTTTGTTGTATGATTATATGATAGCGGGACAAACACTGGTAGCAAATACTTCTGTAAAATATGAGGGAGTATGCGTACGGAACGATTTGAAGTGGAATGATCATATAAAATTAATTGTTGGTAAGGCGGTTGCCGTCCGCAGCTCGTGGTTGTGGGGTAGATTTCTCGCTTCCCACTCCCGGGTTCCCGGGTTCGATTCCCGGCGGGGTCAGGGATTTTCTCTACCTCGTGATGACTGGGTGTTGTTTGCTGTCCTTAGGTTAGTTAGGTTTAAGTAGTTCTAAGTTCTAGGGGACTGATGACCATAGCTGTTAAGTCCCATAGTGCTCAGAGCCATTTGAACCAAGGCGGGTGCCAGGTTGAGATTCAATGGGAGAGTCCATCAACAAAGAAGGTGGCTTACATAATGCTCGTTCGACCTATACTTGAGTATTTGCTCATCAGTGTGGGATCCGTACCAGGTAGAGTTGACAGAGGAGATAGAGAAGATCCAAAGAAGACGGGCGCGTTTCGTCACAGGGTTATTTGGGAAGCGTGATAGCGTTACGGAGAGTTTAGCAAACTCAAGTGGCAGACTCTGCAAGAGAGGTGCTCTGCATCGCGGTGTAGTTTGCTGTCCAGGTTTCGAGAGGGTGCGTTTCTGGATGAGGTATCGAATATATTGCTTCCCCCTACTTATACCTCCCGAGGAGATCAAGAATGTAAGACCAGAGAGATTCGAGAGCGCACGGAGGCTTTCCGGCAGTCGTTCTTTCCGCGAACCATACGCGACTGGAACAGGAAAGGGAGACAATGATAGTGGCACGTAAAGTGCCCTCCGCAACACACGTTGGGTGGCTTGCGGAGTATAAATGTAGATGTAGATGCACGATCGTCTCTATATCTCTCAAATGGTATAGCACTTGTTTCGCCCCGTACTCATTAGACTCTTCATTCCATTCAGCAGATCGTAATTCCTCTTCACATTCACTCAGGATAGCAGTGTCATCAGCGTTTCGTATCACTGATATAATTTCACCTTGAATTTTAATTCCACAAGCGAACCTGTCTTTTATTTCCATCATTGCTACTTCCATGTACAGATTGAAAAGAAAGGGTGAAAGATTGCATCCTCGTCTTATACCCTTTTTAATCTGAGCACTTCGTTCTTGGTCGTCCACTCTAATTATTTCATTTTTGCTCTCCCATAAATTATATATAACCCGTCTCTCCCTGTAGTTTACCCCTATTTTTCTCAATTTTCGAAACTCTTACCTATTTTACATTATCGAACGCTCCTTCCAGGTCGACAAACCCTACGAACGTGTCTGGATGTTTCTTTAGTATTGCTTCCAGCATGAACCGAAACAGCAGAATTGCCTCTCTAGTGCCACTAAAGCCAAACTGATCACCATCTAACATATCCTCAATTTCCTTTTCCATTGTTCTGTACATAATTCTTGTAAGCATGTTGGATGCAAAACCTGTTAAGTAGATTGTGCGATAATTCTCGCACTTCTCGGCTTTTGCAGTCTTCTGAATTGTGTGGATGATATTGTAAGTGGCGTGAATATAAGTAGCGTGAATAAAAGGACGCTATGTGCAAGAAGCATGAAGCGCCCTTCGAATGTATCCTGATAGCTAAAAGAGCCACGCGCACTTTGAATAAGAAAATGCTACTTGACACTGAAATCAATATAAAAGATAGGGTCGCCACCGACTCTAGCCACACGACACGAAGAGGTAGCACTGAGTCGGAAAATTACTTAATTTATTAATAAGAAAAACTCACAAAAGAACATTCATTGTAAAGTCATTGATAATGAATGGGATGTAGTTATTAATATGATCCAGGCATTCTTCCCGTGAATCAAATATTGAGTAAAGTAAAGAGGTCGTGAACACCATGCGTAAGTGCAGCCTGCAGCAAGATTCGTGAAAACACGATCTATTCCAGAGCATTTGTTTCAGATAAGAAAAAAAGGGACACTAATCAGTACACCTGTGCACATGGAAACGCTATAGGTGGGCCAACAAGGAAAACTATAATGTAACGGCGACGTAACATCGGTACACAAGATAAGATTGAAGGCAAAATTATTTATTCCTTAAAACATTGATGTAGTGCATCTATAGACTGCTGTTGCATGCTAACTATTTACAATTGTTTGTGAAATACTACACGCTTCATAACAGACTCGCGTGCCCACTCGGTCCGTGGAGACAATTGCTATGGACCGTGGCCAAATTTTAATCACATGAGACAAAGAAAATTCACAAATACACAAAAATTACCAAGTTCCGGAAAAGATTAGAAGCATACACACACAGTTGTAGGCACATAAACATTCACACTGAACCGAGGGCACTTCAACATATGCAACTCCTTTGTGCCGCGTTCCTCTCACGGATCAAAGCCAAGACTGCATTGGGAATCAAACTGAAAGTCTGCAAAAGCCTTGCATTCCCTGCTGCAACCCAGCAAGTAAATCTTTATAAGACGAAATTCGAGACCGAAAGCTAAAAGCTCCCCTCTCTATGTGAAAACGCGCCACGCGGTCAGTTCAACTCACCCTTCTTCGACTGGAGCACAGCTGTGTCCGCTTCCCGTACCGACGGCAGACTGCCTCCCGCTTCTCCAGCCTCTTCCACGCTCCGCGTGGACCGGAAAACCCCAGGATGCCATTTCCGCCACCAACCTAACGCAGGTGGATTTCTCCCAAGTAGCGGAAACCTCTTTGCCTACTTGACCACTACGAGAGTTGGCAATGAAAGGTGGCTACAGGACCCTTTCATCACCCCAAACGTCCCGGAGAAGACTGTGCCGCGAATTTTCTCGCCATGCTAGGAGATTCGCCAACAGTCTTCGAAACAAACATACCCTAACGAGTAACAATTGCAACAGTAAACAGCAGCACAAAGGAGTTGATTAATCTCTTATATCCAAGTGAGTTTTATCTGACCTTAGTTAATAATTGTGACCTCATGCGGTCCGCAAAGCAAACAGAACAAATTAAATTAAGCGTGACATACTACGCTAACATCATGTCATCTGACCTACTACGACCACAACCATGAGATATTATTTTAAAATTGCTTTAACCAACTATCAAAAGTTAACATAGAGACATAGGTGAACAGGTACATAATATATATAAACATATAAACAAATACCATGATGCAAAATCATTATCACGAACCAAAGCAGTATCATCTGGTGCTGACATATGTAAAAACATGCAAGTGAAAGTGCAAAATACAATATTCACAACAAATACAGTGATACAAAATCATTAATGAACCCAATGGTATGACAGCTGGTAAATAATCACCTATGGAAAATAAGACATGAGTACAAAAACACATCCAGAAATCAACTCGTTGACACGCTGCCATTTTTCAGTTTCGCCACATGGTTGTTTCACTGGGTATTCTCTTTAGGTGCTGGGGTGGGCGTCTCTTCTAAAGGCGACTTGGAGGATAAGCTACTAGGGGACCACAACACTGAACTGGGGAGTTCGCAGCGGCGTTGATTGTAACGTCCGTTGTAACCCAGGTTGTTCATCCTAGACAGCACCCCGCGACGTTGCCTCTTGCCCGTTTCCACCCTCTGCGTCCATACTGTGGGATGGTTCTGCGTTGCAGATTTGCAGGACATCGTCGCCTGTGGGCCCTGCCTCATCATCGAGAAGGCGGCTTGGCGGTCGTCGTCCGTGTGTTATGGAGGAATGTGTTTTACCGACACACGCCCCCGTCTCCTGTCGTGTCAATGGGGAGACACGCGCTCTTCTGCGTCGCATCGAGGTCGATGTAAACTCGTGCGGGTGTCGGGCTCGAGACCCGCTTATCACCTCTTTGCACCGTCTCAGCTGATGCGTCAGTGGTGGGACCCGCGTCCCTCCGGGCAGTGGGCGTTACCGCAGCAGCCGTCTGGACTAGCGGCGCTCAGGGATCGGCGGCCTCGCCTGGTGTGCGTCATACTTTCCCTTTCGCTTGTCAGATGACTAGCGCATGGGGTGGAACGCCGGCCATCAGCTGGCGCTGCCGTGGTGACACGCCTGCGGACTCCGGTGTGAGCCTGCGCCTGGGGGAAGACCAGCGTCCCCTCCCCTCTGACGGGGAAACAGCTGTGACCGCTCGCCGCATCACTGCTTCGCCGTTGATACCAGGGTTCGGCAACGCCTGCCGGTGGACCAAGCCCTGTGCTTTCTGATGCGGAGGCTCCCTAGGCGGCCTTGCACCCACTTAAGAACTGCGCTCACAGGGATCGTTACAAAATATCATGTGTACAAATTACCACAAAATCTTCGGAGTTTCTCACTCCTGATCAATACATGGAATAGTGCCCAAAATTAACTTGACAAAAAGGGCCTTCTTAACATTACTAATAAAAAAAACAATGAAGAAAATTAAATAACCAATATTCACACAAACAAAAAATCCTTTTTATAAAATATAGTTCCAGCATTACATCTGCTGTCAATCATTCAGGGTAGGTCTTGTACAAGGTTTGGTCAGGATTTGGATAGGATTTGGCGCCGCTGCTAGCTACAGACACAAAACTCTACCTGCTCCTAACTACGCTCTCACACACAATCTACACAGCTAGTAGTTGCCACCATCACCACATAGCCCGACTACAATTCCCACATATAAACAAAATATTCCTTTCAACACCAATACCCATATCGTTGCTCATTGACTGCTCCTCCAAGGTTTGCAGAACATGTTTGCTGATCTGTGAAAAATTTCCGAGACTTCTTTTCTATGGACATTGCATAATAAAAGTTATGATTAATGAGACACAGAAGGTTCATTCAAGTCACATCTGGAATGGTAAACGTTTCAACATCTATTCATCAGACTAATGCAAAAGGTCAGTGGGCATAAAAATGAAAATAAAAATCATCCTATCCTATTAGCAAACACATAAACACTTCGTCCTATAAGTACATAAAAAAATACTGTCAAAAGAAATCCATTGTCCAGGGCCATGAGTACCCAACTTACTGCTATCATAAGATACTCATAATGATTACACACTTACTCACCACATGTCCCCAGGGGTCCTCACCTACCGTCATGTTATTTTAGCTTGGAGGTAGTCGCATTGATTCTCTATTAAATATCAAGCTGCTTGAGTTTATAAGCTGTTTCCATATACATCTTCTGCGGTTTCACGTCCTGGTGTCCTCAACCGTACCTAGTAGTATGTGGCGGCAAGTTACACTTTCCAAATATCTTATAAGATGGCAACTCTGAAAATCAAACACTATTAATCTCCCTTCATACACAAGTCCTTCACCTACAAGTCACCAAGTTGCTTCATTAACATCGCAGTACATTTGAAAAAATCTCACTGAATCATGCTCACCTAAGGGGAATAAGAACAGTACAACTGTAATTTCTCAACAAGAATTACCTTACGACCATTGACTCGCCACGGCAACACACCCGATACCTTTTTAGTCATCAAAGAACGAAAGCCATCTTACTGTAATAGGAAACGCTTCATATGAGCCTCATAATCATTCACATTCAGATGTTTTGAAACTGCACAACACTACTCCTTTCTGCTGAGAAGAAGAAATAACTACACACATATTGGGGGACCCTTTACAATTTATAGAAAATATAAACTTTAATTTTAATCACACCAGAGTGAATCAAAACATTGGAAAATATACACTGTAATTTTACGAAACAGAGGCGACTGGGTTTACCACGGGCACACCAATACTGTGGCGCTCCCTCAACAAATCTTCCCTAATATCGTCTTCCTTTATTCAAATGCACATCAATATCATCAATAGCACCGGTCCTCATTAAGTTTGACGCCAACCGAGCCAGCCAACAGTCATTGATCCCTTTGATTAGAGGCATTTGTCGGATTGTGCCGCGGGTTTGCGGGACGAATTTCAACACCCACTGGCGGACCACCCGTACTGTTTACGGCACCCCTGTTGTTTCTTGTTCGATAATTATTCTGGGGTCGGTCACGACTACCGTTCCTAGGTCCGCTGTAATTGCGCCTAAATCTCTGCTCATTACTATATCTTCTAAACTCCCAGGGGTGTCTTTGATTTACTCTCGGCGAATGATGACGATTGGCATCGTTCGTTCTGCCCGCGTTCCGTGAGGAATCGCGACGCTGCCAACGCTCGCGCGCCCTGTAACTCTGAGGCGACCCGTTACGTCTGGAGTGCCACCTGTCTCTACGGCTGCGGCTTCGCTCGCGCGGCCGCTGCTCGAAGGCGCTCTGACCGTAATTCTGCGTGGTGCCATTCGCATCGCACTCAAGCTCTAAAAGGAAATTGCGAAACCCCTCTACGTCATCCTTACATCGTCCTGCAAGGATAACGTGCCGCAACTGCATTGGAAACTTTCCCAGACAAATACGAATAATTTCTGCAGGTCCATAAGGATCGTCAAGATGTTCATTCGCCTGCAGCATGTGCTCGAACATCTGCACAGGGCTGGAGAATTTTGACCTGTTTAACTCTGGTAGCATAATGAGTCCGTGTTTTACACGACTTTGCGCTGCCACTGACCAATATATCGACAGGAAGTGTTGACGAAACTCCCCAACAGTGTAGCAATTGCGTGCAATTGACCTCATCCGCGCCGCTGGCTCACCTTCGAGGTAGCCGCACATATACTCTATTTTGTGCGCACTGGGCCACGTAGGAGGGAGGGAGAACTCGAACTGCTGTAACCAGGCCCGCGGGTGAATCCCCGTAGCCGAGTTATGGAAGACTTCAAACTTCCTCACGGTCAGAAAATGTTTAAAGTCAAATTCGTGAGTTTCCCTTGACGAACGTTCCTGAGGGGATCCGCGCCGTTCCCACCTGGTACGAGATCCGTGATCATGACGATGATCAAATTCGCCATCGTTCCCGGAATCATCGTCGGAATAATGGCCCTTTCGTTCATTTCTTTCAACTTCATGGGCCTTTAACCCTTTTAGGTGAAGTTCTAAACGGGCAATGCGCTCACATATTCCCTCGGTAACCCCTCCTTGTTGTATGTTTATTTCACACTGTCCACGCCGACATTTCTTTATCGACGGTATTTCGTCTGCATCCGCTGATGACGAGGTAGTCGTTTCCCTATTATTGTCAGACTTACGCGCCACTGCGTCTGAGATCCTGGCTATTTCTTCTCGCATCTCTCGGTGGGCCGTGTCTTGTTTTGTTTGCGTAAGCCCTTGCTCTCGCTCGAGAGCTATTATCGCCTGGCTGAGGGTTTCTACCTGCGCGCTAAGGTGGACCGGGCACTTAACCGCAGTGTCCTCTATTCGGGACACAAGAGCCGCGTGGTCACTCTGGCATTGTTCTGCTAACGCGCGGAGATCCCTGGCGGAATTTCGTCCTACGCGGGACTCAAGGGCCGCTTGTTCACTCTGGCATTGTTCTGCTAGTATACGTATATTCCCAGCGAACCTTTCTTCTTGCTCCATCACCTGCTTGCTAATGACTTGGTGCCCCTCTTCTAAGGCGGAGATGCGTTGGTCAATGATCGCCAGTTTCTCCCCAACACCATGTACTATTTCACTAGTCAATCTTTTATTCGCTTCCTCGATATGCCTCCTATTTTCTTCTGCTTGTTTTTTATTCACCTCCTCGATATGTCTCCTATTACTGTCTAGTAATTGTCGTAGCATAGCCTGTAATGAATTTGCATCTATCGAATGATTCGAAATCACTACGGCGGGCTCAGGATGGACAACACTTGTACTTGCGTTTTCCGCGTTTCGTTCCTGGTCGGACTCGACGTTTTGACCTCGTCCTTGTTCAGGGTTATTGTCTGGCAGGTTATTCCGATCGCGGCTCCCTGAACAGCTACGCGTCTCCATCATAAGGATAGTTACTCCGTGCTCCAAAATACAACAAGAATAATGCCAAAGTCTCCTAATGGACTCACAGTCCCCACAAAGCACCCAAGATTTACTATATGACACCGATACACGCCACAGGACGAGAGTCAACCCACACTTGTAACACAATTGAATACTAAATCACAATATCTATACAGTAATACATATACAAGATAAAACATGTAAGAAAATGCACACCTATATCATAAATTCACGTAAATTCTGTATCACAGAAAGACAACATACCAATTAGCACATCCAACCGAAAATAACTAATCCTCACTGCGCATCAGAAGATCTCTGGTTTACCGAAATCCGTGAGCAGGGTAAGCCATGTGTAAGTGGCGTGAATATAAGTAGCGTGAATAAAAGGACGCTATGTGCAAGAAGCATGAAGCGCCCTTCGAATGTATCCTGATAGCTAAAAGAGCCACGCGCACTTTGAATAAGAAAATGCTACTTGACACTGAAATCAATATAAAAGATAGGGTCGCCACCGACTCTAGCCACACGACACGAAGAGGTAGCACTGAGTCGGAAAATTACTTAATTTATTAATAAGAAAAACTCACAAAAGAACATTCATTGTAAAGTCATTGATAATGAATGGGATGTAGTTATTAATATGATCCAGGCATTCTTCCCGTGAATCAAATATTGAGTAAAGTAAAGAGGTCGTGAACACCATGCGTAAGTGCAGCCTGCAGCAAGATTCGTGAAAACACGATCTATTCCAGAGCATTTGTTTCAGATAAGAAAAAAAGGGACACTAATCAGTACACCTGTGCACATGGAAACGCTATAGGTGGGCCAACAAGGAAAACTATAATGTAACGGCGACGTAACATCGGTACACAAGATAAGATTGAAGGCAAAATTATTTATTCCTTAAAACATTGATGTAGTGCATCTATAGACTGCTGTTGCATGCTAACTATTTACAATTGTTTGTGAAATACTACACGCTTCATAACAGACTCGCGTGCCCACTCGGTCCGTGGAGACAATTGCTATGGACCGTGGCCAAATTTTAATCACATGAGACAAAGAAAATTCACAAATACACAAAAATTACCAAGTTCCGGAAAAGATTAGAAGCATACACACACAGTTGTAGGCACATAAACATTCACACTGAACCGAGGGCACTTCAACATATGCAACTCCTTTGTGCCGCGTTCCTCTCACGGATCAAAGCCAAGACTGCATTGGGAATCAAACTGAAAGTCTGCAAAAGCCTTGCATTCCCTGCTGCAACCCAGCAAGTAAATCTTTATAAGACGAAATTCGAGACCGAAAGCTAAAAGCTCCCCTCTCTATGTGAAAACGCGCCACGCGGTCAGTTCAACTCACCCTTCTTCGACTGGAGCACAGCTGTGTCCGCTTCCCGTACCGACGGCAGACTGCCTCCCGCTTCTCCAGCCTCTTCCACGCTCCGCGTGGACCGGAAAACCCCAGGATGCCATTTCCGCCACCAACCTAACGCAGGTGGATTTCTCCCAAGTAGCGGAAACCTCTTTGCCTACTTGACCACTACGAGAGTTGGCAATGAAAGGTGGCTACAGGACCCTTTCAATATTTTCCGAAAGTCAGATGGTATGTCGCCAGAGTCATACATTCTACACACCAACGTGATGAGTCACTTTGTTGCCACTTGCCAGAATGATTTCAGATATTCCTACGACATGTTATATATTCCTTCTGCCTTATGTCATCCTAAGTTCTTCAAAGGTCTTTTACATTTTGTTTCTAATACCGAATCAAGTATCTCCTCCATATCGACTCCTGTTTCTCCTTCTATCATATCAGACAAATCTTCACCATCATAGAGGCATTCAATGTATAATTCCACCTATCCGTTCTCTCTTCTGCATTTAACAGTGGAATTCCGGTTACACACTTAATGTTACCGCCCTTGCTTTGAATTTTTACTTCAATATATGCTGAGTCAGTACTTCTTTTTCGATGTCTTCACATTTTTGATGCAGCAGATTCGTCTTAACTTACCTGCACTTTCTATTTATTTCATTCCTCAGCGACTTGTATTTGTGTTTCCAAATTTCTCTAAACGTTTTTGTACTTCCTTTTTTCATCAATCAACCGAAGTACTTTTTCTGTTACCCATGACTTCTTTTCAAATACTTCCTTGTACCTATCTTTTTCTTTCCAACTTCTGTGATTGCCTTTTCAGAGACTTCCATTCCTCTATAACAGTACTGGCTGCTGGGCTGTTCTTTATTACTTTATCTCTAGACTTAGAAAAGTTCAAGCGTATCTCGTCAATCCTTAGTATTCCGTATCCAACTTAGTTACTTACTGATTCTTCGTTATTAATCTCTTAAACTTCAGCCTACTCATCATCACCACTACATTGTGATCTGAGTCGATATCTGCTCCTTGGTACACCGTACAGTCCAGTTGTAAGTAGGCTGTTTAGGTTTTTATATTGGTAACGCCACGTAGCGCTCTGTATGAAAATTACTGGCTGTGTTGTGTGCAGTCTGTGGCTAGTTTGCATCGTTGTCTGCCATTGTAATGTTGGGCAGCTGGATGTTAACAGTGCGTAGCGTTTCGCAGTTGGAGGTGAGCAGCCAGCAGTGGTGGATGTGGGGAGAGAAATGGCGGAGTTTTGAAATTTGTAAGACTGTATGTCATGAACTGCTATATATATTATGACTTTTGAACACTAATAAGGTAAATACATTGTTTGTTCTCTATCAAAATCTTTCATTTGCTAACTATGCCTATCAGTAGTTAGTGCCTTCAGTAGTTTGAATCTTTTATTTAGCTGGCAGTAGTGGCGCTCGCTGTATTGCAGTAGTTTGAGTAACGAAGATTTTTGGTGAGGTAAGTGATTTGTGAAAGTTATAGGTTAAGTTTAGTCAGGGCCATTCTTTTGTAGGGATTTTTGAAAGTCAGATTGCGTTGCGCTAAAAATATTGTGTGTCAGTTTAAGCACAGTCTTGTACAATTTTTCTAACGGGACGTTTCACAGTTCCTGATTTCGGAATCTGTGTCTGACCAGGATGTAATCTAACTGAAATCTTCCCGTATCACCCAGCCTTTTCCAAGTATACCTCCTCCTCTTGTAATTCTTGAACAGAGTATTCGCTATTACTAGTTGAAATTTAGTACAGTAATCAATTAGTCTTTCTACTCTCTCATTCCTTGCACCAAGTCCATATTCTCCTGTAACCTTTCCTTCCACTCCTTCTCCTGCAACTGCATTCCAGTCACCTATGACTATTAGATTTTAGTCTCCCATCATGTACCGTATTACCGTTTCAATATCCTCATATAATTTATCTGTTTCTTCGTTTTCAGCTTGTGACGTCAGCATGCACACCTGAACTTTTTTTGTCGATGTTGGTTTGCTGTCGGTTCTGATAAGAACAACCCTATCAACGAACTGTTCACAGTAACACACTCTCTGCCCTACCTTCCTACTCATAACGAACCCTACTCCGGTTACACCGCCGGCCGGTGTGGCCGTGCGGTTAAAGGCGCTTCAGTCTGGAACCGCGTGACCGCTACGGTCGCAGGTTCGAATCCTGCCTCGGGCATGGATGTGTGTGATGTCCTTAGGTAAGTTGGGTTTAATTAGTTCTAAGTTCTAGGCGACTGATGACCTCAGAAGTTAAGTCGGATAGTGCGCAGAGCCATTTGAACCGGTTACACCATTTTTCGCTGTTGTCGATAATACCCTGTACGTATTTGACCAGAAATCCGTGTCTCCTTTGCAATTCACTTCACCGACCCCTACCGAATCTAGATTGAGCCTCTGCATTTCCCTTTTCCGATTTTCTAGCTTCCCCACCACATTCAAGCTTCTGACATTCAACTCCGCGACTCGTAGAACGTTAGCCTTTCGTTGATTATACTATCTTTTTCTCATGGTCACTCCCCCCACCCTCCTCACACAACCTCCCCCATTCGTAATCCCCTTCCGAAGACCGTAAGGGGTGAATATTCAGGAAACTTTTGCCAATGGAGAGGCCATCATGACACTTTTTCAATTACAGGCCACATGTAATGTGAATATACGTTATGTATCTTTAATTCAATGGGTTCTGTTGTCTTCTGTATCCTCATGCCGTTGATTATTGCTGATTCTATGCAGTTGCACACCCGAGAAACGAGAGAGTGCCCTAAACCTATGCCCACTCCTCCGCCCGTTTTGACAATGCCGTTGACAGAATGATGATGACTTCTTATGTTAGAGGTCTTTGGCCGCCAATGCTGATTATTAATTAAAGTATAAGCGGTTTCGAGTATCGAACCCGAGACCGAGGACGTTCTGATTACGAATCAAAGATGCTAGTCCTTGACCACTGGTGCAGACATTTACAGTGAGTTCAATATCCTCCCCAAATTTCAAGGTTCTGTCCCCAGTGTTTTGGACTGGGAAGTGATGAGTCAGTAAATCAGTCATCCCCCTATTACTTCCCCATAGTGGTTTAATTTCCAGAAAACACAGAAACACGAATTTTCTAAATCCTACCGAACAAGCCAAACTCAATTTCTCATAGATTTAGCTTAAAATGCTTTCATAAAGAAATATTTTCATAAAACCTTTGATCCTTTATTTTACCCCCTGAAGGGTTGATCTTTGAAGAACGGTGAAAAACGTATTTATTTGTTTCTGCCCGATAAAGCAAATGTCAATATTCGTAGATCTAGCTTCGAAATTGGCTTTAACAGCGAAATGATTTCATAAACTTCTCTTCCCCCGTTTCTAACCCCTTAGAGGTGGAATTTCGAAAAATCTCTACTTAAACGATGCCTACAGTAAAGGATGGACACCTTCTTCACATTTCAAGTTTCATTCCCTTGCGATTTGAGCTGAGCTACGATGAGTCAGTAAGTTTGTCAGTACATTTACTTTTATACACAGAGCTAGACTGCGACCACAAAAGACTGCGTCGTTTACTCCGAGATGAAATTCTGTAGTGCAACTGTGCAGAGTCGGGGCAGAAAACTGTTGGATAAAGAGAAGTACTCGCTGAATTTTACTTTTGAACCGGATAAAATGCAGTGCATGGAACGAGTGGTACGGAAACAAAATCATACTTGGTTAGTGCGTTGCCTTCTGTGACACAGCGGACGTGGCGGACGCAGCCAGGGGCGACTGCTTTACAGAGCAGCTTTCGGGTGGTGTGGAGTGGGGGCGCCGGTATGCAGCCGCCCACTGCGCCCGAATTATTGTGCAGGGGCGGCTGGTGCGTTATTGCGGAGCTGGCCCCCGCGCCGTACGTCTGCTGTTGCCCGACCGCAGACCGCCCGCCCACGCGCTCTGGGGTCCGCAGTACAGTAGCTCAGGAAACGCTGCCGGGCCCCACACCGTCTCAGCACGTGCGCCACAAGGACAGCGCTTGCCGACAGCCTGTCACACTATCTAGGTCGATACGCGACACCTCTCTCAGTCCTCAGAGTTATTTATTCATAGTGCAGTATTTGCCTCTCCTGCGCAGTAGATGTACCTTGTATAGGCGTCCGCAAATAGATTCCTCAGTGTGTTCTCTGCTCCTTCCTCGTACAGCCACTATTGAGATGCAGACGGGCACTATTGCAACACACTGACGCGCGGATTTCCAGCGCAGAATAACAGGACAAACAGGGTTACAGTATACCTGCCCAACATCCGTCCTTAGTTCCCACAATGGGAGACTTTGTGCTGTTGCACCACAGTGCACAGTGGCTTACCATCTTTCTGTGAGTCGGGAAGAAGTAGGTCTTTTTTTTGTTTTAGTCATCGGTCTTCTGATTGTTTTGCAGCGGCCTGCCTTGGATTCCTCTCCTGTGTGCCAACTTCTTCATCTCAGAGTAGCACTTGCAACCTACGTCCTCAATTATTTACTGGATGTATTCCCATCTCTGTCTACCCCTACAGTTTTTGCCCTCAACTGTTCCCTCTGGTACTATGGAACTTGTTCCATGATGGCTTAACAGTTGACCCACCATTCTGTTTCTTCTCCTTGTGAGTGTTTTCCTTATATTCCTTTCCTCTCCGACTCTGGGCAGAACGTCCTCATTCCTTACCTTACTATAAGCCACAAAATATTTAACATTCGTCTGTGGCACCAAATCCCTTAGGCTTCTAGTCTTTCCTGTTCCGTTTCTTGCACTGTCCATGTTCCACTGTTCCAAACGTACATTCTCAGAAATTCTTTCCTCAAATTAAGGTCTACGTTTGATACTAGATACTTCTCTTGGCTACGAATACCCTTTTTGCCAGAGCTAGTCAGCGATGATGTCCTCCTTCCACCGTCCGTCACGAGTTATTAGACTGCCTTGGTAGCAGAATTCCTTCGCTTCATCTACTTCGTGACTATCCATCCTAATGTTAAGTTTCTCGCTGTTCTCATTTCTGCTGTTTCTAATTACTTTCGTCTTTCTTCGATTTATTATCTGTTCATACTATATACTCAGTGGACTGCTCATTCCTTTCAACAGATAATGTAGTGAAACTTCCTGGAAGATTAAAACTGTGTGCCTGACCGAGACCTTTGCCTTTCGCGGGCAATTACTCTACCTTCTGAGTTACCCAAGAACGATTCACGCCCCGTCCTCAGCTCTACTTCTGCCAGTATCTCGTCTCCTACCTTCCAAACTTCACAGTTGCTCTCCTGCGAACCTTCTGGCAGAAGCAGAGCTGTGAGGACGGGGCGTGAGTCGTGCGTAGGTAGCTCAGATGGTAGATCACTTGCCCGGGAAAGGCAAAAGTCCTGAGTTCGAGTCTCGATCCGACATACAATTTTAAGCTGCCAAGAAGTTTCATATCAGCGCACACTCCGCTGCAGAGCGAAAATCACATTCTAGATCATGTAGTTCTTCTTCACTTTCACTGAGGATAGCAATCCCGCCTGCGAATCTTATCACTGACATCCTTTCACCTTGAATTTTATATCCACTCTTGAAGATTTCTTTTATTTCCATCAATGCTTCTTCAATATATAGATTAAATAGTAGGGCGAAAGACTATATCCCTGTCTAACGCCCGAGTTCTTGATCTTCCACTCTTACTATTTCCTCTTTGCTCTTTTGCATGTTGTATATTACCCGTCACTCCCTATAGCTCTCTCCTAATTTCCTTAGAATTCCGAACATCTTGCACTATTTTACATTTTCGAGTTCTTTTCCAGGTCGAGAAATACTGCAAATGAGTCTTGAGTTTTCTTTAATTTCACTTCCATTTTCAACAGGAACGTCAGAACTGTCTCTCTGGTGCCTTTACCTTTCCTAAAGCCAAATTGATCGCCATCTAACAGATTCTCAATTTTCTTTTGCATTATCCTGTGTATTATGCTTGTCACAAACTTTGATGTAGGAGCTGTTAAACTGATTGTGAGATAATAATCGCACATTCCGGCTCTGTGCATCATGTTTTTCTGTATACCGGAAGATATATTGCCATACACATTCATTCTACACACCAACGTGAACAGTCGTTTTGTTGCCACCTCTCCTAGTGCTTTTATAAATTCTGATGTAATGTTAGCTATTCCTTCTGCCTTATTTGTTCCTAAGTCTGCCAATGCACTTTTAAACTCTGATTCTATTACTGGATCCCCCGCGTCTTCCATTTAGACCCTTGTCTCTTCTTCAATTACATCGGACAAGTCTTTCCCATCTTAGCTGTGTTCATTGTACTCTCTCCATCGATCTGCTGCCTCCTCTGCATTTAAAAGCGAAATTCCCATCGCAATCTTAATATTACAACTCTAGGTTTTAATATCGCCGAAGGCAGTTTTGACTTGTCCTTCCGACAATCATCTTTTTCGATTTATTCACATTTTTCATACAACCATTTCGCCATCCCTTCCATGCAACCTCGGCCCTAGCCTCCCTAATTATTTCATTCGTAAGTGACTTATATTTCTGTATTCTTGAGTGTTCCTGAAAGTTTTTATCCTTCTCTTTTTCATCGGTAAGCTCAAGTATTTCTTCACTGTTACTACCTTTCTACCTATTGTTTTCTTTCCAGCTTCTGTTATCGCCCTTTTTAGAGATGTCCTTTTCAACTAAATTGCCTACAGAGCTACTCCTTATCGCATTATGTGTAGCCTTAGAGAATTTCAAGCGTACTTCTTCATTCCTTTGTACTTCTGCATCCCACTTCTTTGCGTATTGATACTTCCTGACTGGTCTCCTAAACTTCAGCTTATCCTTCATCACTACTAAACATTGATCTGAGTCTATATCTGCTCCTGGGTGCGCTTTACTGTTCACTATCTGATTTCGGAGTCTCTGTCTGACCATGATGCAAAAAGCTTCCCGTTACTTCCCGGCCATTACCAAATATATCTCCTTCTCTTTTGGTTCATGAACGGAGTATTCCCTATTAGTAGCCGATATTTACTGCAGAACAATTAGTCTTTCTCCTCTTTCATTCCTAACAACAAGGCCATATTCTGCCGTATCGCTTTCTACTACTCATTCCCCTAAAACCGCATTTCAATACCCACGACGATGATTAGATTTTCATCTCCCTTCACATATTGAATTACCCATTCAATATCCTCATATACATTCTCTAACGGTTCATCTTCAGCGTCAAGTATACCTGAACTGCTGTTGTCGGTGTTGATTTGCTGTCGATTGTGATGAAAACAACCATGTCATTGAACTGTTCACAGTAAGTTACTCTTTCCACTACCTTCCTATTCACAAAGGAATAACGAATCCTAATCTCTTTGTACCATTCTCTGCTACTCTAAATCTTACCCTTTACTCATCTGACCATAAAACCTTGTCTTTTTTTCCATTACACTTCAGAGACCCCCTCTACATCTAGATTGAGCCTTTGTATTTCCGTAATCAGGTTTTCTCCATGTTAAAAGCTCTGACATTCGACGAACCGACTCGTAGAACGTTATCCTTTCGTTGGTTATTCCATCTTTTTCTTGTGGTTGTCAGAGAAATACTTTTAAACACTTTGACACTGAGCAGTTCGAGATAAATACAACATTCTTGAACAGTTTCACTGTGCACTATCACATCATAACTTTTAATGAATTTAATTTGATACCTCACAAAGTAGTGTAAGACTTGACCAAGTATACTACATGAGACACTCCTAAAGCTCATTTATAGTTGTGTGTACACAAATCACATTAAACTAGCAACCTCCACATACATAAAAATCTTTTCATAATTCAAAATGTATGAGATTTGTTATCCACTATTTTGAATAATATAGTATGAAATTATCTTTAAACAAATGAGCTTCAAATAAAAGCATAATACTATACTATAGTGCATAATGTTCAATAAGGACTTATGATGTTTACCTTCTTACGTTTAATGACAATATTCATATACATATACGAGGGTTGGAACTTTAATAGTGGCAACTATTTTTTACAGTTCGTACAAAATAGATACGTGTTTCAAAGTTTTACTGACTTTCAGAGTTGTCACCAGCATTGTGTACAACCCTTTTCCAGGGATGTGGAAGTCGTAGGATACTCTTAGCAGTGTCAGTTGTGTTGGCTGTTCGAGCGGCGCGGTCTATTGCCTGACGAATTTGTAGCAGTTCGGAAGGGAATGCCGTGAAATGCTTCCCTCAGGTTAGAAATAGAGCTGAACTCACGAGGGCTTAAGTCAGGGGAGTGCAGTAGGTGGTATAGTACTTAGCTGCCCTTTAGTGAAACAAATCGGTAACAGCTTCTACTGAATGCGCTTGACCATTGTCCTGCAAAATGATGGTCAGGTCCTGCAGAAAGTGTCATCACCTCTGTCTGTATGATTTTCATTTTTGGAACAAAACCTACGACCTACATATTAAGTATTGCACCATAATTTAAGATTGGAATTAAAAATTAAAATAATTTTTCCAAACTTTGTTAGTGTATGCTTCAGTATATTAATGTCAACATTGAGAAGTCACAGAATGATCTAACAATTATATTTCGCTAAATATAATAATTTAGGAAAAAACGGGTGCCGTAAATAATGAAGCTCGAGAGCTAAAACTTGTTCAGAATGTGAAAATGTATGACACAATGAAAAGTTACAAGCCTCAACGTGATCAGGGCAATATTTTGGTCAAAATCGCCATTTTAGGAGAGTTTGAAGGCGCTATATGTTAGACTCACAAAGATTAAAACTCATACCTAGTCTCAGTTTGATACTAAAACTTTAACTATTCGATTTCAATAAGCTATCTCTAATAGTTTTCAAGTAATTTACTAAAAACTAAATTTGGAACGAAAACTTCCCTATTAATAACAGATTAAGTATCATTTGTAATTGTTACAGTACGTTCTAAATACAGCAGTTGATTACATTCAATAAATAATACAGCTCTAACAAGTTTCAAGAATTATTGTAAATAACAATCATCACAAGGAATCTTAAATATTCAGTTCAGAGGTCATATTCTACTGTCGGTTTCGTTCTAGAAATTCTAGCCAACGAAGTTTAAATGCTGTTGAACTGAAACTTTTTCAGAAGTTAAAGCCAACTTGAAACATTATGAAAATTGTGAATTGTTACACAACATAGTTATTAATTAATACATGACTGAGAAAGGGGCCATTCATATGCTGCTACCTGTGCCTAGAGCGGTTGGTAGCAGGTGTTCCATTTGGCGGTTCGCTGCACCCGTACATAAGTAAAGCCAGAGGCACTGGAGAAACACTTCACACCGAGCTATCAATCTGGCAGTGTCATTCAAACGACGGCATACTCTGAGAAACAAATGATGTGAAAGGTTGGCACCTACCAAAAACATGATTTTGGTAAAAGTAGGAGTCGAACTACCTGAGGACTGTACACCATAATGGATAGCTGAGATTTCACTAGAGGGACTTCACACAGATCTATCAGTCCGTCCACATCAGATAAACACCAGCATATTCTGTGCCTCGGAATATTCCAGAGCTAAGCACGTACTGAAGGCATGTTTTTAGTAAAAAAGGGAAGAGAAGGTACCAGTGTCTAGGGGTAGCGTATGTCCTCGGTCCCGGGTTCAAATCCCGCCGCTGCTTAAATTTTGATTAATAACACAGGCGAACAATGGAAAAACGTTTTTGCTAATAATTCCTTATTCTTACGTTTTTAGGGTGGGAAATCCAAATATGATACTTATAAAACTTTATCACCCATCATTTCTTCAGATTTACAGTTAAATTTATTAAATTAAGTGATTTTTAAGGAATTTAACAGCTTTTATATAGTGAAAATAATTTAAAAAGGAAATGTAATTAATGTAGATGACGTTGGTAGCACTGATGAAAAACATTTGCTGGCAAAAAAATGTCGATTCTATTTTTGTATTAACAGATTTTGTTTTGTTTACTGTCAACCTAACCTCCTTCCCCATTTCCTGTACATGTGCTCGGTAAAAACACTGATGACAGTTTTTGTTACATGTGTGATAAATTTGTGATTAAAAACACCAAAGAAACATTCCAGGCTTTGTGAAAAAGGATTATCTATCATACTTTGGATCTAAACTTGATGATCAAGATAAATCTTGGGCGCCGCAGAACGTGTGTTACTTTTGTGTTGAAGATCTGAGAAAATGGTCCATAAAGGAGAAAAAAGCCTTTAGATTTGCTGTTCCTATGATATGGAGGGGCCAAGAAATCATTCCGATGATTACTGCTTTTGCAGTGTTTATATTACCGGTCATAATTAGAAAAACAAGAAGGTAATAAACTACCCTAACCTTCCGTCCGCCATTCGACCAGTTGGGCATGGTGTAGATTTTACGGTTCCTGAACCACCAGATGACTTAAATTCTATTCCAACAGAAGTATTTTCTGATGTACAATGTGATTAAGATGAACCAGACGATGATGAATTCCACTGTAGTACAGCTTAACAATTTGGTTATGGATCTGGGTTTAACGAAAGAGAAAGCTGAATTTTTTGGCTCTAGACTAAAAGAAAAGAACCTTTTGACAGTTGGAACCAGTGTATACTAACATAGAAAGAGAGAGCAGCAATTTTCGTAGTTTTTTCTACGAGACGGTAATTTACTGTACTGCTCAGACATTCCCAGTCTGATGACTGAGTTTGGTATTGAATACAAAAAGGAAGACTGGAGGCTGCTTATTGATTCATCCAAAGCTATTTCAAAGGCTGTTTCATTACACCATGGTAACATGTACGCATCTATACCTGTTAGACATTCTGTACATATGAAAGAAAGCTATGAAAACCTAGAAATAGTGCTAAATGAAATAGGCTATTTTGCTCATGGTTGGATGATATGTGACGATCTAAAAGTAGCATGCATGCTCTTTGGTCAGCAAGGTGGCAACCAAATTTCCATGCTTCTTGTGTGAATGAGACAGTAGGGCTAGGAATCAACACTGGTGCAGAAAGAAGTGGCCTTTGAGGTAGTCTTTAAAACCTGGTGAGAAGAACAATCTACGCAAACACCTTGTAGATCCAAGAAACGTCCTCCAACCACCTCTACATACAAAGTTAGGCCTAATCAAACACTTCGTAAAGGCTTTGCCTAAAGATGGACCAAGTTTTTAGTATCTCTGCCAAAAGTTTCCACACCTTTCAGAAGCTAAACTAAAAGAAGGCGTCTTTGTCGGACCTGATATTAGAAAATTAATGTTTGATTTAACTTTGATTCGACAATGACGTTAAATGAGAAAGGAGCATCGGTATCATTCAAGAAAGCCATTACAAAGTTCTTAGGAGATGGAAAAGACCCAGAATATATTTCTATTATAGCTACAACGTTAAAGAAGTTTAAAACTTTAGGATGTTTAATGAGCCTGAAAGTTCACTTTTTGAATAGTCATCTTCATTACTTCCCGGACAATATGGGAGATGATAGTGAGGAGCAAGAAGAGCGTTTTCAGCAGGAAATTAAAGTGATGGAGAAACGTTACCAAGGTTGCTGGAACACCAACAGTATGGAAGATTACTGTTGGTCACTTCACCGAGAAGTTCAGCAAGCTACACAAGAAGCTTCAAAGAAAAAAGAGAAAGAAAATAGAAATCAATTCCAGCTGACAAGTAAAACCTCTGTTAAGACATATCATTGTTTTAAGTAGGTTACTGTAAATATAAATCATGCTCATGTTGTAACAAAACGTTTCATTAATTTCCCCGTTTACCGTATAGCATAGCATTTTTATACTGTACAGAAAAAGCATGTTGCTTGAAAACAATGGGAGATAAAGAAAACCTAAGGCAAGTTTGGATTCAGCTCATAGAAATCTATAATCAGGTATCAAAGTACAAAACAGTTTTTTTTAAAAAAATTTTTTGGCCTGTATAATCAGCACTGGCGGCCGAAAATTTCCGGCATAAGACTTCACCCTCATTCCGCCAACTGCCTTGTCAAAGTTGGCGGAGGAGCGGACAGAGGTTCAGAGCACTCTCTTGTCCTAGGGGTTGGAAACTGCCCCTAAAGGCGGAAGAATCAACAATGACCAACGGCATGAGGATGCAGAAGGCAATGGAAACCGCTACATTAAGGACACATAACGTGTATCCATTGGAAATATGACCTGTTTGAATAAGTGTCATGATGATCTCTCCATTGTCAATAGATTCTGGAATAGTCTCCCATTCGGATCTCCTGCAGGGGCTGCCAAGGCGTAGGTTACCATGAGAGAAATACTGAATAATCGACGGAAGGATAACGTTTTATGTGGAATGTGAGAAGTTAGTACGTGGTAGGGAAAGTAGAAAATCTCAAAAGGGAAATGCAAAGGCTCAGTCTAGGTACAGAAGGGGTCATTGAAGCGAAGTGGAAAGAAGAGAAGGATTTCTGGTCAGATAAGTGTAGGGTGATATTAACAGCAGCAGAAAATGGTATAACAGTAGTAGGAATCGTTATGAATAGGAAGGTAGGGCAGAGGGTCCGTTATTGTGAATAGTTCAGTGATGGGGTTCTTCTTATCATAATCGACAGCAAACCAACACAGACAACGATAGTTCACACAAACATGGTGACGTCGCAAGCTGAAGATGAAGAGGTAGAGAAAGTATATGAGGATATCGAAAGGGTAATACAATATGCAAAGGGGGATGAAAATCTAATAGTAATGGGGGGACTGGAATGCAGTTATAGGGGAAGGAATAGAAGAAAAGCTTACTTGCGACAAGGAATGAGAGAGGACAAAGACTAGTTGCAGCTAGTAATAGCGAATACCCTTTTCAAGAATCACAAGAGCAGGGTATATACGTGGAGAAGGCCGGGTGATACGGCAAGATTTCAGACAGAGTTTCCGAAATCACATACTGGATTGTAAGGCGTACCCAGGAGCAGATATAGACTCAGATCACAATATAGTAGTGGTGAAAAGTAGGCTGATGTTTAAGACTTAAGTTAGGAAGAATCAATACGCAAAGAAGTTGGATACGGAAGTACTAAGCAATGACGAGATACTCTTGAACTTCTCTAAGGCTATAGATACTGCAATAAGGAATAGCTCAGTAGGTAGTACAGCTGAAGAGGAATGGACTTCTCTAAAAAGGGCCATCAGAGAAGTTTGGAAGGAAAACATAGGTACAAAGAAGCTAACTGCTAAAAGCCATCGCTAACAGAAGAAATGCTTCAGTTGTTTGATCGAAGGTGGAAGTACAAAAACTTTCCGGGAAACTCAGGAATACGGAAATACAAGTCGCTGAAGAATGAAATAAATAGAAAATGCAGGGAAGCTAACAAGGGAATGGTCAGACTTGTCATGCCGAAACATGTATTGCTTTTTTCAGCACTGTTATTTAAATGTGAAAAAGGTCCATATGCAAAATTGTAGCTGCTGACATGAACTGGAAGTCACCTAAAAGAAATCACGAACGTGGCTGTGTTTCCTGGTTGGCGCTTGCAGTGACGGCTGGCCACCCCTGGAAATGGCGAGTCGCGGGCGTTGTGCGCATGGTCGGGAAATGCGGCTGTCTTATTGCGGCTTTCACTACAGAGGAATATGGCTGCACGCTTTTGGTGGAAAGGGGAAACGAATATTCGTTTCTGTGGCATGCACGTCCTTTTAATTTCTGGTACGTATTTCGAAACATACCGTCCTGAAACTAGTTAGAGATGTGAAAGATGTTCTGAACATGTTCATCTACACTCCGCAAGCCACTTTACGCTGAATATTCAATCTCCCCTCACAGGTGATGGCGAACCCTGTAAATGTTTTGCTGCTTGCCATGGAGATATATCACAGACGCCAAATAAAGCAATCAACAGAAAGCACGCGTGAAGAGTATGTGTTGTGCGACATGGTTGTTAAACTTCTAGACGAGCATGTAAATGGCGCAGACATGTGACTAGAAACAACTGAAACACTCGATATTGCAGACTTTGAATCTACAGACGGCGAAGACACCGACGAAAGTTGCATTCATGAAGACTCTTCAAGTGATAGTGCCACGAAGCATCATCAATTAGCTCCGAAAGTAACACCAGAAACTACAATTACCCTATCAGACAAAGAAAAAGCGGTGACGTATTGGTTGAACAAAAGTGGTGAGAAACGTCTACATGTCAGTACTGTTCAAAATAAGTATCGCTTTGTCCGTTCTGAACGTGAACTTTATAGAAGGAAAAAGGAAGTCGCTGGGCGACGTAAGAGTCGACTGGAAATTGCGACGGAGATAAATGCGCGACTTTTTGAGCTATTTACCGATGCCAGACAACAGTCATTTAGTGTCAGCGATCCAACTTTGCGTGATTGGGCGTTAGAGATTGCCAACGCGATAGGCGCTAAAGAATTTACAGCTACTCAAAGCTGGATTAGTCACTTCAAAAGATCACATAAAATTGTGGCAAAAAAAAAAATTAAATAAAATAAAATTTGTATCGAGAAACAGGTCGGAAAATGAAGTGACACAAATCGACATGATAGAAGCTTTTCTTACGAATGCAAAAAATAAGATCGCTAGTTTTAGTGAATCGTACGTGTACAATGCAGATCAGTCAGGTTTTCCAAAAGAAATGAGTGCGAAAAACATATTCAGGCGATTGCGCAGTCCACGACTGCACTCACCCATTCATACACTATAATTCCCATAATTAGTCTGGATGGTTCATTGCTCCCTAAAGTATATGTGTGTCTTCAAGAACCAACTGGACGTTTTGGACCACGTGTCAAAAGAACAATGTTCTACGCAAACAATCTTGTGGTAGACGCATCGAAGTCTGGAAAAATGCGAAATGAAAACGTTACACTTTTCATGCATCATGCTTTTCTTCCGTTCTGCGGGAACAAATCTCTTCCCCTTCTAGATTCGTGGTCAGGTCATAAAAGGTCTGATTCATTAAAAGCTGTATTTCGAGCCCACCCTGACAAAGGAGTAGAGATGTTTCAGATTCCACCCGGCACGACGAACGTAATCCAACCTTTACACAGAGAATTTATCCGTCAGTGGAAGGCATTTTACAGAAAACTAACAGAGAAAATTATTGTGTGCAGATCACTGCAATTTCCTGTCTATCACCGTGACAATATTCTCAAGCTGCAATCAGTAGTACATTATCAATTTTCCTCCCCACGGTTTCAGAATTTGATTAAATATGCGTGGCACTCCTCGAAATATACTGATACTTGGCCTGATTCATACCTAATACCAGCCCAGTATTGTCTACGGACATCTAACAAAGTGTGTGATTCGCAGGTCTGTCATATGTCGTCTTTGCTTGTAAGTTCTTGGTGCACAAAAAACCTATGTTTTGAACATTGTATCAATATTTCTCATTTTTGCGGTAATTACAAGAAATAAAATTAGGACGTGTTCTAAACCGTATATTTATTTGTGTCTATTTCATAGCTATTTCGAAAGAATGTTGTAGATAATATATCAGCCATATTTGTCAACGAATGTTTAATTAATGAAAAACACCAGTTTGCTTTTGTTCTACAATATTACTTTTATTGTAAACCGGTTTTCGGCTTACAAGTCCATCTTCAGACATTTACTGAGCAGAACAAAAGCCAACTGGTGCTTTTCATTTATTATAATGTTGTTCTACCAAGAACCGACGGAAGATTCTGTTAATATGAATGTTTAATTATCATACGATCGCTTTCACTGGGGGAATCAGCTCTCTCACTGCTGCGGCAAGAGAGCGGCGCGTAGCTAACGCCACCTTGTTCCTAGATGGCGTTGGTATAACGTAGCGAGAGAGATCAGGGTTGTACAAGAGGCAGTTATAAGCGCGGAAACCATGCGACAATAATGTCTTACTTCATAAAATTGTTTACAGACTTCCAGGTCAAGTCAGCAGCTAAAATTCTGCATACAGACTTCTTGCAATGTTAACTCACAGTGGCACAAAAAGCAACACAGGTTTCGACATGACAAGTCTGACCATTCCCTTGTAAGACGAAATGGTCGCTGGAAAAACATGAAGACATCGAAAAACAAATGATTGTCTGAAGGACAGGCTCAGCATACAGGAAAGTCAAACCAGCCTTCGGTGACATTAAAAGCAAGGGTGGTAACATTAAGAGTGCAACGGGAATTCGACTGTTAAATGCAGAGGAGAGAGCGGATAGGTGGAAAGAATACATTGAAAGCCTCTACGAGGAGGAAGATTTTTCTGGTGTGATATAAGAAGAAACAGTAGTCGATTTAGAAGAGGTAGGGGATCCCGTATTAGAATCAAAATTTAAAAGAGCTTCTGAGAACTTAAGGTCAGATAAGGCCGAAGGGATAGATAACATTCCAAATGTGACAACAAAACGACTATTCACGTTGGTGTGTAGAATGTATGATCCTGGCAACGTACCATCTGACTTTCGGAAAAGCATCATCCACACAATTCCGAAGGCGGCGAGAGCTGATAAGATCGAGAATTATCACATAATCATCTTAACATCTCATGCATCAAAGTTGCTTACAATAATAATATACAGAACAATGGAAAAGGAAATTGAGGATACATTAGATGTCGATCTATTTTAATATGGGAAAGCAAAGGGACGAGAGAGGCAATTCTGACATTGTCGTTAATAATTTAAGTAAGAGTAAAGAAAAATCAAGACATGTTCATAGGATTTCTTGATCTGGAAAAAGCGTTCGACAATGTAAAATGGTGCAAGATGTTCGAAATTCAGCGAAAAATAGGGGTACGCTGTAGGTAGACGGGTAATTTGGAATATGTAAAAGAGACAGGAGGTAACACTAAGAGTGGACGATCAAGAACGAAATGCTCGGATAAAGTGTTAATGATAGGGTTGTAGGCTTTCTTCCATACTGTTCAATCTGTACATCGAAGAAGCAGTGAAGGAATTAAAAAAATGGTTTAGGAGTGGAATTAAAATTCAAAGTTAAAGCGTGTCAATGATACTATTCGCTGATGACATTGCTATCCGAGGTGAAAGTGAAGAAGAATTACAGAATCTTATGAATGGATAGAACAGTATAATGAGTACAAAATATGGGGGATGACATAAGGGTTGCTATTTTATACGACATATTTTGGTATGAAAGCAGTTTTAAGTTAAATCTGCGAAAATTTAAATTCGCCTTCTCAGTTAAAAATAGAAAAATATCTGTTCCACTGTGTTTGGGAATTCAGTCCCTGTGAGGGTGAAACGGGGGTGAAAGTTATTATGACAATTTTTCATTGTGAATGCACTGTTACACCTAGGTCTTTAAAAATTGGTGTTTGGCTTCTCAGTTAGAGATGAGAAAATACGTGTTTCACTGTTTTTCTAAATTCAACCCCCAGTGGGGTAAAATTGGATCAGACTGATTCACTCATCATTGCCTAGCCTATACCGCTAAGGATAAAAACATAGAAGTTTGGAGAGGGGGTGGATCTTATACAGTAGGCATCGGTTAAGAAGGTACGAGGGCTATCCACAAAGTACGTTACGCTTTGGAATTAAAAATAAATAAAGCATTGGAAATTTTTTTTATTATATACAGATGAAAGCCACACTTAAATACTACTTTTCTACATAGTTGCCATTTAAATTAAGGCACTTATCGTAGCGATGGACGAGCATGGAAATTCCTTCGTCGTAAAATTCGGCCGCCTGCGCCTTCAACCACGTGGTTACCTCTTCTTGAAGCTGTGGGTCGTTATGAAAACGCTGCATAGCCAAGCACTTCTTCATTGCTGGGAATAACTGGAAGTCGCTCGGTGCCAGGTCGGGACTGTACGGCGGATGAGGAAACAACTCCCACTTAAAAGATTCGAGTACTTCCCGAGTGGCATTTGCCATGTGGGCCCGGGCGTTGTCGTGAATCAGCAAGATCTTTGAGCCCAACTTTCCCCTGCGCTTGTTTGTATTGCTCTTCTGAGGTTGTGCAGAGTTTGGCAATACCTTTGAGAGTTTATTGTAGTGCCTCATTCCAGGAAATCCATAAAAATCACACCTTTTCTGTCCCAAAAGAGGTAACCACGTGGTTGAAGGCGCAGGCGGCCGAATTTTACGACGAAGGAATATCCAAGCTCGTCCATCGCTACGATAAGTGCCTTAATTTAAATGTCAACTATGTAGAAAAGTAGTATTTAAGTGTGGCTTTTATCTGTATACAATAAAAAAATTTCCAATGCTTTATTTATTTTTAATTCCAAAGCGTAATGTACTTTGTGGATAGCCCTCGTATTTTCCGAAATTCCACTCCTAAGGACAGGGGACAAAAGGCTTTTAGAATGTATGTCTCTAGTGAACGCATTTTAAAGTTAGAACTACGAAAACTGTATTTTAGTTTCTCAGTTAGGAAATCAGAAATACGTGGTCCAGCATTTTTGGAAATTCAGCCTCTAAGGGGATAAAACAGTGGCCGAAAGAACTACTAAGGAACTGTTAAAGCTGCATCTATGAAAACTGGTATTTGGCTTCACTTTAAAAAATAAAAAAAAAAACAAAATTCAATCTCTAAGGAGTTGCAGTAGGGGAATGCAATTTTTAACAAAATAATTCTATACACTGAAAAAAATTTAAAGCTCAGTTTATGAAAACTAGGTTTTCAGTAAATGAAAAGCGCTAGTTTAACATGGTTGGTATTTCGCTTCTCTGTTAGACATCACGAAATATCTGTTAGGAATTGATAGTTGCTGCGGAAATATCTCCACAAAAGGCTGTTTAACAAAAAGTTCCGATTCTAGCTACCAGAATCGCTTTCTGACCATAAGTACATTCGGAGAAGACCGTTCTTACATGACCTTAACTAGCGTGAAAAGCTTCGACGTTGCAGCTTTTGAAAAACCTAAAAGTTCGATTAAATAAAAATAAAGACCGTCTCTGTAGGCTACACAGTCGACGCGAGCGAATCAGCCGGTTCTAAGCTGATCACTTCACTGGAAATACACTTCAACCTACTGTCATGCAGCCTCCTAAACACTTTCCATAAAGAAGGGTAATAGTCTTGCTCTGTTTTTTGTACATGTGTCTGGCAGGATACAATGCAGGAAATTTGGTGCTGCCTCTTGGTCTAGCACCTTTCATAAGCCTAAGCATCAACGTGTTACTTTAATGCTGTTGAGTCCGACAGGTAGGCAATCCAGCAGACTTCTCTTCAGTAAATTGATTCCTTAGGATGGATAGGATGTGTGACTGCTGTGTACGGACGCAAGAGGAGCTGGCCACTGTTCGCGAACAGCTGAGCGTGTTGATGGCCGCGGTCAGCCGTCTTCAGGCTGCTGCCTCGGAGTGTAGCGGCAGTGGGGAGTCTGGTGCGTCGCAAGGTACACCCCAGGTGTTACATGCTTCACCCACTGTCCCTGCTGTTGAGACATCTTCGCAGGTAGCAGGCGCGGTTGGGCCACCCTCTCCCCAAGGGGAGTGGCGGGTTCAGTGGCGTTCGCGGCGCACGAGGCGGAGGGTCAATGTGGAGGCTGGCCGTGTGGCATCGCCCGCTCTGCCTGTGAGTGGACATGTGGCTGCTCCTTCAGCAAGGTCCGAGCAGGCACACGGGGGGGGGGGAGGGGTTTATTAGTTATTGGGAGCTCCAACGTTATGCGGGTGATGGAGCCCCTTAGGGAAATAGCGGGAAGGTCGGGGAAGAAGGCTAGTGTTCACTCTGTCTGCTTGCCAGGGGGTCTCATCCGAGATGTGGAGGAGGCCCTACCGGCGGCGATAGAGAGCACTGGATGCACCCGACTGCAAATTGTTGCTCATGTCGGCACCAATGACTCCTGCCGTCTGGGTTCAGAGGTCATCCTCAGTTCGTACAGGCGGTTGGCGGAATTGGTGAAGGCAGAAAGCCTCGCTCGCGGGGTGAAATCAGAGCTAACTATTTGTAGTATCGTTCCCAGAACCGATCGCGGTCCTCTGGTTTGGAGCCGAGTGGAAGGCTTAAACCAGAGATTCAAACGATTCTGCGGAGATCTGGGGTGCAAATTTCTCGACCTCGGCTATCGGGTGGAGAAATGTAGGGTCCCCCTGAATAGGTCAGGCGTGCACTACACGCCGGAAGCGGCTACAAGGGTAGCGGAGTACGTGTGGAGTGCACATGGGGGTTTTTTAGGTTAGAGAATCCCCTCCCTAGGCCCGACAAGACGCCTCCTGAGACGCGGCAAGGTAGGAGTAGGCAATGCAACAGGGAATAACAATATTAATGTGCTAATAGTGAACTGCAGGAGCGTCTACAGAAAGGTCTCAGAACTGCTCTCATTAATAAACGGTCACAACGCTCATATAGTACTAGGGACAGAAAGTTGGCTGAAACCAGACGTAAACAGTAATGAAATCCTAAACTCAGATTGGAATGTATCCCGCAGAGACAGGCTGGACAGTGAAGGGGGAGGCGTGTTTATAGCGATAAGAAGTGCAATAGTATCGAAGGAAATTGATGGAGATCCGAAATGTGAAATGATTTGGGTGAAGGTCACGGTTAAAGCAGGCTCAGACATGGTAATTGGATATCTCTATAGGCCCCCTGGCTCAGCAGCTGTTGTGGCTGAGCACCTGAAGGATAATTTGGAAAATATTTCGAGTACATTTGCCCACCATGTTATAGTTCTGGGTGGAGATTTTAATTTGCCGGATATAGACTGGGAGACTCAGACGTTCATAACGGGTGGCAGGGACAAAGCATCCAGTGAAATTTTTTTAAGTGCTTTATCTGAAAACTACCTTGAGCAGTTAAACAGAGAACCGACTCGTGGCGATAACATATTAGACCTTCTGGTGACAAACAGACCCGAACTATTTGAAAAAGTTAACGCAGAACAGGGAATCAGCGATCATAAAGCGGTTACGGCATCGATGATTTCAGCCGTAAATAGGAATATTAAAAAGGGTAGGAAGATTTTTCTGTTTAGGAAAAGTGACAAAAAGCAGATTTCAGAGTACCTGTTGGCTCAACACAAAAGTTTTGTCTCAAGTACAGATAGTGTTGAGGAGCAGTGGACAAAGTTCAAAACCGTCGTACATAATGCGTTAGATGAGTATGTGCCAAGCAAGATCGTAAGAGATGGAAAAGAGCCACCGTGGTACAACAACCGAGTTAGAAAACTGCTGCGGAAGCAAAGGGAACTTCACAGCAAACATAAACATAGCCAAAGCCTTGCAGACAAACAAAAATTACGCGAAGCGAAATGTAGTGTGAGGAGGGCTATGCGAGAGGGGTTCAATGAATTCGAAAGTAAAGTTCTATGTACTGACTTGGCAGAAAATCCTAAGAAATTTTGGTCTTATGTCAAAGCGGTAGGTGGATCAAAACAAAATGTCCAGACACTCTGTGACCAAAATGGTACTGAAACAGAGGATGACAGACTAAAGGCCGAAATACTAAATGTCTTTTTCCAAAGTTGTTTCACAGAGGAAGATTGCACTGTAGTTCCTTCTCTAGATTGTCGCACAGATGACAAAATGGTAGATATCGAAATAGACGACAGAGGGATAGAGAAACAATTAAAATCGCTCAAAAGAGGAAAGGCCTCTGGATCTGATGGAATACCAGTTCAATTTTACACAGAGTACGCGAAGGAACTTGCCCCCCTTCTTGCAGCGGTGTACCGTAGGTCTCTAGAAGAGCGTAGCGTTCCAAAGGATTGGAAAAGGGCACAGGTCATCCCCGTTTTCAAGAAGGGAAAAACAGATGTGCAGAACTATAGACCTATATCTCTATCGTCGATCAGTTTTAGAATTTTGGAACACGTATTTTGTTCGAGTATAATGACTTTTCTGGAGACTAGAAATCTGCTCCGTAGGAATCAGCATGGGTTTCGAAAAAGACGGTCACGTGAAACCCAGCTCGCGCTATTCGTCCACGAGACTCAGAGGGCCATAGACACGGGTTCACAGGTAGATGCCGTGTTTCTTGACTTCCGCAAGGCGTTCGATACAGTTCCCCACAGTCGTTTAATGAACAAAGTAAGAGCATATGGACTATCAGACCAATTGTGTGATTGGATTGAGGAGTTCCTAGATAACAGGACGCAGAATGTCATTCTCAATGGAGTGAATTCTTCCGAAGTAAGAGTGATTTCAGGTGTGCCGCAGGGGAGTGTCATAGGACCGTTGCTATTCACAATATACATAAATGACCTTGTGGATGACATCGGAAGTTCACTGAGGCTTTTTGAAGATGATGCTGTGGTGTATCGAGAGGTTGTAACAATGAAAAATTGTACTGAAATGCAGAAGAATCTGCAGCGAATTGACGCATGGTGCAGGGATTGGCAATTGAATCTCAATGTAGACAAGTGTAATGTGCTGCGAATACACAGAAAGATAGATCCTTTATCATTTAGCTACAAAATAGCAGGTCAGCAACTGGAAGCGGTTAATACCATAAATTATCTGGGAGTACGCATTAGGAGTGATTTAAAATGGAATGATGATATAATGTTGCTCGTCGGTGAAGCAGATGCCAGACTGAGATTCATTGGAAGAATCCTAAGGAACTGCAATCCGAAAACAAAGGAAGTAGGTTACAGTACGCTTGTTCGCCCACTGCTTGAATATTGCTCAGCAGTGTGGGATCCGTACCAGATAGGGTTGATAGAAGATATAGAGAAGATCCAACGGAGAGCAGCGCGCTTCGTTACAGGATCATTTAGTAATCGCGAAAACGTTACGGAGATGATAGATAAACTCCAGTGGAAGACTTTGCAGGAGAGACGCTCAGTAGCTCGGTACGGGCTTTTGTCAAAGTTTCGAGAACATATCTTCACCGAAGAGTCAAGCAGTATATTGCTCCCTCCTACGTATATCTCGTGAAGAGACCATGAGGATAAAATCAGAGAGATTAGAGCCCACACAGAGGCATACCGACAATCCTTCTTTCCACGAACAATACGAGACTGGAATAGAAGGGAGAACCGATAGAGGTACTCAAGGTACCCTCCGCCACACACCGTCAGGTGGCTTGCGGAGTATGGATGTAGATGTAGATGTAGACTTGTTTGTACTGCAGAAGTGCCTAATGCACGAGGACACAGCAGTCGGACGATTTGTCAAAAAGAAATGACAGATTGTATAAAACAAAAGGTAGACCTAGAAAGGAGGAAAATGAGAACGTCATGATGAGCAGGAGATAGGAGAGCCTTGACTGGTTAACATCAAAATTGGAAAGGCACACTGGTGGATTAAATGAAAAAACCTCGTATTTAGGAAGCAAGGAACGTATCACCGCTATACTGTCTCAGTTGAAGAAATTTTTAATCGTCAAGGAGATCTTCTGACATCAGATATTGAGAAAGAAATCAGGGAAAAGCTTCGGAAGGTGAAAGTTTGTGAGAACAGCACTGAGTTTAGGTGAAACACAGATTTTTGGAAATCCAGGAAAGAAGAAATTGGAAGCATGTGAATTGTGATGGTATTAAATGATGTTAAAAATTAGGTGTACGTCTATAGCACAAAATGAAATTGTACTAAATCAGTAGGTGAGAAACGAAGTCTACATAAGACACTTACAAGCAGAAGTGGCAAGTTAGGTCTGTTATGATACCCATGGAAATTTAATTTTGCGCTGGAAGGAGCAGTGGAGGGAGAGAAGTAGTAGAGAGGGAGTATATGAAGATTAGATTATACAAAACATTGAGGATATTTGGCGCAGAAATCACGTGAAGAAAATAAGACCGGCACAAGAAAGGAGAACATAAAAGATAACATCAAGCTAATTGAAGGAATAAACTGGAAATTTATAGCAGGCCTGCTGTTGACTATGCTCATTTGAAGCATGACTGCTGAAAACCAAGAAAGTTTTACACAGCTAACTCTAGTGGCTTTGGTACCCAAAAGCTTAGATTCTTACAAGGCGTCCTGAGAAGCGTGGTTCCTCTGTAACTAGCGTATACGTGTAAGGGGTATTCGGAAATTAAAGCCCGCTTAAGAATCCGATTAAGCTTTGCACAGATGTGTTGGACAGTGTCGATCGCGTCACACTGCTCTTCTAAATCTACATCTACATTTACATGTACACGGTTACTCTGCAATTCACACATAGTTGCCTGGCAGAGGATTCATCGAACCATTTTCATACTACTTCTCTACTATCCAACTCTCGAATGGCGCGTGGGAAAAAGGAACACCTAAATCTTCCCGTTCGAGCTCTGATTTCTCTTATTTTATTATGATGATCATTTCTCCCTACGTAGGCGGGTGTCAATAAAATATTTTCGCATTCGGAAGAGAAATTTGGAGACTGAAATTTCGTAAATAGATCTTGCCGCAAAGAAAACCGCCTTTATTTCAGTGACTGCCACCCCAACTCGCGAATGGCTCTGAGCACTATGGGACTCAACATCTGTGGTCATAAGTCCCCTAGAACTTAGAACTACTTAAACCTAACTATCCTAAGGACATCACACACACCCATGCCCGAGGCAGGATTCGAACCTGCGACCGTAGCAGTCCCGCGGTTCCGGACTGCAGCGCCCGAACCCAACTCGCGAATCATATCAATGACACTCTCATCCCTATTGCGCGATAACACGAAACGAGCTACCCTTCTTTGCACTTTTTCGATGCCCTCCGTCAATCCTAACTGGTAAGGATCCAATATCGCGCTGCAATATTCCAGCAGAGGACGGACAATTGTAATGTAGGCTGTCTCTTTAGTGGGTTTGTCGCATCTCCTAAATTTTCTGTGAGACCTTAACTTTTCCCGGCGAATTGAATGTTCAAATAACTTACGGGTTTGCTGCCGGGTGACGTCTTCGAACACCGCCGATATTTCGACAGGAGCACACCCTGCCATTCTCAAGGCACAAATGGCTCCTAAATGTTCTGTTAAAAAAGCGCATTCTTTGTTTCGCCTTCCCCAAAATATTATCCATGTGGTCTTTTCAATTTAAGTTGCTTTTCAGTTCTGAACACACAATGAGAACGAGAAAATGCGTAGAACAATTATGTTTCCCGTCAAGTATGGGTGCTGCTCAGAGATTTCACCCGATTTAATTCTGTCCCACATAATGTAACTGTCATGCATTTCCTTCTTCGTGGCAGCTGTCGGCCGCATGCTGTAGAGGTAATGCTCCTACAGCGTTTTCGAGGGGTAGTATTTGGTCACCCACCATACAGCACGGACTTGGCTTCCTCTGAATTTCGTCTCTGCTCACTTGAAACATTGGCTATGAAGACAACGTTCTGGTAAAGACACAAACAAAGCTGCAGATTAGCTTAGAGAATTGGCACAAAGCGCAGGCGAGTGCCTTGTGTGACGTGGGTATTAGGAAGTTGGTAAGACGCTGCGACATATGTCTAAGTCGGAGTGTCGACTGTGCAGAGAAGTAGCTGGAAGATGTAGCTTACGGTTGCAAATAAACATTTTTAATTTCGACTATGGTTTCCAATTTGCGACCGACTGGACCTTACTTTTCGAACAACCGTCGTACATATCTCCTTTGAACATATGACCTATACTTGATATTCTGTTGTTATAGCATTATATCACTATTACAATTTTTATAGAAATACTGCAGTCTTAAATACTTCAGACTGGAGTTACTGTGTTTTGCCATGTTCCGTGAAACGTCCTTATTTCGAAGATATAATAATGGTGTGTTGTGCTCATTGTGTCCTTCATTCTGTAGACTGAACTGTAGCAGCTAAGCATGGAAGTCTATCCAGTGCAACTCTCTTCATCTCTGCATAGCTACAGTGACCTGCATCAGTTTGAATTTGCTTGCCATAGTCAAGTCTTGGTCTTCCTCTGCAGCTTTTGCCCCACACACTTCCATTCATTACCAAATTGACAGTTCCTTGATGTCTCACAATGTTTTCCTTCAATAGGTCCTTTTCTTTTGTTAAGTTGTACCATACATTTACTTTCCCTCGAATTCGGTTCAGCACTTCTTCATTATCTGAATACTTAGCCAATCTTCAGCCATTTCCCGTTGCACGACATTTAAACAAATTCTGTCTTCTACCTATCTGAACAGTTTATTGTCCCTGTTTCACTTCTGTGCACAGCTAAAATTCAGATAAATACCATTAGGAAAAACTTCTTACTCAAATTTATATTAGATAACAAATTTCTCATTCTCAGGAATGATTTTCTTGCTGTTGCCATCCTGCTTTGTACACACTGTCTACTTGGGTCATCGTTAGATTTTTCCAAAATTCGTTTGCTGCTTCTAGTGTCTAATTTCCTAAGATAATTTGTCTTACGTTTGTTAATTCCCACACTTCAAGACGACATCTAATCCGTTCAGCCAATCGTCCAAGTGCCCTGCCGTCTGTGGTATCTTCGTCCTGAACATCAGGTGCCTTTCGAAATATATCTTTGGTTTCCTTCACAGGTTGCTCAGTATGTAGATTATACAGGATGGTCAGAAACAGTCTAAAAAGCTTTTAATGGTGTTGCAAGTTAGGATGTGCTGAGAAATAATTGTTAAGAAAAAGAAATCGATACAGTGCGCCGTTTTCGAGCCAATTAGAATTGAAGTTAGCCCCAGGCAGACGTTGTACGCACAAATTCAAGCGCCCCGGCAGATACGGTGTCGCCAAACGTGTCCTTCATTTGGTTTCCTAAAACTGAACAAGACATAGATATAACATGAAATGATAGTGAGGAACCCGAGCCAAAGGCTGAGCAGTCTCGTGCGCTGACATAAACCCTATTAAAACGACTGGCACTAATTCTATCTGGGGAGCTGCTTGAGTATGCGTGCGCGACGGCCTCATTGGATAACTCCAATGCGGATTAACTCGGAAAAGGTTTAACGTATAGAAATATTTTCTTAACAATTATTTCTTAGTTTAAAAGCTATTTACAAGATTTGCATGTACCTATATTTGATACTCTATACTTCACTCTCTTCTCAGTTACTGCGTAGCTTTCGTACGCTTCAACTCCAACAGTAATAGTTTTGTTTTCTGTACAAGTTACGAATAACCCTTCGCTGCTTGTATTTTGTACCTGATAACTTCGTCATTCTACCGGTGACAGAACGTAACGAAACATTTAAAATTTACTGTGGTATGAGTATGTATTAGACACTGTGTCGTCACGTTCAGCATGAAAAAATACAATGGATAAGAAAAGTAAGGATATTTGTTAATACTTTCAGGGCGCCTTCCATGAGCGCCCCTTTGAATCCGTATCTTACCCGACATTGGGAGAATTACCTCACGCACGTTTGGTGCCATAAGCTGCGAGATTACTGCATTATCAACGCGGCGCTGCGGAACGCGACGTAAATTGAGATTTCTGAGCGTTATCGGCTTCCGATGAACCACACTATCGGGAACGTAGCACCGCCGTGCGGGTCGTCCCAATTAATGCAGCGCCAGGTGTTACCTCGCTACGGAGCGCCAGCAGCAGACCAAATGAGGATCGCCACAACGGAACTGCGACAACAGTCGTGCTCCGCATATTCACGCGCTGTGCAGCGTCATGGTGGAGGGGCGATGGTCAAGTACAAGCTGCGGTGGCCCTCATCTCCATTTCAGTCATACCTAAGAGCTCCAACATACGTATGTGCCCCGTAACGCAGCGCACAATACAAGGCAAGCCATTAGCCATTCTTGCCCTGTCCTATTTGGGCAAAGAGAGGGAGGAAAGATCTCGTGATGGCACACTCTGAATGGATAGCGAAAAATCTTCGCAAGTACTCAGAGTGTAGGGAATGAAGCCCTTGAAGAATGGGAAAATTGGTACACAAATTTTAAGTAAGTTGCGATGGCGAACAACAGACGATAATGACGATAGAATGGTATAGTATTAATCTTCCTTGATTTTTCCGATTCGATACGGATTTCAATCCAAAAGTTATTAATTCTCAAAAAAATTGCGGTTTTATTTAAAATTAACTCTTTGTTTTCACCTGAATACTTACAAGTGCCGAGGTATATCACCATGGTGAAGTTGGGCAACTTAACGACTTACAGTGGTCCTTCCGGAACAGCTGAGAAAAACAGGTTGATTTTTTTTTTAAATCAGTTGACGCACATCAGTCAAGTCGTCTTGTGACACATTCGACGTTTCTTGTATCTTTGCTATTGATGGTGCTGATACTGTGGCTGAAAAATATGTCCATACAAGAAATCGTAATAAACATTGAACAATTTCATTGTCTCATCAGAGATGTTACCTGTACAGTAGTTTTGTTTCAAATATCTAGCGACAATGTTATGTGCAACTAAGAGACAAAGGAATTGCTTCAGCAAAGTGGTGGCCTGACACCTCTCCTATACTATTGCTGTTGATTCAATTAATCGTAATCCATACGTTTCGAGCGATTAATGAATACCTGATGCTGATAATGTGGGTAATATGAAAAGATCGTCAGTCTAACACATCTTGATTTATCTCTATATGTGTAGTTAATTGCATGTCCGCCGGCCGCGGTGGCCAAGCGGCTCTAGGCGCTTCAGTCTGGAACCGCGCGACTACTACGGTCGCAGGTTCGAATCCTGCCTCGGGCATGGATGTGTGATGTCCTTAGGTTAGTAAGGTTTAAGTAGTTCTAAGTTCTAGGGGACTGATGACCTCAGATGTTAAGTCCCATAGTGCTCAGAGCCATTTGAACCATTTTTGAATTGCATGTCCTGTATTTGTTGTCCTGTATCACTCTCGTAGAGCCTTGGACGAGCTACACTGCACAAGGAGGAAGGGCAGCTGGCGAGCAGGACCCCCTGAGCGCCCTGGGGAAAACATCTGTCTTTTAACGTAAATAAACAAGCACCGTCCGGATCACAACTTCTTATTACCAATTGCCGGTTTCAATCTGCCTTGCAGATTATCTTCAGGTCTAGGTTTGAACAAAAAGGGCAACAAAAATAGAAATGCTATACAAGCGAGACAAACACCTGCGTCGTAGGTTCTGGGAATAACAGCAAACTTTTAGGGAGACACACATAGTTGGTGCCACGGGGTCACTTCGTTAATAATTATGTGTAAAACTAACGTAAAAAACAAGGATATGTGATGTGTTGGCAAATGTGCCAACACCTTGTAGATAGAGGAGGCCGAAATGCACTAAAGAAAAGTACGTATCGTCTGTTTACTTAACTTTAATTCATCCTTGTGGTACATCGCTCTTGACTATACAAATGAGACTCTCTCCAGATATAGTTAATGGCGCCTTGCTAGGTCGTAGTCATGGACTTAGCTGAAGGCTATTCTAACTGTCTCTCGGCAAATGAGAGAAGGCTTCGTCAGTGTAGTCGCTAGCAAAGTCGTCGTACAACTGGGGCGAGTGCTAGTCCGTCTTTCTAGACCTGCCATGTGGTGGCGCTAGGTCTGCAATTACTGACAGTGGCGACACGCGGGGCCAACATGTACTAATGGACCGCGGCCGATTTAAAGCTACCACCTAGCAAGTGTGGTGTCTGGCGGTGACACCACAATATGGTATGGGAAACAATTTCGTATAGTCACGTGACACATGCGTATTTTTTAGAGAAGTGCACTAAAACTCTGTCAAATTATTTCGCCATATGTAAATATATCAAAAAATTAATAAAACTGAGCCTTTTAAAGATTACTTTCGAAACTAATTCGCTGGCTATCAGTAACTGGATGTCAGCTGTAATGGGTAATAGATCTACTACCAAGTAGCGACATTGGAAATTTTGTCACACACTGGAACGCGACGATAGAAATATTGTTCTTAGTTCCTAATTGTCTCATTCTCCCTGTTGCGAGACTCCAAGCAAACGTTTCGGGCGTTAGATGATGACTTTAGTGGACTACGATAAAATCAGGCAAACAATGCAATATATGGAAGTTTGGGTTGGTTTGCAGAGTGTGATAGTTTACTTAAAGTGTTTAAGACGACCGCTCGCGATAAGCAAGAAATCCGTATTAGAGTCTTGGTCTGGCATAAATTTTGACTCGCCACTACTGGGTAGTAAGTCCGATTCAGGGAATCTGCAGCCAGGAAATTAATTTCGAACGTATTTCGTACAATTGTGGTTCATCACCAGTGCCTGTATTTTCAGACATACGTGTAGATTTTCTAAGCCTTAGGCCACTTGGAACGGGGATGACGACAAAGCCACTGACCACCAGGTAGAAGTTTACGCGTCCGGTAGAGTTCGCCCTGCTTGTAGCAGGGTGAGTGCAGTCAAGATTCCACACATTGTGGACCACATGATGCAGTCCAGGGCTCTAGGAGTAAGAGTATAAGGAAACGTGTCACACGTCCAGCCAGTGCAGAATAAATTACTTTTTATTAGTCGGTCTCTCTGCTCAAAGAACAGCTTCACAGAATGTTGCATTCACAGGCAATGCGTTTCCAGGAAGAATGGAAGGTGCCAGGCCTGTCGAGATATATTCTTATCTGCTTTCATGTGGGAAGCTATGTGAATGTTTATTATTAGAATTTCTTTCTGCTTCCCACGTGGGAGCAGAACTGCGACAGTAGGACTCCACTCCACCTGGATTGTGAATTTCTCTCTCTTGCATGACGGGAAGGTGGCTCATTGGGTGATCTAAAAGATTTCTGTAAGTGGGAGTTTAGAACACATTTTTCTAGAAATTTTGTATGCGGGAAAACATCGCGCTGGATAGCGTAGACAGATATCTGAAGAGTGGGAGTTTGGTTCTCATTTTTCTTAAATTTTGCGACCACCGATATCACCCATACTATCAATATTAGATATTCGTGAACTGGTCGAAACACGATACAGATTATGATTAACGGAAGCAACGGCAAATTATACATACTGCACAGAAGCATTTTCACCATCTCTTTAATGGCACGCAACATGTTTTAGATCTCTTTGTGGAGGTAAGTGCTCATTTCCGCAACATGTACAGCAACCTCCGGGCAACATGGGTCAACAGTTTAGATGGCGTGTTGTAACATTATATCTGAGTGCTGAAGCCGTAGTACACTCATGCTCATAAAATAAAGATAATGCTGATACATGGTGAAACAGGCTCTGGTGGGCGATTTGCGAGCTTAAATCACCTCGGGGTATGATCATGCGGTGCATTTGACCTGTGGTCGCCGCGCGGTGGCCCTGGCAGCAGTCCACGTACGCAGAGATGTGATGGTGCATGTCAGAATACGGTGCAGCGAGTAAGTGTGCAGACGTGCTAGTGGTGCCTGCGTGTTGAAAATTGCTCAAAGAACACACACTGATGACGTTATAAGGGGTAGAATACTAGGGCGACTGGAAGCTGGTCAAACACAGCAGGTCGTAGCACGGGTCCTCCATGTCCCACAAAGTGTGATCTCAAGATTATGGCAACGACTCCAGCTGATAGGAAACGTGTCTAGGCGTTACAGTACGGGACATCCACAGTGTACAACACCACATGAAGACCGATATCTCACCATCAGTGCCCCGCAGACGGCCACAACTGCTCGGGAAATTGCCGCAACCACTGGAACAGTTGTCTCCAGACAAATAGTCTACAGACGAGTGAACAGACATGGTTTATTCGCCCGGAGACCTGCAAGGTGCACTCCACTGACCCCTTGTCACAGGAGAGGCCGTAAAGCCTGGTGTCAAGAACACAGTATATGGTCAATGGAACAGTGGTCCCAGGTTATGTTCAAATGTATGTAAAATCTTATGGGACTTAACTGCTAAGGCCATCAGTCCCTAAGCTTATACACTACTTAACCTAAATTATCCTAAGGGGAAACACACACCCATGCCTGAGGGAGGTCTCGAGCCTCCGCCGGGACCAGCCGCACAGTCCATAACTGCAGCGCCCTAGACCGCTCGGCTAATCCCGCGCGGCCCCAGGTTATGTTCACGCACGGACGAATCCAGGTGTTTCTCGCCATGTTTCATCTGGCGTGAACCAGGAACCAGATACCAACCCCTTAATGTCCTTGAAGAGGACCTGTACGGAGGTCGTGGTTTGATGGTGTGGGGTGGGATTTTGATTGGTACGCGTACACCCCTGCATGTCTTTGACAGAGGAACTGCAACAGGTCAGGTGTATCGGGACGTCATTTTGCACCAGTAAGTCCGCCTTTTCAGGGATGGATGATAACGCACGGCCCCAACCGAACTGCCATCATAGAGGAATAGGCTAAACACGGTTGGCGGTGGCGTGTTTGTTGCTGTCAGAAGTAGTTTATCTTGTCGCGAAATTGAAGTAGATACTTTCTGTGAGTTAGTACGGGCAGAGGTCATTGTTGGCAACCGGAATAAAATAATAATTGGATACTTTTACCGACCTCCCAACTCAGATGAAACAGTTACTGAAAGATTCAAAGAAAACTTGACTTTGATTCCAAACACGTACCCGACTCTGACGATAATAGTTGGTGGTGACCTTAATTTACCCTCGATATGTTGGCGAAATTACTGTTTAATTCCGGAGGTACGCATAAAATATCATCTGAAATTGTGCTAAACGCATTCTCTGAAAATTATTTCGAGCAGTTAGTTCATGAGCCCACGCGAAAAGTAAACGGTTGTGAAAACGCACTTGACCTCTTAGCAACAAATAGTCCTGAGTTAATAACGTGCATCGAAACCGTTTCAGGGATTAGTGAACACAGGGCTGTCGTTGCAGGATTGAATATTGTAATTCCCAAATCCTTGCAAAATAAGCGAAAAATATACCTATTTGAAAAAGGAGATTGAAATTCACATGACGCCTTCCTGAGAGACAATTTACACTCATTCCAAATTAATAATATAAGTGTTGACTAGATGTGGCTTAAATTCAAAGAAATAGTATCGGAAGCAATTGAGAGATTTATACCAAATAAATTAACAAACGAGGGAGCTGATCCTCCTTGGTACAGAAAACGGGTTAGAACACTGTTGAAGAAACAACGAAACAAACATGCCAAATTTAAACATAGGCAAAATCCCCGAGATTGGCCATCTTTCACAGAAGCTCGAAATTTAGCGCAGTTTTCAATGCGAGATGCCTATAACAGTTTCGACAACGAAACTTCGTCTTGAAACCTGGCAGAAAATTCGAAGCGATTCTGATCGTATGTGAAGTATGTTAGCGGCAAGAAACAATCAATGCCTTCTCTGCACGATAGCAATGGAGATACTATCGAAGACAGTGCTGCCAAAGCAGAGTTTCCAAACACAGCCTTCCGAAATGCCTTCACAAAAGAAGACGAAGTAAATATTCCAGAAGTCGAATCTAGAACAGCTGCCAACCTGAGTAACGTAGAAGAAAATATCCTCGGAGTAGTGAAGCAAATTAAATCACTTAATAAAAGAAAGTCTTCTGGTCCAGACTGTATACCAATTAGGTTCCTTTCGGAGTATGCTGATGCATTAGCTCCATACTTAACAATCATATACAACCGTTCGCTCGACGAAAGACTGGAAAGTTGCACAGGTCACACCAATATTCAAGAAAGGTATAGGAGTAATCCACTAAATTACAGGCCCATATCGTTATCGTCGATATGTAGCAGGATTTTAGAACATACATTGTGTTCGAACATAATGAATTACCTCGAAGAAAACGGTCTATTGACACACAGTCAACATGGGTTTAGAAAACATCGTTCTTGTGAAACAGAACGTTTAATTCCAGTCCACAATGACAAAAACAAGTAATAGACAGAAATCTTGTAAGGTTAAAAAAGCACTACTTTCAAACCTGTCGATAAGTATTAACCACCTAGTAAAAGGTGACTGCACTTAATGGAAACTAGGTTTGGCAAATAGCCCTGGACAGATGGCGCTGTATTAAGTCAGCTTGGCACAGGCTCACTGCGGCAGGCGAAGTTCTGAAACGTGCTCACCGATTATAGTTCTTTCGGCTGAACAGGGGCTGTCCCAATTGACCACCGGTACACCACCCTTCCTGGCCGCCTTCTGCGACATGGCGAATTCTTCGCCCGATATATAGCAGCCCACTTCATCTGCTGAACGCACGCTCACGCAGCTGCAGTTGCCAAACTTGTGGACTTAGCCACGTCCTCCTCCGAAGGCGACAGCTCAGGTTGTCCGCCAGGAGTGGAGAGGACACTCTCGTTGCCAGCCTCTACTTTGCCTCTTGATTTCCTAACGAAGACTCCAGTTGTCAAGCCCGATACGCCTGTAAAAGACTTCGAACTCGACGCGTACGCCTATGTGGCACTACCTGCAAGATCGATAGGAGCCGACACGGCTCATCCACGAACCTTTCCCGTGAATCAATCTATTTTTAAGCGAAACCCGTATCAAAGTCTCTGTTGTGGTTTTTGAGATTAGTCCTCGCGCACTGGCAGAGAAACATGGAGAGAGCTATCATTTAGTAATATTTATCCATTATGATGACAGCCCTAATGTACGACCGCAACCGAACGTTGGTGACATCCACGTTGCCGCTCAATGAAAACGTTTGGAAATTTGTGGTAAGATATTATGGGACCAAACTGCTGAGGTCATCGGTTCCGAAACTTACACACTACTTAATCTAACTTAAACTAACTTAAGCTAAGGGCAACACACACACCCAAGCCCGAGGGAGGACTAGAACCTCCGACAGGGGAGCCGTGGGAACCGTGACACGGCGCCTGGACCACACGGCTACTCCGTACGGCGCCGCTCAAGTAACGATGGGCTGCTGTCGTAGTACCACTTGACTGACACTTTCACTGGCCTTCATTTCTCGTATTTTTCAGCAGTTATTGTTTGTTATAGTCTCCTATTGGTCACCTGCTGATAATCACTGTGATTAAGCTAGATGCCAAGGTTTATGACGCCTGCAAGTATGAGAGAAGCCGATTTTTGAGTCGAGGACTGGGCAAGAACCTGTATAACCAGTACCGTTGTTAGCAAGAGCGAGGGATGCTGTTACAGTCAACATGACCATGAAAATGTTGTACGATTATACGTTCTGACATCCCTTATACGATATTTACAAGATGACATAGACAATAGTCTTTCGTATGTGCTTTGTATACTTTTCCAGCAGTGTTCCAAGAAAATATCAACGCAACTATGAATGTTTAATATTATGAGCTCCTTTTGAAATAGTAAAAACAGCTCGAAGCTCGTTGGGAGACTCCAACAGCGAAAAAACTATTACTCCTGGTACGCAAGATATTATGAGACACGAGTAATATTCTCGGATTTCAAGAAGAATATAATAATACCAATTCCATTTCAAAACAAAGAAGGCTCTGACTTGCGTGAGTATTACCGAACCATAGATTTAATAAGTTTTTCAACCTAAGGACACTAATAACTTACAGAAAATTGGTAAAAGCTAACGTCAGGACAGATCAGTTTGAGCTCCATAAGAATCAAGGAACACTGCAAGGCAGTATGTTCCTATGCATTATTTTGACATTGGAGCTTATGTTCCGCTGAAATGTAGGACCACGCGTGCCAGTACTACTTCCACGAATTATCTTAGGAAATTGCAAGACTGCACTAGACTAGCCGTATGTTTTGGAAAGCCACAGGTGACTCTGAATTACTGCACTGACAGCAATCATTTTAATTAGTAATCCATTCGCTTGACTACCTGTCCCATGTGTCTGCTAAACTGATTTTGCCCTTTAACTGTGTTGGTTGTTGATAGTCTTGATTACAGTTATTACAGTTATGAGAATCTAAATGAACCTCAATGCTGAAATAGAGTTAATGATATGGTGGCCCTGTCATTATATTTGACAGTAGTTGATCGGTCATTAATATATCAACACAGGATTGACCTCTTATAAAATTTATGTCACAACTTATCAATGAAAATTGGACCAAACTACATGTTGAGCGTCATGACAAAAACAAAAATGATCTGATGGTAGCACAAACATGTAACGAACAGCTGACTACCCTGTGGTTCGGCTGGTTGGCTAAGACTCTCTGACTGAACTGTTTACTCTGATTCTATATACGGATACTGCAATCTATAATTATCTAACACTGAATAGACCTTGATGGATTTATTCTACGTAGAAGCTGTACTACATTGGTGGAGCTGAGATCAAGTGGTGAGATTGTGATCTTGTTTGCCCTTACAAGCTGGGACAGTAATACAATATCCCTCATCTCGATTTGCGGTGCTGTCTCAGGTCATGGTCGTGGATCAAGCGTTTACAGAGCAGCGATGTGTGCCGCTTGCCGTTGTAATTCCCTATTGCAGGCATGAAATATGAAAACTCGCGGCTAGCAATACGTTAGACAAATCGAAATTACTCTAAAAAGAAGCCCTGAAATCTCGGCAAATTCCAGTGCGTGACACTCCCATTCACAGTCACACCAGGGACCAATTAGACTCACTTACGCGGCAGTGCGCACGAGGAGATCAAACGGCAAAGTGCCAGACCTATAAGGAATAAAACTGCCCTTGGCACGGCGAGTCGTCTGAGATTAGAGAGGTCGAAACTGTTGGTACAGCTAAGCCCTCATCACAAGCTCTGCAGTCAGGGCCAGTGCTAGTGCAGAGTCGCAATCAGAACAATTTACGAGTGCACCCACTAATAACCAAAGTCAAAACCAGAACTACCCCCCCCCCCCCTCCCGGAGACCAGAGTCTGAAACTGAAGATCCACTCCAGGCCGCAATCTCAATTGGAATACCAAGTATCCCCTCTCCTCATTTTCCACTAAAGCTAGGTAAACTCCATGAAAGCACTTCTACATCTACAGCTACATCCATACTCCGCAAGCCACCTGACGGTGTGTGGCGGAGGGTACTTTGTGTACCTCTATCTGTTCTCCCTTCTATTCCAGTCTCGTATTGTTCGTGGAAAGAAAGATTGTCGGTATGCCTCTGTGTGGGCTCTAATCTCTCTGATTTTATCCTCATGGTCTCTTCGCGAGATATACGTAGGAGGGAGCAATATACTGCTTGAAGGTATGCTCACTGAACTTCAAGAAAAGCCCGTACCGAGCTACTGAGCGTCTCTCCTGCAAAGTCTTCCCCTTGAGTTTAGCTATCATCTCCGTAACGCTTTCGCGATTACTAAATGATCCTGTAACGAAGCGTACTGCTCTTCGTTGGATCTTCTCTATCTCTTCTATCAAACCTATCTGGTACGGATCCCACACTGCTGAGCAATATTCAAGCAGTGGGCGAACAAGTGTACTGTAACCTACTTCCTTTGTTTTAGGATTACATTTCCTTAGGATTCTTCCAATGAATCTCAGTCTAGCATCTGCTTTAGCGAGTATCAACTTTATATCACTCCTAACGCCTACTCCCAGATAATTTATGGAATTAACCGCTTCCAGTTGCTGACCTGCTATATTGTAGCTAAATGGTAAAGGATCTCTCTTTCTATGTATTCGCAGCACATTACACATTCCGTGTTCATCTCCACGGGGGTTTCATGCCAGTCAGAAGACTTCACGAGCTCCATGTCTCCCGTCTAACTAATCTGTTCTACTCTTCGGCCAGTCCTAATCAAAGTTAACAATATTCTTCTCTTCTCAGGAAAAGCGACCAATTCCTGACTAGCAAATTCCTGCACAGAGAGGAGGAGACGTTGTGCTCGCGAATTGTTTTTTTCCCACGGTAACTTCAGGCGGCATGTTATTTTGAGTTTCCGTAATGTTGTAAAGTGATCGACGCGTTTATCTTGAAGATCATTATGTGGAGGAGGACAACATTATGGCATGTCCAACCAGGAGCCCTGACCAAACGAAGAGAAGTGTTTTAGTGACCCAACTTAGATCGTTTCAGAGCCGCCATAAATGTTATGTTCTAAAACTGTTTTGAAGGCCTGAGGCTTTCCAGAAATCTCTGGAGACCAAGGGATGACAGCACCGGGCGGCTCCTTCGATAGCTTCCTGTCCACAGTGAACATAGAACCTCGGGAAATTTTATGGCTGTCATTCCTCTTCATAAAGCGCATTCACATCGCTGTTGTAATGCGTTGACTGGGTGACCTAGGTTTCTCTCGCACCCACGTCCTCTGCTGCGGCAAGAGGTGCCTAACAGGTAGGTATAGGTAGGCCGTTTTGCCGCCCTGTCGACCAAACGCTTTGTCTGCACACTGTGAGAGAAATTCCTAGGCCCAGCATCCTGTCCGCAGTAAGTGCCTCAATATGTTTCTTTCTCTAATAGCTGCAAGTGGCTTTCAAACCCCAAACGTCCACTGCAAGATTTACTGTTAACAGACCAAACTGCCCGTTTTTTCTCAACTCCAGAGATGTGCTACTTGTGGGAGAGCCACCATAAAGAACCCACATGCATTAACAATGTATATGCTGGCATCAATGCCTGCTCATTCTGATAACTTCTTGTCGTCTCACAAACACGATGTCTTGGGTAATAAATTAACATTAAATGGTACCCTTTGACTATGGAGAATAGTGTGAGAGTAACTCGGCCTCTCTCTTTCCCCCACCGCGGTTGATTTCCACATGTGTAGTGTCTCATTTCAAAATGTCATAATGTGACATGGAACAGAGCGAATCGTCACATAGTACTGAGCTCTCAAAATGATGATGTAAGTGTTGAGAGGACTTTGCCAACCACGTCCACACATGCTAACTTGACCTCGTTCACCTGAAAGCTCAAACAGTCACGCCTGCAAGTGACGTAGGTGAACGTTGAGAACGAAGTTTTTCGCGGCGGCACTTATGTATAAAATATTCTCGGTATTCTTGCCGCGTCAGTCCTAGATAAAATCTCGAGCTTTCGACTATTACCTCCATCGTCATCGTCAGGAGCTGACTGTCTCCACTGCTGCTATGGTAGCCTCTATATAGCCCGAAGACGGCTTCTGATTGGTCGGCTTCTGATTGGTCGGCGATTACGTGCTGCTGTCTCAGACGGTGTCACTGTGTGCGCCGGTGGCGCCACCGCTTCCGTTTGAACGTAAACCTTGGAAGGAACGTCTCTGCTGCTTCTCTGCATCAAGCGCTCGTTTCCACGCACAGCTCAGATGGTATCCGCTATCGCGGTTAAAGTTCTTTTGGCTGAACATTGTAAAGTGATTCATGTAGACCCAAAGGTCATTGCTACACTCCAGCCTTCCAATAGACAGTTATTCAGCCGTTCAAAGGATTTGCTGCTCTACTACAAGAACTATGTAGCTGAATTTGATGTTCATAATGCAGTATTTTCTTGACTAGCTTTCTTATACTCCTAGGAGCGTGATAATGGACAACGATAGTGAGGTCCGAAGACATCATGGTCATTTGTCACCATGATAGATGCAGGTTGCATCCTGGGCTCATTTGAGTCAATGTGCAGAAGTTGTCATGCCATCGAGAGGCCTCAGTTAATATAAAGAATTGTCTCTTATTACGAATTTCTGTACAATCCTGACTTTGACTTTCAAGCAATTAGTGAATGCCTTGATACGATCATGTAACAGCCATGCTACTCATTTGACCAAGTTCCTCAAGGAGTTGTGGGATAAGCTAATAAATGTCTATTACAAATACATCAATTTCAGGAATTCTGTAAACGAGTGATGCAGATTACGCTACACATTATCACTAGAATTGGCTAATCCTCTCTAGATTTATGTCCAAATTCATTATAACCTAACTGAATTACTAAAAATGACTATCCTTTTGATGGTTTCACACGACAAATCTGGTAAATACCCAGGAATTTCCTTGATATCGAGGTTTCGAGTTCGTATGAGCAATCCTGCGGATTCGGACAAGTCCACCATAGACTGGGTAGAACTTACAGCGCAGCTGTTTCTGCTTGCTAGGCGGATGGAAACTTTTAACAAACACTTGTTGACCGATGCGGAATTCACTCACTTGTGCCTTTATATCGCACATTTCTTTCCTCTTCACACCCGTCTCATGATGCCTCCTGGCTGCTAGGTCAACAACTTGCTTTTTTGCACTTTGGTTCTCAGGGGGAAGTCTACGTCTTCATGGATTAGATATCTGGGTTGCCTGTCCTCGAGACCAGTCACTGGTGCTACCTTAATGACTCCGTGTGGCAACTTATTCATCACCTCCTGGAAGTCCCGTAGGAAATCCCAGGTGGCATGTCGTCTCCTGCAGTATATACGGCAGAAGGTTCCCAGACTTCTCATTGTCCTTTCTGCCGGAAGCTACAGGGATGTCGTATGGATGCGTGTTTTTTTAAATCCTGTGTTCCCTTAATACAGCTTTTCATTTCTCTGACTGGCGCTTTGGTCCATTGTTAGAGATAATCCTATCTACATGGCCTACCTAAGAGAGGAAGTCTTTACAGAAGACTCTGAACACCTTCTGTGCTGTTTCCTTTTCAGGGAGTTTAAGGTGACATAATTAGACGTCAGTTCCACTAACACCAGGTGTAAATATATCCCCTACCTGTGTTCACAAAAGAGCCCATTAAATCGGTGCAGCAGGATGTTTCAGTTTGGTTGGAATTATGGGAAGCAGAGGTGCCTGCATTTTCATTGTATCATTCTTTGATTTCTGACCGGCTTTACACACCACCAAAACCTTCCAAATTCGCCTGTCCATTATTTTAAAGTGGTACAGTGTGCGTAATTTCAGGTAGGATTTCCAGGTTCCAAAATGTGATTGTGCCAGATAACCTTGTTCACAAGTTCCTCTGGAATATAAACATGCCCAAGGCGCTCCTTCTCCACTGTGAAAGAACAAGATTGCCTTCCACAATAGGTAGAACTACATGAGCTTAGTTTCCATCCTGTGCTTTGAGCTCCTCTTCACAGCAAGCAGAGCTCGGTGCTTGTCTTGTTCCCTGCTGATGTTCTTAAGAATCATGGTGACATAATTCTCAAACACCACCTTTTAAATGTATTGGGCTGTACTGTTCTTCTTCTAGTGGATTTACGCTACTTCTTTTCAATCCCACAGGTTGTAATGGTGCTAGAATTACGTAACCATTATGGTACCTCACCTGAACCTCTCGATACCAGTGATATTCTACTGTATTTCTGTTAACTACTTAACATATTTCTGAGACAACATTCAGATTTGATTTCACTTTTGATTCATCGATATGTTTATATTGCAATAATATTATTCTTATGTGTATTCTTTCTTTTGTCACTATGATCTTTGACGTACTTGTAACTCTGATTTTTGGGCGCGTAAGCGGTTATTAGTTAGTTGTTGATTTGTTAGAGAATCGGACCTTGAGAAAGGCAAGTCTTGGACGTCATGTTGCAAAGACGTATATTGTAGTCAGCTTATAAAATGTGAACTTCAACAGTGACTTAGAGGAAGATGTTTTCAAGTATGTTTTGTATTGTGAAGTGATGTTTGTGTGTTACGTGATATTGCAATAAAAGCAATTAAAAGGAAGTGTAACTTAAATTCGGAGTGCTGATTATTTTTTTACATCACTATTGTGCTAACGTTGAAAGGTTTAATCTCCAAGGATGTTTTGTGAAGCGCATCTACATAACTTTTGAATATAGCAGAATAAAACCTAGGTCTCTTTGCATCCGAGCTTGGAATAATAATCACCTAGACTTTCAGCGATTGAGCCATGATTTTACGACGAGACCAGCGTGGGAAACACAAAAAGATGAGTGCCTAGTTTTTTGATTATTACATGAAATGACTTTATTAACTGTGCTCTAATGATACCTGCCACATAATATGACTATTGTTGCCCGAAAATGCAGTATTTAGCAGCGTGAGCAACACCACAATCGTTATTAAATGCTGACCTTTGTTGTGGTAGGGTTGTTAGAAGGTGAACGTGACATCGCATCCACAATGATGTTCTCCTCCCCTGGTACGTGCGCAATAGTGAAACCGTACTCCTGTAGCAAGAGTTCCCATCTCGTGAGTTTCTTATAGTGGAGTTTCGCCATGAGTAGGAACTCCAAGACTTTTTGATCGGTGAAGATGCTTGTTTCTCTTCCATACAGAAAAAGTCGAAATTTTTCGAAGCCACACACGACCGCTAGTGCTTCCAATTCAGTTATCGAGTACTTTCTCTCGCACTTACCAAGGACACGGCTTCCAAAAGCGATAGTCTTATGCACTATGTTCCCCCTTGCTGAAATCTGTGGAAAATTATCACGTCCAGAACAAAGTGTGAGCTGTCCGTTGCCAAGCAAAATTCCTCCACCATGTTGGGGTCCGACAGAATCTGTGCATTTTGAGGGACTGGAATTCATCTTCCTCCATACCCTCCCAGTCCCACGGTGTCTTCTCCCCTTTGAGCTGGCAGAATCTTGGTGTTGCTAGTTTCACGTGAATGAATCTGTTTTAGAAATCAGAGACACCAAGAAAGTCATACAGTTGCTTCTTTGTTGTTGGTGTTGCGAATTTTGCTATCGGCTCGATCTTGCCCAGGTCTAGAGAGATTCCTTCCACGGTGAAGATATGGCCAAGGAATTTTACTGATGTGGTCCCAATACACGACTCTGCGATGTTGCCGGTATTCCTTGAAGGTCTGTACTATTTTCCTTAAGATCATCTTGTGCCCCTTCCTGTCGGTTCCTAATCAGTAGATCGTCTATGTAAGTGGTGATTCTTTGTTTCATGAAATACTTTAAGATACCATCCAGTCCCATAATGAAGGAAGCTGGGGACACATTTAAATAAAATGGTAGCCGTTTGAAGTGGTAACATCTATCGAAAGCGAGGAATGCGGTGTGTTTCCTGAAGTCTGGGTGGATTGTAATTTGCCAGAAACTGGATAGCAAGTCGAGGGACGACAATACTGATATATCATGAAAGTTTTGTAGGAGTTCCTCCGGCTTGGGGGGAAGATCTGTTTCTGGTTCTATAATGGTATTAATTTTTCGTGTATCCAGCGCCAAACGGGATGAGCCATCGTACATTTCTACTATCGTGAGGGAGGTTGGTGGTTCAATGATGTCATCGTCTAGTATCCTCTTCATCTCCAAGATGACTTTTGTGACGGTACGGCAGGGAGGTCTGGGAACGTGGTATGAATAAATCCATGGAGAACGTTATTTTAGTTACCAAGGTGTGCCCGTGATAGCTAAACATCAACCGGCTTTGTGTCGGCACCTCTGTGTGCTTTCCTCTCTGTGCGCCAGTGATTTTCGTTTTCTTCAGCGTGAGTGCTGGCCACGGATAAAGTGCAATGAATCTCTTGCACGCAGAGTCCGAGATTGCAGTAATGTGTCTTCCACTGTCCACAATCTCGGTCCGATCGATGTTTCATACGGTGACGTGAACAATAGGATGTAAATCCGGCCGTGTCATGGCTTCCTTTTCCTCAAGCAAAAGTTCTCTTTTGTCTTCATATTCTAGCAAGTTAATGTCGCCTGCTCAGACTGTAACAGCGGTCTTGTTTTGTGATGTGTCTGCAGCACCCCCAAGCGTCAGTTTATATTTGCACTTGTGATTCGTTTCCCATGTGACGGATTGGTGGCCTAATCTGAGTATCATGATCTTGTTGCTTTTCTTGCTGCTATCGACTGTTGCTGTCCCAGTTGTTTCTTTGCTTCTGTGGTTCTATAATATCCCGCTCGAACTAGTTTGGACTTCGTTGTCCTCTCCAGTTACCTTCAGCCGTTCGTTGTAATTGTTGTAATTGCCTCGTCTTCCTCTGGTCTCCCATCGTGGTTGGTTATTCCAAAAATGGTTCAAATGGCTCTGAGCACTATGGGACTTAACAGCTATGGTCATCAGTCCCCTAGAACTTAGAACTACTTAAACCTAACTAACCTAAGGACATCACACAACAGCCAGTCATCACGAGGCAGAGAAAATCCCTGACCCCGCCGGGAATCGAACCCGGGAACCCGGGCGTGGGAAGCGAGAACTGGTTGGTTATTTCCTCAATAATTAGAGTTGTTATTGATTTCCTGTGGTCGATAATTTCCCCCATTTCGTCAGTTGTTGTTCCTTTCTGACGAGCCTTGCCAACTGCTGTCACTGTTTCGTTGCCGTCTCTTGCGTTTTGTATCTCGTTGACGCAGTTTAATTCACGTAGCGCGGTCTTGAAGGATTCAGTGGGGTCGTTTCACTTTACGATGAGGAGTTGTTGGTAGAGCAGAGGTAATATGAATTAAAACTGCCTCATGATTTCCTTTAGATTGTATGGCTGGTCCAGAAACCGATTTTTCTTAATTTACTACTCAAAGAACTTCACCGTCCTATAGAATCCAGGATAATCTCGTATTTGATTCTTTCCTGAGTGCTTTTCGATCAATATGTGTCAAGTAACGCGTCCCTGAAGTCCGCAATCTATCCCTGTAAACATATACGGATAAATTTCAGCTTGTATCAGTTGCCGCGTATAGAGTAGTACTTTATCATACTGGGCTATCTAACTTCTTGGCTGTAATGTATTTTATTCTCTTTGTACATTTGTAAATTTTTATTGGATAAAAGATGTTTGTGGCCGAATGGTTCGACGTTTCCTGTGAACGAATTTCCCCTCGTTTCTGCAGCACGCATCTCCATAAATCAGTGTCCAGTCGACTCTTTTGCACTGTTATGCCACCTCTTTTGTCGTCAGCTTCACGGAGTAATGTTTCCGATCGCCGAAGACGTACACAGTTGTGTTCCTGTTGGGTTTCTGCCATACTTTGCGTCTCCAACTGCGCGTGCTCTGTTGTGCGCCATATGGCGGCTGGCGTGTTCTCCTGCGACAATCGCTTTAATGTCGGTGATGTTGCCTCATACTGCGCATCGAAATGCTGTAATGCAGGCTCTTCTACACTCCCCTCATCATGGTGTACTGTTGCTGTACCAGACCGTGATTGTAATTGCGCAGTCCGTCGACGTATATGCTGGACGTCTTTTTCTACATCATTTTGTTGTGCTGCTCTTCTTTAAACTCTGATATTTCTGCCTCTTTGTCCTCGATCTGCACGATGCCCTTCACGTTCTCGCTAATCGTTTCTTGCAGTTCCTGGACGATCCTTCTGCCGCATTTTTGGAGCATGGCGAGCACCTTTATTGTTTGGCAATGTCGTTCAAAATGGTTCAAATGGCTCTGAGCACTATGGGACTTAACACCTGTGGTCATCAGTCCCCTAGAACTTAGAAATACTTAAACTTAACTAACCTAAGGACATCACACACATCCATGCCCGAGGCAGGATTCGAACCTGCCACCGTAGCAGTCGCACGGTTCCGGACTGAGCGCCTAGTACCGCTAGACCACTGCGGCCGGCTGGCAATGTCGGTTTCGGTTTGTTTTACTTGTTCTTTCTGTAACAAAGGATCGTTGCCTGCACCTTAGGCTACTAATCTTGCCACCCTGGCATCGCGTTTTGCCTCGTTCGGGACCTCTCGCGTCTCTGTAGATGTTTTCTTAACGCTTTGTACCCGCGACGTCCTTCTTAACAGGATCTATACTTTCAACAAGCTGTTGAGCCCCCAACCGTACCTCATTCGTCTCGTAGCGACTAATTCCTGTGTCTCCTTCGATGCTGTCTCCTCTCTCTCCCGCATCATCTTCAGCGCTTCCTGCCCCTTCTTTTCCTCTTTCCGCATAAATCATGTGAGGGTCTCAAATTGAGATCCTCCGCAAATACCTCCAAGACTAGACGAATGCCATTTCACCGCTCTGTGACGTTTTGTTCATGAGTCTCCTTCGCTACTAACGGTACGTCTTGCCATGTCTACAGTTTCTACATGGCGCTCTGCTGCAGTTTCATCCTCGCGATCGTTGTGTCACTGAAGTACCTTGTCATAATCAGAAAATTCTGCTTTCGACATATCCGCTAGGTCAGCTAGTACATGCAACGTTCTCCGCAACAGATCTAGACTACCTGTCTGACTGTCTGACTTTGATCCATTTGTGACGAGACTCGAATATTCTCACTACTTCGGAGCAAATGTTCCTTGGTTCTATTGAGCAGGCATTCAGGTTTCTACTTATGGCAGATTTCAATTGCTCCTCGCCGCAAGGAAACACAATTCTACCCTGAAATTTGCTCTGGCGAGCCAGTAACAATCATATCAAACAAAAACAAGCCTAATCTATGATTAATGCAATTGCCACAGATAATCTATCATCCCATATGTTAACACAACGCCGTTCGCAGTGACGGCGCTCGCCATCGGGAACAACCAACAAGTGACACAGAAATTACATTAACAAATGAACGACAGATACAAACCAGCAACACAAAAAATTTACAGGTCACCAAGATACGTAGCACCAGCAGTCCTGACGGCTAAGTGAAATTAATGTACCTAAGTGCACAAACTAGATCTCAACATATGAAAACGCCAGTCTACTAACGAAAATCGCATCTGACGGTCACAGAAGGTGCCATTAATTCAGGTTCCTGGAACCGGTGGCCAAATTGCAAGATTGCACTGGACTCGCAGTGTGTCCGACCAGAGGTCCTGGTTAAACCAAGAGAAATGCTTTTGTGTCCCAACATAGAGCATTTCAGCGCCGCAATAAACGTTGCGCCCCTTCTAAAATTATTTTTAAGTCCTGAGCCTTTACAAAAAACTCTACATGCCAAGGGACGGCACCACCTGGTGCCTCCCATGATAGCGTGCTGTCCACAGTGAACAAGGAAACTCGCGAATTCTTGCGGCCACCATCGCTGTTCACAAAAGGCATTTACGCCAGGCGAATTTGAGTTACTACGGTGACATCAGTCACTTTAACTAGTAAACCTTCCACTCGACTACCTGTCCCATGCGTCTGCTAAATTGATTTTGCCCTTTAACTGTGTTTGTTGTTGACAGCCGGCATTAGAAGTTACCACAGTTACAGAATCTAAATCAACCTGAATGCTGGAATAGTATTAATCGTTATTTCTGTCAGTTGTTGATGGTTGATTAATATATCGGCATGGGATTGATCTTTTATAAACGTTACGGCACAAGTTTATTGATTAAAATTTGACAAAAATACATGTTGAGAACTAAACATGATCTGATGGCAGTACAAATATGCAATGAACAGTTGACGGCGCTGTAGGGTGGTTGGTTTAAAGGCTAAGGTTTGTCTGAATGAACTATTTACTCTGGCTCTAAATATGGATAACGGAATCTGAAATTACCTAACGCTGAATAGATCTTGACGGATTTATTCTACACGGAAGTTATACTACATTGGTGCAGCTGAGAACAAGTGGCGAGATTGTGATCTTGTTTGCCCTAAACAGCTGTAGCAGCAATACAATACCCCATTTCTCGACATGCGGCGCTGTCTCAATTGGTTCAGGCGGCTATAGAACAATGATGTGCGGCCCCTGTTATTGTCTATCACCAGCGCGAAATATGCGAAGTCTTGGCTAGCTGTTAGACACACCGCAATTACTCTCTAATGGAGCCCTGAGACCTCGGCGGATTCCAGCATGTGCCAGTCAAGACGTCTCCTTCTCTCTGTGTCTCCTCAATTTTCCACGAGACCTCTGTAAACTCCTCAAAGCACACACACACAACTAAGAGTTTCGTGCCAGTGTTAAGACTCCACAATCTCCACGTCTCCCCTTCATCACGTCTGCTCTACTCGTCAGCCAGTCCTAATGAAAGTTAACAACACCCTTCTCTTTTTAGGAGAAGGGGCCAGTCCGTGACTTGCAAATTCCCACACAGAGAGAAGGAGACTGTGAGCTCCTGACTTGTTTTTTCCACAGCCACTTTAGGAAGCGTGTTATTTTGAGTTTCCGTAAAGCTCTAAAGTGACTCAACACATTAATCATTGAGATCATTATATGGACGGCCTAAACGTTACAGTGTGCCCGACCAGGTTTCCTGGCTAAACCAAGAGAAATGCTTTTGAGCCCCAACATAAATCGTTTCAGAGCCACCATAAATGTTGCGTCCCTTCTAAAATTGTTTCTAAGCCCTGAGCCTTCCCAAAAAACTGTACAGGCCAACGGACGGCACCACCTGGTGGCTCCCATAATAGCATACTGTCCACAGTGAACATGAAGACTCGCGTATTCTTATGGCCGCCATCCATGTTCACAAAGGGCATTTGTGACTTTGTCATATCGTTTTGACTGAGCTACCTATATTTCTCTCCCACCGCCGGCGTCTGCTGTGGCAAGAGGTTCCTAACAGGTAGGTCTAGCTAGGCCGTTTTTCCGCCCTGTCGACGGAACACACTGTCTGCGCATTGTGGGAGAAATTTTTAGGCCCGGCATTCTGTCCACATTATGTTGTTGTTGTGGTCTTCAGTCCTGAGACTGGTTTGATGCAGCTCTCCATGCTACTCTATTCTGTGCAAGCTTCTTCATCTCCCAGTACCTACTGCAACCTACATCCTTCTGAATCTGCTTAGTGTATTCATCTCTTGGTCTCCCTCTACGATTTTTACCCTCCACGCTGCCCTCCAATTGGTGATCCCTTGATGCCTCAGAACATGTCCTACCAACCGATCCCTTCTTGTGGTCAAGTTGTGCCACAAACTTCTCTTCTCCCCAGTCCTATTCAACATTAAGTGCTTCAAAATGTTTCTTTCCGCAATAGCTGGATGTGGCTTTCAATTCCCAAACGTCCACTGCAAGATTTACTGTTAAGTGACCAAACTGTCTGCTTGTTGTCAACTCCAGAAGAATACTATTCGGAGGACAGCCATCATAAGGACCCTGCATGAACGAACATGGTACGTGCTTCCATCAATGCCTGCTCATGTTGGTAACTTCCTGGCATCTCACAAATCAACAGTACATTGAACCCATAGAATGTGGAGAGTAGTGGCAGGGTGATATACCGAAGAAAAGCAGGATTATAGATTTGGAAGTAGCTATTGACAATGGTGAAGTTATTTATAAGGGGTGATAAAAGGATTCAGTTTGAGAGCGTTGTTGCAGCGTATGTGGATCGACACAGAAGGCCAATGCGAGTATTTAAGCACCGACATGTAGGCGAGGGGTTAGTTTGGCATTCGTCTCTTTCTGAAAGACGTTGTGTGAGTAAGTCTATGTCTACCGAGAAGTTTCAGAAATCAACACTAACCATTAGAAAGTAGTGATTCGCATAATATCACATACGTTTAAATGACATATCTACCTACTTTTATTAGTGCACTTAAAGCAGGTGCCAATGAGGCTCCTAAGTAGTCATTAAATAAAATCATTAATAAAAAAATTGAAACTGTGTGCCTGAATATCTTCTGTCTAACTTCAGCACTAGCACACCTGGAGGAATACTGCAGAGACATAAGTTACCCATAGAATGAATTTTTCTATCAGCAGCCCAATGTGCTCTGAGATGAAAATCAGGCACGAAAACCTCTGTGAAGTTTGGAAGGTAGGAGATAATGTTGAGGTGGCAGTAAAGCTTTGAGGACGGTCTAGTTTCGAGCCCGTTTAGCTCAGTTGGTAGAGCACGTCCTCGTGAAAGGCAGAAATTCTCGGTTCGAGTCCCAGTCAAGCACACACATTTAATTTGCCTTGATGTTTCACATCTGTGCATGTTCCGCTGCAGAATAAATAATTCATTACTGGTAGAAGGTACATTTGGCAACTTTGACATTTAGACCATATATAGCAGCTGTCAGTTGAAAAAGAAACTCAGTGGCAGGCACGTCCAAGTCCAAGTCGTCAAAGTACAAATGGGTATAGGTTGGAGTATTTATGTATAGATAAAGGAGTTTAACAGGATGAACTAGCGCGGAGAGTTTCTGAAACGAGTCTTTGAACTGCACTTGACTTCCGGAAAGCGTTTGACTCGGTGCCCCACTGCAGACTACTAACTAAGGGACGAACATATGGGATTGGTTCCCAAGTAGGTGAGTGGCTCGAAGACTTTTTAAGAACCCAGTACGTTGTCCTCGATGGTGAGTGATCGAAGGTGAGGATATCATCTGGAGTGCCACATGTAAGTGTGGTAGGTCCTCCGTTGTTTTCTATCTACATAAATTATCTTTTGGATAGGGTGGATAGCAATGTGCGGCTGTTTGCTGGTGATGCTGTGGTGTACGGGAAGGTGTCGTCGTTGAGTGACTGTAGGAGGATACAAAATGACTTGGACAGGTTTTGTGATTGGTGTAAAGAATGGCAGCTAACTCTGAATATAGATAAATGTAAATTAATGCAGATGGATAGGGAAAAGAATCTTTTAATGTTTGAATACTCCCTTAGTGGTGTAGCGCTTGGCACAGTCACGTCGATTAAATATTTGGACGTAACATTGCAGAGCGATATGAAGTGGGACAAGCATGTAATGGCAGTTGTGGGGAAGGCGAATAGTCGTCTTCGGTTCATTGGTAAAATTTTGGGAAGATGTGGTTCATCTGTAAAGGAGACCACTTATAAAACACTAATACGACCTATTCTTGAGTACTGCTCTAGCGTTTGGGATCCCTATCAGTTTGGATTGAGGGAGGACATAGAAGCAATTCAGAGACGGGCTGCTAGATTTGTTGTAGGTTTGATCATCACGCGAGTGTTACGGAAATGCTTCAGGAACTCGGGTGGGAGTCTCTTGAGGATAGGAGGCGTTCTTTTCGTGAATTGCTACTGAGGAAATTTAGAGAACCAGCATTTAAGGCTGACTGCAGTACAGTTTTACTGCCGCCAACTTACATTTCGCGGAAAGACCACAAAAATAAGATTAGAGAGATTAGGGCTCGGCATATAGGCAGTCAGTTTTCCCTCGTTATGTTTAGGAGTGGTACGAGGTACCCTCCGCCACGCACCGTATGATGGATTGCGGAGTATGTATGTAGATGTAGATGTAGAACCTCTGCCACTGTCTTCTAGTCTTTCTCAAGTTCTGCATACAACAGTCTTAGACGTGTTAACTGCGGGCCTCGCGTCCTCAATTACTACATTAATCTGACGAAGACTAGGCTGTTCGTAGAAATATTGTAAAGTAGAACTAGATCGCACAGTCGGAAAAGCATCTTGACCTCTGTGCAGACAAGGACTTACAACACGAGGCGTGTGCACAATGAAGAGCAGCTGAATCTAAAAGCCCTATGTGTTAACGTGGAGCCGGCCGCGGTGGCCAAGCGGTTCTAGGCGCTTCAGTCCGGAACCGCGCGACTGCTACGGTTGCAGGTTCGAATCCTGCTTGGGGCATGGACGTGTGTGATGTCTGTAGGTTAGTTCGGTTTAAGTAGTTCTAAGTTCTAGGGGACTGATGACCTCAGATGTTAAGTCCCATAGTGCTCAGAGCCATTTGAACCATTTTTTTGTTAACGTGGACACACAATTACGCCACAGTGACTGAGGATACCTGTGGCATGACGTAATTTCACCTGATCAAATCAATGAAATTATTCAGAACCTGCTACAGAGCCCTGAGTCTTCACCCATATAGTGGTCAGCAGGACTGCGGTCACGCAATCACGAGATTAGGGGCGTCTGTATTTAAAACGGTAGTGCCATCTTTTCAGGAGTGTCGAAGCAGTTTTTAGAGTCCTTATCAAAAAGGCATGACATTAGACATCAAACGAATCTATGCTAAACCTCTGAATAAAGAGATGCGACGATCGAGGGAGGCAGCGAAGCCATTAGTTGTATATTCTGCAATAGACTGTTTGATGCACAAATGTGAAAGAGCTGTGCAAACGATTACCTGCCGCTTCATACTGAATGAGACTGCACAGAGTGCGGTTTACGCTGGCACATGTAATCAGTACGATTCAGTGTACTGTAGCTTGCGGTGTACATATGCGAATGTGGGTTACGTGAACAGCATGTACCTGAGAAATGTTACATACTGGAAAACTGAAATGTCGGAAGGGTCAGGTGGTCAGGAGGTCAGCTGGACAAGTACCCTATGTACTATTCTGAACACTAGTGTGGAACGCTGGAATGTGTCGTGTTTTACCGAAGGTACAGGTCGTACCTAGCTGGTTACTGCTATACCCACGGTCAGCGGACAAGAATGATTTTCCAGACGTAAAAGAAAAGAGGTTAATTCTGCAAATAAACTCAAGTCCCTTTCCACTGGTAGCGACGTGCCGGCTGAAGGCCTAATTAAGAAACGGTAGTTGGGTTGAAGACCGAATTAGAACAACAGAAAATAATTTCTGGCTAAATGCCCAGACAACAAAATAACTCTTGACAGTATACCAGTTATAAGAAGATTAACACCTAATTAGGTCAGTATTTAAAAGTACTTAAACCAACTTACATTAGCGGCTGCCAAAGTAATCGCGGATAGTGACATATAGGTCGATTACTGTTTCTTGAGTGGGACACTTATCACGTAGAGTCAAGGTCCGTAGTGAGTGAGAAGATTTTGAGGTAGTTGTAGCCGAAGTTGACAATCTGTATTAAATACAAGTACAAATTGTTGATACGCCGTCGTAGGTTACACGTCGTCTGGTAACCCTCCGGAGCCTTGTGTTTTTGGTTGGAGGAAGACCCGGTGGCGTAGCTGACGGTGGGCTGCGACGCGTCTCCCTGGATGTACTGTAGTAGTCCCTGATTGTAGAAGAGTTGTTGCCCTCTGCGACTGGCACTTGCAGCTTACTCGGTGAAGACTGCCTTCTGTGGTCTGTGAGTCGCCTTAAATGGGATGTCTCCGGCAGAATACTCAGTACATGACGTCCAGTCAGGTCCCTATGCGTAATAAACCGTATCGTATCTGACGCTTTCCGGCGGTTGCCGGCTTGACCTGGTTTCTACTTGATGGCCGAAGGCTGGCCCCTACACTGTCCGGGACCCGCCACACACATCTGTTGTACAGGTGGCCGGTATGTGTAGGGACTCGGACTAGACGTATTACTTAACATAGAAGAACAGATGACTGCACATGGTCGTATTCCGGGTTCTTCTGTGTTTCACTGGAGAGGGACAGCGGCAGGCGAGCGAGTGTACCCGTTTCATTATGCGTAATCATCGCGCACAAGAACGCTACCAATGCATCAACGTTGTTCTGCTGCCAAGCGGAATGCACCGAATTAGGCTGTTTTCGACATACTCTATCCAGCAGTTGGTATTTACCAACACCTACGACTCATTATTCCACACGACGTTTCCCGTGCTTCGAGGCACACTTGGTTCTTGACCTTCCAGGCTTATTGTTCCCTATGGATTTCTGTACATATTGTATTTAGCGAATAACCTCGTCGGCTTTGCCGCCGGATCGTATTGAGTAAATCTCACAATATTACATCGATGCAACTGCTCGACATCTTCAGGCGGTGGCAGCTGCTGCTGTCACTGATGCGTCGCGTCTTACACAGTGACAGCCGCAGCTACCACCGCCTGAAGATGTCGAGCAGTTGCATCAATGACGTACTGTGAGATTTACGCAATACGATTCGGCGAAAAACCCGACAGATCCGTCGGGAAAGCCTGAGAGTGATACTGCATATTGTATGTCTTTCCTTATAGCTTCAGTAATTTTTCTGACAAGGGAAAATGGTCAAATCCGACATGTCGAAATGTAAACTGGAATTTACTGTATAGTAAGAATACAGCGAAAGAAATGCAAATTCAGAATTTTAGCTGCTAAGACGCACTGCAATTATTCTTCAAAAGATGTTGACGGTACACCATTTTGCTGCGTGAAGATCCGCTTATAAGAGCGATTTGTACAGCCCTTCCTGCCTATCGCGCTATTCGACGAAGAGCCGAAGCATCCTTGACAAGGGAAGGGGGGGGGGGGAGGGGGGGTAGCCCAAAATATGTCGGGTATATGCTTACGAATTTTAAACACCGAAACCATCCGAAAAAGTCACTTATAATTAATTTGCAGATCAAATCGATAGCTAATCAGGTTCAGATGCAATGCTTGCCAAGATGACTAACAGAGGAAAAAAAACCAAGGCCATACTCGATTTTAGAGTAGAGACGACTTCCGTTAGTCGAGAGTTGAATATGTAGAAAAAAATATTTCGTACACATATATCGATTTATAACAATTCCTTTAACACAGCTTTTGTTAGAATTTTTGTATAATTGTCAATAGTTATCACAAAAATGCGAAGTACCAGTTGAACAGTGAAAACAATTTCCTTACAACAGGCACATCTAAAAAAAGAAAGAAAAATCTATTCAGGTACTTCATAATGATAATTTGTTTTATTTAGGCGGACTGGGGATAGATTCCGTTGTCTTGAACTTTGCATTGTGTACCAGGCGTGGCTGATCAAATTCATAAAACGTTGTGGCGCAAATGGACAGTGCACAAATGACTGCTGTTTAAGAATACTGTTCTGATGATGAATCTGAAATGGTGAAGAGGTGTCGGATACTATATTGCCCGAGACTTTCGTGAAAAATGTATTTCATTGCTGAAAACATTATTTATTAAGAAGTTCAAGCATATTTCAATCAGAATAATATCGACAGCCCTTTCGTCGTCTTCAATTACAGAAGTAACGAAATGTCCTGGACAAACGTTCAACAAAAATGATGAATTAATTTGTGTAACTGGTAAGATGACGTTTCGCATAAGAAGGTTTCAAACTATACTTTCTTATTTTTCCCGCTTTTGTTATGTCCATTTCAAGATTTTTGCAACTACACACTCGTTTCTTTTTATTTGTCACCCTTAATTGCCTTGAGATTTCTAACGATAGATAAGAAGCTACAGAAACAATAATCCACTTATACTTATCAGTGGCATTATTATCCAGCTAATCGTCAATTATACAACAGGCTATGTCTTTTTTTCACCCTGAAACGATAAAGTGCTTTCTGCACGTAGTTTTTTCGTGAAATTCGTCTGATCGGCTTGATACCCAGCAAATTCGCAGACAAAAGTAGACATCGCCCTGACCTCAGTTACGAATTTCTGTAAAGTACTCTCTATTCATGTCATCTCCTCTGCACGTTGACCAGAAGCGAACTTATTAATTTTGCGACTTCCGATTCGTACGATTTATTGAATCTGCTTAATTCGGGTCGAAGAAGCTTGGAAACCAAGTATTCTCAGCTCACAATTTTGAATGCGCAGTCTCCTACATAATGCTCGTTACCGATGCAGTATCTCTCACGAGCAGTTCTGAATATTTAGATAATTTTTCTCCGTGAAATTAATTTTAGAGCATATCTCTTACTTCGTGTCAGTCCTTCTTCCATTTATTGAATTCACGTTCGGATTTTACGAAACGAAATCGGGTTCGCAGGTTCCACTGTTTAACTAAAAATTTATAGCCTATACTTCGTTACTGAAATCTATTTCTGTACTTGTTTCCTATTTACATGGAAGGTATTCTTGTTCTATTATTGTAACAAGAGTCATCGTTCGGTTACAACTCACTGAATCGTCAGAGTCATCACCTATTTTTTTCTGTAGTTTCCAAAGTTTCTTGCGAAGGGTCGACATCATTTGAATAACTGTCCAAGAAATTAACGAATGAATAACATATTTGTGAGCGCTCAGGAGAAGAGATGATTTTGACTTCGCCTCACATTCATCATATCTCATCTTTAGGAGACTGAGAATCTTAACTGAATTCCACGCCATTGTGGAACTTAGGGACCTGTACAGACAGATATCAGCTGGCGAACGAGTGTATGAAGTAAACACACAGAATATTAATTCAGTTTTATCTCCATTTTAAACAATTATCGACATTCGCTTTACAGTTACGATCGCGTTGTGTCGTGTTATCTGTTTATCGATGCCCCTTCGATCTAGAAGGTGATCAGTGTTTAACGTCGCGTCGTCAAAGATGTCATAAGAAGAGGAGCTCATGTTCGGGAGGGGGAAGGATGGAGAAGGAAAGCTACCGTGTCCTTTCGACGGAACCATCTCTCCCGGTATCAGTCTTAAGCGGTTTAGGGACACAACAGAATACCTAAATCAGGGTGGCCGAATGCGTGTTTGAACTGTCATCCTCACGAATGCAAGTCCAGTGTACTGACCACTGCACAACCCCGCTCTGTGCCGTCAGTCAAGTATGCGCCTGCAGTGTTGGGCTTGTGCAGTATGCCACAGATCCCGCAGGGGTACAGCCATCTGGCAGGGTACGAATTCGGCGGTTTTACATACATAACGCGTACAGTGCATCTTAGCAGCTAAAATATTGACAGTATATTTCTAAACGGTTCAAATGGCTCTGAGCACTATGCGACTTGACTTCTGAGGTCATCAGTCGCCTAGAACTTAGAACTAATTAAACCTAACTAACCTAAGGACATCACACACATCCATGCCCGAGGCAGGATTCGAACCTGCGACCGTAGCGGTCGCTCGGCTCCAGACTGTAGCGCCTAGAACCGCACAGCCACTCCAGCCGGCAGTATATTTCTTGAGCGGTATTCTTCCAGTATAAAAAATTTCAGGACAGGTTTCGACAAGTCGAATTGGACCACTCCCTTGTATAGAATTTCGAATATCTTACACATATTCACAGTGTTGAATTTTTTCTACATCGACAAATCACTTGCACGTGGGGTGATTGTTCATACGTTTTGCTTCCATTATCGAGCTCAACGTCAGAACGGCCTTCTGGCGCCTCTATATTTCCTAAGTCCAATCTGATTGTCCCGTAACAGATCGTTAATTAACTTTTTATACCTGGGATTCACAGTCATGTAGAACTTTATAAAAGACATATTTACGTCAGTGCCTGTAACACTTTCTTTATTTCACGATTGCAATTTCGGCCCTAAGCCATTATCAAGTGCAGATTTTTGTGGAGATGAGTCATGTCAACTTAAAATGAGCTGACACATTTATATGTCGTTATCATTAATATTAAATACATTCTTGGCGCTGTTACATATTGCACACATATCAGCAATGTGTAACAGCGTCAAGAATGTATTTAACGGTAGTGGCAACGACGTATAAATGTGTGAGATGATTTTAAGTTGACATGGCTTAAAGCCACAAAAATCGGCACTTGATAATGGCTTAAGGCCGAAGTTGCAATCGTGAAATAAAAAAAGTGTTACAGTCGCGAGGCTCAAACAGCTCTCGAGGTCCATATGCATGACACTTATGCGACCCCTGATGACGTACGCAGCTCATGTCTGGGGATACGCTGCGCCTACACGCCTGCGCCGTCTGCAGCTCATACAAAACAAAGTACGCAAAATCATAAGCAATGCTCCACGATACACACGCATTGCGCACCTTCACCGGAATACCGACTTGAGATTCTCACGGAGGTAATCCACAAACTCACCACAAGACTATACAGAAACTCCAGACATTCGCAGGACCCGTTTATTCTGAATCTGGGGAACTACGACCACAACCATAGATAGAAACATAAAAGACCAAAAGACATACTTGTAAGGACCTAACATCTATGGCCAAGCAGGTTCGAATCCTGCCTCAGGCATGGATGTGTGTGATGTCCTTAGGTTAGTTAGGTTTAAGTAGTTCTAAGTTCTAGGGGACTGAAGACCACAGCTGTTACGTCCCATAGTGCTCAGAGCCATTTGAAACATTTTATGGCCAAGCACACGCAAACACAATGGTACAGGCGAGCCCCTGTTAATCAGACGCCATTACTGGATATCTAGCTGGAATACACTGCCGAATAACTGGCATCATGCAGGGAAGCCGTACCGTACACAGCATGCAGAAAGGTCCACACATCCCCCACACAGTGAGATGATCTATGGCCGACCACCCACTACTATATAACGATCTTGATTGTTCCAGGAATGTAGCGGCTGCAGCAACTGGTATACATCGCCATCGCTTGCCACGGTAATGATGCATGATACCCATACTAACAAATCCAACATTGCATGAACTATCGCAGCTAGTAACCCACTACTGCTCTTACTACCCATCCCACTGTCGCAGAGGCTTTTTTCCCACGGCACGAGCCTTGGCACTTTTTTCCCTCTGCTCTTCAAATCACTACCCTCACTCGCGTTTCATCCACTATCTATCACCTCATGGACCGTGTTAATGCGTAATCTTACCCAGACGCACGGATAACATCACAGCCCAGCATCCTGTGATCCACTTACTAGATAACTAACACGTTGACGGAGGTGACAGTAGAACTTTTGGTTTGGTCACCACGTTGGTGCGGGAGTGGAGGGGCCCCATCTCTATTAAGTCACTGGCGTAAATATGATGTCTTTTATAAAGATTCGTAATTCTGCTGCATCTGTCCTCGATATAAACGTAGGAAACTGTTAATCAAACACTTGCATTTGTCGTAGGACAATGAGATGCAATGACCTGAGATTTTGAGTAGATTCACCGTAATTCTGAGAATCTCGTTGGCGAGCGTGTGTGGTTACGTTTTTTACTCAGTGGCACAGATATCCGGCACGAAAACGCCTCCCCCGCGGACTGGTTTCGTGCAGAGTTTGCATAGCAGGGGGAGGACGGAGCGAGTCCCGGGGTTGGCAGCGGCCAAGGATCTCGCGGCGGTAGAGTGGGGAGGGCAGGCGCTGCGCCAGATATCGGCCAGTTCACCTCGCCTCGCTCTCCCCTCCCCCCCCCTGCCGCCCCGCGCCCACCACCCCTCTCCTCCTCCGCGGGATCAATTCCCGGATAACGGCCGTGGACCGGGAGGCGGCAGGAGGCAGGCGGCGTGTCGGCTCTGTGCCAGGCCGCCGCCATCGCAGACACCTCGCACCGCACTCAGCCGCGGGGTAAATAAAACCACCCGCGGAGGAAGCCGCCGCCATCACGGCCGCGATGAATACGGGAGGCGGCCGCCCCCGCGGTGTCCCGGCCGTGTAGAACACGGCGCGCCGCACAACTTTCCTGTTGTGCTGCTGCCGCCTCCAGTGCCGGCACCGCCAGCTCCCAGGAGATTTACCACCGAGGATATCTTCTCATTCTCGTAGTACTAGAGTGCGCTGGGGAGTAAGAGGAGGTGATCGGAGTAAGAGTTGTTGAGGAACAGCCTAAGTGGACACCTTCTTTCTGGTTGGGAATACAGCCGAGGGAAAAACAAATATAAGAATAGAACTGAATGAAAAGTTCTCGGTTTTCAAGCCGTGTCAAGTAATTAAAATTATGCGAGCTTTCGGCCAAGCACTCCTTGGCCATCGTGAAGTGGTATGAGTGCCAGTGGGATGTTGATACGCTCCTTACATACACTAGTTGCAGGCTGTGAGGTCACGAGTATATATGTTGACTCGGCGTTCGATGCGTCCACTTCAACCGTGCGATCCTTGGATCCCAAGCCGTGCTGAGCTGCAGGCACCGTCTCTATTTAGGGCGTTATCGATGATTTTTGTAAAATTTTATTCGATGCCCGTTTTCTATAGCATGCTCAGCTAAAGCAGATTTCTCGGAGTAGCGTAGGCGATAAAACCTTCTCATGCTCCTTCTTGCGTTGTCTTACTGTTTGTCTGACGTAAGACTGGCCACACTCGCAAGGTATTTTGTAGACCCCCAGGTGTTCTGAGACCAGCATCTTGATGGGCTCCTCGAACGCCGAGTCAACATATGCCGTTTATGGCAGCGTCGCGGGCACTTGTCACAGCCGGCGGCTAGTGTATATAAGGGGCGTAACAGCATCTCACTGCCAGTCATGCCACTTGAAAATGGCCAAGGAATGCTTGGCCGAAAGCTCGCGTAATTTTAATTATTTGACGTTGCTGGAAATCCGACACGAGACTGTGAATTCTTAGAACGATTGAATTACTATCCATAACACCACCATAGTCCTAGTCGAATTACGACTTCAACATGAAGGGAACACGACAAATGTAAAGGTACAGATAAAACAATCTATATGTATACTTCGTACGAACATTAACAACAAATTTAATATTATCAAAAACCGCACAGTGTGCATTTGAAGAAGCAGCTAAGATACGGAGTTCGTACTAATGACTAACTAAATGAATGAGTCCTTCTCTAAAAACGCCAAGCCCAGTTGATAAAATAATTCTGAACGTTCTACCTGATTTGATGTGTGTGTGTGTGTGTGTGTGAAATCCTAAGAGAACAAACTGCTGAGGTCATCGGACCCTAGACTTACACACTACTTAAACTAACTTATGCTAAGAACAACACAAACACTCATGTCCGAGAGAGGACACGAACCTCCGGTGGGACGGACCACGCAATCCGTGATACTGCGCCTCAAACGCCGCGCCCACTCCACGCTGCTACCGGTTTCGATCTTCTGTTGATCTTCAAGTATCATAAATTTGTAAACAATAGCCTACATAGCCAAAGATTTACAGTCTGAACAGTGTCCTTCACTTTTGAGATGGTTAGTTAGGATATGCTTACCTCATGTCACATACTCTAAGTTTGTCAGTCCTCGTAAGGCTATTCTGTTTCCATATTTTAAATGAAACAAACCACACTGGCTGTAAAATACTGTCGTTGAAAGTCATGATCGGTTTCACGTCAACTGAACACGCGTCCGGAGGTGATCTGTAAAAAAAATATAAATAAAAAACATTTTACAAAGAATTCTTAACAGTGATTTGAAGACTACAGGGTTACTGAAAAACAGTATCACTTAGCAACACTTGAAGTGCTCTCACTGAGATTCTATCTAATGAACCATATCGAATGTTAATTGCTTTAGAACCACTCTCCATGATTCATGTCCAGTTATAAAAACAAGCGCGATATAAACTGTAATCCGTAGCTAACATTAAGGGGATGGCGTAGAATCTACAGAAATAAAAGCCGGATGAAGACGTGGAACCAGACTAGTAACGCTCGTACACAATTTCAGTCTATGAACCAGATAAAGGACAAGGCCCTTGCCGTCCCACGAGCCCATGGCTTATGTGACTGACGTTCCACAATTATAATCAATAATGGCCGCCTTTACGTAATAAACGGCCATCTGATTTCTATTAGTTGCTATTTTACACTTCCTTCATTCATTTGACAACAATTCTTTCATTGTTATGATTATAAGATAAAACTAGGTGTGAGCTTCCATGTTATTTTGACTTACCAGTTGCTATGTAGTTTTATAACATCCCCCCTTTTATGTCTGTTTGCGGAAAACTAATCAATTGCCTGACTGGTGATTCATGATGGTCCAAAGATTCAACATTATATCTTCCTTCTATTCACCACTTCACCAAGTGCCTGGATATTTTTTTTTTACTTTTAAGGACACAAAAGAAACAACATTGATTTAGTATTTTCTCATATTTTAATCTAAATTACAGATTTTTAGTGAGACATGTCATATGTTAACTTTTAAATCTGAAGACTATTTATAAATAATAAGGTGCTTGACATGGGGAGACAATCATAACCCCCCGGCTCTTTGCATTTTTGTAAAGTCACCCAGAAGTTATTTCATGATTGCTGTCGCTAAAAAGGAAGAGAGGACACGGCCCGACGCCTTGTACTGTTTCTGTTACTGTATACCTGTAAAACAAGAAATGTTACAAAAATATTATTATAATTAATTAATTTTATTCATTGCTTTATAGGAATGTCTCATTTTGTTGATGCTCCCAAGGTACAAAATGGGAAGATGTTCTTCATCTTGTCATAGATCGCTTGTGATTATATGTGTAAACGACAACGAGGCATAATTATTATTGTAACTGTTAATTACTTCTGTGTTACGATACATTTACATAGTACCTCCCTAAGACCCTCACACTCCCTACCACTCATAATGTACTATGTCCTTTTCTTTTTTTATCGAAGATTCCACACAAAGCATATCTTTCTGCTCAGGTATATAAACACACCAAAAAAGGGTTTGCATCACCTCGGTTCCGAGGGTACCGAAAACTGTTCAGAAAATTGGAATAGAGATTAACATAAACATCATTTCCGCCTCTTTTATTGCTCATGAAAACCGCACACTGCATGTTGTTCCACCATAAAGCGAGACCTTCAGAGGTAGTGATCCAGATTGCTGCACACACCGGTACCTCTAAGACCCAGTAGCACGTCCTCATGCATTGATGCATCTTCCATAAACAGCCCTTTTCAATCTATCCAAGGTATGTTCGATAGGGTTCATGTCTGGAGAACATGCTGGCCACTCTTGTCGAGCGATGTCGTTATCCTGAAGGAAGTCATTCACAAGATGTGCATGATGGGGCTGCGAATTGTCGTCCATGAAGACGAATGCCTCGCCAATATGCTGTCGATATGGTTGCACTATCGGTCAGAGGATGGCATTCAAGTATCGTACAGCCATTACGGTGCCTTCCATGACCGCCAGTGGCGTAAGTCGGCTCCACATAATGCCACCCCAAATAAGCAGGGAACATCCACCTTGCTGCACTCGCTGGACAGGCGTTCAGACTGACCGGGTTGCCTCCAAATCTCCGACCATTGTATGGTTGAAAGCATATGCGACACTCATCGGTGAAGAGAACGTGATGCCAATCCTGAGCGGTCCATTCGACATGTTGTTGGGCCCATCTGTATCGCGCAGCATGGTGTCGTGGTTGCAAAGATGGACCTCGCCATGGATGTCTGGAGTGAAGTTGCGCGTCATGCAGCCTGTTGCGCACAGTTTGAATCTTAACACGACGTCCTGTGGCTGCACGACAAGCATTATTCAACATAGTGTCGTTGCTGTCAGGGTTCCTTTGAGCCATAATCAGTAGGTAGCGGTCAACCACTGCAGTAGTGGCCCATGGGCGGCCAGAGCGAGGCCTGTCATCGACAGTTCCTGTTTGTCTGTATCTCCTCAATGTCCGAACAACATCACTTTGGTTCACTCCGAGACGCCTGGACACTTCCCTTGTTGAGAGACCTCCCTTGCACAAAGTAACAATGCGCACGTCATGGGATCACGGTATTGACCTAGGCATTGTTGAACAACAGACAACACGAGCCGTGTACCTCCTTCCTGGTGGAATGACGGGAAATGATCAGCTGTCGGACCACCGCCGTCTAGTAGGCGCTGCTCATGCATGGTTATTTACATCTTTGGGCGGGTTTAGTGACATCTCTGGACAGTCAACTTCTATCTTCAGGAGTTCAGGGAACCGGAGTGATGGAAAACTTTTTCTGATGTGTGTAGTAGCTGTTTCTACCCCTACCCAACAAATTAACTGGTTAGTGTGAGAGATTGAACAATTCTACAGTGACACATTACTGAATCAGACGTAGTAACAGCGCCAAATTGTAGTTGTTGCTCGTGGTGGACTCCACTGAATATTTCTCTAGAAAACACTCCCTAGATCTTCTCCTAGCATGATGTGTCTTCTATATGTGTCTCATTGCACCCACTGGAGTTCTTCTCTGTCGGCCACAGATCCTGATATGCACGCATATAACAGCAAACTTTTGGGGTGACGGTGTGGAAATACGAGGACGTGCTGAAAAGTATTACCTGCGAATTTCTTTATGTAAAAAGTGTTAAAACTTTTAAAGTAGACCGGGAAAAAATCGCGACATTAAGGAGGGGCTGAGCGATATAAACTAAAGTTGATAGTCTTGTTTCTACTTCTGAAACATGATGCCTAATGTAATTTGAGGCCAGTCACATAGAAGTGGCGCTAGTTGCCTCACTGTGACGGTCGTGAGCGTCAGTTACCTTTGAAATTGTACGTGTTGAGTTGATGTTAGTCAAGAATGCCTTTGAGATGACAAAGACGCCATTATCAGCACCTCACTGAATTTGTACGACGCCGTCCAACAGGGTTAAGTGTAGCTGGATGTTCCTCCTGCTATACTGCAGAAAGACTTGGCAGGAATATATGCACAGTACAAGCCCACTGGCACCGGTGGCCATGAGAATGTACGGTCACAAGAAGATCGGGCTCCCGACGATCACATGGCGCTACCGAGAAGGAAGACTATCGTGTTCAGTGTATGGTTCTGGTGTATGGTACTGCCTCTTCATCAGTAATATGAGCAGCTTTTCGCACCGCAGTGACACAACTAAGTGTTGCAAACCGGTTACTTCAAGGATAGCTTCAGACGTCCTGTAGGGTACATTCTACTACCGCCTTTTGTGACTTTAGTACTGTTAAGAGACAGCTAGTTAGTGGTCAGGATGGAGGTCTATTATGTTCTCTGATGAAAGCTGGTTTTTTCTCGGTGCCAGTGATGACCGTATATTAGTTAGATGCCCAGTTGAGGGCCTGAAACCAACCTGTCTGCATGATAAACGAAACTGGACCTGTACCCGGAGTTATGGTCTGGGGTGCAATTTTATGTGGAAGCAGGAGCATTCTCGTGATCATTCCACGCTCCCTGACTGAAAATTTGTTTGCAGATCTGGTAATTCGATGTGTTTTGCTGCTATTCATGAACAGCATTTCAAGTGGTGTTTTCAACAGAATAACGCACTGACGCATACCACTGTTGTGACTCTGGCGACGAACACTACTCTCAACGAGGAGACTATTTTCTTGATACATCACTACAGAAGGTACTTGTAGACGGAGCCACAATTTCAGCAGTGCTTGCACGTCTTCGTCATTATCAAACTAAATTACTCGAAAGTGTTATTTAAGTTTTGAAAGCAGATGAAAATTGTGTGGAGGCACATCGCGACTGCATGGAGGATGATCTATGACAGTGACCTCAAGGCGTAGGTTTGTTGCATATATCGATAACGTTCGTTTTATTTAATACGTTTCAAGCTTTTTCGCATAAAAAAAATTCGGAGGCATTGCTTTTCAGTACGCACTCGTATTTCATCAGTACGATGATGAAAGATCACAACACTGGAATGCCACCCACTTCTTATTACTTCACTCTAAAAGTGAGGAACAGATACGTTACAACTGAACATTTTCTAAGAGCCAGCCTAGTATTAAAGTTTGCATCAATGTACACGGACTCGAATAAAAACATCACAACATTATGTCGTTACTGACATCATCCAAGTCTGATGACATCTGGAAACCACACAATAAATGCTCCCGAAGCAGTTTTAGTTAACAATTCGCTTTTAAGCTGAATGATGTAACAGCCTCCACACACACGAATTACCTATCGGAAAATTAGTCGCAGACTGTGTTTACAAACGTTTCCCAAGGCTGAGTAAAACTTTAATTTAATCTAAATCAGATACAATATCGATTCGTGTAACGAACATGTTAAGTACGTGGAAGTTCCTGAGCTAATCGCGCTTGGCCACTAAATGTGCAATCGTGACTGGTCGGCTCAGTCTGCCAATGGTAAATAAACGTAAATAAAATCTTTAAAAAAAGCGTGGGGTGTGAAATGTTATAGTCGCTGAAACTATCATTTAAAAGTCGTCGGTATGGATGACGTCATGAGAATGTTTGGAGCCCCGCACTATCATTTCATTTAAACAGTAAATGTAATCAATCAAAGTTATGCGCTTTGCGCCAACGCTAAGAGGTGAAACAAGCTTACTATCCGAGACTCGGCTTCGTTCTCATGCTCTCCTGCCGTCTGACATTTGTGGGGTGGGGTTTTCTAGTGATCTTACGTGCTCACTGACTGGTAGTAGCGTGAGACTTCATACACTGTATAAAAAATATGATAAAGTATCTACTGAAATGGAGTATTAATGCTACAGTATCTCTGACCAGTCACGACGAGGTTTCGCTGTCATAATTCAGTACTCCATTATGACTATCTTGTGAACAAATGTTTACGTTCCACTGGTGCTGCGCCTATCGTTAACAGTCTAAAGAGTACAGAATATGGACTGAGAGTAAATCGAAGAAAGACGAAAGTAATGCGAAGTAGCGGAAATGAAAATAGCGATAAACTTAACATCATGAAATTGTGGTCACGAAATAAACTAGTATCAAACATACGCCTTGATTTGAGGCATAAATTTCCGAGAATGTACATTTCGAGCACAGAATTGTATGGTTGTGATGCATGGACTGTGGGGTAACGAGAACAGAAGAGAATCGAAGCAATTGAGATGTGATACTATGGAAGAATGTTCAAAATTAGGTGGACTGATAAGACAAGGAATAAGGAGGTTCTGTGCAGAATCGATGACGAAAGGAATATGCGGAAAACACTGACAAGAAGCACAGAGAAAATGGCTGGGCACCTGTCAGGACATGGCGGAATAACTTCCGTGGCACTTTCGGGAGCTGTAGAGAAACACATTGGAACACAACCAGGAAGTAATTAAGAATGTAAGGTGCAAGTCATAGTTTGAGATGAAGAGGTTGGCACAGGAGAGGAATTTGTGGCGGGTCTCATCAGAACAGTCAGAGGACCAATAATTAAAAAAAAAAGAGCAGACTCCTCTGCAGTGATGAGTCCCGCTTTGAACTGAGCCCCTTTGTTCATCGATGAGATGCCTAACTGACTGTCGCTCGCTACACGGCCTGTCAGTTGGGACTGGTGGTCTGGGACGCCATTTCATTTTACATTAGGACCCCATTGTTTGTCATCCCAGGCAGAGCGGTACGTCGACGATATTCTACGACCCGTTTTGTTGCCCTCCATGACAAATCATCTGGCCTTACATTTTCGCAAGATATCATCCAGCTGCAAACATTGGGCGTTTCTGAAACTTGTAGTCATGCTTACTAAGCCCTCCCTTGCCGAGCGTAGTCACTGGATCTCTCACTAAATGAGTACGTTTGGAGCATTATGGCAGGGCCAATCTGCCAGCTTGGGATTTTGACGATCTAAAGCGCCAATTGGACAGAATTTTGCAGCATATACCTCAGGGGGACATCTAACAACTCTGTAAATCAATGGCAAGCTGAATAACTGCTTGCATAAAGCTAGAGGTGGTCAACGCACTACTGACTCGAGCAGATTGTTAAGTTTCTTATCTTGAGTGCATCAACTGCTATGTCGGTGGACCTAACCGAACTACGGGCGCCCTGCCGTCACTTAGATCGGCCGCACGTGAGCGGTGGTCGGCCTTAGCTTCACGTCGCGGCCGCCGGAGGTTCATGGCGTTACCTCCGGCTGAAGACGTCGCTCCATTCAATAGTTCTTGCCTGCAGCTCCCTCTATGGCCACAAGATATAACGGGAGCACAGACCTGACGCCATGGCCACTCTCTCTTGCGCGCGAGCTCTGTTAATATCGAAGTGTTATTATATAGATCTTATATGACAAACTTGGGCTTAGAAGTTAGTTACGATTTGGATTGCACTGCGGATTCGTGAATTGTATTGTGAACTTAATAACTAGCTATTTGCTATGAGAGCAATAGACGCTGCCTGCTTCAGTGTGGAGAATAAAGATGAGTAATCTTCCTGATCGCTGGCGCCTTACTTTGAGACTAATCTTTTCTCGGTCATCAGATCTTGCGTCACACCCCGGTCACCTCCTGCTACCAATTCCAACTTATGTTTACCACTCCAGGCAGACATAAAAGTGGCGACGAGGCTGTCTATTCATCTAACTTTTATTAAATTATAATCATTCGTTTATGTGTACATGAACATCAGAGCTACTGATTTTAGTCGTATTTGGATAAATCTTGGTGTGCGTGACCTTCCTTTTCTTTATCTTTGTTTTTCTTTAAGCGTATCAGAAGAGCCACAATAGCTCTCTGTACGTGACCCGCAGAAATACTACTCAGAGGGACGACTCCCATGGGTTAGCGACATTTAAGGGCGTTGACAGCCTTGAGGTAGGGGTCAACAACCAGCCGGCCGCGTACTCCTAAAAAATAAGAGAGACCGTCAGAAACAGAGCGAACCAATCACAGCCCAGTTTTTAACTTATATATATTCCATTAGTACAAAAAATGCATCATAAATTCAAGAAATGCAGGCAAAGAGATTCGGTCTCCCACCATGTAATCTAGAAAGAGTTATTACTTGTCCAAAGGCTACAGTTAATACAAAATCAAATTAAAACTGAAGTAGCGTGGATGGAGGTAACGGTCCCTGATACTCTGGCACAAAAATTCATTGTGCAGACTTGTAAGGAGACCAGACCGCTTGCAGAAGCAGTTGGTTCTGAGTACTCGAGAGTGGCGTACGTGGATTTTTTTTTTTTTTTTTGTTTTTTTGTTTTGTACACGTGAACTGGCTGATGGGTTTGACTGTAGTATTGGACAGCATTGGTAAAATATTTATCATTTAACTTGCTCCATTGTTGGTTATCCTTATCCAGGAGCTAGCCGTTGCGGCCGATCGGTTCTAGGTGCTTCAGTCTGGAACCACGCGACCGCTACGGTCGCAGGTTCGAATCCTGCCTCGGGCATGGATGTGTATAAGGTCCTTAGGTTAGTTAGGTTTAAGTAATTCTAAGTCTAGGGGACTGATGACCTCAGCTGTTCAGTCCCATAGTGCTCAGAGCCATTTGAACCATTTGAACCTTATCCAGAAACAAGTAGAGGGCTAGACATTTTAGTTTCATACAACGGTAGCGTGGTCCTTAAATGGTGCTTCCGCTAAGCCAGTCATAATGTATTGTAGATGTGGCGTGATAATCGTAACGAAAACAGTCTTATCCGGCGTCGCTTTGTTTATTTCGAGTTGGGAACACAGCTGTGATCTTACCGCTTTTATTAGTTCCTGCTGACGTTATTGCACGCCTTGCACGTTACATGCATGGCTTGCACGACAAGACACAGAGGTGAAGATATAGGTGGGGATTAGTTGTGTTTTACTAGTACAAAGCAAATGTCAGTCGCCTTGCTCCTGCACGTTACGGAATCCGCACGTGCAAACAAAATACAAGCTTTTTCAACCACTAATGTGCAAGCATCACACCATCACACAAATTAAAATTCCACTGGTGTCGTTTTAATAAGCTGTGGGTGCAACATTTGTATGGCACATGCTTGACTATGTAATGGACATTTTAAGGCAGGGGCGGGCAGGAATCCTACACGGGTGCGGTGCACTTGCACGCGTGCAGTTAACAGGTGTTCTGCGTGCACACAGGGGCAAGCTGGTCACCCGCTTACCTCCCCTCCCCACCATACCTTCTGTCCACTCCTTCCTCTGTAATGCGTTTTGTTTTTCTAGCTTGTTTTATTGAATGATGGAATAAGGTTAGCAGGAGTGCTTGAAATAAATCATGGTTTGAAAGAGTACCTATTAACTACGATACGTTTTATTTAATTATCAGAGATGGAGTTTACAATACGTTTAATATCTGGAACAAAATTTCTGCATACAGACAAACGCAAACAGTTACGTAAATTTTCATCACTTATGTTTGCTCTTAATCGAGGCTTATTAATTCAGCAAATGGTTTTCCAGCTCTCACTATATTAAGCGCAATTTTATAGCTTGCACGTACCGCTGGGCTATTATTGTTGTCGTCCTGAAAAATTGAAAACAGTGCTCCATACAATGTTAAATCTGTTAGATGAGAGACATGACGAGAGAAAGTCGCAGATCTCTTGTGACAACGGCAACTAGGACAGATGCATCTAATATCGTCAGGTCGCTCTTCTTAAGCTCAGTCAATTTCCCCATCCACTCAGAATACGACAATAAATTGTACTCGTCCTTGTGAAATTTATTATGATAGCCTTCAATACTAAACTTCCGCTGACCAGCGAGAATACTGCCACATATTAAACATTTCGAATTTTCACGTCTTTGCACAAAGAAAAAATGATTCTCCCATTACTTTTTAAAAGATAGCAAATCTCCACGTCTCCGTTTCCTTGATTCACTCTGCATTTTCCGGTTCTTGAAATACAACGTTCACTACGTAGTGGTCGCTTCGCATCAACGTCCGCGGCTTAGCCTTGTACTACACTGCCACAACCTGCCGGCTGTCGCCACTGCCCCATTCGACGATTGCACGCGAGCAGCACACGTGCAGCGCTGTGCGCTCACGAGCCGCGTGCAACGTTTGCCCGCCCCTGTTTTAAGGTATTTGGTATCGAGTCTTCAAACAATTTCGAATGACGATATCCGCTTTTTACAGCACTAATAAAAAGAAATCTCTGAGAATCTATGAGATTTCGTCTACTGAGAGACAAGTGGTTTTTCATCGGACCAAGTAGGCAGAGACGGTGACTTCTACCGCAGTGGCTCTTCATCGATCCTCATGACGATGAGGTGAACTTCTTTCATTCGTCGCATTCAGAAATAATACTTGTCAGTATCCGTAGCAACGCAGGATCTTCGATCTAAGACTCCTATCCGCTGAGCACTCAGTCTCGGCAGCAAACTCACGAAAGAAATCGTATTTGTTGATTACGGATTTGGTTCGACTAAAATCAAGCTAATATTGCAATACATTTCGCTCGTTACTTCATGATAGACAAAGGATGTGATGAAATTAACACTCACACACTTAGCCCTGTTGTCTCAGCAAACTGTATTACAAAAGATCACCCAAAACCTTCCGTAACACATTCTTCAGGTTTCATGGTAACTTGGTTTCTGTGACGACCACGTTCAAGTATCTGAGAAACAATATTGTATCAAGTGATTGGTGCACTTTCTGGCTAACAAGTTACATTACAAACCAACCCTTCCAGCAGGCACATAAAAGTAGTTCAAATGGCACTGAGCACTATGGGACTTGACATCTGAGGTCATCAGTCGTCTAGAACTTAGAACTACTTAAACCTAACTAACCTATGGACATCACACACATCCATGCCCGAGGCAGGATTCGAACCTGCAACCGTAGCAGTCTCGCGGTTCCAGACTGAAGCGCCTAGAACCACTCGGCCACAACGGCTAGCAGGGTACGCGACACCACTTCTGAAGTTGACCTTTCGTAGACAACAAGGGAGAAAATGCCAGACTGTGGTCCTGTAAATGCTACTGCAAACTCTACTTCTTCTGTTTGTGGCTAAAAACGCCAATAAAGGTCCGAATAAAATATCTGCGACGTCATTTGGTGGGCCTAAAGATCGCTTGGAATTCTCTCAGAGAATGAAAAGCAACAAATGCGCGAGAGAAACGTTTTGTTAAACGTAGCGTCCTCTTATTACAATTACAAATTGAAATCGTTTGCAAATGAAGTCTTAGCGAACGACCAACATCCCCGCCACTGCTGAGAGAGCCGACAGGAAACTCGGAGAGAGGAATATGCTGCGGTGGGGCTCACACAAACTTGCCACAGAAATACAGTGGCATGAAAAATTGTTTTGCAATTCAACTCCAGTAGCAGCAGCCGGTGCGACCAACCATTCCTGGACGCACAGTATTCTAGTCGAAGCTGAATGTCCGTGTGATTACTTGCCTGTGGACCTCTCTCGCCCTCCCTCCCTCTTACAGTTGCGTAATCTATCTCTGCCATCCACACCTCGTACTTAACAGTGTGTGTGTGTGAAGAGGGGAAGAGAGGGGAGAGAGAGAGAGAGAGAGAGAGAGAGAGAGAGAGAGAGAGAGCGTGTGCAATGTATCCATTTACTCTAAATAGTTTAAAAATTAGCGGAGTGTGCGCTGATATGAAACTTCCTGGCAGATTAAAAATGTGTGCCGGACCGAGACTCGAACTCGGGACCTTTGCCTTTCACGGGCAAGCGCTCTACCGACTTTTTTTATTCTAATTTTTTTTATTTCTTTTTTGTTAACATAAATGAGTATACAGTCTCACCATCAGCAGCAACCTTTTTTTTTTTTTTGGGCGCTCAGGAGAAAGAAAACAAATAGGCTGCAGATAAAGAGCTATGTATGAAAAGGATAAACATGTGTAAGGAGAAAAAAAAAACTTAGAAGAGGAGGAGAAAAGAGAAGTGAAATAGAATAGGAATACTTTCCGCGCCATGTTCCACTTTGACGCGCCATCAGAACAAAATGCATTGAACATTGAACATTGAAGGGGAATGTAGGATTGTCCAGTCTTGGCTGGCACGGTTCGTTGGGATTCCAGCTTTGAGGCGGGTTGGTGAAAATACGCTGTAAATAGTTCGCGAAAGTGGCTCGATAGTGTAGATGTCGGTGAAGGGTGTGGTGATGTACTTGGAGGCGTGTCCAAAAGTCCATCGGATAGACGATGTCGTCCCGGAAGAGGTAGTTGACAGCCATGCCACTGATCCATGTGATGGCGTGCCACTTAGCCGATGGAAAGTAGGTCGTGTCGGGATATATCATCACGGTAGGAGAAACGTGATGTGGTGGTACTCGGCGGTAGGAAGCCACAATCTTCTGTCCGAGCGTCCAGACAGCTGCTGCTGGCCCACACTTAAAACGATGTAAATCTGTATCGTCGACATTGCACTTCAGGCACAGGGGTGAGTCCACCAGTGCCATGCGATGCAGTTTCCGTCTTGTAGTATATTTGCCGTTGACGAGAAGGTACCACTTTGAGGTGGTGTCAGTGGTGTGGTATGATTGGTGGATCGTTTTCCAAACTGTAGGCCATGAAACCTGGGGGTGACGTGTTTCGACGGTGTTGCGGGGTGGAGACTTTCGGAGAAGGCGGTAGATGTCGCGGTTGGTCGTCTTCCTGGTCCTGGGGAGCTCGGTGCATATGTAGCTGTACTCAAAAAAGAAACGGCCGATATGTGACATCGGAGGTGTGATGTGTGCCAAAGACGTCGGTGGGCGTCTCGAAACAGGTGCGAGCTCGGTGGTCAACATTCCAGTTAAACTAGCATTTTGGCTTTTCCAAAACCGGAGCGTAGTATTGGTGTAAAGTGCCGTAGTCCTGGCTCTCACATTAACCAGATCGAGGCCACCATCCCGCTTCGGTAAGGTGAGAGCTTCATACTGGACTTTGAAGTTGTGTCCAGAACAAATGAAATAGCCAAAAGCCGCCTGTAATCTGGCCGCCATTGTCGCAGTGATGGGCAGAATCTGCGCTATATGGGGTAACCGGGCTGCCAGATGGGTACTGACGAAGGTGATTCTCTGGCACATATTCAGCGGACGTAGTATGTGATTTTGTATGTTGGCCCGGATGCGTTGCAGCAGCGCCCGAAAATTGATAGCCGAGATGCGGCGAATGTCTCGCGTGTACACTGATCCGAGACAATGAAGGGTGTCCACCAGTTGAAATGGGACTACGCTGTCTGCGGGAAGGCCGCAGCCGATCTTCATGGCGCATGATTTTGCCACGTTCATAGCGCTCCCTGCCCCTGCACTGTAACGGGTAATCCATTGCATCGCAGCTTGTACGTCGGCCGCTGAACGTACGACGAGGGCCAAGTCGTCCGCATATGCTCGGCAGCGGAACATCTGATCCCGGAGTGGAATACCTGTCAAACGCCGCCGTAATCCGCAAATGAGAGGTTCCATCGCAATGGCTTAAAGCACCGTCGACAAAGGGCAACCCTGCCGTACTGAGCGTTCAATCCGTGTAGGTTCTGTGAGTCTGCCGTTGACGAGAAGTCTGGACGTTGCTCCTCAAAGGAGCCGCATAATCACTTGCGTGAACGGCTGGGGAATTGAAATTCGGTCCATTACTGCGTTGAGGAGCGCATGATTGACGCGGTCAAACGCTTGTTTGAAGTCGATGGAGATTAAAGCGCCTGGCAGTCGCGAGTGTGTTGCCACAGCGATCACATCTCGATATTCACTGAGGGCTGTCTGTATATTACGATCGCCTCCTACGGATGTTTGTTCGTGGGAAACAATGTCTCGTAAGACATGTTTGAGTCGCACTGCTAGAAGGCGTGTGAAAATCTTGAAGTCGGAATTAAGTAACGTGATCGGCCGATAACTGTCGAGTCGTGTTCCTCCTGCGGGTTTCGTGACTGGTACAAGTAAGCCTTCCATGAAAATTGGTGGCGGGTTCGCCCAGCCAGACATGTCCCTCCATTGTGGCATCATCAAATCTTGGAAGGTTCTGTAAAATTAGAGAGGTAAACCATCCGGGCCGGGAGATCGATTCAGAGACCCTTTGGCCACAGCGCCTTGGACGTCGTCGGTGGTCACTTCAGAAGTCAGGAGGGTTGCAGCTGCTGCGTTTAGATTACCAAGTGTCTCCTGGGCAACCTCAACAATGGCCTCTGCACCGGCAGGTACTTCTTGATAGAAAAGCCTATAGTGCGTTGTGAATGCATCCGCAATGGTAGCTTGCGAACTCAGCCGTCGTCCATCAGTTAAATCTAAAGTTGTCATTAAAGCCTGTCGGCGTCGACGAACATTTTGAACAATATGATTCATAGAAGGTTCTTCGCCGTTAATCCCATCTTGGCTGCGTGCTCGTACAATGGCTCCCTCTAGACGGCATCTGGTCAAGGTTAAAATCTTTGTCTTGATTCGTTGAGCTTCTTTTAGACGATCCGGGGATGGAGGATGATCCATGAGTTCACGTAGAGCGCTATAGTAGAAATCAGTTGTATGGTGATTCCACCTGGCTTTGGCTCTGGCATAGTGTGTCAATGCGCGTCGGATGGCCGGTTTGGCGCACAGCAACCACCACTGCAGTGTGGTCTCGTAGCGCATAATGCGTTGAACACAGGTGTGCCACGTGTCGGTGACCTATTGTCGACATTCAGGGTCCCGCAGTAGCGCGACATTGAGTTTCCAAGGTCCTGCACTGCGCCATATAGATTGTCGACGTAGGTTCATGGGACAGATGTAGATGTCATGATCCGAAAAGGCAAACGGCCAACGTTCCGCGTCGAGGAGAACTGATTTTAGAGCGTTAGAGACGTATATTCTATCAAGTCGACTGGCGGAGTGGCTCGTGATGTGTGTATACCCCGGGCGGACGCCGTGTACCACTCGCCAAGTGTCGAGGAGACGAAGGCGGCGGACGAGGAAGCGAAGTTACGGACATGTGGTGAAATGGGGGTATTGGTCTGTGCGCTCGAGAACACAGTTAAAATCTCCACCTACGATGAGATGATCGTATCGGCCGAGGAATAAAGGCGTGATATCTTCTGCGTAGAACTGGGAGCGATCCCTCCGTTTATCAGTGCCCGATGGGGCGTAGACATTTATGATTTTGAGTCCTTCAACTGTTATGGCCACCCCTCGCGCTGTTGGGAGGTATGCGACATAGGAAACTGCAATCCCTTCTCGAAGGAGGATGGCTGCGCCTGTGTGTTCCATAGCTGCAGGGGCGGCGTACATCTCATATCCATAACACCCAGCCCAAGTTTCTGTCCTCAGTTCTTGTAACAGGGCGATGTCGATGTCCGCTGCTCTTAGCGTGTCACGGAGCAGTTGAAGTTTAGCGTGGGAGGTCCGCAGCTCGTGGTCGTGCGGTAGTGTTCTCGCTTCCCACGCCCGGGTTCCCGGGTTCGATTCCCGGCGGGGTCAGAGATTTTCTCTGCCTCGTGATGACTGGGTGTTGTGTGATGTCCTTAGGTTAGTTAGGTTTAAGTAGTTCTAAGTTCTAGGGGACTGATGACCATAGATGTTAAGTCCCATAGTGCTCAGAGCCATTTTGATTTTAGCGTGGGTGCCGATATGATTAGTATTGATAGTAGCTATTCGATACGCCTGATGGGAGATCCGTGCTGCCGATAGGTTCGTAGCTGGTTAAGATTGTTGTGGTGGTTGCTGGAAGTGCATAGAAGTCGCAGGAGAAGCCGTAGAAACTTCCCCCATTTTAGTGTTGGTCTAACGGAGAAACAGATCTCATTTCGACATCAGATGGAGGTGGGAAATCCGTGTCATCCGCCCTTGAAAAGTGTCCGACAGGTTTGACATCGGCGAGAGGTGGCAGCGCTGGCCCAGTCGGCTCAATTGCGTCGGTGACAACAGGCGTGCTGTTCCATGGCTTCTGGGCGCTGGGCTTGCGCACGACGGTTCACCGTCTTGTGGATGCCGCGTCTCCGTGGCAGAGGAGAAAGTGTTATCGTGTTCTCCGGCAGAGTGATGTGCCATCTCATCGTCCTCCGGAGGGGGCTCAATGGTCGATTCAGATGTCTTGCTGCGTATTTTTCGTCATTTGGGCGACTTCTGCTTTCGGCAATGAGTTTCGGTGTCTGAGGAAGGAAGAGATTCAGGGCGTTCCGGTACAAAAGCCGCGGGTGCTATGATGCGGTCGTCATTCTCCAGAACACTCTCATTGGTATCCCTGTATCTTCTAGATTGGGTGTGTCCGGCTTTTAGACATGTTCAAGGGCGGCATCACCGGTGTCAAGGTGCCGGGACGCCTCCGGGGGTATCGGACCAGAGAGACGCTCATGAACGGCGTCTTGTGAGGGCTGGACGTGCAGTGTAGCCGCATAGATGACTGGAAGGTGGTCGTGCTTCTGTCGGTGTTCGTATCGTCGGGCCTTAGTTGTGTGATGCGGCGTTGCAGGCATGCATTACGGACGTGGCCTTTTTTGCCACAACCGGAAAATGTTCGAGGTTGTCCATCGTAAATGACCACCGCCGATAGAAATGTACGATGGAACGTGCCGTTTGAGATCGATTCGGACTTGTCTCACACCATTAAGCACCGGATACGTCGTAAACTGTGCCCATATCTCGGCGACGTGGCTCTGGACTTTTCCGAACGGGCGATGACTTCATCTTCACTCACCTCGAAAGGCAGTTCGAATACACGGATCGTCCGAAGGCCAAGTCCTGCATGGTCGACATCCACAGGCCCGACGTTTCCGTCGGAGGGCCGAAATTTTAGTCCATGTCGCGTCCTTTCAATTATCTCGTTTGCAGGCAGCGTCGGAAGTCATCTTAACATAAACGACGCTGCTAATGATCGATAGGTGTATGCCGATGAGTTCGTCACGGGGGATCTTCACGACTTCGCGTATGATGCGTTCGACGGCCAGTGCTTTGGGTCGTGCGTATTCATTTGAGAAGGTGAACTTAAGAGAGTTCTTCCTGTAAGAGTTAGCCATTACAGCTTGTTCGACTGAAAAGTGCTGTGACGAGGAAGTAAACAAAACACTCCGCGCTTGCAGCGGCGAGGACGGCCGACCGCGGTGCGTACTGCTGCCTTGCCGAACGCAGACTACCGACTGAGCTACCCAAGCACGACTCACGCCCCGTCCTCACAGCCTTACATCTGCCAGTACCTCGTCTCCTACCTTCCAAACAGATGCCCTCCTGCGAACCTTGCAGAACTAGCACTTCTGAAAGAAAGGATATTGCGGAGACATGGCTTAGCCACAGCCTGGGGGATGTTTCCAGAATGAGATTTTCACTCTGCAGCAGAATGTGCGCTGATATGAAATTTCCTGACGCATTAAAACTGTGTGCCGGACCGAGACTCGAACTTGGGACCTTTGACTTTCTCCAAGGTAGGAGACGAGGTACTGGCGGAATTAAAGCTGTGAGGACGGGGCGTGAGTCGTGCTTGGGTATCTCAGTCGGTAGAGCACTTGCCCGCGAAAGGCAAAGGTCACGAGTTCGAGTCTCGGTCCGGCACACAGTTTTAATCTGCCAGGAAGTTTCATACCGCTGTTTTGTATTCAGCAAGACAGTCCACCGACAAACTTTTCAGTTTAAACTGTGTAATATCTCCCAATATCCTCATGAATTTCACATGCTATAGATTTTTGGATTATATTACTCCTCCGGTTTATATGCATCCGGTAATATAGTGGATATCTGAAGTGGAATCATACCACATATATCTCGATAGCACTATGGCATGAACAAAATTCGAAAAAGAACAGCTGCGAGGAAAATATTTTTTACAGTAAAATCACCAGTAGCTAACGACTATCTGCAGTTCTGTTCCTTGACTAAGCTCTTGCTTTAAAAGTCTGACTTGTATTGTATCCAAAGACACTGTCATCTGTCCTTAAGCAATCTATGCGTACAGTATAACTTCTCACTACCAGTTTTTCAGTTTCTAATCAATCTTTACATATTGAGATAAACGTTGTATCATTATTGGTTTAAGCTCAGCATAATCCTCCATGAAGTACTCAATGTCAGTAGCTAATCATCACAAATTTACACAAAAACTTTGAGTACGGAACATTCCTCCTAAATCATTTTATATATCAGTCCATTTTTTTTTTCGACCGCAATAATTAATGACTTAATTGTCGGAAGGGCGAGAATATTAACACCAGTCCTTGATTGCCTTAATTTCCTGCGCTTAACCGAACTACATCGCAACCAAAATTACCCTTGTCCTACCAACCGATCTTGTGAAAGGTCGGTCACTCATGAAACGGCGTCAAATAAGAACAACAACGATAGGATTAACCTGCTGCTGAAGGGCTTGATATACAGGTAGGAGTAGTATCGAATAAACCACACTGTAGAAAACTTACTTCTTTGTTTTTGTAATTACTAGTTGAGTACCCGGCATTTCCCCGAATATGTATTTATTCCAGTCTTCTATTAGTTCCTCTCCCCCTTCCCTCTCTCTCTCTGTCCACCTCCACCACCCGCTCTCTCTCTGACCATCTACTCCTCCACTCTCTCCTGTTCATCTCCTTTTGTGTCCATCACAAACGCTTCCATTTTTCTATCCATCTCCTCCTCTTCCTTGTTTCTGTCCATTTCCTCCAACCTTAACTCCGTCCATCTCCTCCTCCTCCTGTATGTGCTTATCTACTCCTTCCTCTTCGCTGTCCGTCCATATCTTTTCTGTCTCTTCGTTGTCACACTCTCTCCAACAGGTGGCTGGCTGTTGTTGCCCTTACTGTAGAACTTTGCAGATTGACTAATATGTGCACCGAATCTGACTGAAATCGTTCCAGGGTCTTAAGATGGGCTGTTTACACTTGGCTTTGGCCACATGCTCACGTATCGAATATATTTTTCACATAGTTAACATATTTCACGCGTAATTGTACACGGATTATACCTGTAAGTCTAGCGAATTTCGCCTTGCAGTTTCATTTTCACACAGCTTAGTGTATATGACGTTATATCTCCTAAACCATGTGCTGAATAATGATTTAATTTTGCACGTCCGTCCAGTGGTATATGTGCCTATTCTAATCCGCCAAACTGTCTTCAGCCAGAATAAAGCACATCACTTGTATGCATAGCCTCAACTTACTACCTATTTTTGTGTGTCAGGAGAATGAAGAGTTTGTTAATTTTTTGTACAGTTTTCTTATATTTTTCTGTTAAAATGTTGTAGGTATGTGACACCAGCTGGTCGAGAAAAATTGTGTCCTTTCAAGTCAGCGAGTTTACTACGCCCAGACAAATGCTGAATTGTGGCGTGCGGCAAAGATAACAACTACGATGCAGCTGGCCACTAGAAACCTTTGCCGGCGACTGCTAAGAAGAAATACTTATTGTTAAAAAGAGAATTAGCGTGATGTATTTGTTGGCAGAGAATGTTTCTTAGCTTGTCCTTTTACAATGTCTGTAGTGGTATTCGAGTATTTTTCGAGCAGTGACCCTCGAGAGAGATTATCTCAAGAGTGGGATGAGATCGACTCACACGTACGATACATAAATTAGTCTGCAACGGAGACAGAACTCAAGTGTGTTCAAAGCAGTTATAATTCGTCTAAACAGATATTCTGAGAAGGTTATCGGTTTGTGTAGAAAATGATTATTTCGCCGATTTTGATAGAGAGTGGACAAGCCAGGTATAGGACAAGCTCCTATTTACTGAAGTGTGAGATTCGATTCTCCTGTTTGTGATTGATGGGGCGTTGTGCTGACTAATATCCACGCGATGGTAGGCGAACGGTGTTTTAATATTTTTGTGAAATTTTCCGTTGGATGGTGTATGTGAAGAGATGGGTTCACGCAAAGTCGATTAGTTACTTCGTGATTTAGGATTAAAGCAGACACTAATCGTAGCAGTGTTGCATTGGTAGCGCTGCATTGTGTACGCAAGCACTGAGGAATAGTGACTTAGCGGTATTTGCTTAGGATCTGTTGTGTGACTACGGCGTGAGCGTCGTAGTATAGTAAATTAAAGAAATCTCGTTGGAGGCAATGAATGTGTAGTCTGTATTAAAGAGGACGGTAGTTCTACGTAATAGTTATTTACTGAAAAACAATCAGAAGTTTGTTGAGAATTTGACAGTTTTTCCCCCTGTCCCTAAAAGACAAATCAAGAACCATTTATTAGAGAACACGCTAATTCTCTTTTAAAGAGATCACTGAGTACTGGGTTTTGAGTTTTAAATATTGGTGAGTCGCGTAAGTCAACGCCTGAAGTAATGGACTTTGTTTGATTATTCAAAGTTCATGTAGCTGAAAAGTGGCGATAACAATCAGAGTTTTTGTTTTATTTTTTTATTACACTTCCACTTAGTGGGGTTTTGAGTTGAGAATCAGTACTAGTAATGTAAAACGCTGACTTGTACATGTAAACCGATTAATTGCAGGGAATAAAGAATTAGCTGTTTTTAAACTGAAAAAGTCAGTACCCGATTTGTCCTTTTTCCCTAAACTGTTACAAGTAAAATATTCGAAGGCTTATTTCAAAACAGACTTATGTCTTGAATATATCTTTTCGTTACAAGGTAAATTCGAAGGCAATAAAGTAAAAGACTGCAATATTGATAAAAGCAAAGCTCAAAGAAGGAATTTATCTTTGTTTAGAGAGGAAAAGCAAGTTTACGTTGTATTGAAAGTGATCAATTGTAAATGAAAAATTATTCCATTTAATTCAGAAAGGTTGGATTTACGAAATAGTTTAGATCGATAAAATTCCAATAGAATCAAGGACATTATTGTAGCAAGGCGCTGATTATAGAGGTTATCCTTGATTGACAATGAGAGATAAACAATATTAAATTATAACTTTGCATTGTGAATATACGGTCCAATTAACGTAAAAATTTGTTATGATCACACTGATTGCTTCTATTCGTTGAAACTTTAAAAGAGGACCAACTACAAGAGGCAGCGAATCAATATGAAGTAGTCGTACTTACTGTATATGACGTACATTTTCTGGTACCTACCTTGTTAAGAAAGATTGTAGTTGTGATGTCAGAATACACAGAGTAAGCTTCACTATAGGTTGCTGTTGTTGGTAAAGTAAATATATTATTCCTACTGCCCATAGACTCTCGGATTTAGTATTTTTTCTGGTGATTCGTACTAACTTTGATGATAGTTTATCTTTCGAGCATAGCGAACCGTTATAGTCAGATGCGTTGTTGTAATTAATATTCAGATAACTACCAGTGACCCCATTATACCACGTAAAGTGTTGTTGTGTCCATCCTTTTGCACATAGTGATGTCGTAGCGGGAGAAGCTTCATAATGTATCTTACGTGACGTCGTTGTATTAGTACACACGATTATTTCAAGTTATACAGATTACGTCGGTGAGTGTAGGCAAAGTCTTGTCAGTAGAACTTATTGCAGTATTACGAGAGTAAGCTACACTGTGCAAAATTGCTCCTCACCTACGTATTGCAGTGCTGTTAGAGTGTGTTCATACAGTATATCTCCTACCAGTTAGTGGTAGTCTATCTAAAGTGTGGCGCAGTACGTTGTGATCTGCGAAATGTGAATAGAGTTACAAGTAAAGAAGTAACATATTAAAATGTCACGCTTCATATGACAGTTTTACTGAGTGAAATGCGAAAATGTTGTAAGCGATAAACTGTTTTCATCATTTTGTGAGGGTCGACAGGGAGGAGATATTTTGTAAGGATTCGACATAGTGTATAAAGTTTTTTGCACGAAGTTTGGTTGAAATCGGCCCAGTGGATTAGGAGGAGACGTGGAACATGCATAAATGTACACTCCTGGAAATTGAAATAAGAACACCGTGAATTCATTGTTCCAGGAAGGGGAAACTTTATTGACACATTCCTGGGGTCAGATACATCACATGATCACACTGACAGAACCACAGGCACATAGACACAGGCAACAGAGCATGCACAATGTCGGCACTAGTACAGTGTATATCCACCTTTCGCAGCAATGCAGGCTGCTATTCTCCCATGGAGACGATCGTAGAGATGCTGGATGTAGTTCTGTGGAACGGCTTGCCATGCCATTTCCACCTGGCGCCTCAGTTGGACCAGCGTTCGTGCTGGACGTGCAGACCGCGTGAGACGACGCTTCATCCAGTCCCAAACATGCTCAATGGGGGACAGATCCGGAGATCTTGCTGGCCAGGGTAGTTGACTTACACCTTCTAGAGCACGTTGGGTGGCACGGGATACATGCGGACGTGCATTGTCCTGTTGGAACAGCAAGTTCCCTTGCCGGTCTAGGAATGGTAGAACGATGGGTTCGATGACGGTTTGGATGTACCGTGCACTATTCAGTGTCCCCTCGACGATCACCAGTGGTGTACGGCCAGTGTAGGAGATCGCTCCCCACACCATGATGCCGGGTGTTGGCTCTGTGTGCCTCGGTCGTATGCAGTCCTGATTGTGGCGCTCACCTGCACGGCGCCAAAAACGCATACGACCATCATTGGCACCAAGGCAGAAGCGACTCTCATCGCTGAAGACGACACGTCTCCATTCGTCCCTCCATTCACGCCTGTCGCGACACCACTGGAGGCGGGCTGCACGATGTTGGGGCGTGAGCGGAAGACGGCCTAACGGTGTGCGGGACCGTAGCCCAGCTTCATGGAGACGGTTGCGAATGGTCCTCGCCGATACCCCAGGAGCAACAGTGTCCCTAATTTGCTGGGAAGTGGCGGTGCGGTCCCCTACGGCACTGCGTAGGATCCTACGGTCTTGGCGTGCATCCGTGCGTCGCTGCGGTCCGGTCCCAGGTCGACGGGCACGTGCACCTTCCGCCGACCACTGGCGACAACATCGATGTACTGTGGAGACCTCACGCCCCACGTGTTGAGCAATTCGGCGGTACGTCCACCCGGCCTCCCGCATGCCCACTATACGCCCTCGCTCAAAGTCCGTCAACTGCACATACGGTTCACGTCCACGCTGTCGCGGCATGCTACCAGTGTTAAAGACTGCGATGGAGCTCCGTATGCCACGGCAAACTGGCTGACACTGACGGCGGCGGTGCACAAATGCTGCGCAGCTAGCGCCATTCGACGGCCAACACCGCGGTTCCTGGTGTGTCCGCTGTGCCGTGCGTGTGATCATTGCTTGTACAGCCCTCTCGCAGTGTCCGGAGCAAGTATGGTGGGTCTGACACACCGGTGTCAATGTGTTCTTTTTTCCATTTCCATGAGTGTATGTACACATGCGTACATTTGTATATCCAATTTAGCAATTAGAATCGATTTTTTTCGATTTATATATTTTGTAGCCAGCATTTTATTACTTAAATTTTACTTAGGCCCACGAAGTTACCTTCTGGTGCACTTTGTTTAGAGTAGAGCATCTTGACCCACGTTAAACATTCTCTGGTCCATGAATTCACTGTAGCGTCTAGGTTCAAAACTTCTGGAATTATGTGATATATGCTGCCCAGTCTTATCTGTTTCTCAGAGTAAAATGTCAGCAGGCAACTACCTGAGGGTATCGACGTTGCTACATCACAGCGGGTAGAGGATGTTCAGTTGATAACTGAAGCAAAAGAATTACGTATCCTGTCTACTGAAGTCAGTATCTCCTTGACTACCAGGTAGCACTTCTTAAAACGCTTGTATGACGCATATTCTTGGACGCTGAGGAAGATGTAAAAGAAGTGACTGCCATCAATGCGCTGTCGGAGCAGAATGTTGAAGAAACCGTGGACTGACAGAGACGCAGACGAAGAACTGCTGAGTAGAGTAGGAGAGACAAGGAACATACTTAAAACAGACACAGCTAACAGAAATAACTTTTTTGATTGTTAAATAAAGAATTTTCGCAGCGACTTGACTCGATAATTATTGTTAAATTAAATATATCATAAAAATTCTTGCGCGTTGTTTTTAAGTTACTTCGAAAGTATTCCAAAGTGAGTACCTTAGAAATACTAAGTCCAGCGCCTTGACCCTATAAATCTTCGTCTGTACGACTCCAGATATTATTAAACTTGGAGTACCATACACACTTCCAAGTCATTTACTTACGAACGCTATAGCGCAGAAATCACATTTGTTAAGACATTAGATCGTGTGTTGTTTTTTAAATTAATATCATTCCGCGTATTATTTTTTGATCTCAGTTTCTACACTTTCGGATCAGTAAACTACTATTAACATTTTATCGTTATTTAAATGTCAGTCTTTGCTGCAGATGGGAATCTCGCAATAGAGTTATGTGTGGGGATCCGTAACATATAAGACTCTATTACGTGTATGAGATGAAGAATTTTTGTTTTATTATTTAATTTCGTATTTTCTTTTGTTAAGATTCACAGTTTATAACTTTTTAAAATAAACAAAGATATTTTCACGATGTATTTTATTTTGTTTTTATTGTCATTGCAATTATTCTACGATTTACTCTGTTTGCTTCTTCCTACGATATACATCTCATTTGCAAGCCGACTATAATCTTCGCAACAGTCAGCTGAAGGCTCGGAGGCCTGCTAACTTTATTAATCATGCTCGCTCTAGTCAAAGACTTCCTCTTCACCAGAACTGTCATAATCTCCATCTGAATACAGTATTTCAGCATCGGAATTCGTATTGAATAGCTCATCAATTTCGTCTTCTGCTTTATAAACACTATGAAACCAGACGCTAAACAGTAGCTATGTTAGTGAAAGCTGAAAAGTACACAGGACAAATTTTACTTAAATGACCAGACGCACGGTGTATTTTGCACGACAAACATGGTAAATTCTTTTTTAAGCTTCTCACAAACGCGCTGCAGCTATGCGAAAGTAGACAAGACTTATTGGCCGGCCGCAGTGGCCAACCGGTTCTAGGCGCTTCAGTCTGGAACCGCGGGACCGCTACGGTCACAGTTTCGAATCCTGCCTTGGGCATGGATGTGTGTGATGTCCTTAGGATAGTTCGGTTTAATTAGTTCTAAGTTCTAGGTGGCTGATGACCTCAGATGTTAAGTCCCATAGTGCTCAGAGCCATTTGAATCATTTGAACAAGGCTAATTAGTATGGTAGCCGAAACAATAATGAAGGAATAGAAGTTGGCCCAGACCTAAGAAAGGATCTAAATTGTGAAAAATTGAAATTAATTTGCACTTATCCTGCTTCATACGGTAGCACTCTCGCTGGAGGGTTAAGATCGGTAGCCGACAAGAACAGTAATTCTTTGCTGCAGGAAGGCTGAAAATGTAGTAAATAACAAATGGTCCCTGTAAGTGGAGTCTATAAAAGAAACTTAGGTGCAAATAAATGTGAAAACATATAAGTTGTAGTTCACAATGAGATATTAGAAACGGATCTTCTATAAGGAAATTAATATTTTACTCTTCGCTAAAATGACAAGGCAAGAGCAATAAGCACGTAGATGTGCTTTTTGCGTTAAATAAGTGACGTTAGTTTGGGGAAAGAAGTGAAATTGTAATAAAATGTGGATATCAAGAAGTTAGCACATGAGGTCCATACATACAAAATTAAGTGTCAACAGAATGTTGCGTTAACTAAGTGGCGTCATTTTGAAGGACAAAGCGAGAAGCGAGACAGTAAGAAGAGGTGAGTATATAGAGGATATATTACATGAGGTCCATACATGTAAATCTGATCGGTGTAAGCAGAAAGTAAGTTGTCAGTTCAAGTGTACCAAAGTCATCCCAAAAGAATGAGAGATGTAACAAGATCAGACACCCAGTGAATTGTATAGTTCGTTTGATCATATGGTGGAAAAGTAGCAGAATTGGTAATAAATAACGATTTTTTCACTTAAAAGAAATTTCCTCCATTCGCCTGTAAAATACGTACACACACACACATAATCGGACGAAGACTACGCTTGAGTGATTTGGTTGGGAAGCATTGCAACGTCCTCTGTATTGCCGGGGTCTTTCACCGTGTGATTTCCACTTCTTTGACGTCCTGAAGAAAGAAATGCGTAGATTTCGGTAGTACACGAGTGAGTGCGGTTGTGAATCCGTCAGCGCGCTACCGCTTTCTACGAAACAGGAACTGATTGTCTCGTCTCGCAGTGGGATAATTGTCTTAACGCGTGTGGTGATTACTTTTGGATGAACCATTCCATGGCCCGTTGTGGCGAGTGCTCGCATTTCGATTGACTGCCCCTTATACAATACATTTGATCTGTCTACGTGACTTGTCATAGTCAAAAAGACACATATATATTTTTCGTCAGTCTTATGTCACGTAGGTCAGATATATTTAACTTTTCAGCAAGGCTATAAACCCGAAATCGTCATTACGTGAAATAAACGAACAGTAATTTACAGTCAATGTCGGAAATTTCTTTAAAGAAGTTCTTTATGTCCATAGTCCCTCCAAGACGAAAAATTCGTTAAATGACGATGAATTGTTACTTAAATAGTAAAGAAACTCCGCGATCGGGTTCTGAAGACCATGCGTTGTCGACCGACCGCCCGTCACATTCTGCCTTGCGTGACACGCATGTGCACTTTGGATAGGCATATGGTCAGCACACCGCCGTTGGCGGCTTTTACACCTTGGAGCCGTTACTTCACGTTTAGGTATCTCCTCAACTGGCTTCACGAGGCTGAGTGCACCCTTCTAGTCCTACCATCGACGAAAAATCGCTAGCGATACCGGTAATTACACCCGTTATTCTGCATGAGTATCAGACGTGCTGTTCACACGGCTACGAAGCCGGTGACAATGATTTATTAATTAGGCATTGTTAACAGCAATTCTATCCCGTGTAAGTAGATGACAACAAGCATTCTTCAAGGTATATTTTCATTCTAAAACGGCTTCCAGTATCTTGTGTTATCGATCATGATAACAGCTAGGAATTCATAATTGCTAAAATACTTACAAAACGAGAGCATCCTCGAGAAGAAGAAAAATCCAGAAGCTCGCACACCTCTTTTGTAACAACCGTTAACGGTTGACGTTATTCCCAGAAGACAATCGTTATTCATTGACAGCCACAGTACCGTAGTCGTCTCCGAACATTTACATGAATCGACACCCTTTGCGTGCCGGGCAGTAATAAAAGCCCACTGAATAACACATAGCCCACTTGAGTAAAAGCTCACACGAGCCGTTAGAGCACCAACGGAGAAAAAAAAAGTGGAAGAAAGGGCTGGGGTGGGAGAGGGGCCACAGCGAGGGGAAGGAGAGCGAAATCGCAGTCCCGGGTTGGAGGCCTTGCATTTATCGTGCAGTCACAAACAGATTACACGCTTCGTAGCATCGTTCGCGCCCCCACTTTGCATAATTGCACACCGGGCGCAGTCGAGCTCGGAGAACCAGCAGGTTCAATGTCTTATTTGTGCAGCTCGAAACCAGATGGCGACGGGCTAACTTCTCAACGAGAAACCACCATTCCGTTTAATGAGAGAAATGTTGAGAGCCCAGTAATATTTTTCATCTTACTGATGACTCTTGATTATTGCTAAACATTTTTTATGTTTTTTTCCACCTTTCGTTACTTGAACAATACCAACATTTTTCAGCTGTGCTGCAGAGAAGCTACCGAGTGAGACGGTGCAGTGGTTAGCACACTGGCTTCGCATTCGGGAGGACGACGGTTCAAATACGCATCCAGCCATCCAGATTTAGGTTTTCCACGATTCCCTAAATCGCTTTAGAGAAATGTCGAGGTGCTTCCTTTCAAAGGATGTGGCCGATTTCCTTACCCGTCCTTGAAACAGTCGGAGCTTGTGCTCCGTTTCTAATGACTTCGACGTCGACGGATGTCAAACCGCAATTTTCCTCACTTTCCTTGCAGTGGACTTGGCAGTCACATCTCCCATCAGATTTGCTGTTGTTGCAATTTGTCATAAGATTACAATATAAGCACTTTATTTGCTTTTCTTTTATTTAGCTGTTTAACAAATGACGTCGAAAAATATTCCTATGAGAGGCAACCGGTCTTCTTCACAATCGACAGAGAGCGATAAAAAGCAATAAAAGTGATTCCTTCATAACTATAAAACAGTTACAAGGAATACTGTTGAGTGTAAACAGTACACCACTTATTTGGCGCGTATTTTGAAAAGATCGTTATACCTTTATCAAACTGGCAAAAGTTACTCAGAACTTACTGAGAGCTAGGCTGTAACTGCAAGATAATTTTCCAGTTAAGTGGCGTTTAACATTAATTTCAGGACCACTATTCGTGAACACAATAAACAAAATGAACAAAAGTGTACATACAGTTAAAAACATTCCTTGTGGGATAGCTTTCTCAGTATTCCATACATAACTGATTTACGGTTAGTTTAAGCGAAATTACCACAAAATATTTCTGAAAATAAATATGAGAGTTACAACATTGTATGACATACATATTAGAAAATATCTTAAGCATTCTGACGAGAAATACCTACTCTAAAACGTTAGCAGCTATAAATAAAATGGTCTCCGACTGCAAGGATGGTTTTATAACTTTTTTATTATATGATCGATTTCGGGACTGCTACTCTCATCTTCAGATGACGCAACCATATCACTGAACTGTCCGTAGTAACTCGTTATTTGCCCGGACTTCTTATTCATAAGGAATCCTATTCCCGTTATACCATTTTCTGCTGCTGTAGATATTACACCATCGTCGTCTGACGAGCAGTCCTTGTCTTCCTCCCATTTCACTTCACTGAGCTGCACTGTTTCTAGAGTGAGCTTGTCTGTATCCATTTTCAGATTTTCTGTTTTCCCTACGACGATCACGCTGCTGATATTCCACACCCCTATTCGTAGAACGTTTTCCCTTCGTAGGTATCGAGCTTTTTTCTCATTATCACCTTCCCCCTCGGCACTCTCCCCCAGGTCTCCGAATGGTGGACTATTATGGAATCTTTTTACAATGGAAAGATAACCATGACACATTTCAGTTACAGGTCACACACCCTGTGGACACATTTGGTTTTCACTGCCTTCTGCATCCTTATCTCCCATCCCAAGGGCAAGAGAGTGTCCGGAACCTCCGCCCGCTCCTCCATGCTCTTTGACAGGGCCATTGTCAGGATCAGGGTGACATCCTATGCCGGGGGAATTCAGCCGCCATTGCTGATCATTTTTACTCAATATTTAAGCGTTGGCGAGATTGGCTCCAGTGGTCCAGGACGTTTTAATTACCAGTCAAAGGCACTACACCTGGACCATGGGTAGTTAAACACAAACATATTTCATGAAGTCATTGACTGTCTTGGAAAAAATTTGTTAACAGCTACTGCTGTCACTTTAGAAATAATATACAGTTTATTTACTTTATTCCCTCTCTCTACTCTTTCTTTGACTACACGTTATATATCTGCGCATTACAAGTATTTCATTTTTCGGATGTTACTATCTTTTTTTCTCTGGGTACTGCGGGATTCAACCGTGTCACCATCTGTTTTAATATACAGGGTGTCCAATTTCAAAACACTATAGAAACCGGACCACTGTTCAGAGTGATCTGAAATTTGAATAGCATGTTACGGACGCAGGGGGAAAAGGCATGGAACAAAAATCAAAAAAATAAATAAATAAAATAAAAAAAAGAAAGAGAGAGAGAGAGAGAGAGAGAGAGAGAGAGAAAGAATTATACCAATAGATGGCGCTGTAGCCGTCTTACTGAAAGGTAGTCGGCAACAAATGACAGATGATGAATTGCATTGCGACGGCAATGGCTTGCATTGCACATTATACCATCCGTACTGTTCCCTGTGCATAACTGCACAAGTTCGGTAGTCAAAACTTGTGGCATTGTTCGGTGAGCCCATCCACCTTGGCAAGATCATACCACATCGGATGAAAAAAAATCTGTTTTCAATTGTCCTGGTGCTAAGGACAGCATAAGAAGCAAAATGTCACCGTTTTTTAATTTTCCTCATACCAAAAACCGCATAAAAAAGGAAAACCACACTGGTTTCTAGTGCCCTGAGACTGGCACAAAACATCTTCAATGTGCTGTATACCGTTCTCTGTCATGAATTGAAATCGAAAAACAGCACGTTCCACAACATATAGGGGTGTCTCGGGAGTGACGTTGCCTAAAGCATGCCTTCAGTTCAGCTACGTTCGTAGTTGGAGCATTTAACATTTTTCGGACAACCCCACAGCGGGAAGTCACACGGATCAAGATCAGGCCATCTAGACGGCCAGGCGTAGGGAAGTGCCGGCTGATAATTCTAGCACTTCCGAAATGCCTCTGCAGCAGCCGCCTAACTGGCTGTGCAATGTCCGCAGAGCGCCATCTTGCATTAAAATGATTGTAGTCACACATCCATGCTGTTGAAGGGCTGGAATGACATTAGTTCACACACGACCCTCATAGACTTTACCAGTGAGAGTGCAGGTAACATGACCCGCAGGACCGTCTCCTCGAAAAAATGCGGCCCTACTATGAACTACGCTGTCAATCCACACCACACTGTCACCTTTGCAGAATGAAGTGGTGGTTGTTGCGCGTGAGGATTTTCCGTTGCCCGTATTCTGCAGTTAATACGTACTGACCTGTCCTTAGAGACAGAAGTGGGCTTCGTCTGCCCACAGAATGTCCCATGGCCATTCACTGTCCGCTTCCATGCGACCAAAACATTCCACAGCGAATGTTTGTCTTGCTGACAGCTCAGTGGGAAGCCACTCCTGAACATACGTGACTTTTTATGGATAGCAACGCAGGATGTTCGTCGAATGTTAGCACCATGCTCGCAGGCTTGTCGAACTTTCGGGAAATTCCCTGTGTACTACAGGTCTGCACACTACTGGTCGACCGCTCCGGCAATGATGTGGCTACATCTTCGACAGAGATCGTATCAACTGCTTTGCTCCCTCTGTCACATTGCACTTCAAAAAAATATGTCTATCGAATTTTGTAATTTTTTCTCCAGATCCTTAGCAGACATCCGATCAGTGCCTTTTTACCTACCCTTGAATTTCAGGAACTTCTGCAGGGCTACTGGTACACAGTCACTGTTCTTATAAAGGGGATTTATCAGCAGTGCGAGATTCTTCATGAAGACAGTTATGTTGGGCGTCACACACGCAGACTAACAGCAGTATGTCGAGCGAGCGTCTGTTGGTGTGCGTATCCTATCGCTCACAGAACAGTCTATTGGTCAAATTTTCGTTAATTTTTTTCAGTTCCATCATGTTTACCCCTGTGTCAATGATCTCGAATTTTAATTATGGACACCACGTATTTGCATAAGTATTTTTAATTGCTTTCACTGTGTTTCAGTACTCCACATTTAATATTTTTAAGAAAAGCAGGTTTTCTCTTGGTTATTTCACTTTCTTATTTTAGGAGTGGAACCACAGTTTATCGAAGCTTCTCTTATGTAGTTAGGATATTGATATCCTCCAGTTTTCTGTTTTTGTTCACCCACCTTCACTGCTGCAATCTGAATTCATATTTAATCTTCCTCGTGTACAATGAATCACGTTTTTCACTATTATATTGTATAATTCATGATCCTCTTTTGGGTTCGGAAATTTTGCTCGAATTGGTTCAACAACTTCATGAGGACGGATTTTTTCATGTAACCAAACTAACTTTGTGATACATGTAATCATCGTTTGTGCCGTCTGCTAGTTTATAAGTAGCATATAAATATGCAGAAAATATAATGCGTTTTGATGATTCACACGGATCTAATTTGTTTCAGTCGAAAAACCCAAGTTCAAAAATGTTCAAATGTGTGTGAAATCTTATGGGACTTAACTGCTAAGGTCATCAGTCCCTAAGCTTACACACTACTTAACCTAAATTATCCTAAGGACAAACACACAAACCCATGTCCGAGGGAGGACTCGAACCTCCGCCGGGACCAGCCGCACAGTGCATGACTGCAGCGCCCTAGGCCGCTCGACTAATACCGCGCGGCAAAAAACCAAATCTTTATGGTGGTACATTTGGACTTGTCCATCAATGGCACCTTCTTCGAGCACCAGCCACGACATATCGTAAGTGCATAAAAGAGGTCGACCATCGCTTCTTATATAGGCCATAAGATCTTGTGCGAAGTCATTCTTGTGTCGTGGACTTTCTACGTAAGTTGGTGGTCAAATCATCAGTCTTCCAGTTACCTCTCTGATGAATGTACTCTTCTGCACGCAATTTTTATGGGTTCTGTCGTTTGAATATCACTCGTTCTGCCTCTACTTCTGCCTGCTTGTCAGCTAAAAATCAGTTGAAATGAATGGCAGGAATTGGGAATCTCTGTGTTTCATTCTTTTCTATTCAGTACTGGTTAGGCCTCCTACTCTTTTAGGTTTCGTATCCAGTTAAATGCTAATATTTCTTAAAACTTTGAATTTCTTAAAACTTTTAATCTTGATCACAAAGATAAGAAAAATTCCGTTTTCGCAAATGAATATTTTCTTTATATCTACGAAAGATGTTTTTTCCAGTCGCGCTAGTCATCTTCAGTGGTCTGTAGTATAAAGAGAATTATGTAATAGACATATTTTGATAGGATATCTGTAGTGTTTTTGTTCAGCTCTTTTAATTTTCTCCGTATTCACAACTACATGGTTGTTTTGTGCTACATTTACACTCATTTTTACTCCTTTTTCATGTACCCACATTATCTTCAACATGTACTAGATGCACATAGCACAGGTCTAAATTAGTAGGTCACATTAAAAAATTTCACTGCACATAATCTACGAGTACTGAAGCATACTGCAAATCGTCTCGCTCGCTTGCTGCAGTGCTGACTGAGGGATCGTCAGAACTGTTGAGGGAGACGGCAGAGTGGGATATTAGGGTGCAGATAGGAGGGGGTGGAAGGGTAAGTGGGGCGTGGGGCGTTGCTTTCCTTTTGTGTTTGTGTTTGTGTGTGTGTGTGTGTATACGTGCGTGCTTCCGTAAGTTATAAACGGCTCAGGCAACTACACTTCAGCTATTGCTTTTTTTGTAGTTTAGTATATTTCATTTTTATTCAGGGCCTTCTATATGACATATTCTACGTGCAGAGTGAAAAATCCCTCTTTTTGGTTGCTATGGCATCATACTATTTCGTCTGTTACCATCCCCGTGTAGCAGGATTTTTGTTTTATTAGATGTTACATTATTAGATGTTACACATGTAGAGTGGGTACAGTCACTCTCCACACTCTCCAGCGCCCTGATATTGCAACTGATGTTAATATTTCTTACTGTTCTCCAAAAATACGAAGGGAAGTCAAATGAAGACCGAACACCCTGTACAACATGACCAGGGAATAGTTCCATTCAAAAATAATCACCAAATATCCCACCGGAAGATGAGACGATCAATTCCGGTCACACAGAACGCAATCGGCCACTGAAGGATACACAGCTGTACTCACTCTTGCACTTCCTCATCGGACTGAAACCGAAGTCCACGCACATCTTTCTTTAGGTCGCCACATATGTGAAAGTCACAAGATAAGGATCTACAGAGGATGTTATGTGATTGACGGTATCGTCCGGGTGCTATCGTGCAACAGCATGATTCCGTCCTACAGCATTCCTGGGAATTTTAACTTTAGGCCACATCACAGTTTCTGCAAAGAGTCTGGGTGCAGGCTCATTATTTGTGGTTCCACGTTAGAGGAAACCAATTATCTGAGGACGCATCCTGTTGCATATAACGCCCGCCCCCACACTGCCAATTGAACGCAGGTTATGCTCCAGTGATTTGGATGAGACATCCTCCACACAACCCGTATCTTTCACCGAATGATTTTCACGTTATTGGTGACCTCATGAAAGATACTCGTGGACGTCGGTTTCAGACGGACGAGAACACGCAAAAGTGGGTGAGGTTGTGAATCTGTCCGTGACCGATTGTTTTCTTCACAATTTGACTTGATCGTATTGATCTTAACGCGTGTGGTGATTACTTTTGAATGGAACCATTCCATGCTCCTGTTGTGGGAGGTTTTCGGTTTCCATTTGACTGCCCCTTGTATTTAGAGTTGCAGCTATTTCCTATTAACTCATATTTTTCATTTTATTTGTATTATGCTATTTGACCTGGATGGTATATTACAATTAAGTTTTTTGAAGATGTTATTAATCTCGTGTGTTTTAGTTGTGGTATGTTATGAGATGCCATTTTGTGATTCTGGTGACGGCTGAGTTTCCTGGTGTGAGTGTGCATTGTATGGTGTTGCTGCGTCTTGATATATCTGAACAGTTTTGTATTTCGTTGCCTTCTGTTTGTATTTTCATTGTAATGGTGCTGTACAGATTTTGTGGTGTCTTGCTTTTGTAGACCTATACATAGTTTTGTGCCGACCGGTGTGGCAGAGCGGTTCTAGGCGCTTCCGTCTGGAACCGCACGACTGCTACGGTCGCAGGTTCGAATCCTGCCTCGGGCATGGATGTGTGTGATGTCCTTAGGTTAGTTAGGTTTAAGTAGTTCTAGGTTCTAGGGGACTGATGACCTCAGATGTTAAGTCCCATCCTGTTCAAAACCATTTGAACCATTTGAACCATTGTTTGAACCATTGTTTTGTACTCTTTTGTTTAGTTCCTCTAGATGCTTGTTTATGCTGAAGGGTGTTCTGCTCAATCTGTATACCATGTATCTGGTAGCTGTCATTTTTTGAGAATGTAGGTGGTTTAATTCATTGTGTATAATCATGTGATTTTCATATCGAGGTAGTCCACTGATCCTTCCATTTCTGTATGCATAGTGAACTGAATATTCTGGTGCATGATACCTATCTGTCACAGTAAAGTCTTTATACGTTCTCGTGGTTCACCTACGGAGCATATCTCCATATCTGTGTTAATATAATACTTAACATTTTTTGTTTCTATTATTTCCACAGAAATTCTGTTTTCAAAGTGATTCCTTAGGATTTATCCTAGCGTCTAAGAGATTGCACTTCCATTGCGAAGACTTCTTTTTGTAAAAAGAATTAATATATGGCTGCTCTACCGCTGCACATACTATAGAGAGCCGAAATAATCAGAGATGTACTTACTGTCACTGTTTACTAAAAGATCAATCATACTGGCGTCGGACTTGCTTTCCTGTTAAAAGTGTTTTGTTGCCTTTCAAGAACTAAGTAAACAAGAGAGGAACAACAAGAAAGGTACAGACCAATGAAATTTAGAAATTAACGCACAAATACGAAGTAGTTCTGTCACAATATTTTCCTTGAGGTATCGCTCACAGGTAAACCCACATGGCAAACAAATGATTTGTTGTAGAACAAGTTTAGGTTGCGAATAATTCAATAAATAGTTATGTTTAGGGAAGCCCAGTCCCTAGAGAGAGTTCGGAAAGTAAAACTGATTGAAGCCGATAATTAAGAAGCCAGCCATTGGTAACGAATAGAATCTCAGAAAACATGGATCGGCCGATAAAGCTTACCACACTACAACATCTGGATTCTCAATGGCGTTATCTGGCGTTGCAGATGTCTCGACAGCGCAGTGGCAACCACTGTAGTTGTGACGATCTGGCGAGACCAATCAGGATGAACAGTTCGTAGATGGCCAAATACGAGGTTGCTTTCCACTTCATGGAAGGCAACACTTGCAACTAAATGGCAATAACATGCACATCCACACACATACTTCGCAAGCCACCGTACGGTACGTGGTAGTATGAACCCTGCACCACTACTACTCACTTCCTTTCCTGCTTCAATCGCAAATAGAACGACTGTCTATATGCCTCGGTATGAGCTCTAATTCCTCTTATCTTATCATTTGGTCCTTACGCGAAATGGATGTTGACTTTCATAAAATCCTTCTGCAGCCAGCTGCAAATGTCGTTTCTCTAAATTTCCTCTGTGATTTTCCCCCGAAAGAATGTCACCTTCCTTCCTGGGATTCCCATTTGAATTACCGAAGCATTCCCTTAACACCTGCATGTTGTTCGAACCTACTGGTAACAAATCTAGCAGTCTTACTCTGAACTGTCTCGATTTCTTCCTTTAATCTGACATGGTAGGGATCCCAAACATTTGAGTAGTACTCAAGAACAAGTCGCCCTAGTATCCTATATGCGGTTTTCCTTACAGATGAACCACACTTTCCCAGAATTGTTCCACGGAACCGAAATCTATCATTCACCTTCCTTATCACATTCCTCAC